>NC_092047.1:61732053-62932053 GCF_003086295.3 Arachis hypogaea
ATCAGTGTTTTCTCCTATGGCACAGGGGATGTGAAAACTCCCTGGGTCCTTCCTTTTTGTGGGCAACTCTGTTTGAATGAGAGCACTGCACTCCTTATTCATCACTATTGTTTGTTCTCCCTTGAGTGAGCTTTTCCTGGTTAGTAGCTCCTTCATTACTTAATGTATGAGGGCATTTGTTGGAGGGCCTTGATGAATAGTATGTTTACATGGAGAGATGCAAACATGTCAAGAAACCTTGAGTATATTCTCTTCTCTACACCACCATTGAGTATTTGGGGAAAGGGTGCATAGAGTCTCAGCAGCTCCTTCTGTGTGATTGTGGTTTCTTGATGATTCTCTTCCTGCTTTCCTGCTGATGTATCTTCAGGTTTTTCTAATGGTTTGTTCGGCTCTTCCTCAGTCTCCTTATCACTTATAGTAACCATCTTGCAATCTTCCCATCTAACCTTCTTTGCTTCACCTCTCGGATTTTTCTCTGTGTCACTTGGGAAGCTATCAGTAGGTTTGGGAATCTTCTCAGAAAGGTATCCCACTTGAAACTCCAGCCTCTTGATGGTGTCTCCTTGGTTCTTGATATTGGCTCGCACCTCCTCCTTGAACACCTTGTTATCTTGATTTCCTTACATATGCCCTCAAGTAGAGTCTCAATCCTTGATAGTCTTTCTTCCGATAATGGAGAGTTGAGATTGGAGGATGAGAAGGGTCATTTTGACTTTGGTATGGGTTGGAGTTGTTAGGTGGGTGTTGATTGACCTCTGTGTGGAGTGTTGGTGAGCTGCATTGTTGTTGGGGTTGTGGCGTCTCTAATCTTGGCCTTGATCCTGTGGTTTCCCACCCAAAGTTTAGGTGGTTCCTCCAACCAGGATTATATATTTTGAAGTATGGATCATGGTGCTGCCTAGGTGAATTTCCAATATAGTTAGCTTGTTCCTGATCACCCTCTCCTTCTTCATTCACTCCTTCTTGAGCTGCTGCTGAGGTGGTGATTGCTGCTACTTGATTCCTCTCCATCTTTTTGGTAAGGTCAGCCAACTGCTTGGTAATAAGCTTGTTTTGAGCTAGTAGTGCATCCACATTGTTTAGCTCCATCACTCCTCTAGTGTTGCCTCTTTCAGAAGCATAGAAGTAGTCATTCTCTGCTACAGTCTCAATGACATCTATGGCTTCTTCAATGGTCTTCTTCTTGTTCAGAGATCCCCGGATGAGTGGTCTACTGCCTTCTTTGATTCATACGAAAGGCCTTCATAGAAATATGTAACTGCACTTCATTAATATATCTGGCGGGATTTATTGGCAGGTCTTAAACCTAGCTTCAACCTATGATCGTTAGGAGAAGAATCTTGCTAAGAATATTCACCATCTTCCAGGTTGCTAATTCTCTTTAAAGGTTCCCCATTTATATGCTTTTTCCTTGAGTGAGAAGGGAAACAGAAGTAGTCTATGGGTCAGGGAACAACCAAGACTTCACAGTATGCATATCCTCAGGAAGGTGGTTAGATGTTATTGGGTCTTCTTGGACACTTCCTCCGAATAACAATTGTTCTGAACAAGGAGATAACTGTTGCTTTAGTCAAGTTATTGCATGTATGGTTGGCCTTTGGATGCTACCCACAGTTTCCTGGATTTGGGTTGATGTAAGAACCCGAACTCTTCTCTCTTGTCCAGCCTGATGCGCTGGACCTTCTCTGCCATGGGTGTGAGCTCTTCTTCATGATGTTCTCCATACTCTCATCCATGTCTGTTCAAAGTACTCCTCCTCTTCCTCAGCACCAACTACTCTCTTCCCTCTTGCTTCCCTCCTTAATCTAAGAAGGTCCTCTCAGGTTCAGAATCAAAGGAAGTTGAAGCCCTGCTTTTCTACCTGTCATACACCCAATATGGCACAAGCAAGAAAGATAGATGCAGACATATTTCTCTGCAGAAATACTGTTAGTGTGAAGTGATGCAATATATCAAACAGTTAGTGGGTCAGTGAACCAATATTAATAAAATGCAGTAACACACTAATGGGTGAAAGTAAAGGAAAAGAATTAACTAAAACTGAAAGTAATTTACTCAGATGAAACTAATCAAACAAAAGGAAATGCTCAATCTAGTATCCACAAATTTAATCATTGTATACAAAATCAATGCCCGGCACGGCGCCATAAACTTGATGCACGGAAACTTGTCTCTCAACAGATTCCCTCGGCAAGTATACCGATGTGTAAGTAATAACTCACAAAGGTGAGTCGAATCCACAGGATTGATGTAAGCAATTATTGGAGGATTTTTTTGAGCTAAGCAGAATTTGTTAGAGTTGCAGGAAATAAATGCGGAAAAAATAGCAGAAAATGTAAATGCTGAAATAAAGAGTTGAAATAGATGATGGAAATAAATTGCAGAATCTTAAATGGAATGGGAGATGATCATAAAAGTAATTGTAGAAATTAAAGAGAATGGTAGATCAGAAATGGGGATCATCGGCTTAGAGATGTTGCATCCTCCGGATCAACTTCACTTTCATCTCTTCCTCAATCAATGCATTCATTGATCTCCTTGCAATCTTAAATGATTGAATTCCAATTCCTTGGTAATTCAATCTCTCAAATCTTGATCAATAGCCATTCCTTGGTCCAATTGCTCATGAGAAGAGATGAGGTATGATCACTAATTATACCACATGTATTTCCAAATCAAAGTGTTGGTAGGATTATATGTCACTATATCCATCCAAACCCTAATTTGGTCTAACATGAGAAAGCATTTCTAGCATGATCTCTTCATTCTCTTTCCAAGGTTCCGAAGAGATCCAAGTATTGAATGGCTTATTTTCCAAGATAACTACTCAATTGGGTGAAGACTGAAAGCTTTCTAGTAAAATCAAGAGAAAAGAAAGAAGAAGAATAACGAAAACTATTATTGATCCATCAAATTACAACAGAGCTCTCCTAACCAATGAAAGAGGTTAGTTGTTCATAGCTCTGGAATGGAAACAAGATTGAGAATGCCATTCTGAAAGTTAAACTAGAAGATGCAGAGAAAGTAAAAAAACAGAGAATAATTCTAATAATGCCAAAAGCTCTCTTCTAGTTCAAAGTTCCCTATTATACTATTCTTCGTATCTTCTAGTTGCTTCTTCAAGTCTGGATATGGCCTTTAGATCTGAGTTGAAGTAGTTATACTTCGTGGCTCAGCTTTACTTGCAGAAAAGTGTGCGTAGGTATGGACTTTAGCTTGGCGTTATGTGTTAACGTTAGTGAAACTGTGGATGAACGTTATGACAATCACTTCACTAACTTCTAACCCAAAAGTGGTCCACGTTAACTTCAACGTAGTGCACTAACGTGCACTAACGTTGTTCTTAGCCTTCGCAAAAACTGGGGTTACCTTTCAATACGTTAGAGTACCCTTTCTCCCTACGTTGAGTCACGTAGTATAGTTAATGTTGCCTTTAACGTAGGCTTGCCAAATCTTCAGAGCGTAGTGAACTTACCTTTGTCACTGACGCTTCAAAACTCCCTTCTTCCACGTAGAGTTCGTTAACAGGTTAACGTACTTCTAACGGATTGATAGCCATCTCAACGTATGACAAAGTGATGGTCACTAATGTTGCTCATCATCCCTTTCTCACTTAGCTTCCACGTTAATCTAATTAACGTGGCAACTAACGTGGTCATAGTGGCTTAATCCAACGTTAGTGACAAAGTTATTGTCACTAACATTGGTGATTCCTTGCCCCCTCCACGTTAGATCTACATAACTAGGTTAACGTGACTCTTAAAGTGCAATATGAGCTTAGTCCAACGTTAGTGACGAAGGTGAGTGTCACTAACATTGGCATTATTTTCCTCATCCACATTAGATTTTCGTTAACTGAGTTAACGTACTCTTAACGTGGCTGCTGCCACTTTGGAACGTTAGTGCACTTACTTTTACCACTAACGTTGGAGTTCTACTTCTCTCCACGTTAGCTTCACGTTAACATAGTTACATGGCAACTAACGTGGGCTATGATGGCTCACGAAGGCGTTAATGGTATCACTTTCTCATAACGTTACAAGCTATCTTCCATTCCCGTTAGTGGTCACGTTAGCTAGACTAACGTGGCTACTAACGTGGTTCTTCCTTGCTTCCTTTGTCCTTAAATCAAGCAATAAAGTGCATCAAAGCTCTAATCCAAGTTATGAACATGCATCATTCAATTTTGTCATTTAATTCATGCATAATTCTCATGAAATAATATAAAATTCACAATGTTTGCTTGAATCAAGATGTAAGTGATTATTTACCCAAAAACTTGCTTATTTCCTAAGAAAATGCATGAAACTGGCCAAAATGCCCTGGCATCATGAGGTTGAAAACTCTAATAAACTTTATTGTAGGATTGAGTTGAATTAAATTAACCAGATTAGCATAACTCCAATCAACTTTCCACGTTTTTATTGGTTAACTGGTAGGGACCTATTAATTAGTTTACGAAACTCCACTATTGTTATCACAATATTGTGGTTGACTTGTTGGGACAATTCACTCTCTTTATCAACATAGGAGAAATAGCAGGATATATAATCCTAAGAAGTATGCCTGATGCGTGGCAGAAGTTAACCAATTAAGATTCAATTAAGAGACAGCGTGCACGTATAGCTCTAACTGGCTAAGATCTGCCTCACCAATTAAAAGGTTGTCACAAATTTTAGAAATAAAATACTGGAGTATGTGTCCAGGTCGTCTCCCAACGAGTTGCAGGAAAGAGTGCTATTTTATTAACTAGGTTTCAGAAAAATGAGTTTTGATAATGATAATTAAAATGATTAAAATTAAACAATAAAAATAAACTGAGAATGATATTGTGCTCTAAATAAAAGCCTTGACTGGGAATAATTAAATGAAATTTCTACCCTTGTTGGAATTTCTAAGTGTAGTGTAGTGTGAAAAGTTATTGTTCTCACTCGTTACCCTTACTAAATAAGGAAAAGAATGGTGATTAAACTAACTCTTACCCTCAAATCCTAGTCCTCTCCCTTAGAAGGTCTAGTGTTAGTAGGTAGGAATTAGCTAACAACGTCCAATTCAACCAAACACTTGAGCATTCCAACTCAAGTATCTCCTCTTAATCAACCCCCATGTCAAGTGAAAATTCTACTCCATTGACATGAAATTAATAATCATAAAAATATGAGGAGACATAATTAAATAAAATCAAATAGAGGAATAAATTAATTAAAAATAAAAATAATTCTATATATTAATAAACTCAAAACGTAACATACTTATTTGAATAGAGTCAATAATCAACTGAAAAGAGTAAAGAATAAGGAAACAAACAAAAGTAGTATCTTCACGGAGGTAATGGCTCTTCAACATCCACAATCCAAAGCAAAAGCACAAACTATCAATGTATGCAAATCTAAAGATTCAAATCTAAAACTGAAGTAATCCTACTATGATGAATCTGAATGTGTGTGGATGCATATTGAGTTTCAGCATGTTCCCTAGGTTTAGTCTGTGTTTCTTGTCCGAAAACTGGGTCAAAATGCAGCCCAAAATCGCCCCCAGCGTATTCAGTTATTTTTGCAGATCGTGCAGGTCACGCGTAAGCGTCGTTCACGCGTTCGCGTCATTCAGCGATTTTCCTTGTCACGCGTTCGCATGGTTCACGCGTTCGCATCATTTATGCAGATTCCAATCCACGCGTTGCGTCAGGCACGCGTTCGCGTGGGCCATGTGATAATGAGTTTTGCTCGATGGTTTAGAATTTCTCTCATAGAAATAACAACTTCGTTGTAAGCATAGCTCCAAACCAACAAACAATTCTCACATCAAAATTTGGTTGTCACAAGTAACAAACCCCAATGAAAATTAACCGGAGTATTTGGATTCCGGGTCGTCTCACAAGGAATTGCAATGAAATGTTTAATTATTGCTATGAAGATGAAAAGGGGGTGTTTGATTTGGAGTTTGACAAGAAAAATTAAATGACAAGAAAGTAAAATGATAAGAACTAATAAAATAAAGGAAAAGTACTCTTGGCTAAGACATAGGTAATTGAGATCACCATCCTTGTCTACAAACCAAATATTGATAATTATGAGAGAACAACCTATTAAGTCTACTTCCAAAGCCTTAAGTACATAATATCTACTCCTAGGCTTGAAGTACATCAAATAGGTTTGATCACATCAACCCATAAGTCCCAACCTACCTACTAATCTAGATTAGTAGTGGGTTGGCATCAATGAGTATCAAATTGATCACCAAGGGTTCTCAAATCACCAATTCAATGAGACCCAATGACTCAAGGTCACTCAATTCTCTTAGCCTAGGCCAAGTGTCAAGGAAACTACTCAAAAACTAAAGGAAATATTTTATCAAACACTTAGTATGCAAGAAAAGTAAACATCATAAAATGCAAGAATTAAAGGAACCCATAACTAACATAAGCAAGAAATCAACAATAACAATCAAGATCAACATAAAAGAGACATGAAAACATAAATTTGCATTAAAAGAAATCAAGATCCAACAATTGTTCATCAACATAAGAGAGCAAATAAGAAATTAACAAGTAAAACTAGAAGAGCAAGACAATAGAACACTAAAATATAATGAGAATTAAATCAAAACAAGAATTGAAAGAGAAATTCAGAGTGATTAACCTAACTTTACCCTAATTTCTATCCTAATCTAGAGAGAGGAGAGAGCCTCTCTCTCTAGAATTCTATCCTAAAACATGATAAAAACTAAACTATGAATACTTCCCCATTCCCCCTCTCAATCCTGGGTTCAATAGAATCAGAAATGGGTTGGATTGGGCCCAAAATGAGCTGCAAAATCGCTGGGGCGATTTCATTAAAGTAGACCCACAAGCAGCATCGGCGCACACACGTACATGGCGCATGCGCGCCCCCATGAGCACGAAGCAAAATATGGCAAAATTTATATCATTTCGATTCCCCAGATGTTAGCTTTCCAACGCAACTGGAACCGCGTCATTTGGACCTCTGTAGCTCAAATTATGGTCGTTTGAGTGCGAAGAGGTCAGGCTTGACAGCTTTACAGTTCCTTCATTTCTTCATGAGTTCTCCCACTTTGCATGCTTTCTCCTCACTTCTTCCATCCAATACCTGCCTTATGAACCTGAAATTACTCAACAAACATATCAAGGCATCGAATGGAATTAAAGTGAATTAAAATCACCAATTTTAGGGCCTAAAAAGCATGTTTTCACATTTAAGCACAAATCAAGGAGAATTACAAAACCATTCTATTTCATTGAATAAATGTGAGAAAGGTTGATAAAACTATCCAAATTAAGCACAAAATAAACCACAAAGTCGGGGTTTATCAAATCTCCCCACACTTAAACCAAGCATGTCCTCATGCTAAGAATAAAGAAGGACAAGAAAAGGGTATGAACATTTATTCAATGCAAATAAACTATATGCACCTATCTATATGAATGCAACTAAATGCAAGATGATTCTACCTACTTGGTCAAAAGCAAATCAATCTCCAAGAATATATATATCAAGTAGGGCTAAGTAGTATGAAGATTCTTGAATCCCACCAATTCAAATATCAAAATGAAGTTCAAATAGACTTGCAAGAAGAAAAGCTCATGAAAGCCGGGAACAAGGAATTGAGTATCGAACCCTCATCGGAAGTGTATCCGCTCTAGTCGCTCTAGTGTATAGGGTCGATCACGCAATTCTCTTCTAATCATGCTTTCCATTATTTGTTTTTCATCTAACAATCAACAATTATTCAATGCATGCATACATTCATCATGAGGACTTATTCATAGGTTGTAATGGGGCTAGGGTCAAGGTGGGATGCATATGGTCAAGTGAGCTTGAAGTTTGTATCTTTGATTAGCCTAAGCTCTCACTAAACACATACAACAACCTATAAAATTCTAATATAGTACATAGCTACCCATGATTCCCACTTTTTCACATACTCATGCATTCTCTTTAATTCACATTCCATATGCATTGATTTTATTGAACTTTACTTTGGGCCTTTTTGTCCCCTTTTTATTTCTTTTTCTCTTTTTTTTTTCTTTTTCTATATATATATATATTTGTTTACTTTTTTTTCTCACACATTTTTTTTAAAGTATATACAAACGTATCAATGCATATAGTTTTACATATTTAATGCATGAGCATGTACCCAATCCCATGCATTTCAACAAAAAAAAATACACTTTTACTTCAACCAATGTCCCAAGGTTCCCATACCCAAATGATACACACCCTCACTAGCCTAAGCTAATCAAAGATCCAAATTAAGGACATTTATTATTTTTGCTTAAGGGTAATGATGTGCTAACATTAAGAACAAAAGGGATTAAATAGGCTCAAATTTGGCTAACAATGGTTGATAAAAGGTAGGCTATTTGGGTAAGTGAGCTAAATGAAATGATGGCCTCAATCATATAAATGCATGTATACATGGAAAAATGGACATATAGAATCAAACAAATCAAAGATCACAATCATAGAAAGAGAGTAATACACACAGAATGAAAAATAAATAGTTATAAGATGTAACCACACAATTAGGCTCAAAACTCACATGCTTGTGTTCTTAGCTCAAGAACCATGTTCCAAATACATTCTTCAAGCAAGTTCAACACAAATTTTTTTTTTCAAATTGCTAGGGTGCCCTAAAAATAGTTTCTTGGAAAAGAAATCATCACCCTAACTAAGTAGTCCTAACATAAAAAGAAGTGGTAAAATATGTGCAATTTCTAACTAGCATGCAACCTATCATGCAATGCAACAACTAAATAACAAGGACAAAAATTAAGAATTTGGTCTTGAAAAAGGAAGTTGTTACCCATGGAGGTCGGTCGGACGACCTCCCTACACTTAGAAATTTGCACCGTCCTCGGTGCATGCAAGAAGAGCAAGGTGGACGGGTTGCTACAATTGATGAGCTCCTTCAAAAGGTTGTGCGGAAGAACTTGTTCGTTGCCCCATTTAGAAGCTTTCTCATTCCTTTCCTTCTTGGTGGCCAACCTCAAAGGAGAGAAAAAGAAAGGGAATTAAGCCTACAACAAAATATCAAGCAATAAAACATAGGCGGGGCTAATGCCAAATAAGAGTAAGGTTCTCACTACATGTTAGCTACGCATGTAAGCGAGAAGCAATATAGCAAAGGGCATATCAACTAATACTTGATGCAAGAGTAAAGTAAAAGCATGAAGAGCATTCAAAAGCATCAAGTTCAGCTAGAAAGAGTGGGTCATGAAAGACATGCAAGTTCATATCAATGCACAAAGAATATAAGAGTCATACAAGATTAAGCATTGATTTAAAAGTTTCATCGCCCAACAATATCAAACAAGTCAAGAAGCACCAAGATTAACCAAGAAATTCTCAACAATTGAGTAAGAGAATTCAACACCATTATTAAAATAAGAAACTTAGAAAAGAAATAAGAATAAGCTATAAAAACAAAATTAAAATGCAACGAATGGAAATAGACAAATGCAATAAAAGAAAATGGAAGAAAAGAAATATTTTTTTACCGGCGCGGACGCGTCATGCACGCTTCTGCGCCGATGCACAGTTTGGCTAAAGGATGCGTACGCGCCAGTTGTGCGCATGCGCGGGTGGTTTTGTGCCTCAGGCATGGTGCTGGCGCAGTGTAGGCGCAACTCTCGGGTTAATGTATGGAGGGGTGATATTTTCTTGATACACGCGTCCACATACATGGCGCGTCCGCGTGGATGGTCGAAAATGCTTGAGGCGTGCGTACACGTGGAGTACGCGTGCGCGTGGGTGGTGCTCTGTTTTTCAAAATTTTTCTATGTTTTTGCACCAAACCAAGCATTCCAAACCTCCAAACAGCTACCAAAACATCATAAAACCTTATTTAACATACTAGACTCCCAAATAAACTCAACTAATCAAAGAAAACATGAAATTAAACCTAAATTACTAATATTTACAAAGAGGAAAAGGGAAAGATGTTACCATGGTGGGGTGTCTCCCACCTAGCACTTTTGTTTATTGTCCTTAAGTTGGACTTATGGGGAGCTCCTCATTAAGGTGGCTTGTGCTTGAATCCATCCTTGAACATCCACCAATGCTTGGACTTCCATTGTGCTTCATCATTCAAAGTTAGTAACTCCAAGCTTTGATGGAGTTCTTCACAAACCATAGGCTCCCAAAGTCGATCCTCCTTGTGCGATCTGGGATCCCACACTTTGTTTTCACAACCGTCCTTGAGTTGATCATGGTGATTTCCTCCGGGTGGCAAGAGAGATGAATTCTCATGGAAGCACCAAACTATCCTCCTAGACCCATCCAATTGAGCACTAGTCCAACCTTTACTCCTT
Organism: Arachis hypogaea; assembly: GCF_003086295.3. Classification (NCBI taxonomy): domain Eukaryota; kingdom Viridiplantae; phylum Streptophyta; class Magnoliopsida; order Fabales; family Fabaceae; genus Arachis; species Arachis hypogaea. The sequence continues at coordinate 61,742,390 of NC_092047.1, forward strand.
GAAGCTTCAACCATAATGAGCCTAGACTTACAACGCCAACCACGAAACATCTTTCTTTTACACTTCATCCCATAAAGCATCCTAAGTTGACCATCCGTTTCAAGCAAGCCATATTCGAGTGGGATAATAAAGATAATAGAAATGAGTTTCATCCACTCAAATGAAGGTGTAGATGACAACCTAGGCAAAGGTGATTCCAAGGGTCTTGACAAGGCGTATTCAATTCCCATCCTCCTTTTTCTAAGGACTTCCACCTCTCCACAAGATCTCTTAATTTCAATCCCTTGTTCAACAATTTTATCTAAACCTTTTCCCTTACTCAAATTATAAATGGGAGGACGAGAGAGATTTACCTCCATATTGCATTCAAATCCAATGGGGGAAAGTTCTTCATGTTTAAAGGATTCTTCACCACTAAGACTTGGTGCTTGATCTTCATCACCAAGGGGACTCAATTCTTGCTCTATTCCATCCAATTCTTCATAAGAGATATGCCTCGGAGGTTGTGCACATTCCTCCTTAGCATCAATTTCAATAATTTTGGAGTGGTTTTCTTTAATCTTAGACTCTCAAGGTGGTTCCGCATCTCCTAAGTCTTCAACCACTTCTTCCTCTTCTTTAATAATCTCTACTTCCTCCTCTTGTTGCATTTCTTGCTTTAACTCCTCTTCCTCTCCTTGGAGCTTCAAGTTCACTCCCTCACTAAGATTCTTCGTTGCTTCTCCACATTCCACAATGGAAGTGCCTTGATCACATAGGCTTAGGCGGGATGAGACTATGTTGCCAATGGCTTCTACCATGATGGCCATTTTTGCTCTTAACTCCTCAAAATTCTTTTCATCCTCCTCGTGTTGCCTTAAGATATGAGATTCAAGATCTCTTAATTCTAGCATAGAGGCTTCATCAGGGGGTGATGGTGGAAAAGAGGGTTCATTGTTTGAGGGGAAGGTATTATGGTTGGAAGGTGGTTGTGGCGAAAAGTAGAATTCATCTTGTGGTTGAAAATTTGTATGCGTTGGAGGTGGTTCATCTTGGTAATAATATGGAGGGGGTGGTTCTTGAAAATGTTGATGTTGGAGTAGTGGTGGCTCTATATGTGGTTCATATGGCTCATTTGATTATTGGTAGGATGGATATGGATTAGGGTCATATGAAGATGGTTGGTGAAAGGTGGCTTGTGAGTATGGTTGATGGCTATGTTGAGGATATGGCTCATAGGTGTATGGTGGTGGTTCTTGGAAGTCACAAGGGGATTCACCATAGCCATTGGATTGATATGCATCATAGAATGGCGCTTCTTCATAGTGCATTGGTGGAGGTTGTTGCCATGAGGATTGATCATAGGCATATGGCTCCTCCCATCTTTGGTTATCCCATCCTTGATGCACATCTTCATTGAAGTTCCCATTTCCTACAACATAGTTGTAATCACACTCATAGCCGAAGTAAGAATTCATGATAACAAGAAAAATGAAAACAAAATCAAATAAGAAGCAAGAAAATTAAATCCAAAAGCTAGCAAAAACTAACAAAGAAGCAAAAGGTAAATCTATTTACAATATTCACATATATACAATAACCAATAACACAACACCATTGCAACTCCCCGGCAACGGCGCTATTTGATAATGAGTTTTGCTCGATGGTTTAGAATTTCTCTCATAGAAATAACAACTTCGTTGTAAGCATAGCTCCAAACCAACAAACAATTCTCACATCAAAAATTTGGTTGTCACAAGTAACAAACCCTAATGAAAATTAACCGGACTATTTGGATTCTGGGTCGTCTCACAAGGAATTGCAATGAAATGTTTAATTATTGGCTATGAAGATGAAAAAGGGGGTGTTTGATTTGGAGTTTGACAAGAAAAATTAAATGACAAGAAAGTAAAATGATAAGAACTAATAAAATAAAGGAAAAGTACTCTTGGCTAAGACATAGGTAATTGAGATCACCATCCTTGTCTACAAACCAAATATTGATAATTATGAGAGGCCAACCTATTAAGTCTACTTCCAAAGCCTTAAGTACGTAATATCTACTCCTAGGCTTGAAGTACGTCAAATAGGTTTGATCACATCAACCCATAAGTCCCAACCTACCTACTAATCTAGATTAGTAGTGGTTGGCGTCAATGAGTATCAAATTGATCACCAAGGGTTCTCAAATTACCAATTCAATGAGACCCAATGACTCAAGGTCACTCAATTCTCTTAGCCTAGGCCAAGAGTCAAGCAAACTACTCAAAAACTAAAGGAAATATTTTATCAAACACTTAGTATGCAAGAAAAGTAAACATCATAAAATGCAAGAATTAAAGGAACCCATAACTAACATAAGCAAGAAATCAACAATAACATTCAAGATCAACATAAAAGAGACATGAAAACATAAATTTGCATTAGAAGAAATAAAGATCCAACAATTGTTCATCAACATAAGAGAGCGAAATAAGAAATTAACAAGTAAAACTAGAAGAGCAAAGACAATAGAACACTAAAATATAATGAGAATTAAAATCAAAACAAGAATTGAAAGAGAAATTTGAGAGTGATTAACCTAACTTTACCCTAATTTCTATCCTAAATCTAGAGAAAGGAGAGAGCCTCTCTCTCTAGAATTCTACCCTAAAACATGATGAAAACTAAACTATGACTACTTCCCCATTCCCCCTCTCAATCCTTGGGTTAAATAGCATCAGAAATGGTTGGATTGGGCTCAGAATGAGCTGCAAAATCGCTGGGGGCGATTTCATTAAAGTGGACCCACGAGCAGCATCGGCGCGCACGCGTACATGGCACGTGCGCGCCCCTTAGTGCGAAGAAACATATGGTAAAATTTATATCATTTCCAAGCCCCGGATGTTAGATTTCCAACGCAACTGAAACCGCCTCATTTGGACCTCTATAGCTCAAGTTATGGTCATTTGAGTGCGAATAGGTCAGGCTTGACAGCTTTACGGTTCCTTCATTTCTTCAGGAGTTCTCCCACTTTGCATGCTTTTCTCCTAACTTCTTCCATCCAATACTTGCCTTATGAACCTGAAATTACTCAACAAACATATCAAGGCATCGAATGGAATTAAAGTGAATTAAAATCACCAATTTTAAGGCCTAAAAAGCATGTTTTCACATTTAAGCACAAATCAAGGGAGAATTACAAAACCATGCTATTTCATTGAATAAATGTGAGAAAAGTTGATAAAACCACCCAAATTAAGCACAAGATAAACCACAAATCGGGGTTTATCACCATGTGCTCGCGTCATTGTTCGTTGGTCATCTCCTTAGTTTCTTGTGTTCCTTCCATTTTGCAAGCCTCCTCTCCAATTTCCAAGTCATTCATGCTCTATGAAGCTTGAAACACTTAACACACATATCAAGGAATCAAATGGTATAAGGGAGATTAAAAATACATACTTAAAAGATCTCTAGGAAGCAAGTTTTCAACCATGGAACAATTTTGGAAGGAATTGTAAATACATGCAAATCATATGAATAAGTGGGTAGAGACTTGATAAAACCACACAATTAAACACAATATAAATCATAAAATAATGGTTTATCAACCTCCCCACACTTAAACATTAGCATGTCCTCATGCTTAGTTAAAGGAGATAAAGTAAATGAATAGGGAAATGTAAAGCTCATGAAATGCAATGCAACCTATATATATATATATATATATATATATATATATATGAATGCAACTATATGATTCTTGTCTACTTTATTAAAAGTAAATAAGCTCTTCAAGACAAACATAAATCAAATTCCACTAATTCAATTTATACAGTAAGAACAGATAAGAATGCAAGAAGATAGCTCATGAAAGTAGGGAACATAGAATCAAGCATTGAACCCTCACTGATGGTGTATGTGCACTCTAGTCTCTCAAGTGTATAGGGTGATCACTCTACTCTTCTCTAATCATGCTTTCTCAATTTTTGTTCTTCACCTAATTAATCAACAATATTTAACATACTAATTCAAACATCATGAGGTCTTTTTAAGGTTGTAATGGGGCTAAGGTAAGGGTGAGGGTATATATATATATGGCTAAGTGAGCTTATAAATTGAATCTTTAATTAACCTAAGCTTTCACCTAACATACATATACTCTATATTTCTTTAGAATCATGCCTAGCTACCCAAAAGACTTCCCACTTTGCATTACATACTCATGTATTAACTTTTCCTTTTTGCTTGCATCACATATGCATTGATCTTTTTATTAGCTTAATATTGGGGTAATTATGTCCCCTTATTTATTTACTTAATTACTATTACTATTTTTTTAATAGAAAAATAAACATAACTTATCAATGCTCATGGATTTTTAATTTTTCTGGTCTCACATGAGTAGGTACCCAAATTCTCATTATTTTATCATGACTCATTCCCTTATTAACCCTTGTTCCCACAACCTTCCCATACTCAATTAACACACAATTTCTATCTTAAGCTAACCAAAGATTCAATTGGGATATTTAATTGTTTTTTCCGCTTAAGGCTAGTGATGTGGTAAAATATAGAACAAATGGGATTAAAAGGCTCAAAGTGGCTGACAAAGGTAATTTAAAGGGTAGGCTTATTTGGGATAAGTGAGCTAAACAAATAATGGCCTCAATCATACACATGCATATAACATATTAAATATTGGACATATAGGATGAAACAAAATAAGATTACAATCATAGAGAAGTAAACACACAAGAATAAAATATTTATGGTTAAATAATGTAACCATGTAATTAAGCTCAAATCTCACAGGTTGTGTGTTCTTAACTTTTAAACTATATTCCAAATACAACTTCAAGCAAATTTAACACAAAGGTTTTGATTTAAATTAGTGAAATTTTTCAAAAATAGGGTCTTAGAGGAAACTTATTATTTTCTAACCAAATAGAACATGCATGCAAATAACCTATTTCTATACAATCTATCCTATTCTACAAAAGAAAAATTAACTGAATATCCTATTTTACTGGTGTTTAAAGAAGAGAATTTACCTCTGGAAGTCAGGTATTGACCGACCTCCCCATACTTAAGGCTTTGCACCATCCTCGGTGCCATCGGTCAGGAACAAAGGGGGGCTGGTAGTAGTATCTCCACCATCAGGACCGTCATGGCTCCCTGTGCTGGTAAATGAAGTAGAGTCCGAGGTGTCTGGGTCTTTGTAGTTTCCCATAAGTAGCTCCTTGAGGTATGTGAATCGGCGCTTGTTACAGCGCTCTCTTAACTTTGCTTTGTGTTCCTGCCGATCCAACCTTTCAAGTATCTGATGGAGCAGTTGGTTTGTTGTAGGTGCTTGTGGTGTTGAAGGAGGAATGTTGTAGGCTGGCTTGTAGTGGCTGCTGACGGTCTGATATATTTTCCGTTAGGGACGTACTGATCATCCCGTGGAAGTAAGGATTTTGTGTCCCCAGCTCTGTAGGAGACTCCGGCTGCCGAGACAAGATCTGAAACCAAGGCGGGAAAAGGTAAGTTGCCCGCAATTTGTACGTGTCCCATAGCATGCCGAATGTGTCTTGGTAAGTTTAGGTGCTGGTCTGTAAGGATACAGCAAAGTAAAACAGCCATGTCTATAGTGAAAGAGGACTCGTGAGTGCTCAGAAAGACATAATGGGACATGATCTGTGCCCATACTCGAGCCTCCAATGTAAGTGCTAAAGCCGATATGCGCTTAGGTCAGGAACGATGGTATCCGTAGATCCATCTACTGCCAGGTTGTGCTATAACTCTGAGAACGGTGTCCCATTCAAATTGGTATGTCTGGCGCTTGAGTGAGGCTTCTTGAAATGTATCCAATCCTTCTGGAGCAGGGGGAAGATCCAAAGCTTGTTGAATGGCCTCTTCAGTTATGTGGACTTGCTTCTGACGGACATAGACAGACTGCATGGTTGGCATGTGAAAGTTTGAGTAGAATTCTACTACCCATGAGAGATTAACCTGCCGTGGGTGTCTCCGTAGGAATCTCCATTGTCTTCGTTCAATTTGCGGCTCAACAAATTCAGCAATGCGGGTCGGGAGGATGAAAAGGTATTCATTGTTGTAATTTCTCTCTGCCAGGATGGGGAACATCTTCTCACAGTAGCGGTTAGGAAACCGTGCAGTGTCCTTTGTTGGGAAGGCTTTTTCTTTTTCGTCAACCTTGATGATCTTCTTAATTCTTTTTGTTGAGTGCTTTACTACTGCTGAAGATGGCTCTGCCACTAATGCTCTTTTTGTTTCTCTCCTTGTTGGTGGTTTGAGAGTAGCTTTTTCTTTGCCTTTCTTGGTGGCCATCCTGAAAAAGGAAAGAGAAAGTAATATGTAAAGCGAAGGGTTCAAGCAAGGGAGCGAATATTATGAGTGGTAATCAATGCACAGTAAGGAAGGATGTCGTTAACACATGGTCTAGACTACATGTGAAAAGTTCATCAAAGGAAACATAGCAAGTGCATGTGATGGCAATTAAATGCAAGATGTTTATTGGCATGCTGGCAAAGGCATGAGTAGTATAGATCAAGCATTCAATGTCCAAGTTAGATTACCAAATCTTTCAAACTAATAACCTGTTTGTATTGACAATTAAATTAAATTAATAAAATATAAAAGGAGTTTTGTGAAAAACAGGCATTAAAAGTAGTAGGATAACATAAAGGTAGTGCATGATGCCATACCGGCTTTTTTACAAACACATAGCATGCACGGTAAATATGTTTTTGAAAATATGAAATAGAACATGCAAGTAACCCTTTAAAAGGTAATATTAATTGTCAAACAAATCCATGATAATCCACAAGCAAAATATACAAAATAAAGACCGAAATAAATTTTTAACACCAATTAAAAGGAATAAAAAGAAAGAAAGAAAAAAAAGGGAAAATGTAGATAAAGAAAGTAAAAAGAAAAAGAAGAAGAAAACATAATAAAAATAAGAATAATAATGGAAATGTAAAGAAGGAAGAAGAATAAACCTTGATAATGGGTGTGAAAAGAAAAGAAAAGGGGGAGAGTAAAAAGTAAGAAAGAGTAGAGAAGGAAGAAGAGAGAAGAAGGAAGTAAGAAGGGATAAGAAAAATTAGGATTTGAGGAAGAAAAGAAAAGATATTTTGGCTGATCTGGATAAGCTGTGCGCCACATATGACGCAGACGCGTGAGTCACGCGGTCGCGTGGGGTGTGATGTTTTTTTCAAGTGACGCGAACGCATGGGTCACGCGGTCGCGTGAAGTGATTTGTGCAAATGGCGCAAGGGCAGCGACGCGTTCGCGCAACTCTCTGTCTCAAACTCATTTTGCCAAAATTTTTGGGTGACGCGATCGCGTGAATAGCCATGTTTGGAGGATGACGCGGCCGCGTGGGGTACACGGTCGCATGGCAAGACTGGTGCTTCCAGCACCACTCCAGCCTCACTCCATCCTAACTCTCTGCCATACACCTCTTTACGTCGATTTTTCGGGGCACGCGGTGGCGTGGGTGACGCGGACGCGTGGGAGGCCAATTTCCAAACGACGCAGATGCATCATTGACGCGGTCACGTGGGCATGGTTGTACCCAAGGCACGCCTCCAGCCACGCTTTCGCGTGACTTTTTGTTCACTTTTATTGTCTTCCCAACGCACTGGTGACGCGGACGCGTCAGGGACGCTTACGCGTCGCGTGCGTGTGCTATTTTTTTTTTTTTAAAAAAAACATATGCAGAATGCTCATGTAAACTATATGTGGCTATATGCAGGGATGATGAGAAGAGTCATTAACATCATAAAAATAAAGTAAAAATTAAAACTAAGACTAAAACGGAACGATCATACCATGGTGGGTTGTCTCCCACCTAGCACTTTGCTTTTACGTCCTTAAGTTGGACGCTCGTTAGGCTCATTCTGCTTCTCTTGGTGGGTCTTCCAAGAGGAAAATCTCTAGTTCCTTTTGATTCTTCGTCTTCTCTCCATGATAAAGCTTTAGGCGATGTCCATTGACCTTTAGAAATTTCGAGCTGGTAGGATGACGCAGGTGGAAAACTCCGTATGGCTCTACCTTTTCTACTCTGTATAGACCTTCCCATCTTGATCTCAGTTTACCCGGCATGAGCCTCAGTCTGGAATTATATAGTAGAACTAACTCCCCTGGTCTGAATTCTCTCCTTTTAATGTGCTTGTCATGGACAACCTTCATTTTCTCCTTGTGACTCTTAGAGTTGTCATATGCTTCTAGGCGGAGGTTCTCTAGTTCTGCTAGTTGCAGCTTTCTTTTAGCACCAGCTTTTGTAAGATTTATGTTGCACTCTCTTACAACCTAGAAAGCCTTGTGTTCCACCTCTACGGGGAGGTGGCAAGCCTTTCCGTATACCAGTCGGAAGGGGCTCATCCCAATGGGTGTCTTGTACGCTGTTCTATATGCCCAGAGTGCATCTTGTAGCCTGGCACTCCAGTCCTTCCTATGAGGTTTTACTATCTTCTCCAGAATACGTTTAATTTCTCTGTTAGAGACTTCTGCTTGCCCATTGGTCTGGGGATGATAAGCTGTTGCTACTTTGTGAATTATCCCATGCTTTGTCAGTAATCCTGTTAGTCTCCTGTTACAAAAATGGGTGCCTTGATCGCTCATGATTGCTGGCGGTGATCCAAAGCGACAGATAATATGGTTTCTAACAAAGGAAACAACAGTGTTAGCATCATTAGTGCGGGTAGGAATTGCTTCCACCCATTTAGAAACATAATCTACGGCTAACAGTATATAAGAGTAACCGTTAAAATTTGGAAATGGACCCATGAAGTCAATGCCCCAAACATCAAATTTTTCACAGAAAAGCATAATCTGTTGAGGCATCTAATCCCTCTTGGATATATTACCAAACCTTTGGCATGGGGAACAAGATTTACAAAATTCAGTAGCGTCTTTAAAAAGAGTAGGCCACTAGAATCCACAGTCTAGAATTTTTCTAGCTGTTCTTTGACGGCCAAAATGTCCTCCACTCTCAGATGAGTGGCAGGCCTCTAAAATAGACTGGTATTCTGATTGAGGCACACACCGTCTAATTACCTGGTCAGCACCACACCTCTATAAATATGGATCATCCTAGATATAATATTTGGACTCGCTTTTCAGCTTGTCTCTCTGGTGCTTAGTAAAATTTGGAGGAAAGGTGTGGCTAACTAGATAATTAGCTATAGGTGCATATCAAGGAACTACTTCAGATACTTCTTGTAAGTTATCAAATGGGAAATTATCATTGATAGGAGTGGAGTCACCCTTAATGTGCTCAAGGCGACTCAAGTGGTCTGCCACTAAATTCTGGTTATCACTCCTGTCCTTAATTTCTAAATCAAATTCTTGTAGCAGCAGTATCCAATGTATTAGCCTTGGTTTGGACTCCTTTTTAGATAATAAATATTTTAGAGCTGCATGGTCCGAGTACACTACCACCTTAGTACGAAGTAAATAGGCTCGAAATTTATCCAGAGCAAAAACAATAGCAAGAAGCTCTTTTTCAGTAGTAGTATAATTAGACTGAGCAGCATCTAAAGTCTTAGATGCATAAGCAATTACAAAGGGGTCCTTACCTTTGCGCTGAGCCAGCACTGCTCCTACTGCATGGTTGGAAGCATCACACATGATTTCAAATGGCTCCAGTCAAGTCCTCTCACAATTGGAGCTTGAGTCAGGGCGATCTTCAGCTTATCAAACGCTTGCATACAGCTTTCACTGAACTCGTACTCAATATCTTTCTGCAGCAATCTGGATAAAGGCAGTGCTACCTTACTGAAGTCCTTAATAAATCTCCTGTAAAAAACTGCGTGGCCAAGGAACGAATGAACTTCCCTCACGGAGGAAGGGTAAGGTAAACTAGAAATAACATCCACCTTTGCTGGGTCTACAGAAATGCCAGTATTAGACACAACATGTCCTAGTACAATTCCTTGTTTGACCATAAAGTGACCTTTTTCAAAATTTAATACAAGGTTTGTATTAACACATCTGTCTAACACTCTAGATAAACTATCCAAGCAAAGGCTAAATGAATCACCGTATATGCTGAAATCATCCATAAAAATCTCCATATAGTTCTCAATAAGATCAGAGAAAAGACTCATCATGCATCTTTGGAAAGTAGTTGGTGCATTGCATAAGCCAAAGGGCATTCTCTTATAAGCATAAGTTCCAAAAGGGCATGTAAAAGTAGTCTTTTCCTGATCTTCAGAAGCGATATGAATTTGAAAGTATCCTGTATAACCATCTAAAAAACAATAATGGGATTTACCTGACAGGCGATCAAGCATCTGATCAATGAATGGCAAGGGGTGGTGATCCTTGCGAGTGGCTTGGTTGAGACGCCTATAGTCAATGCAAACTCTCCATGAATTCTGCACTCTAGTTATCAGGAGCTCTCGATATTCATTTCTTACTGTTGTGACTCCAGACTTCTTGGGCACCACTTATACTGGACTAACCCATTCACTGTCTGAGATGAGGTAAATGATATCTGCTTCAAGTAGCCTGGTTACTTCATTCTTGACAACTTCTAAGATGGTGGGATTTAATCTTCTTTGAGGTTGATGGACAGGCTTTTCTCCCTCTTCTAGGAATATTCTGTGTTCACAAACTTGAGGGCTGATGCCTACTATATCCGTCAAGCTCCATCCAATTGCTTTCTTATGTTTTCTCAGCACACTGAGTAGCTGTTCTTCTTATTGAGAAGTGAGTTCCCTTGCAATGATGACTGGGAACTTCTGCTTGTCCTCAAGGTAAGCATACTTAAGGTATGGAGGAAGGGGCTTTAACTCTAATTTCTGCTCATAGCTAGGCTCTGGATCATCTGGGGTGGGTGATAATGGTAAAGTCTTCTCATTGTTTTCAAAAAGTGTCCCCACACTTGGACCTTGCTCCATATACTTATCTTCTAATTCTTCCTGGTGAACTTCAGCTACAGTTTCATCAATAATATCACACTGGAAGATAGAATGATCTTCCGGAGGATGCTTCATAGCTTCATTTAAACTGAATCTCACTGTTCTGCCATCTATCTCAAAAGAGTAAGTTCCTGAGAATGCATCCAGCTTGAACTTTGAAGTCTTCAGGAATGGTCTTCCAAGCAGGATTGATGACGGTCTTCCTGAGTCATTAGGGGGCATTTCCAGGATGTAGAAATCAATGGGAAATGTAAGCCCCTTAATGCTCACTAGTACATCTTTAGCAATTCCAACTACTATAATAATGCTTTTATCGGCTAACACAAAACGAGCTGCCGACCTTTTTAAGGGAGGGAGCCTCAAAGTATCATATATAGACAAAGGCATTATACTAACACACGCTTTTAAATCACACATACAGTCAGAAAATATCACACCTCCAATGGTACAACTAACCATAAATGGACCTGGATCACTACATTTTTCAGGTATTTCCCCCGTTAAAGCAGATATAGAACTACCTAAAGGAATAGTTTCTAATTCATTAATTTTATCTTTATGTATGCACAAATCCATTAGAAACTTTGCGTACTTAGGTACCTGTTGAATAACATCAAAAAGGGGAACAGTTACCTCAACCTTTTTGAATATTTCTACCATTTTGGGGTCAAGTTCCATCTGTTTTCTGGGCTTCCTTACAAGTTGTGGAAATGGAATAGGAGGGGTGCAATTTGTAGCTCCAGCATCCCTTGGGGCTTCATTCTGTGGTTGAGTTTCTTCCTCTTCAACTATGTCTTGTACGTCCTCTTCTTCTTCAGCATCTTCCACTTCCACCACATCCTCTGCTGGCACGTTTTCTGCTGGGTTTGGCTCTTGATGGTTCTTCTCCTATAATGTGGTTCCAGACCTCAAAGTGATGGCGTTGATACCACCCTTGGGATTAGGCAGTGGTTGAGAAGGAATTCCATTAGAGCTTGAAGGTTGATGTGTGGAATTGAGTGAGGAATCCATCTGGGAGACGAGAGCTTGTAAAGTGGCAGTCAAGCCATTCAGACTAGAGTTCAGCTGCGCCTGCATGTCTTGTTGTCCTTGCGCAAGATAACGGAGCATCTCGTCATTTGATGAGGAATTAGAATAAGCAGTCTGAAAAACCTGTTGTTGGGTTTGCTGGGGTCCTTGTGATTGTCTTAGGTGAGGTGCCCTGTAAGGTTGGTTCTGATTCTGCTGTCTGTTGTTGTTATTGTTATTCCACCTCTGGTTTCTATTATTGTCTCTGCCTCCTCTGTTAAAGTTATCCCTCCAGCCATGGTTAGAATTATCTCTCCATCCTTGGTTGGAGTTGTCCTGCCATCCATGGTTATTGTTGCCACCTTGGTTGTAGTTGCCACGTTGTTGATTCTATCATTGATTCGGGCGGTTATAGAAGTTGTGAGTGGCTGCCACAGTGTTGTCTTCCTGGAGCTGCGGACATTCATCAGTATAATGACTATAATCAGCATAGATCCCGCATACTCTTTATGGAACCAACTATTGGCTTTGTTGTGGTAAAGGCTGAGCTTGTTGTGCCTGTTGCTGATTTAACTGCATTTGTTTCAGTAAGTTGGTCATTTCACATATATTCTGTGTGAGAGCAGTAGTTTCAATGCTAGAAGAAATTTCAGCAACAGCCTTGGGATGGTGGCGCCTCTGTCTGTGATTCCTAGTGGACTCAGCTAAGTTGCTGATTAGCTGCCATGCTTCATCTGTGGTTTTGTACTTTTTCAAAGAACCATTACTAGCACCTACCAGTGTAGTCTTATCCTGGGGGTTCATGCCTAGGGTGAAGTAGCTGATCAATACTAGTTTACCAATCATGTGATGGGGACATGCGTCCAGGAGATTGTTGAAGTGCTCCCAATATTCGTAGAGAGTCTCGGATTCGCCTTGAACTATCATTGAAATCTCTTTCCTCAATCTATCAGTAACTTCAGCTGGAAAGTATTTTTCCAAACATTCTCTTCTAAGCGTATCCCAATTAGTAACAGTCGCTTCCGGTTGAGTGTAGTACCACTCCCTCGCCTTTCCCTCAAGAGAAAACGGAAAAGTGGTTAACAGAATAGAAGTTTCATCTGCATCATGACTCTTAACAGTAGAACATGCTGTCTGGAAATCCCTAAGGTGCTTGATAGGCTCTTGAGCAGGTAAGCCATGAAACTTGGGCATCAAGTTGATTAGTGCGGTCTTCAGTTCAAAATCTGCAGCCAGAGTTGGATGATGCACTTGATACGGTTGCAGTGTAAAATCTGGCGCTCCTGCCTCCTAGAGAGTAATCCTCCTAGGTGCTGCCATGTTTCCTGCACGTAAATCAACTGGATCAGTAGTAAATGAGCTTGTCTCGCTCTCAGATGGCGGTTCAGATTTGCCCTCAGATGAGATTGGTGAATTGATAATAATCACTTCACCACCCTCAGAGGCTAACCGACGTCGAGTTCGTCTAATATGTGAAAGAGTTCTTTCAATTTCAGGATCAAATGGGACTAAACTCGGATCAGGTAATGAACGCGTCATTCAATGAGAAAGACATGTAACTCATGGTAATAGAAATAAAAATAAAATATATACACTAATTGATAATTTAGCACACTATTGCAACTCCCCGGCAACGGCGCCAAAAATTGGTGCGTGGCAGAAGTTAACCAATTAAGAGATTTCAATTAAGGGAACAGAATCATTGCACGTATAGCTCTTAACCGGCTAAGATCTGCCTCACCAATTTAAAAAGGGTTGTCACATTTTAGAAATAAAATACTGGGAGTATGAGTCCCAGGTCGTCTCCCAAAGAGTTGCAGGAAAGAGTGCTATTTTATTAACTAGGGGTTTTCAGAAAAATTGAGTTTTGATAATGAGTAATTAAAATGATTAAAAATTAAAACAATAAACATAAACTGAGAATGATTATTGGTGCTCTAAATAAAAGGCCTTGACTAGGGAAATAATTAAATGGAATTTCTATCCTTGTTGGAATCTTCTCAAGTGTAGTGTAGTGTGAAAAGGTTGTTGTTCTCACTCGGTTACCCCTTACTAAATAAGGAAAAGTATGGGGATTAAACTAACTCTTACCCTCAAATCCTAGTCCTCTCCCTTAGGGAGGTCTAGTGTTAGTAGGTAGGGAATTAACTAACAACGTCCAATTCAACCAAACACTTGAGCATTCCAACTCAAGTATCTCCTCTTAATCAACCCCCATGTCAAGTGAAAATTCTACTCCATTGACATGAAATTAATAATCATAAAAATATGAGGAGACATGATTAAATAAAATCAAATAGAGGATTAAAATTAATTAAAAATAAAAATAATTCTATATATTAATAAACTCAAAACGTGACATACTTATTTGAATAGAGTCAATAATCAACTGAAAAGAGTAAAGAATAAGGAAACAAACTAAAGTAGTATCTTCACGGAGGTAATGGCTCTTCAACATCCACAATCCAAAGCAAAAGCACAAACAATCAATGTAATGTAAATCTAAAGATTCAGATCTAAAACTGAAGTAATCCTAATGTGATGAATCTGAATGTGTGTGGATGCGTATCGAGACTCAGCATGTTCCCTAGGTTTAGATCGTGTTTTTGGCCCGAAAACTGGGTCAAAATGCGGCCCGAAATAGCTCCCAGCGTATTCTGTTATTTTTGAAGATCGCGCAGGTCACGCGTACGTGATAAACCACTATTTTATGGTTTATCTTGTGCTCAATTGAGTGATTTTTATCTACTCTTTACCCACTTATTCATACTATTTGCATGTTTTACGTTTTCCTTCCTGATTTTTTGCTATGATTGAAAACATGCTTCTTTGGTATTATATTTGCTTATTATTAATCCCCTATTATTACCATTAGATGCCTTGATATGTGTGTTAAGTGTTTTCAGAGATTATAGGGCAGGAATGGCTTGGAGGATGGAAAGGAAGCATGCAAAAGTGGAAGGAATACAAGAAGTTGGAGAAATTGCTAAGATGTCCAGACTGACCTCTTCGCACTCAAATGGCTATAACTTTATCTACAGAGGTCCCAACGACGCGGTTCCAGTTGCGTTGGAAAGCTAACGTCCGAGACTTCGATTTGATATATAATATGCTATGGTTCCTCTGACGCTAGGCGACGCGACCGCGTGATCCATGCGGCTGCGTTGCAGTGACAGAAATCAGCGTGTTTGAATTCTTCTCCAGCGATTTCTGGGCTGTTTTCGACCCAGTTCGCGGCCCAGAAAACACAGATTAGAGGCTATAAAGTGGGGAAATACATCCATTCATGGGGTGGCTCTCATATTCACAATTTTAGGAGTAGATGTAGTTTTTAGAGAGAGAGGTTCTCTCCTCTCTCTTAGGATTAGGATTTAGGACTTCTCTTAGTTTTAGGAGTAACTCTCAGTCCCAGGTTCTTTATTTTTATTTATTTTTCCAATTTAATTTATGAACTTTTCCATGTTATGATTTGAATATTTTATTTAATATAATTTGAGGTATTTCAGACTTATGATTGCTCTCTTTAATTTATTAATGCTCTGTGTTTATCCAAATTATTTTCATTCAAGTAGACTTTCTTCCCTTTTGGCTTTGGTTAAATAATTGATGACTCTTGAGTTATCAAACTCATTGTTGATTGAAAATTGGAATTAATTCATCCATTTAACTTACCTTCATAGTTAGAGGTTAACAAAGTGAGAGAAAAATCCAATTCTCATCACAATTGATAAGGGTAACTAGGATAGAACTTCCAGTTCTTCATACTTTGCCAAGAGTTTATTTTATTATTATTATTTTATTTTATTTATCATATAACATATTCCCACCTTACTTCCTAAACCCAAAACACACTTTTTCATAACCAATAATAAGAACACCTCCCTGCAATTCCTTGAGAAGACGACCCGAGGTTTAAATACTCGGTTATCAATTTTAAAAGGGGTTTGTTACTTGTGACAACCAAAACGTTTGTACGAAGGGATTTCTGTCGGTTTAGAGACTATATCTACAACACGACTGTTTTTGTGAAATTCTTTACTGGCAAAAATCCTAACTTCAAAATGGCGCCGTTGCCGGGGAATTGCAAACATGTGCCTTATTATTGGTTATTGTAAATATTTTTTTATTTTTGCTTGTTTATTTGTTTTTATTTTTGTTTTTATTTTTGCTTTTCTATAAATTAAGAGGTTATTTGTTTTTATTTAGTTATTAAAATTTTTTTTTCAAAAATTTGTTCTTAGTGTTCATCTTGATCTTCAAGTTGTTCTTCACGTTCACCTTGACTTTCAAGCTGTTCTTAGTTGTTTTCTTCGTTTTGATCTAAAAATTTGAAATTTGGTGTCATTTTATTGTTTTTCTCTTTCCTCATTAAATTCAAAAATATTTTTAATTAATTTTTTCGAAATTTTCAGATTTTTATTTTTAAAATTTTTTATCTTATCCTATCTTATTTCAAAAATCAAATTTCAAAATTCAAATTTAAAAATTTTCAAAATTCAAATTTAAAAACATTCAAATTTCAAATTTCAAAAATTCAAATTTTAAAAATTTAAAAATTCAAAATTTCAAAATTTAATTTTCAAATTCAAAATTTAAATAACCTTTTAATTTAAATTTGTTTTTATTTTTGTTTTTAATTTTTTATTTGCTACTATGAACTCTCACCCCTCTCGCTTCAAGTTTGATTCCAATGTTGTTGTTAGGAATGGAAACTATAATGAGAACAGGCATCAAGGTTGGAAGAATCAAAGATGGGAGGAGCCACAAGGATTTAATCAACCCTCATGGCAACAACCACCTCCAATGGATTATCAACAACCATTCTGTGATGCATATCAAGGCAATGGCTATGGTGAGCGCTCTTTTAATTATCAACAACCACCACCATATGCCTATGAATCCCCTCCTCAACATAACTTTGGACCACCAAACTCACAAGCCCCTTTCCACCATTCACCTCCATATGACCCTAACCCTCAACCACCATACCAACCACCTTATGAGCCATATGAACCATATATAGAACCACCCCAATTCCAACCCAATTACTCACAAGAACCACCACTTCAATATTCACCATCTCCATATCCATCAATCCAAGAGCACTATGATCCTATTTATGAAAGCCGAGTGTATCAAGAGACAAAGGATCATTTCAAGGAAACAGTGGATCGATTTCAAGCAACCATTCGTCAGTTGGAGCAAGCAGTAATCCAATGGGTTTTTAGACGCTCAAACATTCAAGGACCAACCACAGCCCCATGTGGACAATTTCATGAAGAGCGTAGCATGAAGGAGATACTAGAGACTCCAGTGGACAAGACAGAGCATGAATTCATACTAGAACAAGCAGAAGAAGCTGTCATCGTTCAAGAAGAAGAAGTGGTTGAAGACTTAGGAGATGCAGAACCTCCATGGGAAAGTCCAGTCATAGAACCCCCTTCCAAGACGTTTGAAATTGATGCTAAGGAGGGTGTACAACCTCCAAAGCATATCATAGTTAAAGACTTGGAAGAGGTTGATCAAGAGATGGAGATTCAAGAAGAAGAAGCACAACCTCCCGTGCCCTTGGAAAGCAATGAAGAAGAGATTGAATTGGAAGAAAGCTACCAAGAGGAAGAGGTTTAAATTGAAGAAGCTTGCAAAGAGGTGGTAATTATCAGAGAAGAGCACAAGGGAGTAGAGCTTGCAATTTCATTAAAAATATCTCCCCCTAAGTTACCATCATCCTTCACAACATTCATGTGGGCAAAATTCATATCCCTTAGCTTTCTAATCCCACTTGAATATGGGCTACTGGAGACGGATGCTCAACTTAGAGCTCTTTGTGGCATTAAGAGTAAAAGGAAGATGGCCAGTGGTAAGAATTGTCAAGCAAGGTTCAACATGGTTGTGTGCTCAAAGTTTAAATGCAAAGGTTAGTATAAAGCTCAACTGAATGGGTCTAGGAAGTTGTTTGGCCGCTTACGTGAGAATTCAGACTGCTTGCCACCCGGATGGAACAATATTGCTCAACTAAAAGACGGGTGCAAAAGCAAGATTTGGGACCCCGGAATCCAATCTAGAAATCAGCACTTTTGGGGCCTTGTCACATGCTTTAACTTACTTGAAGGCTTTCTGCGCCTAGTTTGGGATCCCGGAGGACATTGGAATCATAAACATTGGTGGAGATTCCTGGATGAGTTCAAGCACAAGCCACCATAACAAAGGATTCCCCAAATGTCCAACTTAAGGATAATAACTAAAAGTGCTAGGTGGGAGACAACCCACCGTGGTATGATCGTTTCTTTTTCATTTTTATTTAGTTTTATTTATTTTTCAGTTTTATTTTATTTTATTGAACCTGGAGTTTTGCATCACATTCATATTAACACTGCATTCTGCATTTTCTTTTCATATTAAAAAAAAAAAGCCACGCGACGCGACCGCATCAGCGACGCGTCCGCGTCGCAAGGAGAGGGGAGAAAAATAAAAATGAACAGAGAGTCACGCTGGAGCGTGGCTGGAGGTGTGCCAATGGCACAATTCTACCCACGTGGACGCATGCCCCACGCGTCCGCGTCACCTGGGAATAATGGCCTCCCACGCGACTGCTACCCACGCGGCCGCGTGACCTGAAAATCGACGTCAACCGGGTGCATGGCCGAAAGTTGAGCTGGAGTTGGGCTGGAATCGTGCTGGAAGCCCAAGCCTCACCACGCGAATGCGTGCCCCACGCGTCCGCGTCATATCTCCATGATGGCCACTCACACGATCGCGTCGACCACGCGACCGCGTCACCCTGGATTTTGGCAATAACAAGTTTCGAACAGAGAGTTGTGCGACCGCGAGGCTGCACTCGCGCCACTAGCACAAATCAAGTCACGTGATCACGTGCCCCACGCATCCGCGTTGCCTGACCCTATTGCGCACCACGCAACCGCGTCCCCACGTGACCGCGTCGCCAGCGTCGCACAACCTATCCAGATTAGTGCCAATTTTCTTATCTTTTCTTCTTCGAATCCTTATTCTTCTTATCTTCTCTTATTTCTTTCTTCTCCTTTTCTTATTTTCTCTCACTTCCATTCTATTTTATTTAATTGCATACTTTCATTCATCGCATATTTTTATTTTTCTAAAATTATTATTGGTGTTCAAATATTCTTATTCAACTGTTACATCTTTTCTGGTATTTTCTTGATGCTTAGTGACTTGTTTAATTCTGATTGAGTAATATTATTTAAATCAATGCCAATCTTTTATATTTGTATTATTTTTGCATTGACATGAATTTATATTCTCTCTCCTCCCCCACTCTCTTCCCCATTGTTGCAAATTTTGCACCAATGGTATGCCATGGCTTCTATTGTTTTCTCACTTGCATGTTGTAGCTACCATGTAATTGGGACCCTTATTATCTGGCATTAACCAACCCATGCTTTATTTGATCTTTGCTTTGGGTTACTTTCTTTCCCTTTTTCTTTCAAGATGGCCACTAGGAAGAGAACCGGAAGACGTTTACATGGGGAGACATACAAGTCCATCTGCACAATCCTTAGAGAAAAGCAACAGTTGAAACAACCCATCCACCTGCACATCTTAGCATGCACTAAGGACGGTGCAATCTTTAAGTGTGGAGAGGTCGATACCGATCTCCATGGGTTAGTTACTCTTCTATCTCAACACCAATGGTTTATTTTTCTTGTTCATTGTTGCATTTGCATGTTTGATTGCATATATGTTTAATTTTGTGCATATTTTACCACTTGGTTGAAGTAATATTTTCTTTTTCAAGAAACCTTTTAGAGCATTTCACTAATTTGAATAAAATTTTTGTTACACTTGTTTGAAGAAATATTATACTGGAACATGGTTTAGAACTCGAACACACAAAACCTGTGAGATTTTGAGCCTATTTGAATTGGTTGCATTTTATCAACCAAAATTCTGTTTTAGTGTGTATTTTTCTCTCTAAAATTGTGATATTTGTCTTGCTTAATTCTATATTTTCATGATTTGATGTATACATGCACTTATATGATTGAGGCCTTTGTTTCACAGAGCTTACATACCCATATGGCCTTACCTTTCATTTTCTATTGCAAACCAACTTTGAGCCTATTTTACCCCTTTGTTCTTTACTTTAGCACATCATTAACTCTAAGCAGAAAATAATAATGTCCTTAATTTGAATCCTTAGTTAGCTTAGACTAGTGAGAGTGCTCATGAATTAAGTGTGGGGAAAAGTGGGTTTGGAAACATTTGGTTTAAGAATTGGGTGTTATATATCTTTATTAAAAAAAATGTTTAGGACGTGTTCATGCATTCAATAATTTAATCATATGCATTGAGAAAAATAAAAAAAAGAGAAAAAAAATAAAGGAGAAAAAAGAAAAAAAGAAAAAAAAGAGCAATTAAGCAAAAAAGGGGACAAAATGCCCCAAAGTTAAGTGTTGAAATCAATGCATATGTACTGTACTTGAAATTAGAATGCATGAATATGTGGAAAACATAGTTAATGGATAGTTAGATGTGGTATTATGATTACATGGATTGTCTAAAGTTAGGTGGAAAGTTTAAGTTAATTAAGGATTCAGATTTTAGTCCACTTGACCAAATACAATCCTACCTTGACCTAACCCCATTACAACCCTTAAAAGACCTCTTGATATGTGTATCTGTGCATTAAATTTATGTTGATTGTTAGATGAAGAGCAAGCCTTAGAAAGCAAGGTTAGTAGAGAATTGAGAGAATCAAACCTAAAAACACTTGAGTGATTAGAGTGTATACACTACCAGTGAGGTTCGATGCTCAATTCCTTGTTCCCTGCTTTCATGAGCTATTTTCTTCTTGCAAGTCTATTTGTACTTCATTTTCATGATTTAAATTAGTGAAATCCAGTTCATATTTCCTCTTGAAAGATTTGTTTATTTTTAACCAAGTAGGTAGAAACATTTTTTGCATGTAGTTACATTCATAGGTTGCATTTCATACATTCTATCATCCCTCTTCATCTTTATAGCTTCTCTTGAGCTTAGCATGAGGACATGCTAGTGTTTAAGTGTGGGGAGGTTGATAAACCACTATTTTATGGTTTATCTTGTGCTCAATTGAGTGGTTTTTATCTACTCTTTACCCACTTATTCATACTATTTGCATGTTTTACGTTTTCCTTCCTGATTTTATGCTATGATTGAAAACATGCTTCTTTGATATTATATTTGCTTATTATTAATCCTCTCTTATTACCATTAGATGGCTTGATATGTGTGTTAAGTGTTTTCAGAGATTATAGGGCAGGAATGGCTTGGAGGATGGAAAGGAAGCATGCAAAAGTGGAAGGAATACAAGAAGTTGGAGAAATTGCTAAACTGTCCAGCCTGACCTCTTCGCACTCAAACGGCTATAACTTTAGCTACAGAGGTCCAAACGATGCAGTTCTAGTTGCGTTGGAAAGCTAACGTCCGGGGCTTCGATTGATATATAATATGCTATGGTTTCCCTGACGCTAGGCGACGCGACCGCGTGATCCATGTGGCCGCGTAGCAGTGACGGAAATCAGCGTGTTTGAATTCTTCTCCAGCGATTTTCGGGCTGTTTTCGACCCAGTTCGCGGCCCAGAAAACACAGATTAGAGGCTATAAAGTGGGGGAATGCATCCATTCATGGGGAGGCTCTCATATTCACAATTTTAGGAGTAGATATAGTTTTTAGAGAGAGAGGTTCTCTCCTCTCTCTTAGGATTAGAATTTAGGACTTCTCTTAGTTTTAGGAGTAACTCTCAATCCCAGGTTCTTTATTTTTATTTATTTTTCCAATTTAATTTATGAACTTTTCCATGTTATGATTTGAATAATTTATTTAATATAATTTGAGGTATTTCAGACTTATGATTGCTCTCTTTAATTTATTAATGCTCTGTGTTTATCCAAATTATTTTCATTCAAGTAGACTTTCTTCCCTTTTGGATTTGGTTAAATAATTGGTGACTCTTGAGTTATCAAACTCATTGTTTATTGAAAATTGGAATTAATTCATCCACTTAAATTACCTTCATAGTTAGAGGTTAACAAAGTGGGAGAAAAATCCAATTCTCATCACAATTGATAAGGGTAACTAGGATAGGACTTCTAGTTCTTCATACATTGCCAAGAGTTTATTTTATTATTATTATTTTATTTTATTTATTATATAACATATTCCCATCTTACTTCCTAAACCCCAAAACACACTTTTTCATAACCAATAATAAGAACACCTCCCTGCAATTCCTTGAGAAGACGACCCGAGGTTTAAATACTCGGTTATCAATTTTAAAAGGGTTTTGTTACTTGTGACAACCAAAACGTTTGTACGAAGAGATTTCTGTCGGTTTAGAGACTATATCTACAACACAACTGTTTTTATTAAATTCTTTACTGGAAAAAATCCTAACGTCAGTACGCGTCGTTCACACGTTCGCGTCATTCAGCGATTTTCCTTGTCACGCGTTCGCATGGTTCACACGTTCGCGTCATTCGTGCAGACTCCAATCCACGCGTTTGCGTCAGGCACGCGTTCACGTCGTTGCAAATTCTCCATTTCGCGCGTTCGCGTGGGCCATGCGCTCGCATGATTACTCGCTGGTCATCTCCTTAGTTTCTTGTGTTCCTTCCATTTTTGCAAGCCTCCTCTCCAATTTCCAAGTCATTCATGCCCTATGAAGCCTGAAACACTGAACACACATATCAAGGCATCGAATAGTATAAGGGAGATTAAAAATACATAATTAAAAGATCTCTAGGAAGCAAATTTTCAACCATGGAACAATTTTGGGAAGGAATTGTAAATACATGCAAATCATATGAATAACTAGGTAGAGACTTGATAAAATCACACAAATAAATACAATATAAATCATAAAATAATGGTTTATCAATGCCTATATAAGCAAAGTTCTCGTTTAGTTTTATTTAGTTTCATTTATTTTAATTAGCTTAGCTTAATTTTAATTTCATGGCTCGTTCATTTTAATTTAGATTTTTATACACAAAACTCATTTTGCTTTCATGGTCAATTTAATTGCTTTTCTTAAAAAATGACCCGAGTCTAAACTTTCGATTAATACTTTTGAAGGTTTAAAGAATGTTCTTCGTCGCTCTAAATTTAGTTTGATGTAAGCTACAATAATAAAATCAACTTAAATTTACTCCCTTTAATAAAAATGATTTGAAAAGGAAAAAAAAAGGCTCCCTTTAAGATAATCATTACATGAGATTACATTTCTTCTCATCTGCTCTTAGGTTGGGACTGTTCTCAGGATTGAGGATGCAAAAGCTGCAATCAATGCTGGAGCAAAATTTCTGATGAGTCTAGCAATTGTTAAGGTTTGAATTTTGAGACCTTAGTAGTATATTAGGATGTCAAATAACAACTGCTAGTGCTTGGTCACAATGTTTTGTTATTTCTTTCATTTTCTTTTTCTTTTTCTTTATTTCTTTTTTTTTTGGGCGCTCCGATCAATTACCAGGATGTTATGTATTACATTCAGAATGGTGAAGTTTTATACATTTCTGGCACAATGACTCCAACTGAAGTAAGGCTCAATTTAGAGATTCTATTAATATGAATGCTTGCTTCCTTAATGTCCACACCAATCCTTTATGCATTTTCTCATCTGTTTTCGGCTCATAGAAGGGATGCACTATTCTCCTGATCCTGGCTCTAATTTTTTCTAGATCTGTACTGATAATTTTCATTTTACATTCTTGTTCTTCTATTAATACAATTAATATAAAGAATCAATTAATATAGATTTATCCGGTTTCTGCACTTGGAGGATTTTAGTACATATCATCAATCAAGAAGCCTTTTCCTCATGTCTCTCTTTGTGCTTCTCAGGGGATAAATATAGGTAGTTTTTACAGTTTAGTGTTGATCATTCTCATAAAAATTGAAAATGAATGTCATAATCTCTAATTGCCTAATATTTTGAAGATTTCTAATATTGCCTAATACCCTCTGTTTTGTTGAGGTATACATGATTGGAGTGTTCTGATTTTGAATTATAAATATGTTAACTGTCCTTGATACTTGCACCACTCTAAATAACACAGAAGCAGGTTTTGGGGGACCATTTTGCAAATCACTAGTCCTACTCAGTCCTTTATACCTTACAGGAATATCCTCAGGCTTGATAAATCTGAACAATAACACAATAAAAGCCACACCTCAAATTTCCAAACCAAAAAGAAAAAGGAGAAATTGTGGGTAAGAAGCACCTTTTATTGGTATAGGTGCTTTGTTGGAATTGAATTTAAACTAATTATTACCACTTTTTAGTCACTCCAAAAATCTAATGGCTTTGTGAAATATATGGGCTTTCAGGTACTCAAGAAGAATGATGATTCTTTACCAACTTTAGGAATCTTTGAAAAAGGTAACCATATCTTCTTTATTTGAGATGCTAATAATGAGGTTAGGAGTGTGGTCTTCAGCATTCTTACTTTTCAGCTGCAAATTGTGTTGCACACTTTGGAATAACTGTCTCTATTCTCATGCCCCCTCTAATTTTATTATGTTAAAGGATCTTTCTAGCAACAAATCCAAATCAAAGGAGTCACCAGCCAAGAATAAAGGTTAGATAATGTCGGTGTAATTATTATGTTTATTAATCTGCAAAATACAGATTGCATGGTTGATTGCTTCTGCTTAGGGTGTCTTCATATTTTAAAATAACAGCTAGAATGCTTTAATCAGCCAAATTGATTTTAGTGCATTATATAGTTGAAATACAATCTCTATTTCATCCAATTGGGATGCGAAGGGGTTCTTACTACCCAATTTGGTTGAGGTCATATTGACAGACCCAAGTGTCTTGTTTTATATTTCAAAGTATTCTTGTGTTAAATTTTGTTCAAATATGTAATATTTTAATTTTCTTCTAAATTTTTAATGTGTCTTATTTAAAGATTTCTTTTAAATGATAATTGTTTAGTAGTATAATAATGTAATTCTAGTATTCAGATTAATTGTTTAAGAATAATATTGGCATCTTTATGGAGGTTGAAACCCCACATGAATGTGTATTTTTTTTTAATTGGAAATTCTTTTTGTGGGGGTTCTAAACTGCCACAATAATTAACCAAGAATTGTCACAAAATACTAGCACAGAATCCCCCAAAAAAGGATAGAAAACCACCACTGAATGGAATTGTGGGGGTTGTGAAAAACTGCCACAAAAGAGCTCGTGGCACCTCCAATTTTGGGAGTTTTTAAAACTGCCACGATCCTTTTTGTGGGGGTTTGAAACCGCCATAAACAGGAAAAAAACCGCCACAAATGAGAAAAACCCTTGTAGTGGAGGTTGCAAAATATCCTCCTCAACATCGAATTCATGCTTAATGGAAGAATGTTCAACAACTTCCACAAAATCATCAACAACATTACTTGGTGTGGGAGTGTTTTCAAGCTTGGAATCCACCTCTTGTTCAACTTTGCCTAGGTCTTCAACCACTTCTTCTTATTCAACGATCTCTTTCTCCTCCATTTATTGCAAGACATACCCCATCTCCTTGTCCTCATGTTGGGATTCTAAAATCTCCTTCATGCTCCACTCTTCGGTTGATTTCTCACATTCATCCAAGTTGGCTTTAATTTTGGCAAGGTTAGCCTCGATAGCTTTGTTCGTCCTTTAGGCTTCTTCTTGCTCCTTTTGACGGATGATTACTTGAAGCCGATCCATTGCTTCCTTGAGACGATCCCATGGCTCTTGTTCCACTTGACTAACATAGGTAGGATCATATTGCTCTTGGATTAATGGACATGGATATTCTTCCATGGAGGGTTGTAGTGGAAAGGGATATTCCTCTTGTGGTTGAATGTTCTCATACATGGGAGGTGATTCATCTTTGTAAGAATCGTATAGAGGTGGTGGTTCTTGAGGGTATTGGGGTTAGAATTGTGGTAGTTCTAAGTATGGTTCATATGGCTCATAGGTGGTTGGTATGGTGGATATGAGTTTAGGTCATATGGAGGTGTTTGGTGGTATGGGGCTTGTGAGTATGATGGTTGAGGGCTATATTGAGCAGGTAGTTCGTAGTCATATGGTGGTGGTTGTTGATAATCACAAGGAGGTCCACCATAGCCATTGGATTGGTATGCATCATGGAATGGCTCTTGCTCATAGCATATTTGGGAAGGTTGTTGCCGAGAAGGTTGATCAATTCCTTGAGGCTCCTCCCATCTTTGATTGTTCCATCCTTGATGCATGTTGTCATTGTAGTTTCCAACTCCTACAACATAGTGGTAACCACACTCATAGCCAAAAGGGTGAGAATTCATAGTGGTAAATAAAAACAAAAGCTAACAAAAATAAGCAACAAAGTTGTAAACCTAACAAAAACTAACAAACATGCAAAAAGGCAAACATATTCACAATATTCACATATACAATAGCCAATAATATAACACCATTGCAATTCCCCGACAACGGCGCCAAAAACTTGAAAGAAGATTTATCGTTGGTCTAGAATTTCATCAATAGAAAAAAGAACTTCGTTGTAAGCATAGTCCAAAACCAACTAATAATCCTCCATCAAAGCTTTAATTTAAACCTCGGGTCATCTCACAAGGAATTGCAATGAAGTGCTCAATTATTGGTTATGAAGGAACAAGGGGGTTTGATTTGGCAATTGACAAGGAAAGTAAATGACAAGAAAGTAAATGATAATTAACTAATAAAGGAAAGGAAAAGAACTCTTGGCTAAGGCATGGAAATTGTGATCACTGACGAAAGGACTTTTGTGTGGTCTAGAAATTCACAAATAAACCCTCGTTGCTAGTATAGTTTCTAAACCAACAGAGAGACCTTTCGTATAAAAAACTTTGGTTGTCACTTAAGTAAACCCAATAAAATTAATAACCGAAGTATTTAAACCTCAGGATTTGATAAACCCCAATTTTTTGGTTTATCTTGTGCTTAATTTGGGGGGATTTTATCACCTTTTCTCACATTTATTCAATGAAATAGCATGGTTTTGAAATTCTCCCTTGATTTGTGCTTAAATGTGAAAACATGCTTTTTAGGCCCTAAAATTGGTGATTTTAATTCACTTTAATTCCATTCGATGCCTTGATATGTTTGTTGAGTAATTTCAGGTTCATAAGGCAAGTATTGGATGGAAGAAGTGAGGAGAAAAGCATGCAAAGTGGGAGAACTCATGAAGAAATGAAGGAACCGTAAAGCTGTCAAGCCTGACCTCTTCGCACTCAATCGACCATAACTTGAGCTACAAAGGTCCAAATGAGGCGGTTTTAGTTGCATTGGAAAGCTAACATCCGGGGCTTCTAAATGATATAAATTTTGCCATATGTTGCTTCGCGTTCAAGGGCGGGAATGATGCGCATAAACTTATTATGCTACGATTTAGGAAATTGCACGATCGGCAAAATTCCTTCCGGCAAGTGCACCGGTTATCGTCAAGTAAAAACTCACAATAGAGTGAGGTCGAATCCCACAAGAATTGGTTGAGTGAGCAATTCAGATTAGAAGTGTGTTCTAGTTGAGCGGATTCAAGATTTAGATGAGAATTGCGGAATGTAAAATTGGCGGGAAAAGTAAATGACAAGAAATTGAAATGGCGGAATCTTAAATTGCATGAATTAAAGAGCAGAATGTAAATTGCTGAAATTAAAAGGGAATGGGGGTGATTGCAAGAATTGAGTTGCAGAATGTAAAGAGAAATTGGAAATCAGAAATGGGGAATTCATTGGGTGTTAGGAGATATTGAGATCTCCGAATCAAAACATGTATATCTCTTCCTCAACCAATGCGTTCATTAAATTTTGCTTGGCAATCTTATATGATTGGATCCCAATCCCTTGGCTCACCAATTCTCTCTAAAAACAAACAAATTCCCAATCCCTTGGTTTAAATGTTCATAAGAAGAGATGATGCTCGATTACTGATTATACCACACGGTTTCATGAACCACAATTTGGTAGGATTACATGTCACAATATCCATCCAATCCCCAATCCAATTCACTGTGAGAAAGCTTCTCTAGCATGAATCCTCCATTCCTTTCCCAAGGTTCCGAAGGATTCCAATTATGGGTAGTTTCTTTCCCAAGACAACTACCCAATGGAATTAGAACGAGAAGCTTTCTAACAAAATTCAAGAGAAAAGATTGAAGAAGAAGATAAACTATTATTGATTCATTGAATTACAATAGAGCTCCCTAACCCAATGAAAGGGGTTTAGTGAGTCATAGCTCTGAATTCAACTACAAAGATATGAAAACTAGCTAAAAATGAAAAGGTAAAAGTTCCAAAAGTCCCCCCTCTTCACTTAAATTCTATCCTATTTATACACTTTCTATATTGAGCTTCTGTTGTGTTTCTTGGGCTTTGAGGCCTCTCCCTGCTTTCCTTTTGCCTTGGGTTTATGATCCATAATCTTGATGAGGCTGTTGATCCAAATTCTGTAACATTCATTGAGCCAACTTAGTGATAATCAAATAATGACACATGACTCAATAAATTGAAATTTCAAACTCATCAATCCTTCAGGCCCAATCCCATAAACCATGATATTCAATTGGGTTTCATACCAGAGTAAGTTTAAGTTAATGTTTGTGCTCAAAGACTAACTTAAACCGCAATATTTTTGGCCCAGAAACCTTTTCCAAGAGTGGCGTTTAAGTTGCAGTTTAAGCTTAAACTGCAGCTTAAACGCCAGACACTTCCAGTGAGGCCTTTTGTAGAAGCACGTTTAAGCTTCAGTTTAAGGTTAAACTGAAGCTTAAACGTGGAAATGGAAGAAGGCAGCCCTGGAGAGTCATGTAGTCGAACACGTTTAAGCTTCAGTTTAAGGTTAAACTGAAGCTTAAACGTGGATATAGGAAGGGCAGCCCTGGAGGTCGAACACGTTTAACCTCCAGTTTGAGGTTAAACTGGAGGTTAAACGTGGAAATGGAAGGAGGCATCCTGGAGGTCGAACACGTTTAACCTCCAGTTTAAGGTTAAACTGGAGGTTAAACGTGGAAGCTTAGAAGGGTAGCCCTGGAGGAGAAAACTTGGTCGAACACGTTTAAGCTCCAGTTTGAGGTCAAACTGGAGCTTAAACGTGGAAATGGCTCCCTGGTGCTTTTCCCATTCTGGCGTTTAACCTCCAGTTTAAGGTTAAACTGGAGGTTAAACGTGGAACTCTTTCCTGAGTGGCATTCTCATTCTGGCGTTTAACCTCCAGTTTAAGGTTAAACTGGAGGTTAAACGTGGAAATGCTTCTTTGGTGAGTCTTTCATTCTGGCGTTTAACCTCCAGTTTAAGGTTAAACTGGAGGTTAAACTTCAATTCCAGCATTTCTTAGCCTTCCTGATTCTGGCGTTTAAGCTCCAGTTTAGGCTTAAACTGGAACTTAAACTCCACATATGATATTCAAGCTTCCTTTATTGATTTTGTTGCTTCCTTGCTTAGCCTCTTCTTCCCTGAAATCATCCAAACAATTGCATCAAAGTCTTGCAAAATTTCATGAGAAATCTTCCATTCATAGCATTCAAGTAATATAACTAAAACTCATGGAATTTGCATTAAAATCATACTGTTTAGATGGTTCATTGCTTTGTTCTTCATTTAACCATTTTTGGTTACTTTAAGCTCAAGAAAATGCATAAAACAACTAAAACTAACAGAAAAATGCTAGTGAAACTAGCCTAAGATGCCTTGGCATCACAACACCAAACTTAATACTTGCTTGTCCCTAAGCAAGTCCTGAGTTATTTGAGAAGAAAGTATGAAACAGAAAGCAATTACATTGGCTATATTAGCAAGCATTTGAAGTTCATCAGAAGGGTTTTATGCAGAAAGTTGCAGCATCACTTTTTCATACTTATCAGGTAAGATTATCACTTTTTCATTGCATCCATCAAACACTGCTATGGCCTCTTGTTATTCTTATGTCTTTGGCACTTTTCTCTTCTTTGTTTTTCTTTTCTTTTTCTTAGAGCTACTTTGCTCCTTGTTTGCTTAGTGTCATGTGTTGCACAAGCCTTTGGCATTTTCTTTTTCTTATCAGTGCACTACACATATCCACTTTAGGCATTTTAGTTCACATTTCTTCTTGAGACATTGGTGCCCAGCACCTCTTTGTGTGACTAAATGTTTTGTATTTAGGTTGCTCTTGATAATGGACTTTTGGTTGATAATCCCGGGTTAGTTAACCCAAGTTACCGAGTGTTGAAACACTCCTCAGAACCTATTCATCCAAGCATATCCTTAATACATAAACACCACAGGAATTTGTCTCAGAAGTTCAAACCATTGGTGCCTAGCTTATTTTCTCAATTTTTCTGCTTTTTGGTTGCCTTTTTTAGTGGCTTTTTCTTCTTCTTTTTCTTTCTTTTTCATGGCCAAAGACATTTATTCATCAAGATCCATAGACAGTTTTCAATTTCTACATAAAAAATGGTAATTCTACACTCTATTTCCAGTGATCTGACTTAAACAATCAAGCATGCATACCACCACTTAATTCTACTTGATTTGTCACTAATTGAGCCAAGTTACTTTTGTTCAAACTTTTCTTTTATTTTTGGAAACAGAACAAGCATGGCAAGCATTTGTTTAAGAAGGTGGAGTTATACCCAAACATCTAGGTATTCACTTTATTCAAAGCAATAAACAGACAAATATACTAAAAACTTCACATTCCAGAAAGATTCAACATTTACAGTTTAAACCAGAACAAGCATGCTTTTGTTTGCCCTTTTTAAAGAATTATCAAGGAACAATACCACCTTGTGAAATTCCTTGTTTTCTCTTTGTTGCCAGGAAACAATTTGATTTCTCCTTCTTCTCCTAATTGTTGCTTCATGCTTTAAGATCCTTGTTTCCTTTCCTGCAAAGAGTGATGAAGTTGCTTGCTTCTCAAGCACTTGAGTGGTTAGCTCAACTATGTGTGGATAAGTATCTGAGTCTTAAGTTGGTGTGTGAACACCAAACTTAGTCTTCCACTTACTTCTCTGTTCTTTGAATCCTTGAGTTCTCTTTGGAATGAAGTTGCTGCTAAGGGTTTTAAGCATTTCTGTGACTGCTTAGAATGGTTGTTCCTTTCATATAATTCAAAGGTTGTTGTGTTCAGTTGATCTTTATGGTGGAACACCAAACTTAGAGTCACACATTCCCCTTTGAATTATTGATCCATGAATTCATTGTTTGGTGTGAAACACCAAACTTAATCCTTTGCAATGCACAGAAACTACTTCACCCTTTTTATTGAAACAAATAAAAGAAACAGCAAAAGGTTATTACCTCCGGTTGGGTTGCCTCCCAACAAGCGCTTCTTTAACGTCATTAGCTTGACGGTCAGCTTCCTCAGTTGAGGTGATATTTAACCTTGTCCTTCTCCTCCACATCTCCCAAGTAATGTTTGAGTCTTTGACCGTTCACAATGAAGGTTCGTTGTGACTTTTCTTCCATGATTTCTACTTGTCCATATTTGGAGACCTTGGTGACAAGGAATGGTCCAGACCACCTTGATTTTAGCTTCCCTGGAAAAATAGCTTCAGCCTAGAATTGTAGAGTAATACTTTTTGTCCTTCTTCAAATTTCCTTGGGGCTATGTTGCTGTCATGCTTCTTCTTTGCTCTTTCTTTGTAAATTTTGGCATTCTCATAAGCTTCCGCTCTGAATTCTTCCAGCTCTTGAATTTGCAACATCCTTCTTTCTCCAGCAGCTTTGCTGTCCAAGTTCAAAAGTTTCAATGCCCAGTATGCCTTGTGCTCCAACTCCAGTGGCAAATGGCAAGCTTTTCCATATACTAGTTGGTAAGGAGACATTCCAATTGGTGTTTTGAAAGCTGTCCTATATGCCCAAAGAGCATCATCTAGCTTAATCGACCAATCCTTCCTTGAAGTTCCCACAGTCTTTTCCAGGATCCTTTTGAGTTCTCTGTTAGATATTTCGGCTTGCCCACTTGTCTGTAGATGGTATGGTGTGGCTACCTTGTGTTTGACTCCATATTTTAGGAGCAATGCCTCTAATGGTTTGTTGCAGAAGTGGCTTCCTCCATCACTGATGATTGCTCTTGGAACCCCAAAACGGCAAAAAATGTGTTTTCTGAGGAAGTTCATGACTACCTTATTATCATTGGTTGGAGTTGCTATTGCTTCAACCCATTTGGAGACATAGTCTACTGCCACAAGAATGTAATTATTTGAGTATGAGGAGGGAAAGGGTCCCATGAAATCTATCCCCCATACATCAAACAATTCAAGTTCCAGGATGAATTGTTGTGGCATTTCATTTCTTCTTGGCAGGTTCCCCGCTTTCTGGCATTCATGGCAGTGCTTCACTAATTCTTTTGCATCTTTGAAGATAGTGGGCCAATAAAAACCACACTGCAACACCTTAGCTGCTGTTCTTTCTCCTGCAAAATGTCCTCCATAAGTGGAGCCATGGCAGTCCCATAAGACTTCCCTTCCTTCTTCCTCGGATATGCATCTTCTGAGTATGCCATCGGAACATTTTTTGAACAAGTATGGTTCGTCCCAGATGAAGTATTTGGCATCATTTACCAATTTCTTCCTTTGATGTTTGTTAAATTCCAACGGTAAACTCCCAGTGGCCTTGAAGTTTGCTATGTCTGCAAACCAGGGTGCTTTGTGAATTACCATGAGTTGTTCATCAGGAAAGCACTCATTTATATGTGTGCTTTGTGCGCTTCCTTCTTCACATGGTATTCTTGATAAATGGTCTGCCACCTTGTTCTCTACACCCTTCTTGTCTTTGATTTCAATGTCAAATTCCTGCAACAAAAGAACCCATCTAATAAGTCTTGGTTTGGATTCTTGTTTAGCAAGTAAGTATTTTAAAGCTGAATGATCAGTGAAGACAATGACTTTAGATCCAATGAGATAGGATCTAAATTTGTCAAATGCAAAGACTATTGCCAAGAGTTCTTTTTCAGTGGTTGTGTAATTCCTTTGGTTATCATTCAAGACTTTACTGGCATAATAAATCACATGTACCAAATTGTCTTTCCTTTGTCCTAACACTGCCCCAATAGCAAGGTCTGATGCATCACACATCAGTTCAAAAGGTAAGTTCCAATCAGGTGGGGCAATGATAGGTGCAGAGGAAAGTTTTTGCTTCAAAAGTTCATAGGCTAGCATGCAATTTTTATCAAATACAAAGGGTGTATCAGAGACAAGCAAGTTACTCAAAGGTTTGGCTATTTTAGAAAAGTCTCTAATAAACCTTCTGTAAAAACCAGCGTGTCCCAAAAAACTCCTAACTGCCTTGACATTACTTGGTGGAGGTAATTTTTCAATGAGTTCCACCTTAGCTCTGTCCACCTCAATGCCTCTATTAGAGATTTTGTGGCCAAGGACTATTCCTTCTGTGACCATGAAATGACACTTTTCCCAGTTTAATACTAGGTTAGTCTCTTGGCATCTCTTAAGCACCAAGGCAAGGTGGTGTAGGCAGCTAGGAAAAGAATCTCCAAACACAGAAAAATCGTCCATGAAGACCTCAATAAATTTTTCAATCATGTCCGAAAAGATGGACAGCATGCATCTTTGGAAAGTGGCAGGTGCATTGCACAATCCAAAGGGCATGCGTCTATAAGCAAAAACTCCATATGGACAAACAAATGATGTTTTCTCTTGATCTTTAGGATCAACTACTATTTGGTTGTAGCCTGAATATCCATCTAAAAAACAATAGTAAGCATGTCCGGCAAGCCTTTCAAGCATCTGATCCATGAATGGGAGTGGGAAATGATCCTTTCTGGTGGCTTCATTAAGCTTCCTGTAGTCTATGCACATCCTCCACCCAGTGACGGTTCTTGTGGGTATGAGTTCATTCTTCTCATTTGGCACCACAGTTATCCCACCTTTCTTGGGAACTACATGGATGGGACTAACCCATGGGCTATCAGAAATGGGGTAGATTACCCCTGCCTGCCATAACTTCATAACTTCCTTTTGTACCACTTCTTTCATGACGGGATTCAATCTTCTCTGAGCTTGAATGGAGGGTCTAGCATCCTCTTCTAACAAGATTTTATGCATGCATATGGATGAACTTATCCCCTTCAAATCTGCTAGGGTCCATCCTATGGCATCTTGATGAGTTTGTAGCACCTTGATCAATTCTTCTTCCTGTTCTTGGCTCAGGGCAGAGCTAATGATAACAGGATAGCTCTCATCACTACCCAAGTATGTATACTTGAGATTAGGGGGCAGTGCCTTGAGCTCAGGTTTTGGTGCTTCCTCCTCTTCTTTCACTATCTCTGGCATGTTTGGCATGGTTGTTTCAGCAGCCTTGATGTCACTAACTTCTATGTCCTTGGTGAACTCCTCCTCTGCCACTTCCTTTGTTGTTTCCTCAAAGGTTTCTTGTACTGCAATGTCCACTACATCCACCCTCATGCATTCCCTTAGTGATTCTGATGGATAGCTCATTGCCTTGAATACATTAAACACCAATTTCTCATCATGTAGTCTAAGAGTGAGTTCACCCTTTTGTACATCTATGATGGCTCCAGCAGTAGCCAGGAATGGTCTTCCCAGAATTATTGAAGCTTTGGCTTCTTCCTCTATATCTAACACCACAAAATCAGCAGGAAATATAAAATCTCCCACCTTCACCAACAAATCCTCAACTATCCCATGAGGGAATTTAAAAGTTCGATCTGCCAATTGGAGGGCCATTCTTGTTGGTTTGGCTTCCTCAATCTTCATTCTTCTCATCATTGTTAGAGACATCAAATTGATACTGGCCCCTAAGTCACACAAGGCCTTCTCCACCATGACTTCTCCTATGATGCAGGGGATTTGGAAACTGCCTGGATCCTTCAATTTCTGAGGCAATTTGTGCTGAATGATGGCACTGCATTCTTCAGTTAACAATACAGTTTCCTCATTTCTCCAGCTTTTCTTCTTGGTCATCAATTCCTTTAAGAATTTTGCATATAGTGGCATTTGCTCTATTGCCTCAGCAAAGGGAATGTTGATTTGAAGCTTCTTGAAAATCTCCAAGAACCTGGAGAATTGGCCATCTTTTTCACTTTTCATCAAACGTTGAGGATAAGGTGCTTTAGGTGTATAAGGCTTCAGGACCTCTTTTTCTTTTTCTTTTGTTGCAGACGGTGTAAAAGATTGTCCTTGTTCTTTGTCTTTCACATTTTCCTTTGCTTCATCCTCTGTGGTTTCCTTTGAGATCTCCTTCAGATTCTTTCCACTTCTGAGGGTTATGGCTTTACATTCTTCCCTTGCAATAGCCTTGGCAGCATGAGAAGCGCTTGTCCCAGGGGTTTGCTTAGACAAATACACAATTTGATTTTCTAGCTTCTGGATGGCAGCTCCTTGGTTTTGCAGGTTAGAGTTTACTTCTTCCTTAAAAGCTTTCAATTCGGTTATGTCTTGACTCATGGTTGCAAGCATTCCTTCTATCCGGTTTAATTGATCTTGAAATTGTTGGTTCGGATTAGGTTGGGTAGGTTGATTATTTTGGCCATGATATGGTGGTTGGGAGTAAGTGTTTTGTGTGGCTTGGTATGATCTTTGGTTGGAATTTTGGTATGTGGAATTGTTATGTTGGTTGTGGTTGTAAGGTTTGTGGTTTTGTGGTTGGGTTTGTTGGTTCCCCCACCCAAAGTTTGGGTGATTTTTCCATCCTGGGTTGTAAGTGTTGGAATGTGGATCATATGATTGCCTTTGTTGGTTTCCCACATAGTTGGCCTCTTCCCAATCACCTCCTTCAATGCTTACTTCCTCTTGATCTTGTGTGTGTATTGCAGCCACTTGCTTTGTTTCTAATTGCCTGGTAAGCTCTGCTAGTTGCTTGGCAAACACTTTGTTTTGGGCTAGAATTGTATCAACATGGTTTAGCTCCATGACTCCCTTAGTGTTGTGCCTTTCTGATGCATAGTAGTACTCATTCTCAGCCACTGTTTCAATCACTTCAATGGCTTCCTCCACAGTCTTTTTCCTGTTCAATAAACCTCCTGATGAATGGTCTACAGCCTTCCTTGATTCATAAGAGAGTCCATCATAGAAAATATGCAATTGCACCCAGTCATGGAACATGTCCGGTGGGCATTTCCTTGTCAAATCCTTGAATCTCTCCCATGCCTCGTAGAGAGTTTCACCATCTTGTTGTCTAAAAGTCTGAACCTCAGATCGAAGCCTATTGACCTTTTGTGGGGGGTAGAAACGTGCCAGAAACTTGCTTTCCACCTCATCTCATGTTGTTAGACTCCCCCTTGGAAATGATTCCAGCCACTTAGCTGCTTTGTCCCTAAGTGAAAATGGGAACAAAAGCAGTTTATAGGCATCTTCCTGGACTCCATTGGTCTTCACAGTGTCACAAATTCTCAGGAATTTTGTGAGATGTTGGTTGGGATCTTCATTAGCACTCCCACCAAATGAACAATGATTCTCCACAAGTGATATTAGCTGTGGTTTGAGCTCAAAATTGTTGGCCTGAATGGGTGGTTTCTGAATGCTGCTACCACAATTCCCAGAGGTTGGGTTTATGTATGAACTAAGAACCCTCCTCTCAGGAATGGCATTGTTTCCATCAGCTCTCTCATGGTTGTGAACTTCTCTATCCATGTTGAGATCTAGAGCTTCCTCAAAATTGTCCTCAGATTCTCCTTCAGATTCTTCTTCTCCCAGTACTCTCTTCCCTCTTGCTTCCCTTCTAAGTCTATGAAGGGTCCTCTCTGGTTCGGTATATGGAGGAGTTGATGTCTCTCCTCTCCTACCTGTCATACAAGAACACAGCACAGGCAACAACAAGTGAAATACTCTTGGTTAATGGAAGAGTATGGTTAAAGCAATTGAGGAATTAATTCAAACAGTTAGTGAGTCAGTGAGTTAGTTGCTTGAATTTAAAGGCATAAAGAAAGAAAGCATGTAACAGAGTGCAGAAATTAAAATTCAACAAGTAACTTGTACTGAATTAATCAAAACAAAAAAAAAATGCTCAATCTAGTTAACATCCAATTGGAGAATTGTCAATCGAAAACCAATCTCCGGCAACGGCGCCATAAACTTGATGCGCATAAACTTGTTATGCTACGATTTAGGAAATTGCACGATCGGCAAAATTCCTTCCGGCAAGTGCACCGGTTATCGTCAAGTAAAAACTCACAATAGAGTGAGGTCGAATCCCACAAGGATTGGTTGAGTGAGCAATTCAGATTAGAAGTGTGTTCTAGTTGAGCGGATTCAAGATTTAGATGAGAATTGCGGAATGTAAAATTGGCGGGAAAAGTAAATGACAAGAAATTGAAATGGCGGAATCTTAAATTGCATGAATTAAAGAGCAGAATGTAAATTGCTGAAATTAAAAGGGAATGGGGGTGATTGCAAGAATTGAGTTGCAGAATGTAAAGAGAAATTGGAAATTAGAAATGGGGAATTCATTGGGTGTTAGGAGATATTGAGATCTCCGAATCAAAACATGTATATCTCTTCCTCAACCAATGCGTTCATTAAATTTTGCTTGGCAATCTTATATGATTGGATCCCAATCCCTTGGCTCACCAATTCTCTCTAAAAACAAACAAATTCCCAATCCCTTGGTTTAAATGTTCATAAGAAGAGATGATGCTCGATCACTGATTATACCACACAGTTTCATGAACCACAATTTGGTAGGATTACATGTCACAATATCCATCCAAACCCCAATCCAATTCACTGTGAGAAAGCTTCTCTAGCATGAATCCTCCATTCCTTTCCCAAGGTTCCGAAGGATTCCAATTATGGGTAGTTTCTTTCCCAAGACAACTACCCAATGGAATTAGAACGAGAAGCTTTCTAACAAAATTCAAGAGAAAAGATTGAAGAAGAAGATAAACTATTATTGACTCATTGAATTACAATAGAGCTCCCTAACCCAATGAAAGGGGTTTAGTGAGTCATAGCTCTGAATTCAACTACAAAGATATGAAAACTAGCTAAAAATGAAAAGGTAAAAGTTCCAAAAGTCCCCCCTCTTCACTTAAATTCTATCCTATTTATACACTTTCTATATTGAGCTTCTGTTGTGTTTCTTGGGCTTTGAGGCCTCTCCCTGCTTTCCTTTTGCCTTGGGTTTATGATCCATAATCTTGATGAGGTTGTTGATCCAAATTCTGTAACATTCATTGAGCCAACTTAGTGATAATCAAATAATGACACATGACTCAATAAATTGAAATTTCAAACTCATCAATCCTTCAGGCCCAATCCCATAAACCATGATATTCAATTGGGTTTCATACCAGAGTAAGTTTAAGTTAATGTTTGTGCTCAAAGACTAACTTAAACCGCAATATTTTTGGCCCAGAAACCTTTTCCAAGAGTGGCGTTTAAGTTGCAGTTTAAGCTTAAACTGCAGCTTAAACGCCAGACACTTCCAGTGAGGCCTTTTGTAGAAGCACGTTTAAGCTTCAGTTTAAGGTTAAACTGAAGCTTAAACGTGGAAATGGAAGAAGGCAGCCCTGGAGAGTCATGTAGTCGAACACGTTTAAGCTTCAGTTTAAGGTTAAACTGAAGCTTAAACGTGGATATAGGAAGGGCAGCCCTGGAGGTCGAACACGTTTAACCTCCAGTTTGAGGTTAAACTGGAGGTTAAACGTGGAAATGGAAGGAGGCATCCTGGAGGTCGAACACGTTTAACCTCCAGTTTAAGGTTAAACTGGAGGTTAAACGTGGAAGCTTAGAAGGGTAGCCCTGGAGGAGAAAACTTGGTCGAACACGTTTAAGCTCCAGTTTGAGGTCAAACTGGAGCTTAAACGTGGAAATGGCTCCCTGGTGCTTTTCCCATTCTGGCGTTTAACCTCCAGTTTAAGGTTAAACTGGAGGTTAAACGTGGAACTCTTTCCTGAGTGGCATTCTCATTCTGGCGTTTAACCTCCAGTTTAAGGTTAAACTGGAGGTTAAACGTGGAAATGCTTCTTTGGTGAGTCTTTCATTCTGGCGTTTAACCTCCAGTTTAAGGTTAAACTGGAGGTTAAACTTCAATTCCAGCATTTCTTAGCCTTCCTGATTCTGGCGTTTAAGCTCCAGTTTAGGCTTAAACTGGAACTTAAACTCCACATATGATATTCAAGCTTCCTTTATTGATTTTGTTGCTTCCTTGCTTAGCCTCTTCTTCCCTGAAATCATCCAAACAATTGCATCAAAGTCTTGCAAAATTTCATGAGAAATCTTCCATTCATAGCATTCAAGTAATATAACTAAAACTCATGGAATTTGCATTAAAATCATACTGTTTGGATGGTTCATTGCTTTGTTCTTCATTTAACCATTTTTGGTTACTTTAAGCTCAAGAAAATGCATAAAACAACTAAAACTAACAGAAAAATGCTAGTGAAACTAGCCTAAGATGCCTTGGCATCAGGGAACGCGCCATATACGCATGTGCGCCGATGCTGCTCGTGGCCCACTAAAGTAAAACCGCCCCCAGCGATTTCTGAAGCACTTTGGGCCCAACCCAACTCATTTCTAATTCTATTTCATGGAGAATTCAAGCTTGAGCAAGGGGGAGCAATTGTTTGGTAGCTTAGCATCATGTAGGTTAGTTTCTAGAGAGAGAAGCTCCCTCTTCTCTCTAGAATTAGGTTAGGTTAATCCATCTTAGATCTAGATTTTGGTTATTGTTCTCATCTTGTTTCTTTTACAATTTCTTGTTTCTACTACTCTATTCTTCTTAGTTCTCTTGTTAATTTTACTTTTATGTCTCTTTTATGTTTATGAATACTCATGTTGAATTTGTTTACATTTAATAAAATTTAATGTTTGATGTTCTTTTATTAATGATTTGAGTTGTTGATTTACTTTTCTTGCAATTGGTAGTTGGTAGTTTTATTATTCTTGCATTTTTACTATGCTTTCCTTTTATACCTTCCAAGTGTTTGACAAAATGCTTGGTTGGTCTTTAGAGTAGATTTTGAGCATTCTTGGCTTGGAAAGAGTAATTAGGCAATCTTGAGTCATGAAAACCCAACTCATGTTGGTGATCTATAGTTGTTAGTTAATATTATTTCCATTAACTATAATCTTTTGCTAATTCAATTAGTAAGTTGATTAGGACATTTGGATTGAGATTAACTAGTCTTGTTTGACTTTCTCTCATGGAAGATAACTTATACTTTCTTCCAATGTTGGAGATGACGAAATGAGATAAATTATTGTTTATTATTGTGATATGATTGATTAGTCTTGTTTGACATTCTCCCTGTGTGAAGATGACATGATACCTTCTTCTATTTGTTGGAGTTGACTAAATAAGATGAGTTAATCATTGTATGACTAGGATAGAAAGCCTATGATCTCAATTCTTGCCATGAATGTCTCTCTTTATTAATTGCCTTCTTTAGTTATTTGCTTGATTTACTTTCCTTGTCATTTAATTTCTTGCCCTCTTATCAATCAAAAACCCCCTTTACCCCTTCATAGCCAATAATTGACCACTTTATTACAATTCCTTGTGAGATGACCCGGAGTCTAAATACTTCGATTAATTTTCATTAGGGTTTCTACATGTGAAAACGAATATTTTTTTGCATGTAAGGATTCTTTGTTGGTTTATAACTATACTTGCAACGAGATTTCATTCAATTGAGGAAATTCTATACCATCAAAGAATTCGCTCATCAAAATGGCGCCGTTGCCGGGGAGTTGCAATGGTGTTATGTTATTGGCTATTGTATATATGTTGATATGCTTCTTTGCTAGTTTTTGCTTGTTTTAGGAGTTAGTTTTTATTAGTTCTTTTTAGTTTTAGTATTTGTTTTATTTTCTCTTGTTACTATGAATTCTCATCCTCACTTTGGCTATGAGTTTGGTTCAAATTATGTTGTAGGGAATGAGAACTATAATGACAATATGCATCAAGGATGGAGCAATCAAGGATGGAGGGAACCTCAAAGGATTGATCACCTTTCTTGGTAACAACATCCTTCGGTTTCTTATAGGTATAATTCCACTCCTAATGCATATCAATCTAATGGATGTGTGATGCCAAGGCATCTTAGGCTAGTTTCACTAGCATTTTTCTGTTAGTTTTAGTTGTTTTATGCATTTTCTTGAGCTTAAAGTAACCAAAAAAGGTTAAATGAAGAACAAAGCAATGAACCATCCAAACAGTATGATTTTTATGCAAATTCCATGAGTTTTAGTTATATTACTTGAATGCTATGAATGGAAGATTTCTCATGAAATTTTGCAAGACTTTGATGCAATTGTTTGGATGATTTCAGGGAAGAAGAGGCTAAGCAAGGAGGCAACAAAATCAATAAAGGAAGCTTGAATATCACATGTGGAGTTTAAGTTCCAGTTTAAGCCTAAACTGGAGCTTAAACGACAGAATCATGAAGGCTAAGAAATGCTGGAATTGAAGTTTAACCTCCAGTTTAACCTTAAACTGGAGGTTAAACGCCAGAATGAAAAGTCTCACCAAAGAAGCATTCCACGTTTAACCTCCAGTTTGACCTCAAACTGGAGGTTAAACGCCAGAATGATAATGCCACTCAGGAAGGAGTTCCACGTTTAACCTCCAGTTTAACCTTAAACTGGAGGTTAAACGCCAGAATGGGAAAAGCACTAGGGAGCCATTTCCACGTTTAAGCTCCAGTTTGACCTCAAACTGGAGCTTAAACGTGTTCGACCAAGAACTCTCCTCCAGGGTTGCTCTCTCCATTTCCACGTTTAAGCTCCAGTTTGACCTCAAACTGGAGCTTAAACGTGTTCGACACCTCCAGGGCTACCCTTCTAAGCTTCCATGTTTAACCTCCAGTTTAACCTTAAACTGGAGGTTAAACGTGTTCGACCTCCAGGATGCCTCCTTCCATTTCCACGTTTAACCTCCAGTTTAACCTTAAACTGGAGGTTAAACGTGTTCGACCTCCAGGGCTGCCCTTCCTATATCCACGTTTAAGCTTCAGTTTAACCTTAAACTGAAGCTTAAACGTGTTCGACTACATGACTCTCCAGGGCTGCCTTCTTCCATTTCCACGTTTAAGCTTCAGTTTAACCTTAAACTGAAGCTTAAACGTGCTTCTACAAAAGGCCTCACTGGAAGTGTCTGGCGTTTAAGCTGCAGTTTAAGCTTAAACTGCAACTTAAACGCCACTCTTGGAAAAGGTTTCTGGACCAAAAATATTGTGGTTTAAGTTAGTATTTGAGCACAAACATTAACTTAAACTTACTCTGGTATGAAACCCAATTGAATATCATGGTTTATGGGATTGGGCCTGAAGGATTGATGAGTCTGAAATTTCAATTTATTGAGTCATGTGCCATTATTTGATTATCACTAAGTTGGCTCAATGAATGTTACAGAATTTGGATCAGCAGCCTCATCAAGATTATGGATCATAAACCCAAGGCAAAAGGAAAGCAGGGAGAGGCCTCAAAGCCCAAGAAACACAACAGAAGCTCAATATAGAAAGTGTATAAATAGGATAGAATTTAAGTTAGAAAAAAACTTTGGAACTTTTACCTTCACTTTTAGCTAGTTTTCATATCTTTGTAATTGAATTCAGAGCTATGACTCACTAAACCCCTTTCATTGGGTTAGGGAGCTCTATTGTAATTCAATGAATCAATAATAGTTTATCTTCTTCTTCAATCTTTTCTCTTGAATTTTGTTAGAAAGCTTCTCGATCTAATTCCATTGGGTAGTTGTCTTGGGAAAGAAAATACCCATAATTGGAATCCTTCGGAACCTTGGGAAAGGAATGGAGGATTCATGCTAGAGAAGCTTTCTCACAGTGAATTGGATTGGGGTTTGGATGGATATTGTGACATGTAATCCTACCAAATTGTGGTTCATGAAATTGTGTGGTATAATCAGTGATCGAGCATCATCTCTTCTTATGAACATT
Organism: Arachis hypogaea; assembly: GCF_003086295.3. NCBI lineage: Eukaryota > Viridiplantae > Streptophyta > Magnoliopsida > Fabales > Fabaceae > Arachis > Arachis hypogaea. Next base: position 61,785,138 of record NC_092047.1, read on the forward strand.
TAAACCAAGGGATTGGGAATTTATTCATTTTTTGAGAGAATTGGTGAGCCAAGGGATTGGGATCCAATCATATAAGATTGCCAAGCAAAATTCAATGAACGCATTGCTTGAGGAAGAGATAAACATGTTTTGATTCGGAGATCTCAATATCTCCTAACACCCAATGAATTCCCCAATTCTGATTTCCATCTTCTCTTTACATTCTGCAACTCAATTCATGCAATCACCCCCATTCCCTTTTAATTTCAGCAATTTAATTTCTGCTCTTTAATTCTTGCAATTTAAGATTCCGCCATTTCAATTTCTTGTCATTTACTTTTTCCCGCCAATTTTACATTCCGCAATTCTCATCTCAATCTTGATTCCGCTCGACTAGAACACACTTCTAATCCGAATTGCTCACTCAACCAATCCTTGTGGGATTCGACCTCACTCTATTGTGAGTTTTTACTTGACGATAACCGGTGCACTTGCCGGAAGGAATTTTGCCGATCGTGCAATTTCCTAAATCGTAGCATAACTAGTTTATGCGCATCAAGTTTATGGCGCCGTTGCCGGGGATTGGTTTTCGATTGACAATTCTCCAATTGGAAGTTAACTAGATTGAGCATTTTTTTTTGTTTTGATTAATTCAGTACAAGTTACTTGTTGAATTTTAATTTCTGCACATGTTTTCTTTCTTTATGCCTTTAAATTCAAGCAACTAACTCACTGACTCACTAACTGTTTGAATTAATTCCTCAATTGCTCTAACCATACTCTTCCATTAACCAAGAGTATTTCACTTGTTTGTTGCCTGTGTTGTGTTCTTGTATGACAGGTAGGAGAGGAGAGACATCAACTCCTCCATATACCGAACCAGAGAGGACCCTTCATAGACTGAGAAGGGAAGCAAGAGGGAGAGAGTAGTGGGAGAAGAAGAATCTGAAGGAGAATCTGAGGACAATTTTGAGGAAGCTCTAGACCTCAACATGGATAGAGAAGTTCACAACCATGAGAGAGCTGATGGAAACAATGCCATTCCTGAGAGGAGGGTTCTTAGTTCATACATAAACCCAACCTCTGGGAATTGTGGTAGCAGCATCCAGAAACCACCCATTCAGGCCAACAATTTTGAGCTCAAACCACAGCTAATATCACTTGTGGAGAATCATTGTTCATTTGGTGGAAGTGCTAATGAAGACCCAAACTAACATCTCACAAAATTCCTGAGAATTTGTGACACTGTGAAGTCTAATGGAGTCCAGGAAGATGCCTATAAACTGCTTTTGTTCCCATTTTCACTTAGGGACAAAGCAGCTAAGTGGCTGGAATCATTCCCAAGGGGGAGTCTAACAACATGGGATGAGGTGGAAAGCAAGTTTCTGGCACGTTTCTACCCCCCACAAAAGGTCAATAGGCTTCGATCTGAGGTTTAAACTTTTAGACAACAAGATGGTGAAACTCTCTACGAGGCATGGGAGAGATTCAAGGATTTGACAAGGAAATGCCCACCAGACATGTTCCATGATTGGGTGCAATTGCATATTTTCTATGATGGACTCTCTTATGAATCAAGGAAGGCTGTAGACCATTCATCAGGAGGTTCATTGAACAGGAAAAAGACTGTGGAAGAGGCCATTGAAGTGATTGAGACAGTGGCTGAGAATGAGTACTACTATGCATCAGAAAGGCACAACACTAAGGGAGTCATGGAGCTGAACCATGTTGATACAATTCTAGCCCAAAACAAGGTGTTTGCCAAGCAACTAGCAGAGCTTACCAGGCAATTAGAAACAAAGCAAGTGGCTGCAATACACACACAAGATCAAGAGGAAGTAAGCATTGAAGGAGGTGATTGGGAAGAGGCCAACTATGTGGGAAACCAACAAAGGCAATCATATGATCCACATTCCAACACTTACAACCCAGGATGGAAAAATCACCCAAACTTTGGGTGGGGGAACCAACAAACCCAACCACAAAACCACAAACCTTACAACCACAACCAACATAACAATTCCACATACCAAAACTCCAACCAAAGATCATACCAAGCCACACAAAACACTTACCCCCAACCACCATATCATGGCCAAAATAACCAACCTACCCAACTTAATCCGAACCAACAATTCCAAGATCAATTAAACCGGATAGAAGGAATGATGGCAACCATGAGTCAAGACATAACCGAATTGAAAAGCTTCAGGGATGATGTGAGAGCTACCTTAAGAAGCCATGGTGAAAAACTCAAGAGGATTGAGTCTCAAGTAGGAGAGCTATCTCAACAGGCCGTCAAATCAACTGCAGTGTTCCCTAGTGACACAGAAAAGAATCCTAAAGGGGAACAAAAGAGAGTGAGATGGGAAGAATGCAAGGCCATCACCATATTGAAGGAAGTTTCAGAAGAAGAAGGAATCAGGCCCTCAGAGCAGGAGCCAGAAATCTTGAAGGAAGGTGTGGAAGAAGTTGAGCAGGAAAGTGGAACTGAGCAAGCCAAGGAACTGCAAAAAGGCATGCTGGAAATATACCAACCAAAAGCACCATTTCCTCAGAGGTTAGGAGGAGGTGAAAAAGGGAAAACCTATTCAAGGTTTTTAGAGACATTTAACTCTCTCCATGTCAATATTCCCTTTCTTGAGATTCTCCATCAAATGCCTACACACATCAAGTATTTAAAGGAATTGTTAAGCAAGAAAAGAGTTTTGAAGGGAGGACAAACGGTAACAATGAACAAAGAATGCAGTGCTCTCATCAAGAAGGACACACTCTCTAAGAAAACGGACCCAGGAAGTTTTCATATCCCTTGCATCATAGGGGAAACAAAAATTGACAGAGGATTCTGTGATCTAGGAGCTAGCATAAATGTGATGCCTCTAACTCTTATGAAGAGGCTACAACTGAATGAGGTGAGATCCACTGATGTAATCATACAACTGGCTGACAAAACTCAGAAGCAAGCTGAAGGGGTAGTTGAAAATGTGCTGGTAAAAGTGGGGGATTATTACTTCCCCACAGACTTTGTCATTGTGGACATGGAGGAAAGCTACTTACACCCTATCATTCTGGGCAGACCATTTCTAGCCACTACTAGAGCGCTCATAGATGTAGAACAAGGAGAGCTAATTCTGAGAATACGTGATGAACAGCTCATTTTCAAAGTTTTCAAACCTGCATCTGAGCCTGAACCAGAACCTGAAAAGCCTAAGGATGATAGTAGCCAACTGTGTTTGGAGGAAAGTAATCTAGCAGCTGAAACTCTAAAACAGTCCTTGGAAGGCAAACAAGAGTTGCAAGAGTTAAAGCCACAAGAATCAGTGGAAACAGATCAGAAGGATCCTCCTGACATAAGGATCAATGAAGAAATCCTCAAGAGAAAGGGAAGAGTGATAGGGAGATTGCCAAGAGGGTGGAGAAACAAGAAAATTCCCACTGAAGGTTTTTCTCCGGGAGATAACGTGATATCAAGTCATTATCTGCCAATCCCACCTGGCCTCAAAACCATTCCTTCCCAGCTCCCTCAAGTGTTCACAATCAGGAAAGTTCTTTCTATGGAACATTTAGAGGTCATGAATGAATCAAGTGGGGACGTTTTCATAGTGAGAGGAGAAGACGTCAAGCACTACAATCCACCCTAACAAGGGACAACCGTCAAGCTAGTGACGTTAAAGAAGCGCTTCATGGGAGGCAACCCATGTTTTAATATCCTTAATTTTTTTGTTTTGTTGTGCATCTAATAAAGCATGGTTTCTTATGCATGAACTTGAATCCTCAGGACAACTGCTGAAAGAGTGCACTAAACATTGCATGTAAAATGCAATTTGCCTCTAAGTTTGGTGTGCCTGAAGGCACCCCAAATTTTATTCAAAATGCATTCAATTTTTAGTGCACAACCAAAGATTAAGTTTGGTGTTCCTCTTTGAACACGGTTCATGAAAAGCACGAAGTTCCTCTGGATTTCGAAATTCATGACAAGTATACCATTCGCATGTTTTAATGCTTTGGTTTCAATTACTTAGGGTAGTAAATTTGTTTAGAATCAAAGAGCCAAGGTGACTATGATTTATTAGAATTAAGCACATTCATTAAGGACAACCAATATGGATTTCATGTCATCAGGAGACTTGACCAAACACTAAGTTTGGTGTCCAAATAATAAGTGTGCATACATGTAGAAGTCACGGCTATAAGCTCAAAAAGACAATCATTGATTTACATGTGCAAGTACTATTCATAATTCACATGGACCGAAAAATGATAGCAAACTTGTTTGTTTGTGCAGGTACAAAAGAAAAGACAAAAATGGAGGAAAAAGACAAAGGGAGGTACGGTGCTTGGTCAAAAAGAAAATTCACAAGTCTTTGAAACTAACATATGGGAAAAGGAAGTTCTGCAAGAAAAGATAGCTACATGTACAACCTAATGCACCCAGAATACTTCCAAGAAAATGAAAAGCAATTCGTCCTTCTCCCTAATTCATATATTTACCATCAAGCCACCCTTCACAAATCACCCTAACCGTCCATTTTGCACTTACGGGCACTATAAAGAACCACTTGGGGAACAAGTTCAACACCACCAAATCTCCTTCATGCACATTTCCTTCATCATAGCATAAACTATCTCTTGCCGAAAACAACCTCCCCACACTTCCAACAACACTTCTTGCTTCACCTTGTCAACTTTAGCTTGTCACTTACCAAAACTAAAGGACCAATGGCAGCTTCATCTAGCCACAAAAGAAGAAAAGACAAGCAGCCAATGGAGGAAAACAGGGAATTCGATGCATGGAGATACAGATCAGTTTTCCATGAGATTCAAGCCGAATGGATGAGACCTAAAACGGTACTAGCTGAGGTTCCCTTTGACCTTGAAAAGGATGAGTTCCCAGGTGTTTGGGAAAAGATCAAAAAGAGGAAGTGGGAGCTCCTGACTAAGCCAATCACTAAAATCAACATCAACCTGGTGAAAGAGTTTTATGCAAATGCAGTAAGGGAGGATCCAACCAAGAAACCCACATACAAAAGCTATGTGAGAGGGGTGGAAGTTGACTTCAGTCCCAAAGCAATCATGAAAACCCTTTGCCTGAAAAACATACATTTCAGCCAAGCAAGTTATGAAGAAAGGATGATAGGAGAACCTGACTACACGACTATTGCTGAAGATCTTTGTGCCATCAGAGCTGAATGGGTGAGAAAAACAAGAGGGGCTCCAAGAGTCTTGAGAAGGGGAGACCTAACACCTGAAGCTGAAGGGTGGTATGCAATAGTTAGGAGATCCATCTTACCCACTGCAAACTCTTCAGAAATAGTCCCTAAAAGAGCCATCTTGCTACATTGCATTATGGTGGGAGGGGAGATCAAAGTTCATAAACTCATTGCTGAACAGATACAAGAGTTTAGTGAGAAAAGTGACCCTGAATCCTGGCTCCACTTCCCTAGCACCATCATTAGACTATGCATCGATGCCCAAGTACCACTTGAGGATGAAAGACCTAATTGGCTATATCCTGGATTGGCCATAACTGCGTACAGAATGACTCTTGGCCCAACTCCTCCAAGACATACAAGAAGAAGAAATGAAGAAGGGCAACAAGTGGAAGCCGAGCAAGAAGCAGAACAAGAAGGACAGGAAGGAGAAGACAGAGAAGAAGAGCAAGAAGAGCAAGCAATTCCAGAAAGAAGACAACGAATTCCCAGAGACCCCATGGATATGAGCAGAATGCAGGAAATCATGGAAGGAATGTCTCAACAATACATGAGGTCTCAGGAGAGACAAGAGGACTTTCACCTAAAAATGATGGATATGCAAAGGAACTTTGAATCAAGATTCTTCGATCTGCAAAGGGAACAGAATTTACACTTACAGGAATCCTTCAGCCACATATGCCAACACCAAGATGCCAATGTCTTGGCAATCAAGGAAGCCACCACTTTACAGAATGCAAGATACTCAGTCCAAGCTGATTACAACATCAGTTCGCAAATCAAGCTTAACTACATAGGGGAACATCTACACAAGATGGACCCAGCATTCCCAGCTTTTGATGAGTATTTCAAAGGGAGGAAAGAAGGATAAATAAACAAGGCAATGATCCTTGAAAAAGGAGTGGAAGAAACGATGAAAAAGGCTGGATTCTGGAAAAAGCTCATAAGAAAAGACAAAGGAAGCACAAGTGGTCAAAAAGAGGCAGGAAGCAAGAAGAAGCAGGACCCCAAGAATTAAGAAGAACCAAGCAATAAATAAGAGGTGGTCTCGTTCCTTAATAATCAAATGATAATTGGTGAATTGTCTTTATGAGCTTGCTTTCATCTTAAGTCATTTAAGTGTTATGTGGAGTTTTTTTTTTAGCATGAGTGCCTGTTTATTGCTTTGAATAAAGTGAATGCCTAGATGTTTGGATATAACTCCACCTTCTTAAACAAATGCTTGCCATGCTTGTTCTGTTTCTGAAAATAAAAGAAAAGTTTGAACAAAAGTAACTTGGCTAAATTAGTGACAAATCAAGTAGAATTAAGTGGTGGTATGCATGCTTGATTGTTTAGTCAGATCACTGGAATTAGAGTGTAGAATTATCATTCTTTGTGTAGAAATTGAAAACTGTCTATGGATCTTGATGAATAAATGTCTTGGGCCATGAAAAAGAAAGAAAAAGAAGAAGAAAAAGCCACTGAAAAAGGGCAACCAAAAAGCAAAAAAAAAATTGAGAAAATAAGCTAGGTACCAATGGTTTGAACTTCTGAGACAAATGCCTGTGGTGTTTATGTATTAAGGATATGCTTGGATGAATAGGTTCTGAGGAGTGTTTCAACACTTGGTAACTTGGGTTAACTAACCCGGGATTATCAACCAAAAGTCCATTATCAAGAGCAACCTAAATACAAAACATTTAGTCACACAAAGAGGTGCTGGGCACCAATGTCTCAAGAAGAAATGTGAACTAAAATGCCTAAAGTGGATATGTGTAGTGCACTGATAAGAAAAAGAAAATGCCAAAGGCTTGTGCAACACATGACACTAAGCAAACAAGGAGCAAAGTAGCTCTAAGAAAAAGAAAAGAAAAAACAAAGAAGAGAAAAGTGCCAAAGACATAAGAATAACAAGAGGCCATAGCAGTGTTTGATGGATGCAATGAAAAAGTGATAATCTTACCTGATAAGTATGAAAAAGTGATGCTGCAACTTTCTGCATAAAACCCTTCTGATGAACTTCAAATGCTTGCTAATATAGCCAATGTAATTGCTTTCTGTTTCATACTTTCTTCTCAAATAACTCAGGACTTGCTTAGGGACAAGCAAGTATTAAGTTTGGTGTTGTGATGCCAAGGCATCTTAGGCTAGTTTCACTAGCATTTTTCTGTTAGTTTTAGTTGTTTTATGCATTTTCTTGAGCTTAAAGTAACCAAAAAAGGTTAAATGAAGAACAAAGCAATGAACCATCCAAACAGTATGATTTTTATGCAAATTCCATGAGTTTTAGTTATATTACTTGAATGCTATGAATGGAAGATTTCTCATGAAATTTTGCAAGACTTTGATGCAATTGTTTGGATGATTTCAGGGAAGAAGAGGCTAAGCAAGGAGGCAACAAAATCAATAAAGGAAGCTTGAATATCACATGTGGAGTTTAAGTTCCAGTTTAAGCCTAAACTGGAGCTTAAACGCCAGAATCATGAAGGCTAAGAAATGCTGGAATTGAAGTTTAACCTCCAGTTTAACCTTAAACTGGAGGTTAAACGCCAGAATGAAAAGTCTCACCAAAGAAGCATTCCACGTTTAACCTCCAGTTTGACCTCAAACTGGAGGTTAAACGCCAGAATGATAATGCCACTCAGGAAGGAGTTCCACGTTTAACCTCCAGTTTAACCTTAAACTGGAGGTTAAACGCCAGAATGGGAAAAGCACTAGGGAGCCATTTCCACGTTTAAGCTCCAGTTTGACCTCAAACTGGAGCTTAAACGTGTTCGACCAAGAACTCTCCTCCAGGGTTGCTCTCTCCATTTCCACGTTTAAGCTCCAGTTTGACCTCAAACTGGAGCTTAAACGTGTTCGACACCTCCAGGGCTACCCTTCTAAGCTTCCATGTTTAACCTCCAGTTTAACCTTAAACTGGAGGTTAAACGTGTTCGACCTCCAGGATGCCTCCTTCCATTTCCACGTTTAACCTCCAGTTTAACCTTAAACTGGAGGTTAAACGTGTTCGACCTCCAGGGCTGCCCTTCCTATATCCACGTTTAAGCTTCAGTTTAACCTTAAACTGAAGCTTAAACGTGTTCGACTACATGACTCTCCAGGGCTGCCTTCTTCCATTTCCACGTTTAAGCTTCAGTTTAACCTTAAACTGAAGCTTAAACGTTCTTCTACAAAAGGCCTCACTGGAAGTGTCTGGCGTTTAAGCTGCAGTTTAAGCTTAAACTGCAACTTAAACGCCACTCTTGGAAAAGGTTTCTGGACCAAAAATATTGTGGTTTAAGTTAGTATTTGAGCACAAACATTAACTTAAACTTACTCTGGTATGAAACCCAATTGAATATCATGGTTTATGGGATTGGGCCTGAAGGATTGATGAGTCTGAAATTTCAATTTATTGAGTCATGTGCCATTATTTGATTATCACTAAGTTGGCTCAATGAATGTTACAGAATTTGGATCAGCAGCCTCATCAAGATTATGGATCATAAACCCAAGGCAAAAGGAAAGCAGGGAGAGGCCTCAAAGCCCAAGAAACACAACAGAAGCTCAATATAGAAAGTGTATAAATAGGATAGAATTTAAGTTAGAAAAAAACTTTGGAACTTTTACCTTCACTTTTAGCTAGTTTTCATATCTTTGTAATTGAATTCAGAGCTATGACTCACTAAACCCCTTTCATTGGGTTAGGGAGCTCTATTGTAATTCAATAAATCAATAATAGTTTATCTTCTTCTTCAATCTTTTCTCTTGAATTTTGTTAGAAAGCTTCTCGATCTAATTCCATTGGGTAGTTGTCTTGGGAAAGAAACTACCCATAATTGGAATCCTTCGGAACCTTGGGAAAGAAATGGAGGATTCATGCTAGAGAAGCTTTCTCACAGTGAATTGGATTGGGGTTTGGATGGATATTGTGACATGTAATCCTACCAAATTGTGGTTCATGAAATTGTGTGGTATAATCAGTGATCGAGCATCATCTCTTCTTATGAACATTTAAACCAAGGGATTGGGAATTTGTTCATTTTTTGAGAGAATTGGTGAGCCAAGGGATTGGGATCCAATCATATAAGATTGCCAAGCAAAATTCAATGAACGCATTGCTTGAGGAAGAGATAAACATGTTTTGATTCGGAGATCTCAATATCTCCTAACACCCAATGAATTCCCCAATTCTGATTTCCATCTTCTCTTTACATTCTGCAACTCAATTCATGCAATCACCCCCATTCCCTTTTAATTTCAGCAATTTAATTTCTGCTCTTTAATTCATGCAATTTAAGATTCCGCCATTTCAATTTCTTGTCATTTACTTTTTCCTGCCAATTTTACATTCCGCAATTCTCATCTCAATCTTGATTCCGCTCGACTAGAACACACTTCTAATCCGAATTGCTCACTCAACCAATCCTTGTGGGATTCGACCTCACTCTATTGTGAGTTTTTACTTGACGATAACCGGTGCACTTGCCGGAAGGAATTTTGCCGATCGTGCAATTTCCTAAATCGTAGCATAACTAGTTTATGCGCATCAATGTGGTGACCCTTATTGTAATTGTCAACAACCACCACCACATGCCTATGAACCACCCCCTCAACATAATTTTGAACCACCTTACTCACAAGCCCCCTACCACCAAAACCTCATTATGACCCTAATCCTTATCCACCCTACCAACCACCTTATGATCCATATGAACCATACATAGAACCACCACAATTCTAACACAACTACTCTCAAGAACTACCTCAAAATACACCATCTCCATACCCTTACCAAGATGAACTAACTTCCAATTATGAACTTTCTTTCCCAAACAACGAACCTTCTTTTTCCACACCACCCCCAATGGATGATCCTCTCCAAGAATGTGTTAGTTCTTACATTCAAAGGCAAGAAGAGGACCAAAAGGAGTTCAAGGAGCTAGAAGCCAAGATGGCTATCCTAGCGGAAGTCGTTCGCAATATGGTCTCCTCCCGCCTAAGCCTATGCGATCAAGGAACCCCCATTGTTGAATGTGGAGAAGAAATCAAGGAGCATAGTGAGGGAGTGAGTTTAGAGCTTCAAGGTGAAGAACAGGAGTTGAAGCAAGAATTGCCACAAGGGGAGGAAGATGAAACAATTGAGCCGGAAGAAGTGGTTGAAGACCTAGGAGATGTTGGAAGTCCATGGGAATGTAGAGTTAAAGAGCCATCTTCCAAGATACTTGATGTTGATGTTGAGGAGGGTGTACAACCTCCAAAGCGTATTATGATTGAAAACTTTGAAGAGGTTGACCAAGAGATGGATTCAATCATTGAGGAGTTCCTATCTACAATTGAATTCTCTCCCATTGGGCTTGAAATTGAAGTCAAAAAAGAAGATGAACAACCTCTCATGCACTTGGTGAGCAATGAAGAAGAGATTGAATTGGAAGAGAGCCACCAAGAGGAAGAGGTTGAAGTTGAGGAAATTTGTAAAGAGGTGGAGGTAATCAAGGAAGAGTACAAGGGAGTGGAGCTTGCAAGATCATTGGGACCACCCCTTCCTAAGTCACCATCCAACACAACATTCAAGTGGGTAATATTCTTATCCTTAAGCTTTACTTTCTCACTTGAATATGGTTTGCTTGAAAATAATGGTCAACTTAGAGCCCTTTGTGGAACTAAGAGTAAGAGAGAGTTGTGTAGTGGTTGGACACATTACTCTAAGTTCATGATGGTTGCATGCTCAAAGTTGAATGGCAATGGTTGGTGCAAAACCAAATGGCATGGGTCTAGGAGAATGTTTGGTTGTTTACTTGAGAATTTAGATCACTTCTCACCCAATTAGAATCATGATGATCAATTTGAAGATGGGTCTCAAAACAAAGTGTGGAATCCTAGATCGCACAAGGAAAATCAACTTTAGGAGCTCATGGTTTGTGAAGAACTCCATCAAAGCTTGAAGATATTAACATTAAAGAATGGAGCTTATTGGAAATTCAAGCATTGGTGGATGTTCCAAGATGGTTACAAGCACAAGCCACCTTGATAAGGAGCTCCCCATAAGTCCAACTTAAGGACAATAAACAAAAGTGCTAGGTGGGAGACACCCCACCATGGTAATATCTTTTCATTTTCTCTTTTGTAAATATTGGTAGAATTAGTTTAAATACATATTTAGAGTAGTTTGTTGAGTCTATTTGCTAGTCTAATATGTTAAATAAGGTTTTATGGTGTTTGGGTAGCTGTTTGGAGGTTTGGAATGCTTGGATTGGTGCAAGAACATGAAAAATTTTTGAAAAATAGAGCACCAACCCGCACGTGCGCGCACCTGGCGCGTACGCGCGCCTCAAGCATTTTCGACCATCCACGCGGCCGCGCCATGTGCGCGGACGCGTGGATTGAAAATTCTCACCCCTCCATACATTGACCCGAGAGTTGCGCCTACACTGCGCCAGCACCATGCTTAAAGCACAAACCACCCGCGCGTGTGCGCTCCTGGCGCGTATGCGTCCTTGAAGCTAATTGCGCAATGCGCACGCACATACGCTGTGCGCGTGCGTGCCGATAGCGCCACCTGCCCTCCTGGTACATATTCCAGAGAGTTATGCCCAGTTTGTGCCTATTCTGTGCCTGCAACCCACGCGTGCGTGCAACTGGCGCGTACGCGTCCTTTGGCCAAACTGCGCATCGGCGCGGAAGTGTGCATGACGCGTCCGCGCCAATAAAAAAAAATTATTTTCTTCCATTTTCTTTTATTGCATTTGCTTATTTTCATATATTGCATTTTAATTTTGCTTTTATAGCCTATTCTTATTTTCTTTTCTAAGTTCTTATTTTAATAATGGTGTTGAACGCTCTTACTCAATTGTTGAGAATTTCTTGGTTACTCTTGGTGCTTTGTGACTTGTTTGGCATTAATTGTAATATTTTCTCTACACACAAGATTAGTGCTTTAGTCCTTCCTGACTCATGATCCCTTGTTTTTGTACCTCGTCATCATTGAGTTAGGATGGGACTAAATGCTCTAATGCTTATCACTAATCTTGTTTGTGTCAATTGTTGATTAAGCTTGATGCAACATGCTCTTCATGTCATTTGTCTATGCTTTGACTTTACTTTTGCATCAAGTATTAGTTAGTATGCCTTTTGTTTGAATTGTTTTCTCATTCACATGTTGTAGCTACCATGTAGTGAAAACCTTACTCTTATTTGGCATTAGCCCCTGCCTATGATCTATTTGCTTTGATATCTTTGTTATAGGCTTAATTTTGTTTCTTTTTTTTTTCCTTTTAGGTTGGCCACCAAGAAGGAAAGGAATGGAAAAGCTTCAAATGGGGCAACAAACAAGTTCACCCGCACAACCTTTTGAAGGAGCTCATCAATTGTAGCAACACATCCACATTGTTCTTCTTTGCATGCACCGAGGATGGTGCAAATTTCTAAGTGTGGGGAGGTCGTCCAATCGATCTCCATGGGTAACAATTTCCTTTTTAAACACCAATTCTTGATTTTCTTTGTTAGTTAGTTGCTTGCATTGCATGATAGGTTGCATGTTAGTTAGAATGTGTACATATTTCACCATTTCTTTTTATGTTAGGACTACTTGGTTAGGGTGATGAGTTTTTTCCAAGAAAAATTATTTTAGGGCACCCTACCAATTTGAAAAAAAAAAATTTTTGTGAACTTGCTTGAAGAATTTATTTTGGAACATGGTTTTTGAGCTAAGAACACAAGCATGTGAGTTTTGAGCCAAATTGTGTGGTTACATCTTATAACCACTTATTTCCATTCTTGTGTGCATTATTCTCTTTCTATGATTGTAATCTTTGATTTGTTTGATTCTTTATGTCCATTATTCCATGTATGAATGCATTTATATGATTGAGGCCATCATTTCATTTAGCTCACTTACCCAAATAGTGTACCTTTCATCAACCATTGTTAGCCAAATTTGAGCCTATTTAATCCCTTTTGTTCTTAATCTTAGCACATCACTACCCCTAAGTGAAAAAAAATAAATGTCCTTAATTTGGATCTTTGATTAGCTTAGGCTAGTGAGGGTGTGTATCATTTGGGTATGGGAAACTTGGGTCATTGGTTGAGGAAAAAGTATAATTTTTATTTTTGTTGAAGATTTTTGGGAATCGGGTATGTACTCATGTATTGATTAAATGTAAAAAACCATATGCATTGATGCCCTTGTATATGCTTTAGATTGAAAAGAAAAAAATGTGGAATATATATATATATATATATATATATAGAAAAAAAAGAAATAAAAAGGGGACAAAAATACCCCAAAGTAAAGTTCAATAAAAATCAATGCATATGGAATGTGAATTAAAAAGAATGCATGAGTATGTGAAAAAAGTGGGAATCATGGGTAGCTAGGTTGTGTATTAGAATTGTATAGGTTGTTATATGTGTTTGGTGAGATCTTAGGTTAATCAAAGATTCAAATTTCAAGCTCACTTGACCATATGCATCCTACCTTTACCCTAGCCCCATTACAACCTATGATTAAGTCCTCATGATGAATGTATGCATGCATTGAATAATTGTTGATGTTAGATGAAAAACAAATCTTGGAAAGCATGATTAGAGGAGAATTGAGTGAATCGACCTTATACAATTGAGCAACTAGAGCGGATACACTTCTGGTGAGGGTTCGATACTCAATTCCTTGTTCCCGGCTTTCATGAGATTTCTTCTTGCAAGTCTATTTGAACTTCATTTTGATATTTGAATTGGTAGAGTTTGTGAGTCGTTGATGCGTGGCAGAAGTTAACCAATTTAGAGATTTCAATTAAAAGACAGCGTTGCATGTATAGCTCTTAACCAGCTAAGATCTGCCTCACCAATTTAAAAAAAGTTGTCACAAATTTTAGAAATAAAATACTGGGAGTATGAGTCCCAGGTCGTCTCCCAACGAGTTGCAGAAAAGAGTGCTAATTTATTAATCAGAAAATTCCCAGAAAGTTGAATTTGATAATGAGTAATTAAAATAATTGTGAATTAAGGCAATAAAAATGAACTAAGAATAATTATTGATACTCTCAATAAAAGGCCTTGACTGAGAGAATAATTAAGTGGAATTTCTATCCTTGTTGGGATCTTCTCAAGTGTGGTGTAAAAAGGTTGTTGTTCTCACTCGATTTTCCCTTACTAAATAAGGAAAGGTATGGTGATTGAACTAACTCTCACCCTCAGATCCTTGTCCTCTCCCTTGGGGAGGTCTAGTGTTAGTAGGTATGGAATTAGCCAACAACGTCCAGTTTAACCAATTACTTGAGCATTCCAACTCAAGTATCACCTCTTAATCAACCCCATGTCAAGTAGAAATTCTACTCCATTGACATGAAATTAATAATCATAAAAATATGAGAAGACATAATTAATTTAAATAAAAATAACTTCATATATTAATAAATTCAAAATGTAACATACTTAATTGAATAGAGTCAATGAGTAACTAATTAAAAATAAAGGAATAAGGAAACAAACTAAGTAATGTCTTCAACGGAGGTAATGACTTTCAGCATCCAAAAATCCAAGCAAAAGCATAAACTATCAATGTAATGCAACTTTAAAAAACTCAGATCTGAAACTAAGTGTAATCCTAATGTGATGAATCTCAATGTTTGTGGATGCGTGTTGAGTCTCTGCATGTTCCCTAGGTTTAGTCTGTGTTTCTGGGCCAAAAATTGGGTCAAAAAGCGGCCCGAAATCGCCCCCAGCGTATTCTGTTATTTTTGCAGATCGCGCAGGTCACGTGTACGCGTCGTCTACGCGTTCACGTCAGTCAGCGATTTTCCTTGTCACGCGTTTGCATGGTTCACGCATTCGCGTCATTCGTGCAGACTCCAATCCACGCGTTTGCATCAGGCACGCGTTTGCGTCGCTGGGAATTCTTCACTTCGCGCGTTCGCGTGGGCCATGTGCTCGCGCCATTGCTCGGTGGTCATCTCCTTAGTTTCTTGTGTTCCTTCCATTTTTTTGCAAGCCTCCTTTCCAATTTCCAAGCCATTCGTGCCCTATGAAGCCTGAAACACTTAACACACAAATCACGGCATCGAATGGGATAAAGGAGAATTAAAATACATAATTAAAAGTCTCTAGAAAGCAAGTTTTCAACCATGGAGTAATTTTGGGAAGGAATTGTAAATACATGCTTATCATATGAATAAATGGGTAAATATTTGATAAAACCACACAATTAAACACAATATAAATTATAAAATAATGGTTTATCAACCTCCCCACACTTAAACATTAGCATGTCCTCATGCTTAGTTGAAGGAGATAAGGTAAATGAGTAAGGACATGTAAAACTCATGAAATGCAATGCAACCTATATATATATATATATATATATATATATATATATATATGTAAATGCAACTATATGCTTGTTGTCTACTTGGTTAAAAGTAAATAAGATCTTCAAGACAAATATAAATTAGATTTCACTAACTCAATTCATATAGTAAATACAGGTAACACTGTAAGAAGACAGCTCATGAAAGCAGGGAACATAGAATTAAGCACTGAACCCTTATTGGTAGTGTATGTGCACTCTAATCACTCAGGTGTATAGGGTAATCACTCTACTCTTCTCTAGTCATGCTTTCTAAAATTTGTTCTTCACCTAACCAATCAACAATATTTAATATACCAATGCAAACATCATGAGGTCTTTTTCAAGGTTGTAAAGGGGCTAAGGTAAAGGTGAGAGTTTATATGTATATGGCTAAGTGAGCTTTATAAATTGAATCTTTTAATTAACCTAAGCTCTCACCTAACATACATATACTCTATATAATTCTAATTCATGCCTAGCTACCCAAAATTCTCACTTTTGCATTACATACTCATGTATCAACTTTTCTTTGATTTTATCACATATGCATTGATTTTTCATTAACTCAACATTGGGGTAATTTTGTCCCCTTATTTGTTTACTTATTTATTGAAATATTTTTGGATTTTTTTAATTAAAAGTAAAAGTAAACATAACATTATCAATGCACATGGATTTTTAATTTTTCTGGTCTCACATGAGTAGGTACCCAAATTCCCATTATTTTATCGTGACACATTCCCTTATTATCCCTTGTTCCCACAATTTTTTCATACTCAATTAACACACCATTCCTACCTTAAGCTAACCAAAGATTCAATTGGGATATTTAATTGTTTTTCCGCTTAAGGCTAGTAATATGGTAAAATATAGAACAAATAGGATTAAAAGGCTCAAAGTGGTTGACAAAGGTAATTTAAAGGGTAGGCTTATTTGGGATAAGTGAGCTAAACAAATAATGGCCTCAATCATACGCATGCATATAACAAATTAAACATTGGACATATAGGATGAAACAAAATAAGATTACAATCATAGAGAAGCAAACACACAAGAATAAAATATTTATGGATAAATAATGTAACCATGTAATTAAGCTCAAATCTCACAGGTTGTGTGTTCTTAGCTTTTCAAACAATGTTCCAAATACAACTTCAAACAATTTTAACACGAAAGTGTTGATTTAAATCAGTGAAATTTTTCAAAAAGTAGGGTCTTAGAAGAAACTTATTATTTTCAATCAAGTAGAACATGTGTAACAACCCTGATTTTCGAGTACATGAGATCTTTTCTGAAAGTACGGATTTCTCCGGAAGATCAATAAAGGGAACACCTCTGATATATCATCAAGTATCTCAATCCTCATTATCATTATTTCATCCTTAAGTTAGAACCTCCTCTGAGGCAAGCTCGATAATGCAATCGCGAAGAACCTTGTTTTTGAACCGTATCGGTTAGGAGTTTTGATTCGATTTTTCGTAAATAGTCTCTGTTTGACGAACCGAACTCGATTCATGAGAGAAGAGAGATAATAGTATAATATTATCATTATATTAGTATTAGAACATGCTTGAATGATATTATAAGGTTACCTGGTCTGTTTTTGTTAAAACCAAAAAATCGGTTTAACCGGGTTTACGGTTTACTGGTGCAGCTTAGCACCAGCACTCTCTGATGAATTTAGCAATGCTAAGGCCTCATTATACATGTTTTATTATCATAATAAATATGTTACTAGTGTCATTTATGCTAGTAGCTCAGAAAATAATTTTTAGAGATGTTTTTACAAGTGTTCCGATACATATAGTTTTAGTAGTTATACAGCTGAGATATTTTAATATTATTTTAACCCACCTCCAAGCCAACCAATCACAACTCACCTTACACCCCCAAGACACTCCAAGGCTGGTCATTTACTCCCTTTGGCCGAAATTGAAAGGAGAGAAAAGAGAGAAAACTTCATGAACACTTAATCTTCAAAGCTTGATTTCTTCTGAACCAAAACTCAAATCAAAACTCCCATTTCACCAAAATGATCCTCTCTTCTTCCTCTACATAACCATGTGACTTATCAAGGCTGGAAATAAGGTGAGATGGCTGTCTCCCTCCCATTTCAATTCGGTTTTCAAGGAAAACCATGCAAAACATGTGTTTTCTTGATGTTCTTCCTTAGGAATCATGCTTAACTTGACTTGAGGGCAAGAAACGTGAATTTCCAGAAATTCTAAGGTGAGATATCTCTTCCTAACATACTGAGTGAGATTTGGTCAGTTGAGAGTTTTTGGATTTAAAGTTGTTCTTGACGTGATTTAGGAGGAAAAAGTGCTTAAGGACCACCTGAAAGTTTAACCGAATTAGGAGCAGAAAAACCAGGTAGGGTTTGGTAAAATTAATGTTGATTGATTGTGTTTGAATTGTGTGATTATGATATGGTTTGGTTATGCTTGAAATTGATTGTTTATATGAGTGATTGTTGTTGAAATTTTGGTGAAAATTTGATGAAATTTGATGATATTCAACTTTGAATTTGTGTTCTTCATGGATGCTGGAAAAACGAACCCTAGACCTTAAATTGGGGTTCAATTTGTGTTAAAATCATGTAGAAAAGATGGGGTTTTAGTGGCTGCTAATTTATTATGAATTATGGTAAAAATCGGTTGCTGAAAAGACTGAAAAACGGGTAAAAACAGAGAAAGAATCTGAAGAATTTATGAGGAATATGAAGAACACTTTGATTGTGATGAAGAACAATGAAGAACAGGCCTTAGATCTTAAAAAGGGCAAGGAAGTAAAATTTTTGGTGTTTAAGGGGTTGTTTGGTAATTTCTGAAAGTTAGGGTGGTAAAAGTAGAAATATTAAAAGTTACGGGTGGTAAAAAGTGAATTTTAAAGGTTAAAGGTAAAGTTAAGGTAATTTTCGAAAATATATTGATAAAATAATAACTAATAATAAAATATTAAATAATAATATTTAATTAAAAATAATATTTTAATAAAAATAATAAAATAATGCGAAAAAGTCAGTTTTCTGTAAAAGCTTTAGAAATACAACTTTAAGTGCAGAATCTCATAATTACCTTCATAAAACACTTAGGGAGAGGTAAGAACATATTAGTGAGGCAAAGATAAAGGAAAGATAAAAAGTTAAAGAAAAGATAAAAACCAAAGAAAAAGTCTGTAAAATTTTAATGACAGAAAAACAGACAGAGGCTAGTGAACGAACTAGGGCAACTTAGTTGGTACTTGAGTTGCGACTAGGGTTAGGTGTTATATGAAAAGTTAAACTGTTTCAGTATAGACTTAATGAACCTATACCTGGGACAGGCTAACTATTCATACCGAAATTTACATAAGCTTTAAATACATATGTTAAACAGAGAAATCAGAGCAGAGTGGAGAAAACATAGAGAACAGAATAACCAGAGAAAAGTAAAGAGATACAGAGAAAAGAGTAACCAGAGTAGAATAAAGGGATACAGAGAAAAGAGTAATCTGATAAAGAGAAATGGTTTGAGTTAAGATGTTGTAAAAGTAAAAGCTGTAAAGTTTGTATAGTATGATTGAACAGAGAAAGAAAGAAGTACTGCATAAGAATGTGAAAGTGATGATGAATAATGAGAATGATATTGAATGATGATAATGAGAAAAGAGTTATATAACAAAGAGAATAGAGGAGAAGAGTATAAAAATAAAGAGTTAAGCCTTGTGGCATGATATTCTATTATATGTTCATCTGATGCTTTCTATTGGCCCTAGAGGTCCTGTAGGCCCAAGTTCACCTACAGTAAGTTGTTATTCCTGTAGGCCGAAGTTCACCTACAGTGAATATCAATTGTGTATCTCAGGATGTTGCTCCTGTAGGCCGAAGTTCACCTACAGAGAGTTGTGATACCTGTAAGCCGAAGTTCACTTACAGGGACGCTATTTCTGTAAGACGAAGTTCACTTACAGAGGTGCTATTTCTGTAGGCCGTAGTTCACCTACAGAAAGTTGTTGTGATTAAACCATTTCTGTAAGCTGAAGTTCACTTACAGAGGTGTTATTTCTGTAGGCCGAAGTTCACCTACAAAAAGTTGTTGTGTTGTGTTTAGACTATTCATGTAAGCCGAAGTTCACTTACGGGAGTGCTATTTCTGTAGGCCGAAGTTCACTACAGAAAATAAGCCATATCTAGGACTAGTTCCTAGGTAATGTCGGGCTGCAGGGTGTAAACCGACACGTGAGCTCATGGCCTGCATAGGACAGACATGCATCATACTTGGTTGTGCATTTTCTCTATTATGATTGTTGCATGAATGTATGCTTTCTTTGTTTGTATTCTATTCTCTGTGTCTGTGTTCGTGTTATTTTCTTGTATTCTTTTGTTTGTATTCTGCTATATATTTTCTCTACCTTCTCTACTTCTCTGTGTTTTCTATTTACTGCTTCTTTTTATTCTGCTATTTATCTGCTAAACAACACGAAATTAATGAACTTAACTAATAACCCCGACCCTACTAAGAACTCCCCAGTTCTTACCCCTTCTCTCTCCCTTCCCCTTTCAGATGGAAGTAAGAGTACCTTACAGTAGCTCGTTGATGATGGTTCTGCAAAGAGGATTTTGCTCTAGATAGTCTTCTGAGTCTAGGGTGAATATCGTTCCCTGTTTATATGTATATATTGTGAGACTAGCCAATGTCTACACCCCGTTTGTTCTTGAACTTTAACTTAAATCCTGTGTACGAGACTCCTGTTGTGTGGCTACTTGATGAGGTACCAGAGAGATGTTATATGGCAATGTCTGATCATGCAAAGGAGTAGTAGATGATGTTCTACCTTTTGCTGATGTTCCACCTGACTTGATTTTTGAAGACTTAGAACGTACTTTCCCTCGCTTTAGTAGTTTAGAGGGACTAGGTGAGTATAGAGTCTAGGCTAGCCTAGGTGCCAGCTTAGGGACCTCTTGAACAGGTCAGGACCTGGGATGTTGTATGTATATACATGTATATAGATATTATTTAGCTATATCTAGGGGTGTTCTAACTAACAGTCTATATTCTAATAAAGGCTGAATCACCGAATGTTGTCAACTACTTGTGATGTATTTACGTGTGGTTGTTTATAACTATTTTATCTATTATTATTTGTGAATTGATTATAAATGATTCTGTCTATTAATCCAAACGTTTTCAAAAAAAAAAGAACACCACGCAAATTAACTACGCGTTTAACAATGAATCAGGCTCATATGATAAATAATAGATAATAATTAGGAAGACAAATTGGTAGCGCTCAGTTTCCGGTATGATCTAGACATATTGAAAATTGGGTCGTTACAACATGCATGCAATTAACCTATTACTACGCAATCTATCCTATTCTACAAGAGAAAAATTAGTTAAATATCCTATTTTACTAGTGTTTAAGGAAAAGAAATTACCTCCGGAAGTCAGGTACTGACCGACCTCCCCACATTTAAGGCTTTGCACCGTCCTCGGTGCCATCTGTCAGAAATAGAGGGGGGCTGGTAGCAGCATTTCCACCATCGGGATCGTCATGGCTCCCTGTGCTGGTAAATAAAGTGGACTCCGAGGTGTCTGGGTCCTTGTAGTTTTCCAAAAGTAGCTCTTTGAGGTATGTGAATCGGCGCTTGTTACGGCGCTCTGTTAGCTTTGCTTTGTGATCCTGCCGATCCAACCTTTCAAGTATCTGATGGAGCAGTTGGTTTGTTGTAGGTGCTTGTGGTGCTGAAGGAGAAATGTCTTCAGCCGGTTCTGTACGCTGACTTGTAGTGGCTGCTGATGGTCTGATATATTTTTTGTTAGGGACATACTGATCATCCCTTGGGAGTATGGCTTTGGTGTCCCTAGCTCTGTAGGAGACTCCGGCTGCCGAGACGAGATCTGAAACCAAGGCGGGAAAAGGTAGGTTGCCCGCAATTTGTACGTGTCCCATTGCAATCCGGATGTGTCTTGGTAAGTTTAGGTGCTGGTCTGTAAGGATACACTAGAGTAAAACAGCCATGTCTGCAGTGAAGGAGGACTTGTGAGTGTTTGGAAAGACATAATGAGATATAATCTGTGCCCATACTCGAGCCTCCAAGGTAAGTGCTGAAGCCGGTAATCCCTTAGGTCTGGAACGATGGTAACCATAGATCTATCTGCTGCCAGGTTGTGCTATAACTCTGAGAACGGCGTCCCAGTCAAATTGGTATGTCTGGCGCTTGAGTGAGGCTTCTTGGAATGCGTCCAATCCTTCTGGAGCAGGGGGAAGATCTAAAGTTTGTTGAATGGCCTCTTCTGTTATGGGGACTTACTTCTGACGGACATAGATAGACTGCATGGTTGGCATGTGAAAGTTGGAGTAGAATTCTACTACCCATGAGAGATTAACGTGCCATGGCTGTCTCCGTAGGAATTCCCATTGTCTTCATTCGATTTGCGGCTCAACAAATTCAGCAATGCAGGTTGGGAGGATGAGAAGGTGTTTATTGTTGTAATTCTTCTCTGCCAGGATGGGAAACATCTGCTCATAGTAGCGGTTAGGAAATCGCGTAGTGTCCTTTGCTGGAAAGGCTTTTTCTTTTTCATCGACCTTGATGATCCTCTTAATTCTTTTTTGTTGAGGGCTTTACTGCTGTTGAAGATGGTTCTGCCACTAATGCTCTTTTTGTTCTTCTCCTTGCTGGTGGTTTGGAAATAACTTTCTCTTTTCCTTTCTTGGTGGCCATCCTGAAAAAAGAAAAGAGAAAGTAATGTGTAAAGTGAAAGGTTTGAGCAAGGGAGCGAATATAATGAGTGGTAATCAATTCATGGTAAAGAGGGATGTCGTTAACACATGGTCTAGACTACATGTGAAAAGTTCATCAAAGGTAAGATAGTAAATGCATGTGATGGCAATTGAATGCTAGATGTTTATTGGCATGCCGGCAAGGGCATGAGTAGCATGGATCAAGCATTCAATGTCCAAGTTAGATTACCACATCATTCAAACTAACAATTTGTTTGTATAGACAATTATATTTTAATCAATAAAATATAAAAGGGATTTTGTGAAAAGCAGGCATTAAAATAGTGGAATAGAATAAATTAAAAAAATGTGCAATGCCATACGGGTTTTTTCACAAACACTTGGCATGCATGATGAAAATGTTATGGAAAGTAGGAAATTTGAACATGCAAGCAACCCTTATGAAAAGTCATATATAATTGTCAAACAAATCCATGATAATCCACAAGCAAAATATGGAAATAAAGACTGAAATAAATTTTCAACACCAATAGAAAAGGGATAAAAAGAAAGAAAAATAAGGGAAAATATAGATAATGAAGGTGAAAAGAAAAATTTAAAACATAAATAAAATTGATAAGGGAAAGTAAAAAGTAAAGAAAGAAAGAAAAGAACCTTGATGATGGATGTGAAAAATAAGGAAGGAGAAGGTAAAAAGTGAGAATGAGTAGAGAAAGAAGAAGGGGGAAGAAAGAAATAACAAAGAAAAAGAAAAATTAGGATTTGGGGAAGAAAAGATAAGATATTTTGGCTGATCTGAATATTCTGTGCGCTGCATGCGACGCGGACGCGTGGGTCACGCGGTCGTGTGACTTGAATTGCGTGAATTGCGCGAGAGCAGCCGCGCGTTCGCTCGACTCTTTGTTTCAAATTCTTTTTGCCAAATTTTTAAGGTGACGCGATCGCGTGGTTGACCCGATCGCGTGAATGGTGATGTTTTGAAAACGACGTGGCCACGTGGGTCACGCGGTCGCGTGATGTAGCTGGTGCTTCTAGCATCAGTCCAGCCCTACTCCACCATAACTTGCTGCCATACACCCATTTACGTCGATTTTGCTAGGCCACGCGTTCGCGTGGTTGACGCGGACGCGTGTGGAGGCTATTTCACAAACGACCCGGACGCATCAAGGACGCGGTCGCATGGTCATATTTGTGCCTAAGGCACGCCTCCAACCACGCTTTCGCGTGACTTTCTGTTCAATTTTATTTTCTTCCCAACGCACCTGTGACGTGGACGCGTCGGCAACGCTTACGCATTGCGTGCGTGTTTTTTTTTTTATGCAGGATGCAAAATGCAATGATAGTGTGGATGCTATGAATAATTCCAGGTTCAATGAAAATAGAATAAAATAAAATTCAAAAACAAACGAAACGAAATAAAATCAAAATGGAAGAAAAGGAACGATGATACCATGGTGGGTTGTCTCCCACCTAGCACTTTTAGTTAAAGTCCTTAAGTTGGACATTTGGGGAGTCCTTTGTTATGGTGGCTTGTGCTTGAACTCATCCAGGAATCTCCACCAATGTTTGTGATTCCAATGGCCTCCGGTATCCCAAACTAGTTGCATAAAGCCTTCAAGCAAGCTAAAGCAAGTGACAAGGCCCCATGAGTGTTGATTGCTAGAATGAATTCCGGGGTCCCAAACCTTGCTTTTGCACCCGTCTTCTTGTTGATCGTTGTTCCAACCGGGTGGTAAGCAATCTGAATTCTCACTGAGGCATCCAAACAGCTTCCTAGACCCATACAATTTAGTATTCTTCCAACCATGATACTTCAGTTTGGATCATGCAACCATATTGAACTTTGCATGACAATTCTTACCACTAACCATCTCCCTCTTACTCTTATAGCCACAAAGATCTCTAAGTTGACCATCTGTCTCAAGTAAATCATATTCAAGTGGGATGAGAAAGCTAAGGGATATGAATTTTACCCACTTGAATGTTGTGAATGATGATGGTGACTTAGGCGGAGAGGTCTCCAATAACTTTGGCAAGGTGATTTCAAGCTCCACTCCCCTGTGCTCTTTGACAACTTCCACCTCTTTGCAAACTTCTTCAATTTCAACCTCTTCCTCTTCGTAGCTTTTTTCCAATTCAATCTCTTCTTCATTACTTACCAAGGGCATGGGAGGTTGTGCTTCTTCTTTTTAATTTCCATCTCTTGATCAACCTCTTCAAAGTCTTTAGCCATGATATGCCTTGGAGGTTGTACACCCTCTTTGGCATCAAATTCAAATGTCTTGGAAGGAGGTTCTATGACTGGACTTTCCCATGGAGGTTCTATATCTCCCAAGTCTTCAATCTCTTCTTCTTCTTCAACAATTGCTGCTTTGTACAGTTGTTTTAGTATAAAATCGTACTCATCCTTGATGATTTCCTTTCCATGACAGCTCCTTTCAACCATTCCTTCATCTGCAAGGGTCTCTTCCACCTTCACCTTTTGGGCCTCCTCTTGCTCTAAGACAAGATGAGACTCCTCCTTGATGTCTTCCTTCACTAATTCTTCAACCACTCCTTCAACTTCAAGGGTTTCTACTACCTTCATCTGTAGGGCCTCCTCTAGCATCTTATGAAGTATGGATTCGCGAAGATGATTCCTTCTTTCTTGTTTCATATCAATAGCATAATTGAGATCATCTTGCTCTTGGATTGATGGATGTGGGTGCTCTTCCATGGAGGGTGGTGATGGAATGGGAAGATTATTATGTGGTTGAAAAGGAAGCGCACTAAAACTTGAGGGTTGAATATTGGAGGTAGAGGATTGGTCCATGCGGGATATAAGATTTTAGAGTGTAGAGGTGAGACCAATGATGTTAGAGATGAGTGTGTTGTTAACCAGCTAAGATCTGCCTCACCAATTTAAAAAGGGTTGTCACAAATTTTAGAAATAAAATACTGGGAGTATGAGTCACAGGTCGTCTCCCAACGAGTTGCAGGAAAGAGTGCTAATTTATTAATCAGAAAATTCCCAGAAAGTTGAGTTTGATAATGAGCAATTAAAATATTTGTGAATTAAGGCAATAAAAATAAACTAAGAATGATTATTGATACTCTGAATAAAAGGCCTTGACTGGGGGAATAATTAAGTGGAACTTCTATCCTTGTTGGGATCTTCTCAAGTGTGGTGTAAAAAGGTTGTTGTTCTCACTCGATTTTCCCTTACTAAATAAGGAAAGGTATGGTGATTGAACTAACTCTCACCCTCAGATCCTAGCGCTCTGCCTTGGGAAGGTCTAGTGTTAGTAGGTATGGAATTAGCCAACAACGTCCAGTTTAACCAAGCACTTGAGCATTCCAACTCAAGTACCACCTCTTAATCATCCCCCATGTCAAGTAGAAATTCTACTCCATTGACATGAAATTAATAATCATAAAAATATGAGAAGACATAATTAATTAAAATAAAATAGAGAATTAAAATTAATTAAAATAAAAAGAACTTCATATATTAATAAATTCAAAATGTAACATACTTAATTGAATAGAGTCAATGAGTAACTAATTAAAAATAAAGGAATAAGGAAACAAACTAAGTAATGTCTTCAACGGAGGTAATGACTTTCAGCATCCAAAAATATAAGCAAAAGCATAAACTATCAATGTAATGCAACTCTAAAAAACTCATATCTGAAACTAAGTGTAATCCTAATGTGATGAATCTCAATGTGTGTGGATGCGTGTTGAGTCTCTGCATGTTTCCTAGGTTTAGTATGTGTTTCTGGGCCGAAAACTGGGTCAAAAAGCGGCCTGAAATCTCCCCCTGCATATTCTGTTATTTTTGCAGATCGCGCAGGTCACGCGTACGCGTCGTCCACACGTTCGCGTCAGTAAGC
The DNA here is from genome assembly GCF_003086295.3 of Arachis hypogaea. NCBI lineage: Eukaryota > Viridiplantae > Streptophyta > Magnoliopsida > Fabales > Fabaceae > Arachis > Arachis hypogaea. The sequence goes on from NC_092047.1 coordinate 61,811,240, forward strand.
GATTTTCCTTGTCACGCGTTCGTGTGGTTCACGTGTTCGCGTCATTCGTGCAGACTCCAATCCACGCGTTTGCGTCAGGCACGCGTCCGCGTCGCTGGAAATTCTTCACTTCGCGCGTTCGCGTGGGCCATGCGCTCGTGTCATTGCTCGCTGGTCATCTCCTTAGTTTCTTGTGTTCCTTCCCTTTTTTTGCAAGCCTCCTCTCCAATTTCCAAGCCATTCGTGCCCTATGAAGCCTGAAACACTTAACACACAAATCACGGCATCGAATGGGATAAAGGAGAATTAAAATACATAATTAAAAGTCTCTAGAAAGCAAGTTTTTAACCATGGAATAATTTTGGGAAGGAATTGTAAATACATGCTTATCATATGAATAAATGGGTAAAGATTTGATAAAACCACACAATTTAACACAATATAAATCATAAAATAATGGTTTATCAGTCGTCATATGACCTTTGCCCTACTTGCTTATATATGTTCTTGGAGATTGATTTACGTTTAACCAAGTAGGTAGAAGCATTTTGCATTTAGTTGCATGCATGTAGATAGGTTTATATAGTTTATTTGCATTGAATAAATGTTCATACCTTTTCTTGTCCTTCTTTATTCTTAGCATGAGGACATGGTTGGTTTAAGTGTGGGGAGATTTGATAAACCTCGATTTTTTGGTTTATCTTATGATTAATTTGGAGGATTTTATCACCTTTTCTCACATTTATTCAATGAAATAGCATGGTTTTGCAATTCTCCCTTGATTTGTGCTTAAATGTGAAAACATGCTATTTAGGCCCTAAAATTAGTGATTTTAATTCACTTTAATTCCATTCGATACCTTGATATGTTTGTTGAGTAATTTCAGGTTCATAAGGCAAGTATTGGATAGAAGAAGTGAGGAGAAAAGCATGCAAAGTGCGAGAACTCATGAAGAAATGAAGGAACCGTAAAGCTGTCAAGCCTGACCTCTTCGCACTCAATCGATCATGACTTGAGCTACAGAGGTCCAAATGAGGCGGTTTTAGTTGCGTTGGAAAGCTAACATCTGGGGCTTCAAAATGATATAAATTTTGTCATATGTTGCTTCGCGTTCATGGGCGCGCACGCGCCATGTACACGTGCGCGCCGATGGTGCTAGTGGCCCACTAAAGTGAAATCGCTCCCAACGATTTCTGAAGCACTTTGGGTCCAACCCAACTCATTTCTAATGCTATTTCATGCAGAATTCAAGCTTGGGCAAGGGGGGAGCAATTGTTTGGTAGCTTATCATCATGTAGGTTAGTTTCTAGAGAGAGAAGCTCCCTCTTCTCTCTGGAATTAGGTTAGGTTAATCCATCTTAGATCTAGGTTTTGATTATTGTTCTCATCTTGTTTCTGTTACAATTTCTTGTTTCTACTACTCAATTCTTCTTATTTCTCTTGTTAATTTTACTTTTATGTCTCTTTTATGTTTTTGAATGCTCATGTTGAATTTGTTTACATTTAATAAAATTTAATGTTTGATGTTCTTTTATTGATGATTTCAGTTGTTGATTTACTTTTCTTGCAATTGGTAGTTGGTAGTTTTATTATTCTTGCATTTTTACTATGCTTTCCTTTTATGTCTTTCAAGTGTTTGACAAAATGCTTGGTTGGTCTTTAGAGTAGATTTTGAGCATTCTTGGCTTAGAAAGAGTAATTAGGCAATCTTGAGTCATGAAAACCCAACTCATGTTGGTGATCTATAGTTGTTAGTTAATATTATTTTCATTAACTCTAATCTTTTGCTAATTCAATTAGTAAGTTGATTAGGACATTTGGATTGAGACTAACTAGTCTTGTTTGGCTTTCTCTCATGGAAGATAACTTATACTTTCTTCCAATGTTGGAGATAACCAAATGAGATAAATTCTTGTTTATTATTGTGATTGATTAGTCTTGTTTGACATTCTCCCTGTGTGAAGATGACATGATACCTTCTTCCATTTATTGGAGTTGAATAAATAAGATGAATTAATCATTGTATGACTAGGATAGAAAGCCTATGATCTCAATTTTTGCCATGAATGTCTCTCTTTATTAATTGCCTTCTTTAGTTATTTGCTTGATTTACTTGCCTTGTCATTTAACTTCTTGCCCTCTTATCAATCAAAAACCCCATTTACCCCTTCATAGCCAATAATTGACCACTTCATTGCGATTCCTTGTGAGAATACCCGGAGTCTAAATACTTCGGTTAATTTTCATTAGGGTTTGTACATGTGACAACCAATATATTTTTGCATGTGAGGATTCTTTGTTGGTTTAGAACTATACTTGCAACGAGATTTCATTCAATTGAGGAAATTCTATACCATCGAAGAATTCGCTCATCAGTCGTCTCTCAAGGAATTACAGGGAGGTGTATTTATTATTGGTTATGGAAGATTATCTTTTTGGGTTTTTGAATAATGAATAGGAAAAGTAAATTATAAGAATTAAAATAATAACTACTAAAGCTCTTAGCAAGATATGAAAACTAGAAATTCCATCCTAGTTATCCTTATCAATTGTAACGAGAATTGTTCATTACTCCCACTTAGTTAACCTTTACTAAATAAAGAAAAGGCAAGTGGACCTATTAATGGGATTCCTCAAGTCCTAGTCAACTCCTACGGAAATACTAGCTTTAGAGGGGTCCAAATCAACCAGCAAATTCTAATTATTAATCAACAATGGAGTTTGATAACTCAAGTGTCACCAATTAATGAATTCAAGCTATGAATGCAAAAAGCTAAATTAAAATCATAATCTGAAATACCTCAATTTGCATTAAATATAAAATCAATTCTAACATTGGAAGGTTCATAAACCAAATTGGAAAAAATAAGTAATTAACAAGTGAAATAGATAAATCAAACACTAGAATAAATAAAAGTAGAAGAGAAATTAAATTAAAGGAACATTGAACCTGGAATGCAGAAGAAATCCTGAATCCTAAAACCTAAGAGAGAGGAGAGACCCTCTCTCTCTAGAAAACTACATCTAAAACCCAAAATTGTGAGTATTCAATGAATGAATGATTAATGAATTTGATTCCCCCATTCTCCAGCCTCTTTTCTATGTTCTCGGATTTGGGCCGAGAAAGAGCCCATAAATTGCTGAGGGCGAATTCTGCAACTTTCTGCACGTGGCGTCTGTCACGCGTGCGCGTCAGTCACGCGTGTGCGTCATTTGAACATTTTCCTTGTTACGCGTACGCGTCAGTCACGTGTACACGTCGCTCGTGCTCTGCGCTAGGCACGCGTCCGCGTCGTCCATGCATGCACGTCACTGTCAGTTTCTCAAATACTTCATTTTTGCGCGTTCCTTCCACTTTTGCATGTTTCCTTTCTGTCCTATAAGCCATTCTTGCCCTATAAAGCCTGAAAATACTTAACACACGGATCATGGCATCGAATGGTAAAAAAAGAGGATTAAAATTAAAATTTGCAGTTTTAAGGTCTAGGAAACATGTTTTCACATATATCACGGAATAAGGAAAGATTTGTAAAACCATGCAAATTATATGAATAAGTGAGTAAAGACTTGATTAAAACCACTCAATTGAGTACAAGATAAATCGTAAAATAGTAGTTTATCAACCTCCCCACACTTAAACATTAGCATGTCCTCATGCTAAGCTCAAGAGAATCTATAAGAGAGTGAATGGGAATGGTAAAACTTATGAAATGAAACCTATCTATATGAATACAACTAAATGCAAAAATACTTCTACCTACTTGGTTAAAAGTAAACAAGTTCTTCAAGACAAAAATAAATCAGACTCCAGTAATTTAAATCACACAATAAAGACAAATAAACTTGTAAGAAGACAGCTCATGAAAGCAGGGAACATAAAATCAAGCATTGAACCCTCACTAATGGTGTATATGCACTCTAATCACTCAGGTGTCTAAGGTGAATCACTCTACTCTTCTCTAATCATGCTTTCTAAACTTTAGTATACCAATACAAACATCATGAGGTCTTTTCAAGGTTGTAATGGGACTAAGGTAAAGGTAAGGGTACATGTATGGCCAAGTGAGCTAAAATATGAATCTTTGATTAATCTAAGCTCTCACCTATACACACACATACATTCTTATGTAATTCTAAAATCATGCCTAGCTACCCATAATTCCCACTTTGTATCATATACTCATGTGCCAAAATTTTTTCTTTAACTTCCCCACCTATGCATTGATATTTTATTAAACTTAGCATTGGGTAATCTTGTCCCCTTATTTATTTATTTATATTATATATATATTTTTTCTCTTTTTTCTCTTTTTTTCTTTTTTTTTTGTATTTTTTTCTATTGATTAAAAATATAAAAGTAAACATAACATATCAATGCACATGTATTTTTAATTTTTTCTGGTCTCACATGAGTTGGTACCCAAATTCCTAATATTTTGTCAATGAAACACTGTACACTTTCATCAACCCAAGTTCCCATAGTTTCCCACACTTAATTGATACACAATCTCTAACTTAAGCTAACCAAAGATTCAATTTGGGGTAATTAATTTGTTTTTCTATTTAAGGCTAGTGATGTGGTAAAATATAGAACAAACGGGGATTAAAAGGCTCAAGGTGGCAAACAAAGGTGATTGAAAGGGTAGGCTATTTGGGATAAGTGAGCTAATAACAATTAATGGCCTCAATCATATCCAAGCATGTAAATACACTAAACATTGGACATATAGAACGAAACAAAGCAAAGATTGCAGCCATAGAGAAGAAAACACACAAGAATAAAATATTATGGTTAAATAATGTAACCATATAATTAAGCTCAAATCTCACAGGTTGTGTGTTCTTTGCTATAATTTATGTTCCAATTTACAGTCTTCAAACAAAAATTAAATTAGTGAAATACTATAAAAAGGTTTTGAAAAAGAAACTCATTACTTTAACCAAGTAGTAGCTAAATGCATAAAATCAAATAAACATGCAATCAAACATGCAAATGCAACAATAAACTAACAAATAAAATAAAATATTAGTGTTGAGAAGAAAATAACTAACCCATGGAGATCGGTATCGACCTCCCCACACTTAAAGATTGCACCGTCCTCGGTGTATGCAAAGAAGTGTAAGTAGACGGGCTGCTACAATTGATGCTTTTCTCCAAAGAATGTGCAGATGGACTTGTCTGTCGCCCCATGTAAACGTTTTCTGTTTCCCTTCCTCGGTGGCCATCCTGAAAGAAGAGAAAAAAGAAGAAAAGTAACCCAAAAACAAAGATAGGAAACAATTTAAAATATGGTTGGGTTAATGCCAAATGATGAGAGTTTCAATTACATGGTAGCTACAACATGTAAGTGAGAAAACAATAGAAGCACATGGCAAATCAAGAGTGCAAAAATTTGCAACAATGGAGAAGAGAGTGTGGGTAATGCAAAAAAATATAAATTCATGTCAATACAAAAGGGATACAGGTAACAAAAAAGATTGGCAGTGACAGATAAATAATATCATCCAACAGTGTAAAATAAGTCACTAAGCACCAAAATAATACCAGAAAAGATACAACAGTTGAAAAAGAAAATTTAACACCAATGGAAAAATAATAAATTTAGAAAAGAAAATAAAAATATGCACAAAATTAAAATGCAATGAATGAAAGTAAGCAAATAAATTAAGTAAAATAGAATGAAAGTGAAGAAGGATGAGAAGTTAAAGAGATGATGAAGAAGAAAGTAAGAAAGGAAGAAGAAAGAAGGAGAAAGGAGAGAAGAAAAGGAGAATAATGGAATCTGCGAATCGACGCATAAGCGTCGCACACGCGTAAGTGTGGGTGTGCAAAAGAAGAGGCGACGCGTAAGCGTCATCCATGCTTACGCATGGTTGAGCAAGAATCCTAGTGACGCGTAAGCGTCGGTCACGCGTATGCATGACCACTGGTTGTGCTAAACGCACAATACCAGTACCAAGGCAGCACAACTCGGCCAAATTACCCATTGACGCCGATCTGGCGATTCACGCGTACGTGTCGCTGACGCTTACGCGTGGGGTGACTAAAATACGGGTGACGCGCACGCGGCGTCCATGCGTACGCATGGGTTGGCTCGTGCGCAAGGCACCCTTCCTGCATAGCTCCCGCTAACTTTCTGTAAGGTTTAGCGTCGCATGTGACGCGTGCGTGTGGTTCACGCGCACGCGTGGGATGTGCTTTTCTTTCTTTCTTTTTTAGGCAGAATGCAGAATGCAGAATACAGATGATGATGCAGAATTTACGAATTAACACTGATAAAATTAAAATAAAATAAAACTGAGAATAAAAAAAGACGATCATACCATGGTGGGTTCTCTCCCACCTAGCACTTTTAGTTAAAGTCCTTAAGTTGGACATTTGGTGAGTTCTTTGTCATGGTGGCTTGTGCTTGTACTGATCCTTGAATTCCCACCAATGTTTGTAATTCCGATGGCCTCTGGGATCCCAAACTAGGCGCATACAACCGTCAAGCAATCTAAAGTAAGTGACAAGGCCCCAAAAGTGTTGATTGTTTGAATGAATTCAGGGGTCCAAAACCTTGCTTTTGCACCCGTCTTCTTGTTGATCATCATTTTTCCACTTGGGTGGTGAGCAATTGAAATTCTCGCTGAGACATCCAAATAACTTCCTAGACCCATTCAATTGAGAATTATACCAACCTTTGTACTTCAATTTGGAGCATGCAACCATATTGAACCTTGCATGACAATTCCTACCACTAACCATCTCCCTCTTACTCTTATAGCTACAAAGAGCTCTAAGTTGCCCATCCGTCTCAAGCAACGCATATTTAAGTGGGCTAATTAAGCTTAGAGATGAAATATTTACCCACATGAATGAAGGAATGGATGGTGATGGCTTTGGGGGAGATGTCTCCAACAACTTTGGCAAGGTGATTCCCAGCTCCATTCCCTTAAGCTCTTCCTTGACAACTCCCACCTCTTTGTAAGCTTCTTTAATTTCAACCTCTTCCTCTTGGTAGCTTCCTTCTAATTTAATATCTTCTTCATTGCTCACCAAGGACATGGGGGGTTGTGCTCCTTCTTCTTTAATCTCCATGTCCAGTCTAGTGGGAGGGGATTCAATTGTAGGTACGAATTCATCAATGATTGAATCCATCTCATGATCAACCTCCTCCAAGTCTTCAACCATGATATGCCTTGGAGGTTGTACACCCTCCTGAACATCAAATTCAAACGTCTTGGAAGGAGGCTCTATGACTTGAGTTTCCCATGGAGGTTCTGTATCTCCTAAGTCTTCAACCACTTCCTCTTCTTTGACAATTTTGGTTTCCTCCACTTGTTCCAATACAAAATCATGCCTCTCACTATCTTTCTGGTGTCTCCTTCCTGCTACGTTCTTCATTAGATTCTCCATATGAAGCCATGGGGTTCCTTGAGTGTCCAAACGTTGGGAAGCTAACCGATTTATTGCTTGCTCCAGTTGATGAAGAGCTGCATGAAATTGATCCTCTGTTTCCTTGAGACGATCCCTTGACTCTTGTTCCGCTCGGATTGCATGATTAGGATCATATGGCTCTTGGGTTGATGGATATGGACATGGTGTATATAGAGGTGGTGGTTCTTGGGAGTAATTGGGTTGGAATTTGGGTGGATCTATGTACGGCTCATTACGGCTCATAAGGCTCATAGGGTGGTTGATATGGTGGATAAGGGTTAGGATCATGTGAGGGTGTTTGGTAGTAGGGGGCTTGTGAGTTTGGTGGTTCAAAAGTATGTTGGGGAGGTGGTTCATAAGCATACGGTAGGGCTTGTTGGTAACTACAAGGGGGTCCACCATATTCATCATCTTGGTACGCTCCCTGGATGGCTCTTGACCAAAGTAATTTGGTGGAGGTGGTTTGTCATGAATGGGTCCACCATAACTATTGTCTTGGTATGCATCACAGAATGGTTGTTGGTTATAGCGCATTGGAGGGGGTTGTTGCCAAGAGGGTTGATCAAATCCTTGTGGCTCCTCCCATCTTTGATTCTTCCAACCTTCATGCCTGTTCTCATTATAGCTTCCATTGTTTACAACAACATTGGAATCAAACTTAAAGCTAGAGGGGTGAGAATTCATAGTAGCAAAAGAAATAAAAACTAATAGAAATTAATGAAAATAAAGTCCTAAAATTAGAAACACTAACAAAGAAACGAAAAACGCAATATTTATAATAACCAATAATACGGCACACATTTGCAATTCCCCGGCAACGGCGCCATTTTGACGAAAGGACTTTTGTGTGATCTAGAAATTCACAAATAAATCCTCGTTGCTAGTATAGTTTCTAAACCAACCGAGAGTCCTTTCGTACAAAAACTTTGGTTGTCACCTAACCAAACCCAATAAAATTAATAACTGAAGTATTTAAACCTCAGGTCATCTCTCAAGGAATTGCAGGGAGGTGTATTTATTATTGGTTATGGAAGATTATCTTTTTGGGGTTTTTGAATAATGAATAGGAAAAGTAAATTGCAAGAATTAAAATAATAACTAATAAAGCTCTTAGCAAGATATGACAACTGAAAATCCCATCCTAGTTATCCTTATCAATTGTAATGAGAATTATTTATTACTCCCACTTAGTTAACCCTTACTAAATAAAGGAAAGTCAAGTGGACCAATTAATGGGATTCCTCAAGTCCTAGTCAACTTCTAAGGAAAGACTAGCTTTAGAGGGGTCCAAATCAACCAGCGAATTCCAATTATCAATCAACAATGGAGTTTGATAACTCAAGTGTCACCAATTAATCAATTCAAGCTAAGAATGTAAAAAGCTAAATTAAAATCATAAATCTGAAATACCTCAATTTGCATTAAATATAAAATCAATTCTAACATTGGAAGGTTCATAAACCAAATTAGAAAAAATAAGTAATTAACAAGTGAAATAGATAAATCAAAGCACTAGAATAAATAAAAGTAGAAGAGAAATTAAATTAAAGGAACATTGAACCTGGAATGCAGAAGAAATCCAAAATCCTAAAACCTAAGAGAGAGGAGAGAGCCTCTATCTCTCTAGAAAACTACATCTAAAACCTAAAATTGTGAGTATTCAGTGAATCATTGATTAATGGATTTGATTCCTCCATTCTCCAGCCTCTATTCTGTGTTCTCGGGCTTAGATTTGGGCCGAGAAAGAGCCCAGAAATCACTGAGGGCAAATTCTGTAACTTTTTGCACGTGGCATCTGTCATGCGTGCGCGTCAGTCACGCGTGCGCGTCATTTGGAAATTTTCCTTGTCACACGTACGCATCAGTCACGCGTACGCGTCGCTCGTGCTCTGCGCTAGGCACTCGTCCACATCATCCAATGGTGCGCGTCACTGTCAGTTTCTCAAATACTTCATTTTCGTGCGTTCCTTCCACTTTTGCATGTTTCCTTTCTTTCCTCTAAGCCATTCCTGCCCTATAAAGCCTAAAAATACTTAACACACAGATCACGGTATCGAATGGTAATAAAAGAGGATTAAAATTAAAATTAACAGTTTTAAGGTCTAGGAAACATGTTTTCACATATATCACAGAATAAGGAAAGAATCGTAAAACCATGCAAATTATATGAATATGTGAGCAAAGACTTGATAAAAACCACTCAATTGAGTACAAGATAAATCATAAAATAGTGGTTTATCAATCCCCATCCTTGTCTAACAACCATACATTGACAATTATGAGGGACCAACCATCAAGTCTACTTCTATGCTTGAGGTAAGTCAAATAGGCTTGATCAACATCAACCCATAAGTCCCAACCTAGCTACTAATTGACTTAGTAGTAGGATAGTATTAATGGGTATCAAATTGACCACTAAGGGTTCTCATATCACCAATTCAATGAGATCCAATGACTTCAGGTCACCCAATTCCCTTAGCCTAGACCAAGAGTGTGGAACTACTCTATAACTAGTGAAAACATTTTATCAAACACCTAGAGTTCAATAAAAGTAACCATCACAAAATGCAAGAATTAATGAAACCCATAACTAACATAAATATGAAACCAACAATAGCAATTAAGATAAACATAAAAAGACATGGAAACATAAAATTGCATTGAAAGAAAATAAAAATCCAACAAGGGTTCATGAGAGTAAAAATAGCAACATAAAGAAATCAACAAGAAAAACTAAGAAGATTAACACAATAGAACAACAAAATATAAAGAGAGTTGAACTAAAAACAAGAATTAAAAATTGGATCTAAGAAAATTTGACCTAAACTACCCTAAATTCTAGAGAGAATGGAGAGCTTCTCTCTCTAGAATTCTAACCTAAAACATGATGAAAACTCTACTATGACTACTTGGTTCATTCCCCCTTTAATCCCTGGTTCAATAGCATCAGAAATGGGTTGGATTGGGCCCAAAATGCTTCAGAAATCGCTAGTCACGTGTTGCCTTTAAGTGAGTCACGTTGATCATGCGAAGCGCACGCATGGCCGATGTGTACGTGTGATATAACTTCAAGGAAAATATGGAAAATTGCATATCAGTTTGAATCCTCGGATGTTAGCTTTCCAACGCAACTGGAAATGCCTAATTTGGACCTCATTAACTCAAGTTATGATCGATTTAGTACGAAGAGGTCAAGATTGACATCTTAGCAATTTCTTCATTTCTTCATGATTTCTCCCACTTTACATGCTTTCCTTCCATTTCTTTCAAGCCATTCTTGCCTTCAAAACCTTATGAAGGTTGTAGTAGGCTTAGAGAAGGGGGGTTGAATCTATGCCTTTCTTTTAGCTTAATGAGTTAACCCTTTTAAAACAAACTTGCTGTCTAAAATTGTTTGAACTCAACAGCGGAAATTTATGAGACAATTTATTTTTGTCTCATGAATGTCAGAAAACAGAACAGAACAGAACAGAAAGGAGAAGAGCTAACACCATCATGTATCCTGGTTCGGTTGCCTTGTGCTATGCAACCTACGTCCAGTCTCCACTACAATAGTGGTGGAATTTTCACTATAGTTTAAGTATTACATACACCAATTCCACAGGATTGACACAATCCTTTCACACTCAAGTTCTAACCTAACTTGACATTGGCTATGCTAATACCTAACTCTTCACTCTTAATGCTAACCCAACTAAGAAAGGGATACCTCACAGGTACAAGATACAAGACACAGACTTACCTAAAGAAATCTGAAAATAACTCCAGGCTTTTCTCTCAAGTGTATCACTCAACCTTTTTCAACTCATTGGCTTTTACTTGAGCTCTCACAATATGCCTTTTCACTCGAGAAATTACAAAAAGATAAATATTGAAAAATAAATTACAATCTATAAAACATGAAGGAGATTGACTCTACAACAGCCTCTTTGCTATGTGATAAACCAGATTTGCATGTCTCTGATTTAGTTCTTCATTTTTGGCGGAATGCTTCTTTGAAAGAAAGCACTGTCCAAGTAGAGGAACTTCTTCAGAGAGCTTTGATGAACGGATAATTTATACGCTTTTTGGCATTGTTTTTAAGTAGTTTTCAGCATGTTTTTATTACTTTTGAGTATATTTTTATTAGTTTTTATTCAAAATTCATATTTCTAGACTTTACTATGAGTTTGTGTGCTTTTCTTTGATTTCAAGTATTTTCTGGCTGAAATTGAGGGACCTGAGCAAAAATCTGATTCAGGCTGAAGAAAGACTGCAGATGCTGTTGCGCTTTGACCTCCTTACACTCGAAATGGATTTTCTAGAGCTACAGAAGTCCAACTAGTGCGCTCTCAATTGTGTATGAAAGTAGACATCCAGGGCATTCTAGCAATATATAATAGTCCATACTTTGCTCAAAGATAAATGACATAAACTGGCGTTCAACACCAGTTACATGTTGCATTCTAGCGTTAAACGCCAGAAACAGGTTACAAGTTGGAGTTAAACGCCTAAAACAGGCTACAACCTGTCGTTTAACTCCAGAAACAGCCTAGGCACGTGTAAAGCTCAAGTCTCAGCCCCAACACACACCAAGTGGGCCCCGGAAGTGGATTTCTACACTATCTATCATAGTTTACTCATTTTTTGTAAACCTAGGTTACTAGTTTAGTATTTAAACAACTTTTAGAGATTTATTTTGTATCTCATGACATTTTTAAATCTGAACTTTGTATCTTAGATGGTATGAGTCTCTAAAACTCTATTGTTGGGGGTGAGGAGCTTTGCTGTGTCTCGATGAATTAATGCAACTATTTCTGTTTTCTATTCAAACACGCTTGTTTCTATCTAAGATATTCATTCGCACTTTGATGAGCAGATAATTTATACGCTTTTTGGCATTGTTTTTAGTATGTTTTTAGTAGAATCTAGTTACTTTTAGGGATGTTTTCATTAGTTTTTATGTTAAATTCACATTTCTGGACTTTACTATGAGTTTGTGTATTTTTCGGTGATTTCAGGTATTTTCTGGCAGAAATTGAGGGACTTGAGCGAAAATCAGATTCAGAGGTTGAAGAAGGACTGCTGATGTTGTTGGATTCTGACCTCCCTGCACTCAAAATGGATTTTCTGGAGCTACAGAACTTAAAATAGCGCGCTTCCAATTGCGTTGAAAAGTAGACATCCAGGGCTTTCCAGAAATATATAATAGTCCATACTTTGCCCAAGTTTAGATGACGAACACTGGCGTTCAACGCCAGCTCTCTGCCCAAATCTGGCGTCCAGCGCTAGAAACAAGTTGCAAAGTGGAGTTCAACGCCCAAAATGGCACAAAAGTTGGCGTTCAACTTCAGAAAGAGCCTCTGCACGTGTAACATTCAAGCTCAGCCCAAGCACACACCAAGTGGGCCCCGGAAGTGGATTTATGCATCAATTACTTACTTCTGTAAACCCTAGTAGCTAGTTTATTATAAATAGGACTTTTTACTATTGTATTAGACATCTTTGATCAGTTGTATGCTATCTTAGATCACGTTTTGGGGGCTGGCCATTCAGCCATGCCTGGACCTTTCACTTATGTATTTTCAACGGTAGAGTTTTTACACTCCATAGATTAAGGTGTGGAGCTCTGCTGTTCCTCAAAGATTAATGCAAAGTACTACTGTTTTCTATTCAATTCAACTTATTCTGCTTCTAAGATATTCATTCGCACTTCAACCTGAATGTGATGAACGTGACAATCATCATCATTCCCCATGAACGCGTGCCTAACAACCACTTCCGTTCTACCTTCGATTGAATGATTATCTCTTAGATCTCTTAATCAGAATCTTCGTGGTGTAAGCTAGATTGATGGCGGCATTCATGAGAATTAGGAAAGTCTAAACCTTGTCTGTGGTATTCCGAGTATGATTCTGGGATTGAATGACTGTGACGAGCTTCAAACTCGCGAGTGCTGGGCGTAGTGACAGACGCAAAAGGAGGGTGAATCCTATTCCAGCATGATCGAGAACCTCAGATGATTAGCCGTGCTGTGACAGAGTATTTGGACCATTTTCACAAGAGGATGGGATGTAACCATTGACAACGGTGATGCCCTTGCATAAAGCCAGCCATGGAAAGGAGTAAGACTGACTGGATGAAGGGAGTGGGAAAGCAGAGATTCAGAGGAATGAAAGCATCTCTACACGCTTATCTGAAATTCTCACCAATGAATTACATAAGTGTTTCTATCCTTCTTTTATTATTTAATTTCAAAAACTCCATAACTATTTTATATCCGCCTGACTGAGATTTACAAGGTGAGCATAGCTTGCTTCATACCAACAATCTCCGTGGGATCGACCCTTACTCAAGTAAGGTTTATTACTTGGACGACCCAGTGCACTTGCTGGTTAGTTGTATCGAAGTTGTGACAAATTATGAATTGAGATTAGAGCACCAAGTTTTTGGAGCCATTACCAGAGATCACAATTTCGTGCACCAAGTTTTTGACGCCGTTGCCGGGGATTGTTCGAGTTTGGACAACTGACGGTTCATCTTGTTGCTCAGATTGGGTAACTTTCTTTTCATTTTCTTTTCAAAAAGTTTTCAAAAATTTTTCAAAAATCTTTCAAAAATTTTTCCTTTGTTTTCGAGAAAAAAAATTTTAAAATAAATAAAAATGTTTTCAAAATATATTTTTCTTCAGAATTTTTAAGAATGAATTCTAGTGTTTCATGAAGCATGTTGAAGCCTGGCTGGCTGTAAAGCCATGTCTAATTCTTTTGGATAGGGCATGTTAGGCGTGTCATGTCTGAGTTACATACTAAAGCTTGGCTGGCTATTAAGCCATGCCTGACCCTTTGATTGGAGCTTTAGACTAAAGAGCATAAGATTCCTGGAATTCATATTAAAAATTTTGGAATCCTTATTTTTCTTTTTCAAAATGATTTTCGAAAAAAAATTAAAAGAAAATATAAAAAAATCATAAAATCATAAAAATCAAAAATATTTTGTGTTTCTTGTTTAAGTCTTGAGTCAGATTTAAAGTTTGATGTCAATTGCATGTTCATCTTGCATTTTTCGAAAAATTCATGCTTTCATAGTGTTCTTCATGACCTTCAAGTTGTTCTTGGTAAGTCTTCTTGTTTGATCTTGATGTTTTCTTGTTTTGCATCTTTTCTTGTTTTACATGTGCATTTTTGCATTCATAGAGTCTAAACATGAAAGATTTCTAAGTTTGGTGTCTTGCATGTTTTCTTTGCATATAAAAATTTTCAAAAATAAGTTCTTGATGTTCATCTTGACATTCAAAGTGTTCTTGGTGTTCATCTTGACATTCATAACATTCTTGCATGCATTCATTGTTTTGATCTAAAATTTCCATGCATTGCATCATTTTCATGTTTTTCTCTCTCATCATTAAAAATTCAAAAATCAAAAATATCTTCCCCTTTTTCTCTCTTAAAATTTCGAAAATTAGATTTGACCTTTTAAAAAATTTTTAAAATCTAGTTGTTTCTTATGAGTCAAATCAAATTTTCAATTTAAAAATCTTATCTTTTTCAAAATCTTTTTTAAAAATCAAATCTTTTTCAATTTTCTTAGTTATTTTCGAAAATTTTAAAAATATTTTTCAAAAATCTTTTTCTTAATTTTACATCATAATTTTCGAAAATAACATCATCAATTAATGTTTTGATTCAAAAATTTCAAGTTTGTTACTTACTTGTTAAGAAAGATTCAAACTTTAAGTTCTAGAATCATATCTTGTGATTTCTTGTGAATCAAGTCATTAATTGTGATTTTAAAAATAAAATCTTTTTCAAAACTAATTTCAATCATATCTTTTCAAAAAAATATCTTCTTATCTTATCTTTTTCAAAAATTTGATTTCAAAATATCTTCTCTAACTTCTTATCTTCTTATCTTTTCAAAATTGATTTTCAAATTTGTTTCAACTAACTAACTAACTCTTTGTTTGTTTCCTATCTTTTTCAAAACTACCTAACTAACTCTCTCTCTCTAATTTTCGAAAATATCTTCCCTCTTTTTCAAAATTTCTTTTTAATTAACTAATTATTTTAATTTTTTATTTTAATTTTCGAAAAATTACTAACCTTTTTCAAAAACTAATTTCGAAAATCACTAACTTTTTTTCAAAAATTATTTTCGAAAATTCTCTCTCTCTCTCATCTCCTTCTGTTTATTTATTCATCTACTAACACTTCTCTTCATCTCACATCACTGCTCTTATCCTTACCCTTGTGTTTGGATTCTTCATTCTTCTTCACCCCTATTCCTTTTCTTCTTCTACTAACAATAAAGAACCTCTTTACTGTGACATAGAGGATTCCTCTTCTTTTCTTGTTCTCTTCTCTTTCTTATGAGCAGGAACAAGGAAAAAGGCATTCTTGTTGAAGCTGATCCAGAACCTGAAAGGACTCTGAAGAGAAAACTAAGAGAAGCTAAATTACAACAATCCAGAGACAACCTTATTGAAAATTTCGAACAGGAAGAGGAGATGGCAGCCGAACCCAACAACAATAATGCAAGGAGAATGCTTGGTGACTTTACTGCACCTAATTCCAATTTAAATGGAAGAAGCATCTCCATTCCTGCCATTGGAGCAAACAACTTTGAGCTGAAACCTCAGCTAGTTTCTCTAATGCAATAGAACTGCAAGTTTCATGGACTTCCATCTGAAGATCCTTTTCAGTTCTTAACTGAATTTTTGCAGATATGTGATACTGTTAAGACTAATGGAGTAGATCCTGAAGTCTACAGGCTCATGCTTTTCCCTTTTGTTGTAAGAGACAGAGCTAGAGTGTGGTTGGACTCTCAACCCAGAGATAGCCTGAACCCTTGGGACAAGCTGGTCACGGCTTTCTTAGCCAAGTTCTTTCCTCCTCAAAAGCTAAGCAAGCTTAGAGTGGATGTTCAAACCTTCAGACAGAAAGAAGGTGAATCCCTCTATGAAGCTTGGGAAAGATACAAACAGCTGACCAAAAAGTGTCCTTCTGACATGCTTTCAGAATGGACCATCCTGGATATATTCTATGATGGTTTATCTGAGCTATCAAAGATGTCATTGGATACTTCTACAGGTGGATCCATTCACCTAAAGAAAACGCCTGCAGAAGCTCAAGAACTCATTGACATGGTTGCTAATAACCAGTTCATGTACACTTCTGAGAGGAATCCTGTGAGTAATGGGACGCCTATGAAGAGGGAGTTCTTGAAATTGATACTCTGAATGCCATATTAGCTCAGAACAAAATATTGACTCAGCAAGTCAATATGATTTCTTAGAGTCTGAATGGAATGCAAGCTGCATCCAACAGTACTCAAGAGGCAGCTTCTGAAGAAGAAGCCTATGATCCTGAGAACCCTACAATAGCAGAGGTAAATTACATGGGTGAACCTTATGGAAACACCTATAACTCATCATGGAGAAATCACCCAAATCTCTCATGGAAGGATCAAAAGCCTCAACAAGGCTTTAATAATGGTGGAAGAAATAGGTTTAACAATAGTAAACCTTTTTCATCATCCACTCAGCAATAGACAGAGAACTTTGAACAAAATACCTCTAATTTAGCAAATTTAGTCTCTGATCTATCAAAGGCCACTGTAAGTTTCATGAATGAAACAAGGTCCTCCATTAGAAATTTGGAAGCACAAGTGGGCCAGCTGAGTAAAAGGATCACTGAAATCCCTCCTAGTACTCTCCCAAGCAATACAGAAAAAAATCCAAAAGGAGAGTGCAAGGCCATTGAATTAATCACCATAGCCGAACCTGTAATGGAAGGAGAGGACGTGAATCCCAAGGAGGAAGTTTCCCTTTGAAGAACCAAAGGAATCTGAGGCTCATCTAGAGACCATAGAAATTCTATTAAACCTCCTTATGCCATTCATGAGCTCTGATGAGTATTCCTCTACTGAAGAGAATGAGGATGTTACTGAAGAGTAAGCTGCCAATTTCCTTGGTGCAATCATGAAGCTGAATGCCAGATTATTTGGCATTGAAACTTGGGAAGATGAACCTCCCTTGTTCACCAATGAACTAAGTGATCTGGATCAACTGACATTGCCTCAGAAGAAACATGATCCTGGAAAGTTCTTAATACCTTGTACCATAGGCACCATGATCTTTAAGGCTCTGTGTGACCTTGGTTCAGGGATAAACCTCATGCCCCTCTCTGTAATAGAGAAACTGGGAATCTTTGGGGTGCAAGCTGCTAAAATCTCATTAGAGATGACAGACAATTCAAGAAAACAGGCTTATGGACAAGTAGAGGACGTGTTAGTAAAGGTTGAAGGCCTTTACATCCCTTCTGATTTCATAGTCCTAGATACTGGGAAGGATGAGGATGAATCCATCATCCTAGGAAGACCTTTCCTAGCCACAGCAAGAGCTGTGATTGATGTGGACAGAGGAGATTTGATCCTTCAAATAAATGAGGACAACCTTGTGTTTACAACTCAAGGACCTCTCTCTGCATCCATGGAGAGGAAGCATAAAAAGCTTCTCTCAAAGCAGAGTCAAACAAAGCCCCCACAGTCAAACTCTAAGTTTGGTGTTGGGAGGCCACAACCAAACTCTAAGTTTGGTGTCAAACCCCCATATCCAAACTCTAAGTTTGGTGTTGGAAGGTCTCAACAAAGCTCTGCACATCTGTGAGGCTCCATGAGAGCCCACTGTCAAGCTATTGACATTAAAGAAGCGCTTGTTGGGAGGCAACCCAATGTTTATTTATCTAATTTTCATTATTTTTTTATGTTTTATTAGGTTCATAATCATGTGGAGTCACAAAATAAATATAAAAATTGAAAACGGAATCAAAAACAGCAGAAGAAAAATCACACCCTAGAGGAAGACCTTACTAGCATTTAAACGCCAGTAAGAAGCATGTTTTGGGCGTTCAACGCCAGAAATGGGCAGCATCTGGGCGTTTGAACGCCAGAAATGCACCCTGGAGAAGAGCTGGCGCTGAACGCCCAGAACAAGCATGGTTCTAGCGTTCAACGCCAGAAATGGGCAACAAATGGGCGTTCAACGCCCAGAACAAGCACCAATCTGGCGCTGAACGCCCAGAGTTGTGTGCAAGGGCATTTTGCATGCCTAATTTGGTGCAAGGTTGTAAATCCTTGAACACCTCAGGATCTGTGGACCCCACAGGATCACCTTAGGATCTGTGGACCCCACAGGATCCCCACCTACCTCCACTCACTTCTTCTCACCCCTCTTTCACACAATCCCATAAACTCTCTTCCCCATCACCTCTTCATCACTCACATCCATCCACTCTTCCCCATAAACCTACCTCATAAACTCCACCTACCTTCAAAATTCAAAATCAATTTCCCACCCAACCCCACCCTAAATGGCCGAAACTTACCCCCCTCCCTTCCCTATATATAGCCCTCCATTCTTCCTCATTTTCACACAACACAACCCTCTTTTCTCTTCTTGGCCGAAACACACCTCTCCCCTCCTCTCCATATTTTCTTCTTCTTCTTCATCTATTCTTTCTTCTCTTGCTCGAGGGCGAGCAAAATTCTAAGTTTGGTGTGGTAAAAGCATAAGTTTTTTGTTTTTCCATTACCATTGATGGCACCTAAGACCGGAGAATCCTCTAGAAAAGGGAAAGGGAAGACAAAAACTTCCACCTCCGAGTCATGGGAGATGGAAAGATTCATTTCCAAAGCTCATCAAGACCACTTCTATGATGTTGTGGCCAAGAAGAAGGTGATCCCCGAGGTCCCTTTCAAGCTCAAAAGAAATGAGTATCCGGAGATCCGACATGAAATCCAAAGAAGAGGTTGGGAAGTCCTAACAAACCCCAGCCAACAAGTTGGCATCCTAATGGTTCAAGAGTTCTATGCCAATGCATGGATCACTAGGAACCATGATCAAAGTAAGAACCCGAATCTAAAGAATTATGTTACAATGGTTCGGGGGAAATACTTAGATTTTAGCCCGGAGAATGTGAGGTTGGCGTTTAACTTGCCTATGATGCAAGGAGATGAACGCCCCTACACTAGAAGGGTCAACTTTAATCAAAGGTTGAACCAAGTCCTCATGGACATATGTGTGGAAGGAGCTCAATGGAAGATTGACTCCAAAGGCAAGCCGGTTCAACTAAGAAGACTGGACCTCAAACCTGTGGCTAGAGGATGGTTAGAGTTCATCCAACGCTCCATCATCCCCACTAGCAACCGATCTGAAGTTACTGTGGATCGGGCCATCATGATCCATAACATCATGATTGGAGAGGAAGTAGAAGTTCATGAAGTCATCTCCCTTGAACTCTACAAAATAGCCGAAAAGCCCTCCCCTGGGGCAAGGCTAGCTTTTCCTCATCTTATTTTCCATCTATGTTACTCAGCTGGAGCTTCCATAGAAGGAGACATTCCTATTGAGGAAGAGAAGCCCATCACTAAGAAAAAGATGGAGCAAGCAAGAGAGCCCATTCATGGAGCTCAAGAGGCGCAAGAAGCTCATCACCATGAGATCCCGGAGATGCCTCAAATGCATTTTCCTCCACAAAACTATTGGGAGCAAATCAACACCTCCCTAGGAGAATTAAGTTCCAACATGGGACAACTAAGGGTGGAACATCAAGAGCACTCCATCATCCTTCATGAAATCAGAGAAGATCAAAAAGCAATGAGGGAGGAGCAACAAAGACAAGGAAGAGGCATAGAAGAGCTCAAGGACATCATTGGTTCCTCAAGAAGAAAACGCCACCATCACTAAGGTGGACTCATTCCTTGTTCTTACATTCTCTGTTTTCGTTCTCTCTATGTTAAAGTGCTTATCTATGTTTGTGTCTTCATTACATGATCATTAGTAGTTAGTAACTTTGTCTTAAAGTTATGAATGTCCTATGAATCCATCACCTCTCTTAAATGAAAATTGTTTTAATTCAAAAGAACAAGAAGTACATGAGTTTCGAATTTATCCTTGAACTTAGTTTAATTATATTGATGTGGTGACAATGCTTCTTGTTTTCTGAATGTATGCTTGAACAATGCATATGTCTTTTGAAGTTGTTGTTTATGAATGTTAAATATGTTGGCTCTTGAAAGAATGATGACAAGGAGACATGTTATCTGATAATCTGAAAAATCATAAAAATGATTCTTGAAGCAAGAAAAAGCAGCAAAGAACAAAGCTTGCAGAAAAAAAATAGGCGAAAAAAAAAAGAGAGAGCAAAAGCAAGCAGAAGAAGCCAAAAGCTCTTAAAACCAAGAGGCAAGAGCAAAAATCCAATAACCCTTAAAACCAAAAGGTAAGGGCAAATAAAAAGGATCCCAAGGCTTTGAGCATCAGTGGATAGGAGGGCCTAAAGGAATAAAATCCTGGCCTAAGCGGCTAAACCAATCTGTCCCTAACCATGTGCTTGTGGCGTGTAGGTATCAAGTGAAAACTTGAGACTGAGCGGTTAAAGTCAAGGTCCAAAGCAAAAAAAGAGTGTGCTTAAGAACCCTGGACACCTCTAATTGGGGACTTTAGCAAAGCTGAGTCACAATCTGAAAAGGTTCACCCAATTATGTGTCTGTGGCATTTATGTATCCGGTGGTAATACTGGAAAACAAAGTGCTTAGGGCCACGGCCAAGACTCATAAAATAGCTGTGTTCAAGAATCATCATACTGAACTAGGAGAATCAATAACACTATCTGAACTCTGAGTTCCTATAGATGCCAATCATTCTGAACTTCAATGGATAAAGTGAGATGCCAAAACTATTCAAGAGGCAAAAAGCTACAAGTCCCGCTCATTTGATTGGAGCTATGTTTCATTGATAGTTTGGAATTTATAGTATATTCTCTTCTTTTTATCTTATTTGATTTTCAGTTGCTTGGGGACAAGCAACAATTTAAGTTTGGTGTTGTGATGAGCGGATAATTTATACGCTTTTTGGCATTGTTTTTAGTATGTTTTTAGTAGAATCTAGTTACTTTTAGGGATGTTTTCATTAGTTTTTATGTTAAATTCACATTTCTGGACTTTACTATGATTTTGTGTGTTTTTCTATGATTTCAGGTATTTTCTGGCTGAAATTGAGGAACTTGAGCAAAAATCATATTCAGAGGTTGAAGAAGGACTGCTGATGCTGTTGGATTCTGACCTCCCTGCACTCAAAATGGATTTTCTGGAGCTACATAACTCAAAATGGCGCGCTTCCAATTGCGTTGGAAAGTAGACATCCAGGGCTTTCCAGAAATATATAATAATATATACTTTGCTCAAGTTTAGATGACGAAAACTGGCGTTTAACGCCAGCTCTCTGCCCAATTCTGGCGTCCAGCGCTAGAAACAAGTTGCAAAGTGGAGTTCAACGCCCAAAATGGCACAAAAGCTGGCGTTCAACTCCAGAAAGAGCCTCTGCACGTGTAACATTCAAGCTCAGCCCAAGCACACACCAAGTGGGCCCCGGAAGTGGATTTATGCATCAATTACTTACTTCTGTAAACTCTAGTAGCTAGTTTATTATAAATAGGACTTTTTACTATTGTATTAGACATCTTTGATCAGTTGTATGCTATCTTAGATCACGTTTTGGGGGCTGGCCATTCAGCCATGCCTGGACCTTTCACTTATGTATTTTCAACGGTAGAGTTTCTACACTCCATAGATTAAGGTGTGGAGCTCTGCTGTTCCTCAAAGATTAATGCAAAGTACTACTGTTTTCTATTCAATTCAACTTATTCCGCTTCTAAGATATTCATTCGCACTTCAACTTGAATGTGATGAACGTGACAATCATCATCATTCCCCATGAATGCATGCCTGACAACCACTTCCGTTCTACCTTCGATTGAATGATTATCTCTTAGATCTCTTAATCAGAATCTTCGTGGTGTAAGCTAGATTGATGGCGGCATTCATGAGAATCCGGAAAGTCTAAACCTTGTCTGTGGTATTCCGAGTATGATTCTGGGATTGAATGACTGTGATGAGCTTCAAACTCGCGAGTGCTGGGCGTAGTGACAGACGCAAAAGGAGGGTGAATCCTATTCCAGCATGATCGAGAACCTCAGATGATTAGCTGTGCTGTGACAGAGTATTTGGACCATTTTCACAAGAGGATGGGATGTAACCATTGACAACGGTGATGCCCTTGCATAAAGCCAGCCATGGAAAGGAGTAAGACTGACTGGATGAAGGCAGTGGAAAAGCAGAGATTCAGAGGAACGAAAGCATCTCTACACGCTTATCTGAAATTCTCACCAATGAATTACATAAGTGTTTCTATCCTTCTTTTATTATTTAATTTCGAAAACTCCATAACTATTTTATATCCGCTTGACTGAGATTTACAAGGTGACTATAGCTTGCTTCATACCAACAATCTCCGTGGGATCGACCCTTACTCACGTAAGGTTTATTACTTGGACGACCTAGTGCACTTGCTGGTTAGTTGTATCGAAGTTGTGACAAATTATGAATTGAGATTAGAGCACCAAGTTTTTGGAGCCATTACCAGAGATCACAATTTTGTGCACCACACTTCAATATGATGAATATGATGATCCGTGACACTCATCACCATTCTCAACCTATGAACGCGTGCCTGACAACCACCTCCGTTCTACCTTAGATTGAATGAGTATCTCTTGGGTTCCTGGCTCATGAGTCTGATCGCCTCTCCTGACAACAGAACTTTCAGATCCGTGATACTAGAGTCTTCGTGGTATAAGCTAGAATCCATTGGCAGCATTCTTGAGATCCGGAAAGTCTAAACCTTGTCTGTGGTATTCCGAGTAAGATCCGGGAAGGGATGACTGCAACGAGCTTCAAACTCGCGAGTGCTGGGCATAGTGACAGACGCAAAAGGATCAATGGATTCTATTCCATCACAAGTGAGAACCGATAGATGATTAGCCATGTACATGGACCTTTTTCACTGAGAGGACAGATGGTAGCCATTAACAACGGTGATACACCAACATACAGCTTGCCATGGAAGGAGCCTTGCATGCGTGAAGAAGATGACAGTAGGAAAGCAGAGATTCAGAAGACAAAGCATCTCCAAAACTCCAATATATTCTCCATTACTGCTTAACAAGTATTTATTTGATGCTCTTTTATTCTTCTCAATTCAAACTGATAATCATAATTGATATCCTGACTAAGAGTTACAAGATAACCATAGCTTGCTTCAAGCCGACAATCTCCGTGGGATTCGACCCTTACTCACGTAAGGTATTACTTGGACGACCCAGTGCACTTGCTGGTTAGTGGTACAAGTTGTAAAAAGTGTAATTTACAATTTCGTGCACCAAGCTTCTTCACAAAACAAAACCTCAATACTCTGGGTTGTCTCTCCTTGCTTCTGAATGAACAGAAAATCCTCTTTTATCTCCTTGCATGTTGCTGGGTTCTTCTTCCTAGGTCAACTTCTTGAGCACTGTGCTTCACCAACCCACAAACTTACTTTTTCTCATTAATCCTCAGAGTAGAAACTTTGCTTCTGACCTTCTCTTGTTAACCGAAAGCCATAAAACAACAACCACAAAAGTTTTCCAATGGTAAACTGGATCTGAGCCATTGAGAAGCTACTTGGTCCCCAAGAATCACTTGTGACCATAGATACATAGCAGATTGGAACAGAAAACAACTTTCCCTTGTATGCCATTTTCAAACTTGCAGAGTGTTGGGAAGAAGAGAAGAGCATATTATGCATGCATAAGGAAATGGGTTACCTTTAACCTTTGCCTTAGCTTGATTTGGTTTGATTTTGCTGATTTGACCTCAGCCTTTCTTGCCTAACCTTCTCTTTCTTTCTTCTTCTTTGAATAGCTTAGGAACTAAGCACTCTTTCTCTCTTTTGTGATTTCTGATTGAGACAAGGAAAAAGTTAACGTTGCTTTTGGTGAAAGCATACGAGAGGGAATTGCTTGCTGAGTATCAAATCGGGTTTGGGTTGGTTCTACTCAAGTTCAACCCATTTTTATTCTTTGTTTCTTTTGGGCTTCATTTGCATTTTAGCCCATCAGTCTTGTTTCTTGTCTTCCATCCACCTGGGCTATTGTTATAATAAGTTTTGGCCTGCAACATACAATTCTAAATGATCAACAAAATATAATTATAAATAATCAACATTTAATTATTTATTTTGCCCAATAAAATAATGTTTGTCATCACTAATTAATTTAGTTAATTTCTTAACTCAACAATCTTTCCCTTGATGACAAACATATTTAAAACAAAGATCAAAGGGGAATGAATTTAAGTAAGGTTAAGAAATTTCCCTTTGATTTTTTTCATTTGCTTTTATGTTGCTCCCCCTTTCCTTTTTAAGAGTAGCTCCCCCTAGATTTATGCTTTCCTTTTTGTTCCTGTTTACATTATACTTATACAGAGCACATTAAAGAGCTACACAAAATTCACTATAACTAAGGGAGATTAGGCAACTAGCAGCACAATTCCAGCCCAGTATTTATCATATCATGTCAGCAGCAAAAACAAGATATCAAGATTAATCAAGGGCAAACCAACAACATATGAAAGCAAGTTCCAATTATTACATCAATACATTCCCTCCAGCAGCACAGTTGCAAAACAAAGTTTATATGCTCAATACTATCATGAACAGCAATTAGAAATTCATAATTAAATCACAAATCACAAAAAATTCAGTAGCAGCAAGCAAAAGTTAATTCAGCAGCTATTACTCCCCCTTTTATCATCAAGGGTGGAGCGTAAGCAAGATCAATGTAAGAAGCACTTTAAATCCTGCAAGAAAGTGTTAGAGCACAGTTCAAAATATGAAGTAAATGAAAATTAAGTGCAGCAGTAGTTAGAGTATTACAGTCATCCAAGACTACAAAAACTAGTTCAAAAGTAGCAAAATAAACAGAATTCATGAGACAAAAAGAGCAGACATCAGCAGCTTCATGAAACAATCCTAGGCATCTGAACCAGTTCCTTCCGAATCAGCTTCCTCGTCAACATCAGTGGCAAGATCTTCATCTTGGTTAGGATTATCAGTGAACTTCATAAACACAGCCACTCTATCCCTTGATTTTCGGAGGAAATTCTCATGTTTGCGGGCTAGCTTTCTTTGCTCCTTGCTCATGGCAATCATGTGATTAGATTGGGAGACAAACTCCTGATCAACATCTTTGACAACATTTAGCAGAGCAGATTTTTGGCCAGTAGAGATGGAGGTACCCTCAGTAGGAGGAGGAGGAGATTCATCAGGAATGAACTCTTCATCATCATCATCTATAACCACTCTCTCAGATCGAGTAGGTCTTTTTTGCTGTTTCACTTCACCACCTCTCTTTAGATATGAATGTCTATTTTTATAATCCTCATTGGTCAAGTCAACACCAAAATGCTCAAATATGCAAGTTAGAAACATGCCATAAGGAAGTGCTTTGTCTTTTTCACTCCTAACAGAGTCAAACATCTATCTAACCATCAAATATACAAATGAAATTTCTGTTTTGGTGAGAAGGGCATATAAAACAAAAGTGTCAGTGTAGGAAACTGATGAGTGAGCATCTTTTCTATCTTTTCCTAGTAAATTTGCATTCAATTTGTTGAGTTTAATCAATAATTAATTATCTTTTAGCCACTATGGATGCTACTTTGAGTCGTATGCAATTCTGTTTATTTCAGGTAGCATTTGGTTGGATTTGATGGAGTTTCCACAGAAAAAGAGAAGAAAGCTATATAGGGCAGGAATGGCTCAGAGGATGGAGAGGAAGCTTGCACAAATGGAAGGAGCACAAGAATTAAAGGAGATGGCCAGCGAGGAGCGACGCGTGCGCGTACCTGACGCATGCAGGTGATTTGGAGATTTGCACAGCGACGCGTGCGCGTACTTGACGCGTACGCGTGACACGCGAAGAAGACTATTGACGCATACGCGTGACTGACGCGTACGCGTGACATGCGCCACGTGCAGAAAATGCTGATTGCTATAATTAATTCTGATTTAAACTTTAATTTTTATAAATAGGAAAAGATATTATATTAGTTTTAGAAAATGGATTTTAAATTAATTAGAATTAGATATAAATGAGAAAAAAAACTTCTCTTCTAGGGATTCCACCTCAGCCCAATTTACAGTTTACGAGAATCCTAGTTTTGACTCTTTTCCATGAGCAACTAAACCTCCACTGTTAAGGTTAGGAGCTCTCTCTATTTGTATGGATTGATTCTATTGTTTTTTGTATTTTAATTCATGTACTGATTTATAATTTAAGAATTGTTTTCATTCTCTATCTTATGAATTTGGGTGGAACGGAAGTATGACTCTTGTTCTAATTGAGTTCCTGTATAACTTGGAAAAGCTGTTTACTTGAACAACAGCTTGAAAACAACTTCTCCTAAATTCTAATTATCTGGACTTAACGGGATACGTGACATATAATCCTCTTATATTTGGATAATTAGAATTTTTGTGGTATAATAACTAGAATTAAACTTCACCCCCTAATTGGAATTAATTGACCAAGGAATTGGCGGTTGATGAAAGTTAGAGGAGAGTAGAAATGTCTAAGGAATTAGGGTTTAGTCACATATAGTTTGCCATGAATTAAATCTTGCATGATTAAAATAAATTAATAAGAAAATCAATCTAGAAAATAGATAACTCTGAAGCCTTAATTGCCTCCTCCATATTTTATTCCCAACTTATTTACTTGCCTGTCTTCTGATATTCTAAATTACTGTTTAATGCTTTTGAACTCTCAAACACTATTTTCTGCTTGTCTAACTAAGTAAATTAATCAACCATTATTGCTTAGTCCTTTAATTCTCGTGGGATCGACCCTCACTCACCTGAGGTATTACTTGGTACGACCCGTTTGCACCAAGTTTTTGGCACCGTTGCCGGGGATTAATAGTGATTAACAACTATTAGTTGTTTGATTGCTTAGATTAGGTGTTTTAGTTTTAATTTTATTTAAAATTTTGCTTAAGTATTTTCGAAAAAAAAAACAAATAAATAAATAGCACTAATATTTTCCCTTAATTTCTGAATTTTAGTTTGGTGTACCTAGTTACTTTTATTTTAATTTTTCCTATTTATTTTTCTTGTTGTTTTTGAATTTTTATTCCGTAATTCCACTCATAATTTTCGAAATTTATTTATTTATTTTATTTAGTATTTTTATTTTATTTCTTTACACAAGTCACCTCACTGGGAATTCTCTGCACTCTGACGTAGAGAGTTCCATCTTTTCTTGTCTTCTGTCTGTTTATGAGCAGGAATAGGGACAAGGAACCTCTTTTAGACTTTGATCCTGAACCTGAAAAGACTTTCAGGCGGCGTTTGCAACAAGCAAGACTTTACAAGGCTGCAGAGTCCACTATAGATCCTAATAATGCTATTAATGCCAATGTGGCAAATCCGAATGGGAATGAGCAATAAAGGAGAGGACTTGGCTCTTACTCTTCTCCTACTGTAGATCTTTATGGAAAAAGAACTGTGGTGCCTCCTATAGCTGCGAAAAACTTTGAGTTGAAGCCACAATTGGTCACCCTGGTGCAACAAAACTGCCAGTATCATGGTCTTCTCCAAGAAGACCCAAATCAATTTATTTCTAACTTTCTACAGATTTGTGATACTGCGAAGACAAATAGAGTGAACCCAGAGGTGTACAAGCTCATGCTCTTCCCATTTGCTCTGAGGGATAGAGCAAAGCTATGGCTAGATTGCGAACCCAAGAGGAGTTTGGATAATTCGGACAAGGTTGTTACTGAGTTTCTTACTAAATTTTTCCCACCAAAGAAGCTGACTAAGCTTAGGGTGGAGGTTCAGACCTTCAGGAAGAAGGATGGTGAAACTCTTTATGAAGCTTGGGAGAGGTACAAGCTATTGACTAGGCAATGCCCTCCGGACATGTTCTCCAAATGGACCCAACTAGATATCTTTTATGAAAGCTTGGGTGAAATGTCCAAGATGTGCTTAGATAATTCTGCAGGTGGTTCATTGCAAAATAAGAAGACACCGGAGGAGACTATTGAGCTGATTGAATTGGTTGCTAGCAACCAATATTTATACTCATCTAACAGGAATCCTGTGAACTCTAAGGGTCCTCAGAAGAGGGGTGTTATGGAAGTAGAAGCTCTTAATGATATTCTTGCTAAAAACAAGCTTATGTTTCAGCAAATAAATCTACTTACTCAGCAAATGGGTGGCATGCAAGTCTCAGCTATCAACACCCAAAATCCACCTCAAGAGGTCACTTATGACATGACATGTAATTTTGTGCAAAATGATAATTATGATTATGCTCAATCCTCTTCTGAACAGGTCCATTACATGGGGAGTGGTCCTAGAAATCCCAATAATGATCCATATTCTAAGACATACAATCAGGGGTGGAGAAATCACCCAGATTTTGGGTGGAGGGACCAACCTCAGAGGCCTCAGAATTTCAACAATAATTCTCAGGGCAGCTTCCAACAGAACAATCACAATAACCGCCAATTTCAGTCTCATCAACAACAACCACCTCAGCAAGGAAATTCTAAATCCCAAGAAGATTCTAATTGGGAGATGATGAGGAGTTTCATGCAGGAAACCAGAGCCTCCATTAGAAACTTAGAGGTGTAAATGGGCCAACTGAGCAAGCAAATACCTGAGAGGTCTGCGAGTACATTTCCAGGTGATACAGTGATGAACCCAAGAGAAGATTGCAAGGTTATTCAATTGAGAAGTGGTAAAACAGCTGGCTCTGAGACAAAGGCCAATGAAGAAGTAGTTGAAAAGGAAGCTCCAGAGGAGAAGAAGGAAAAAGTGGAGCATGCCCCTCCAAAGCTTGCAGACAACCCGTTTCCTGACTCTCTTGACACTTATCCTACATTGCCAAAGGCTCCTGAATACAAGCCAAAAATGCCATATCCTCAGAGGCTTCAGAAGGCTTCCAAAGAAAAGCAATTCTCTAAATCTTTAGATGTCTTCAAGAAGCTGCAGATTAACATTCCTTTTGTAGAGGCTCTTGAGTAAATTCCTCTTTATGCAAAATTTATGAAAGAATTGTTGACCCACAAGAGGAATTAGAAGGAACAAGAAATAGTGGTGTTAACCAAGAAATGTACTGCCATTATCCAACACAACCTTCCTGAAAAGATGCCAGACTGATAAACCATTATTTATGGTTTATCTTGTGCTTAATTGAGTGGTTTTTATCAGTTCTTTGTTCACTTATTGATGACCGGAATTCACACCCCATTCAAAATTGGTGAATTAGTCCTTTTGGCAAGTGCACTAAAATTATTGTCAAGTAATAACCCACAGTGGAGTGGGATCGTATCCACAGAGATTGGCAAATTCGAGCAGTTTTAATCAATTGATGAATTAGTCAAGCAGATCAATAGGATTGTAGAGTGCAGAATTGTAAATGACATGGCTAGAATGTAAAGAAAAGCAATAAAGTGCAGAAATATAAATGGCAGAAAGTAAAGGGCAGAATCATAAATGACTTGAATGTAAATGGGAATGGGGAACTGCTGAATGTAAAAATAAGCAGTAAAGAAATGGATAGATAAGAATGGGGAAATTCATTGAGATTGGGAGATGTTGTCTCTTTGGATCAAATCTAACTTATATCCTCTTCAATCATAAAACTCATTGACCTCTTGGCAATCATGATTGATTGAGCCCCAATCCCTTGGTGACTCAATCTCTCAGATCTTGATCAATAGCCAATTCCTTGGTCTAATTGCTCATGAAGAGAGATATGCTTCGTCCCTGATTATACCACACACCATTATAGGTCCAAGTAGCGGGAGGATTATATGTCACATATCCAAACACCAAAACCCAGATTCTACTCTAGTGTGAGAAGGGATTTCAAGCATGGTTTCATGTTTCCTTTCCCAAGGTTCCCATGAAGCCCAATTGCATTCAATCTCTTTCCCAAGATAATTAAATACTAAGAATTAAGAACGAAATTCCTTCCAGCAGATCAAAGAGAAGACGAAGAGAAGAAGGATTTCACTATCATAAATCCATCAAGTACAACAGAGCTCCCTCTCTCAATGAGAGGGAAGTTAGCTACTCAAAGCTCAAAAGGTACTCAAAAGTGAAGTGTAAAAGTGGATCTAAAACTGACTGCTTAACCCCCTTCTTCAGTACTCCTTTTGGGTATTTATACTACTCCTAGTAAAATAAAAGAATTACAAAAGTGAGAAAGGAAAATTACATTTTGGAGGGAAAAGAAAACACTCAATAAGCATGACTTCTCAGCTGGCGTGTGGCTGGCGCTTTTCTGGCGTGTCACGTGCCCTTCACTTCCAGCTTGGCGTGCCACGCCTACTCCTTCAAGTGGCACGCTAATCCCTCTTTCAACCTTGGCATGCCACGCCTTCGAACTCAAGTGGCATGCCATAGTGGATTTCTTGTGTTGGCGTGCCACGCCTTCGAACTCAAGTGGCACGCCCCTTGCTTTTCTCACTTCTCTTTGCCTCTGGAAACTTGTACTGGCATGCCACGCCCAGGGTCTGGCATGCCACGCCCTTGCTTTATCCTTGGCTAGGCTTCTCTGGAAAGTTGAACTAGCGTGGCACGCCCAGGGTCTGGCGTGCCACGCCCCTTTTGTGAGTGAGTGGTTCCTCTGTTTGGCGTGCCACGCCACGAGCTCAAGTGGCATGCCCCAATGCTTCTCTCTGAATGACACTGGCGTGCCACGCCTGGTTGCTCAAGTGGCACGCCTAAATGAAAAATGGTGAATGGCGTGGCACGCCTTCGATACCAAGTGGCACGCCCCATGTAATTGGCCTCCTTCATCCTCTCTAGGAACTTATACCAGCGTGCCACGCTTCAGTCTTCAAGTGGCACGCCATAGTGAAATGCTAAGGTTGGCGTGCCACACCTTCGATACCAAGTGGCACGCCCGGTCCTTGCTTTTGGTTCTTTGTGCATTGGCGTGCCACGCCTGGTTGCTCAAGTGGCACGCCCAGTCTTCAATTGCATTCAGCCCCTTCTCTGGATTGTTGTACCAGCGTGCCACGCCATGCTGCTCAAGTGGCACGCTCATGGATTTGTGAACTCTTCAAGCTTGGGGTGCCACACCTGGGTTCTCAAGTGGCACGCCCAAGTGACTTCTTGGGGCTGGCGTACCACGCCTTCGACACCAAGTGGCACGCCATAGTGAAGGTTCTTCTTGGAATGGTGAGTTGGCGTGCCACGCCCCTTTGCTCAAGTGGCACGCCCATAGTAATTGATGGGCCAGGCGAGCCACACCCCTTTTGTGTCTTCCATTATAGCTCTCTGGAATTTTGTATTAGCGTGCCACGCCCACATGCATGCTTGGACTTCTTCTCTGGACTTTAGTACTGGCGTGCCACGCCAGTGCATTTTTGTGGCGTTTGCTTCAAGCGGCACGCCAGTTTCACACGCCCAGCTTCTTGTTTGTCTTCTACTAAATTTTTGATGCTTTTCTCACCTGAAATTCAGCACAACTCATCTCAAAGTAGTGTACCAAAATAATCATCAAATAATGCATGAATTGTACTGATCAAATGAGATTTATGCTCTTTTATGGTCTTCTTTATGCAAGAAAGAAGGGTAGATGATGCAAGTCATCACATATTCATATAATTTGCATGGTTTTACAATTCCTTCATTATTCTGTGATAAAGTTGAAAACATATTTCCTAGGCCGTTAAACTGTTAATTTTAATTATCTTTTATTACCATTCGATGCCGTGATCTGTGTGATGAGTATTTTCAGGCTTTATAGGGCAGGAATGGCTTAGAGGATGGAAGGGAAACATTCAAAAATAGAAAGAACGCGAAAATTAAAGTTTAGAGAAGCTAGCAGCAATGCGCACGCATGGGTAACACATACGGGTGCCTAGCACAGAAGACGAGCGATGCGTACGCGTGACTGACGCGTACACGTGACAAGGAAATTTGCCAAATGATGCGCATGCGTGATCGACGCGTACGCGTGAAATGCACCACGTGCAGAAAGTTGCAGAAAGCGCTGGGGGTGATTTCTGGGCTCCTTTTTTGCCCAATTCCAAGCCCGAGAACACAGGATAGAGGCTGCAGAATGAGGGAATCAATGGATCATTCATTCAATTCATTCATTCATCAATTACACACAATTGAGGTTTTAGATGTAGTTTCTAGAGAGAGGGGCTCTCTCTTGTCTCTCTAGGTTTTAGGATTTCTCTTAGTTTTAGGTTTATTTCTTCTCAATTCCAGGTTCAATGTTCCTTTAATTTAGTTTCTCTTCTACTTTTATTTATTCTAGCATTCTGGTTTATTTATCTTTCCAATTGAATTTATGACTCTCCATGTTAGATTTGATTTCTTTATTTAATGCAATTTGAGGTATTTCATATTTATGGTTTTAATTTAGCTTTTTACATTCTTAGCTTGAATTGAGTAATTGGAGACGCTTGAGTTATCAAACTCCTTTGTTGATTGTTAATTGAAAGTTGCTGGTTGATTTGGATCCGTCTAAAGCTAGTCTTTCCTTAGGAGTTGACTAAGACTTGAGGAATCAAATTGATTAGTCCACTTGACTTTCCTTTATTTAGTAAGGGTTAACTAAGTGGGGGCAATGAACAATTCTCATCACAATTGATAAGGATAACTAGGATAGGACGTCCAATTCTCATACCTTGCTAAGAGTTCACTTAGTTATTAGTTTATTTTCTTATCATTTACATTCCTTGTTCAACGCTTCAAAAAACCCAAAAATACACTTTTCCATAACAAATAATAAACACACTTCCCTGTAATTCCTTGAGAGACGACTCGAGGTTTAAATACTTCGGTTTAATTTTATTGGGTTTGCTTTAGTGACAAACAAGTTTTTGTACGATAGGGTTATTGTTAGTTTAGAAACTATACTTGCAACGAGAACTTATTGGTGAATTCTTTACTAGCAAAAATCCGTTCGTCAAAAAATTGCGCCGTTGTCGGAAAATGCAAACGTGTGCCTTATTATTGGTTATTGCAAATAATTTTTCTTTTTCATTCTTTGTTCGTGTTTCTAGTTTTAGGAGTTTATTTTTATTAATTTTTATTACTTTTTATTTCTCTTACTACTATGAATTCTCACTCATTTGGCTATGAGTTTAGTTCAAATTATGTTACAGGGAATGGACGTTACAATAAGAACAGGCATCAAGGTCGGAATAATCAAAGATGGGAGGAGCCACAAGAATTTGATCAACTCTTTCGGCAATAACCTCCTCCAATGTGCCATGGGCAACGACCATTCTACGATGCATCCTAAGACAATGGTTATGGTGGACCCTTTCGTGACAACCAACCTCCACCAAATTACCATGGTCAAGAGCCATTCCGAGGTGCGTACCAATATAATGGATATGGTGGACCCCCTTGTAGTTACCAACAAGCCCCACCATATGCTTATGAACCACCTCCTCAACATAACTCTGAACCGCTATACTCACAAGCCCCCTACAACCATTCATCTCCGTATGACCCTGACCCTTATCCACCATACCAACCACCATATGACCCATATAAACCATACATAAAACCACCCCACTTCCAACCCAATTACTCCCAAGAACCACCACCTCCATATCCACTATGTCCATATCCATCAATCCAAGAGCCTTATGATCCTAATCCTGTTGCCAATGAGAAGCAAGAGTCAAGGGATCGTCTTAAGGAAATAGTGGACCAATTTCATGCAGCCCTTTATCAATTGGAGCGAGCGATAAATCGATTTGCTTTCCAATATTTGGACACTCAAGGAACCTCCATAGCTTCATGTGAAAAATCTAATGAAGAACGTAGCATGAAGGAGATACTAGAAACTCCAGTGGACAGTGAGGAGCATGACTTTGTACGGGAACAAGTGGAGGAAGACGTAATTATCGAAGAAGAAGAAGTGGTTGAAGACCTAGGAGATGATGAACCTCCATGGGAATCGAGAGCTATAGATAATTCCGCCAAAAAGTTTGAAATTGATGTTGAGCAGGATAGTGCACAACCTACAAGGCATGTACCTTATGAGGAATTGGATGGAATAGATCCGAAAGCAAGCTCCCTTGGTGATGATGATCATGAATCAAGCTCACCTAGTGATGAACTTGCATCCGCAATTGAACTCCTTGAGCTTGAAGAACTTTCCCCAAGTGAATATGAAGATGATGTGGAGGTAGACTTTTTGCAACCTCCAAATTATGACTTGAGTGATGAGGAAGAAGTAGAAGATTTTGATCAAGACGCGGTTGCAGTTGAAGAGGTTTGCAAGGAGGTGGAAGAATTCACAGAAGAGTACAAGGGAGTTGATGACAAGTCATAATATGCTAACTTTTCAAGCAAATTTTACTTGTTTTATTAGTTTTTATGCACTTTCTTGCATTGTAAGTTAGTAATTTGGAGTGGAATTGCATGGTTTCTTTGAATCAATCAACCACCCTTTAATTGGCATAAAATCATGGGGTTTAAGCTTGAATTAATTGAGTTTTAAATGAATTTTAAACCTTGTGAATTTGGTGATACTTTGATTGGTTGTTTTGATTTTTGTAGGTGAAGAAAAAAAAACAAGAAAAGCGTGCCCAAAGGAAACAAAAAGTGTAGCCAAAGAAAGAAAGAAAGCATGGCTTAAGGAGGAGGAAAGCGTGGCACATACAAGGAGCAATAGCCTAAAGCTCTTGCCAAGAGCTTAGAGCTCTCCACAAGAACCGAGCGCCACATATCAAGGAGGGAGCAAGGTAAAATTTTCAAAAATCAGCTCTCCCCAAGAGCTTTTTCGGGCTTGCCTCAGGGAAATTCAAGGAAAAATAGTTTGCCAAAGCACTCCACAAGTTTCGAACTCAAGACCAAGGGGGAGGGGGCAGCACTATCTCACAAGAAAAACAAGCCAAAATTGGCTTGTTTTCACTCCATGGGAATTGAACCAAGCACCCCAAGGAAGCAAGGAACAAGGCGCTACTTTGTGCACAAGAGAAAGGGGCCAGCGCATGCCTCACCAAGGTTTCAAACTTGGGACCTCACCAAAGATCTGAGCGTTACTTCCCTTGCCACATGAAGCATGATGCGCACACTTGACACGGACCAGGGAGCTTGATGCGCATAATTGACACGGCCATGGAAGACTTGGTGCGCAACACACATGCAACACCAAGACTCAGCTCCCCCCAAGAACCGAGCTTGACCCTGGGAGCAACACATGGGCTAAAAAGCAATTGAAGTGGAATAATCACACCAAAAGCTCAGCTCTCCGCATGAACCGAGCTTGATCCTAGGAGCAATACATGGGCTGAAAATTCAATTAAAAATCCAATTCAATTCAATTCTTCGCTAAATTAAAAAGCCCATTCCAAATTCTAAAATCCAAAAATAGCAAATGTATAAATAGAAGCTAGTTTGATTTAGATAGGACTTTTGAACTTTTACTCTTACCCTCATTTTAGAATTTTTACTTTCTTGTGAATTGTTACTTTGGATCTTTGAGAATTGGGAAGGAGAAATCTCT
The DNA here is from genome assembly GCF_003086295.3 of Arachis hypogaea. NCBI lineage: Eukaryota > Viridiplantae > Streptophyta > Magnoliopsida > Fabales > Fabaceae > Arachis > Arachis hypogaea. Next base: position 61,847,051 of record NC_092047.1, read on the forward strand.
CTTCTTCCTTGTTCTTGCTTCTGCACTCTTTACTTCTTATCTTAGATCTTGGGTGGAGAATTGAAGAAATTCTGTTTCAATCTCACCTTGAGATCTCTTTGTTTATTTTTCTGCATAATTCTAGAAACTATGATTTGAATCTAAATTCTGTTTACTGCTTTCTTCTACTCTTATGCAAATTATTCTTCTACTTCTTTTGCAATTATTCTTGTTGGATCAAGGAAGGACTTGAGTTCTAGACTTGTTTTCTAGTCTCCTTAACGTGAACTCTAACGTGGTCAATGATGGCTTCGAGAGCGTTATTGGCAATCACTTTTCTCATTAACTTTGCAGGTTACCTCCCATTCGTTGCTTCCTTTGGTCCTGAAATCAAGCAATAGAGTGCATCAAAGTTCTAGTCCAAGTCATGGGCAATGCAGCATACAATTTGTCACTAAACTCATGCAAAATCCTCATGAAATAATGTAAAATGCACAATGTATGCTTGAATCAAGGTGTAAGTGAATATCTACCCAAAACTAGCTTATTTCCTAAGGGAATGCATGAAACTAACCTAAAAACAGTAAAGAAAAGGTTAGTGAAACTGGCCAAGATGCCCTGGCATCACACCTCCACCCCTGAGATCTTCAAATTTCTTTTAGTTATTGCAATTGAGCTACATTTCACTTTCTGTTTGGTTTCTCAAGAAATTATTCTTCTCTTGTTTAGATTTGCTGCATCTAAATTTATCTACCACTTTTCTGTTAATTGTCATTTACTTTTGCTTGTTTAATCTCTGCAATCCCAGCTCCCAATTCCTTTTATAATTCAAGCAATTTACATTTCTTGCACTTTAAAATTTAGTCATTTACATTTCATGCAATCTAAGTTTCTGCAATTTATATTACTTACACTTTAAGATTCAGCTTCTTTACTTTCTTTGCCTTTTAATTTATAGTCAACTACTCCTCTCCCTTTAAATTTCATGCAGTTTAGCTTCTGTTGGATACAAATCACTCAATCAACTCTTGTTCGCTTGACTAAATCAACCACCTAACTAAAAATGCTCAATCCTTCAATCCCTGTGGGATCAACCTCGCTCATGTGAGTTATTATTACTTGATGCGAACCGATCCACTTGCCGGTGAGTTTTGTGTTGGATCATTTTCCACACATCAAGTTTTTGGCGCCGTTGCCGGGGATTGACAATGATTAAGTAAGGTGGAGGTCTAGATCAAGCACTTTTTCTTTTCTGTTTCTTTAATTTTTGACTAACCCACTAACTGTTTGAATTTTTGCTTAAGCTAACTAAAATCTCACTTTAGCAATAGAGTGAAGCTTTCCTGGTTTTTCTGGTTTTGTGTGATTTTTATGATTAGTTTGTATGTCAGGGACAAGGGGAGTTATACCTACCTTCTGTGAACAAGATGAAAGAACTCTCAGGAGATTAAGAAGAGAAGCAAGAGGGAAAAGTATTGTTGGAGAGGAAGAATCAGAGGAAGAGTTCCAGGAAATGGAGGAACACTCAACAAACCCAATAAATCCACCAGCAGGAGCAGCCAATAGCAACAACAATCCACCACAGAGAAGAGTTTTGGCTTCCTATACATTTGCAAATCCTAGACATTGTAGGAGTAGCATTCTTACCCCAAATGTTAATGCAAACAACTTTGAACTGAAGTCACAGCTCATCACCTTGGTTCAAAACAACTGCTCCTATGGAGGAGGACCACTTGAAGATCCAAACCAACACTTATCCATTTTTCTAAGGATTTGTGATACTGTCAAAACCAATGGTGTACATCCTAACATTTACAAGCTGCTGTTATTTCCATTTTCCCTCAGAGACAAAGCTACTCAATGGTTGGAATCCTTTCTAAGAGATAGCATCAACAATTGGTAAGATCTAGTGAGCAAATTCCATGCCAAATTTTACCCGCCTCAGAGGATTATTAGGTTGAAGACTGAAGTACAAACATTCACACAGATGGATACTGAACCTCTCTATGAGGCATGGGAGAGATACAGGGCTCTAATTAGGAAGTGCCCTCCTGAAATGTTCAATAAATGGGACATATTGCATAATTTTTATGAAGGCTTGACATTGAAAGCTCAAGAGGCTTTAGATCACTCAGCCGGGGGCTCTTTATAATTGATGAAAACTACAGAGGAGGCCCAAAATCTCATTGATATAGTGGCTAACAACCAATATTTCTTTGCTCACCAAAGGCAACGCCAACCATCACAAAGGAAAGGAGTGATGAAGTTGGAAGGAGTGGACTCAATCCTAGCTCAAAACAAAATGATACAGCAACAAATTCAGCAACAATTTGAGCAAATGGCCAAGAGGATTAATAGCCTCCAAGCTGCAGCAGTAAATACAAGCCAACCATCAATCACATGGGGGCAAGGTGAAGAAGCTTGTGAAGATCAACAGCAAGAACAAGTGAATTACATGCACAATCACGGCTCTGGACATAATGAGGTTTATGGTGTCACTTACAACCCCTCCTGGAAGAACCACCCCAACCTCAGATGGGGAGACAATCACACTTAGACTCAACATCCATGGCAAAGGAATTCAAACCAAAACAGTTAGAAAAATACAAACCACAACAACCAGTAGAATAACAACCAAAATACATACAAAAAACCCCAAAACACTTACCCCAACTTTAACCATTATCCATCCAATAACCAAGCCACCCATCAAAATACTTACCATCAACCCTCAACATCTCACAAACAACCAATCTCACAAGACTCTCAGAGGATCACCAATTTGGAGCTCTTGATAGAGAAAATGATGAAGAACCAAGAACTTACAACTAAAAATCAAGAAGCTTCAATGAAAAATATGGAAAGACAGATTGGACAGCTTTTCAAGTAGATTGCTATTGAGAGACCATCAAGCTCATTGCCAAGTGACACCATCCCTAATCCAAAAGAAGAGTGCAAAGCTATACAGCTAAGGAGTGGAAAGGTCTTGATGAAAGATGAAGGAGCAACCAAGAAGCCAAAGGAAAATGACAAGAAGCAAGCTGAGAAAGAGGAAGCCAGCAACAAAGAAGTGACAGCAAGCAAGCAAACTTCAGGGAAGCTCAAATATAAAGAAGACCAGCTACAAATTTCAAGGAAAGGGAAGTAAGTAATGGAAGAACCAACCAAGGAACAAAGGTAGGGAGTGAACTTCACACCTCCACTGTCATACCCCCAAAGGTTCAACAAGGAGACCAAGGACCAACACTTCCCTAAATTCCTTGAAGTCTTCAAGAAATTGGAGATAAATATTCCACTGGCTGAGGCACTAGAGCAGATGCCTCTATATGCAAAGTTCTTGAAAGAGCTTATCAAAAAAAAGAGGAGTTGACAAGAGAAGGAAACAGTGCTTCTCACTGAAGAATGCAGGACACTAATCCAGAAGGGACTTCCCCCTAAACTTGAAGACCCTGGGAGTTTTTTTTTGCCTTGTACCATTGGCAGCATGATCATCAATAAGGCGATGTGTGATCTAAGGGCGAGTATCAACCTAATGCCCTCTTCTTTGGTGAAGCTATGCATAGAGGAAGTGAAGACAGTACAGATGTCTTTAGAATTAGTGGACAAGTCAGTGATATGTCCCAGGGGTGTGATTGAAAACCTTCTAGTAAAGGTGGACAAATTCATATTCCCTGCAGATTTTGTGGTCTTAGACTCAAATGAAGATGGAGGTGATTCCATACTAGGAAGACCATTCTTGGTGACAGCAAGGGCCATTATAGATGTGGAGCAAGGAGAGCTAACCCTCTGAATGCATGATGAAAGCATCACCTTGAATGTCTTCCCAGAAATACAACACATTGAAGAAAAAAGAAGCTGCATGGAGACTGATAAAGGAGACTTGCAATGGAAGAAGAAAACAAACAAGACAATCATTGATTACCTTCTAGAGCAAGAAACAAATAACACAGCAAGGCAAAAAGAGAATAAAAGTATGCAGAGTGATAGAGGAAAGCAAGAAGAAATTGAAATGTTAACTGCTAGGAAAGAAAGCCCAGAGATGCAATCCATTGCCAAAAAGGGAGAAGGATCCATACATAGAAAGAAAAAAAGCAAAAAAAGGGTTAAAAAGGGGTGGAAGAACAAAAAGATCCTAACTGAGGGATTCCAAAAAGGGGATAAAGTGCAGTTAGTTTACCAACAACTGGGGGCAAGCCAATAAGCTGATGACTACTACACTGTCAGCAAAATACTCTCACTAGAGCATGCTGAAATTGAGCATCAAGGCACTAAAAGGAAGATCACAGTGAGGGGAGACAAGTTGAGACACTACAGTCATCAACCACCCTAATGAGAGGCCAATGTCAAGCTAGTGACAATAAAGAAGCGCTTGTTGGGAGGCAACCCAACCTGAGGTAGTTTTCTTTTCATAGCTATTTTAATAAAAAGGTTAATTAGTTTTATCTATATTGTAAGAAGCTAAGTTTGGTGTTGCACACCAAAACAATCTAAGGGAGAATGAAAGATTCTAAGTTTAGTGTTCCACCAAAAATCTCATCATAAAACACATTCTCACCTTCTGCATAATGCTAGCTTCAAGATTTTAGATAAACTAGTTAACCAATCTACCGTTTCCTAGTTTTTTTTTTCTTTTTTTTGGTTCTATTACCTTTAGCAAAGACATAAGGGTCTTACATATGGTTAATGTGTTGCATAAGAAGCATTGGCAAGGGACTAAGTTTGGTGTTCACACACCAAAGTAAGTTCAAAAGCCCACAAATAAGCTTTGCATACTAACCGTTGCCTTAAAGGCTTGAGAAGCAAGCAACTTTTGAGACTAATGCAGGAATATGGCTAACATCTAAAGACAATCTACATTATGACTCAAAAGGGACACAACAGAAGGAAGAATGAAAAGCTGCAACCCAACAGGTTGTATTTACACTTTATCTTTATTGTTGTGAAATGTTTCAATTTAGAGATCCCTTCATGTCTGGCTAAAGTGTTCATTTAGTTACAAGTGAGAATTTTTGCTGAAGAAAGTAATCTGCATAATAATTGTCATCCCTCACTATCTTAGATTTTGTTTTGTTTCCCTGCTTCTTGAATAAAAGAAAAAAATGGTTGATTTAGAAAAATAATTGTTCAATGTTGCAAAAGTTAGAATGAAAGTTACTGGTGGTATGTGTTTGATTCAATTGTTAGCTCACAAAATAAATGCTGCATAATGACATGTTCCTTGAAGCCTAAGCTAGTTTGCTGCTATAATCTTTTAATTAATGAGAGTCCCTTGAGAATGAATCAAAACAAAAAGAAAAAGAAAAAGAAAATCCAAGAATTGGCAAAGAAACAAACAATAAGGCTAGACACCAATAGCTTGGACCCTAGGACACATGCCTGTGGTGTTTTTGTACTAGGATATGCTTGGACAAGTAGGTTCTGAGGAGTATATCAAAAATTGGCCACTTAGATCAACTGATTTGGGATTGCCAACTGAAAGTCCACAATAAAGAGCAACTTAGCTACAAAAACATTTAGTGATCCAAAGAGATGCTGGGCATCAATGATCCTAGGAAGAAAATGTGAGCCATGTGTCTGTGGTGAAAAAATGTTGAGCAAAACAAAGCCAAAGGCTGCTGCAACATTTGCCACCAAGCCTTCAATGAACAATAAGCTCTAAGCACAAATAAAGAAGGAAAAGCTAGCAAGGGATTAAGCAAAAATTAAAGCATTATAGCAGCAACTTTAGTGAATCTTTGAGGAAACAAATCTTATGTAACAGCAAGTAATAAATGAGCTATGATTGTCTGCATAAAAACCCATGAACCAAGTTCAACTATCTGCTAAATAATAACATGCATACTTCTCTGTTTCAATTCATTTTCTCTTATGATTAGTGCTTGCTTGGGGACAAGCAAGTTTTAAGTTTGGTGTTGTGATGACAAGTCATCATATGCTAGCTTTTCAAGCAAATTTTACTTGTTTCATTAGTTTTTATGCACTTTCTTGCATTGTAAGTTAGTAATTTAGAGTGGAATTGCATGGTTTCTTTGAATCAATCAACCACCCTTTAATTGGCATAAAATCATGGGGTTTAAGCTTGAATTAATTGAGTTTTAAATGAATTTTAAACCTTGTGAATTTGGTGATACTTTGATTGGTTGTTTTGATTTTTTGTAGGTGAAGAAAAGAAAAAAAATAAGAAAAGTGTGCCCAAAGGAAACAAAAAGTGTAGCCAAAGAAAGAAAGATAGCATGGCTTAAGGAGGAGGAAAGCGTGGCACATACAAGGAGCAAGAGCCTAAAGCTCTTGCCAAGAGCTTAGAGCTCTCCACAAGAAACAAGCGCCACATATCAAGGAGGGAGCAAGGCAAAATTTTCAAAGCTCAGCTCTCCCCAAGGGCTTTTTCAGGCTTGCCTCAGGGAAATTCAAGGAAAAATAGTTTGCCAAAGCACTCCACAAGTTTCGAACTCAAGACCAAGGGGGAGGGGGCAGCACTATCTCACAAGAAAAACAAGCCAAAATTCGCTTGTTTTCACTCCATGGGAATCGAACCAAGCACCCCAAGGAAGCAAGGAACAAGGCGCCACTTTGTGCACAAGAGAAAGGGGCCAGTGCATGCCTCACCAAGGTTTCGAACTTGGGACCTCACCAAAGAGTTGAGCACTACTTCCCTTGCCACATGAAGCATGATGCGCACACTTGACACGGACTAGGGAGCTTGATGCGCACAATTGACACGGCCATGGAAGACTTGGTGCACAACACACATGCAACACCAAGACTCAGCTCCCCCCAAGAACCGAGCTTGACCCTGGGAGCAACACATGGGCTAAAAAGCAATTGAAGTGGAATAATCACACCAAAAGCTCAGCTCTCCGCATGAACCGAGCTTGATCCTGGGAGCAATACATGGGCTGAAAATTCAATTAAAAATCCAATTCAATTCAATTCTTCACTAAATTAAAAAGCCCATTCCAAATTCTAAAATCCAAAAATAGGAAATGTATAAATAGAAGCTAGTTTGATTTAGATAGGACTTTTGAACTTTTACTCTTACCCTCATTTTAGAATTTTTACTTTCTTGTGAATTGTTACTTTGGATCTTTGAGAATTGCGAAGGAGAATTGATCTCTCTTCTTCCTTGTTCTTGCTTCTGCACTCTTTACTTCTTGTCTTGGATCTTGGGTGGAGAATTGAAAAAATTCTGTTTCAATCTCACCTTGAGATCTCTTTGTTTATTTTTCTGCATAATTCTAGAAACTGTGATTTGAATCTAAATTATGTTTACTGCTTTCTTCTACTCTTCTGCAAATTATTCGTCTACTTCATTTGCAATTGTTCTTGTTGGATCAAGAAAGGACTTGAGATCTAGACTTGTTTTCTAGCTCCTCTACCCCTGAGATCTTCAACTTTCTTTTAGTTATTGCAATTGAGCTACATTTCACGTTCTGTTTGGTTTCTCAAGAAATTATTCTTCTCTTGTTTAGATCTGCTGCATCTAAATTTATCTACCACTTTTCTGTTAATTGTCATTTACTTTTGCTTGTTTAATCTCTGCAATCCCAGCTCCCAATTCCTTTTATAATTCAAGCAATTTACATTTCTTGCACTTTAAGCTTCAGTCATTTACATTTCTTGCAATCTAAGTTTCTGCAATTTATATTACTTGCACTTTAAGATTCAGCTTCTTTACTTTCTTTGCCTTTTAATTTACAGTCAATTACCCCTCTCCCTTTAAATTTCATGTAATTTAGCTTCTGTTGGATACAAATCACTCAAATAAACCCTTGTTCGCTTGACTAAATCGACCACCTAACTAAAATTGGTCAATCCTTCAATCCTTGTGGGATCGACCTCACTCATGTGAGTTATTATTACTTGATGCGACCCGGTCCACTTGCCGGTGAGTTTTGTGATGGATCGTTTTCCACACATCAGGAGTAGAGCTTGCAAGACCATTGGAAACACCTCTCCCAAGGCCCTTGCCATCCAATACAACATTCAAGTGGGTAAAATCCTTATCTTCAACCCTTACTTTTCCACTTGAATATGGTTTGCTTGAAACAGATGGTCAGCTTAGAGCTCTTTGTGGCTTTAAGAGTAAGAGGGAAATGGTTAGTAGTCGGAATTGGCATGCAAGGTTCAATATGGTTCCACACTCCAAATCAAAGTACAAGGATTGGTATAGAGCTCGATTGAATGGTCTTGGAAGATGTTTGGGTATCTTAGTGAGAATTCAGATTGCGTACCACCCAGTTGGAACACTGTAAATCAAAGCAAAGACAGGTGCAAAAGCAAGGGTTGGGACCCCAGAATTCATTCTGACAATCAACACTCCTGGAGCCTTGTCACTTGCTTTAACTTGCTCGAAAGCTTTATGTGCCTAGTTTAGGACCCCGGAGGCTATTGGAATTACAAACACTGGTGGGGATTCCTGGATGAGTTCAAGCACAACCCACCATGGTATGATCGTTCTTTTTCAATCTTAGTTTTATTTTATTTTGCGTTCTTCTTAGTTTTATTTTATTCCATTTTTATTACATAATGTCTGCATCGGCATTTTTCATTCTGCATACTGCATATAAAAAAAAAGCTACACCACGCGTGCGCGTAGGCCATGCGTGGGCGTCGATCCCAAATCGGCGTCTCCATCCAACGACCAGAAAGTTTTGATAGAATCGTGCGGCTGTTGTGCTCTAGGCACAATTTGCCCCACGTGTACGCATCCCCGACGCGCACGTGTCAATTTCATTATTAGTATTCCACGCATACACGCGTCGCATGAAAATTCTAGCCCACTCAATTTGAACAGAGAGTTGTGCCAAAACGACGCTAGAATCGTGCGTTTAGCAAAATTTTGGTCGACGCATTCGCGTGCCCCACGCGTACACGTCATCTTCAGCTATCCCTTTTCACGCGTTCGTGTCGAAGATGCTTACGCGTCGATTCATTTTTCCCCATCCACGCTCACGCGTGATCCACGCGTACGCGTGGATTTGATTTTATAACCCCCCTGACGCGAGAACCCTAGCTCACTCACGTGCCTCATTCCCTCCTCCCTCAACGTTCCATTTTCCTTCTTCTCCCTCAAACCTCCATCGCAGCAACCAACCCTCACCACCAAACCCCACCGCAGCCACCACCGGCAACCCCAGACCACCGCCGACCGCCCCTCACTCTTTCAGCCCTCTCCTCCTCTTCTTCTCCTTATTCCTACCCTTTCTAAACCCCATTGCCACCAGCCACCACCGCGGCTACCGCCGACGAAACCAGAACCGCCACCGACACCGCCCCTCCTTCTCCCTCCTTCTTTTTTCTCTTCTCCTCCTTATTTCCCTTCTCAACCCCTTGTCTTCACCAAGCCACTGCAGACAGCAGCAACGCTGCCGTGCCACCACCACCTCACCGCCGTGCCACTCCTCTCCCCTTTCCTTTTCGATTCTAGTACCATACCTTCCCCAGATTTCCATGTCTCTTTTCATTTTATTTTTCTGTTCACTTAAGTCAGTTTGCATATTTACTTTTTGTTCAAATTAGGATAGTTAGAATTGCATGTTCTTAGTGGATTTTAGGTGGTTAGCTAGCTATGTTGTGGTTAGAGGATTCTAGGTCTGATAAGTGCCCCGTTCCTGCTGTTTGATTTATCTGATTTTCCCAATTGCTTTGCTGTTGATGTTGCTGGCTTGCTGTTTCATTGCTGTTTGATACTATTTTGCTTCATGACGTCAATTCACATAAGTTGAATTTGTTACTTTTGATTGAATTTATTGCTCTGAGTTTATATACCATGCTGATTGCTACTTCTTTGCTGAACTGCCTTGACTCTATCTGAACTGAGTTTTTGCTATTTATTTCTCTGGGAACGTTCATTTTACTGTCGAAATGCTGCCCAATTTTTCTGAAAAAAGTGTCTTACTTACCTCTCACTCATGAATTGACTTTAGTGCTTTTGGCATTGCGATTTAGTTGGTTTACACCAAAGCCATTTCATGAGATGCTGGGCCGGCATTTCCTTCCAATTGGTTCCCTTCTTAATTGAATTACATTGTTGATGATTTTATTTCTATTTGTGATTTCTTTACTACCTGTTTCATCATCAATAATCCACATTCTTTGCTTGAATGTGAGTTGCTTGTTCTTCAATCTTGTGAACATCTGTTAGCTAGGAACTACAGCACCATGCCATTAATTTTAACTTACCTCTTTAACTCTTGACTTCATTGACTTCCTAACCTTTCTCTTCGTTTTACACTAACTCTTTTCAACCCCTTTCAAGGCATGTTGATTGTTGTTTCTTGCTAAAATAAGCATTCTGAATTTTATTTAATAGATTCTTGGATTGTGATTTCTGATTGGTTTCTTTGATTCCTACCTTGCATCCAGTCCAAATTTCTATATCTTTATGACTCACTTCTTGCTTTAGCTTTCTTTCCTCTTTTACCTATCCACTGCTTGTTATGCTTGCCCATTAATTGCCTACTTGTTTCCCTGTTTCATTTGTTAATCTTTATCCTGGAACTTTTATTTTTCAGGATGTCTGATCCAAAAGGAAAGGGCAAGGCCAAGGCCAGCACTGGTAAAAGAAAAAGAGGCCAGTCCTCTGTGGCTCTATCAGATATTCTTGGGGATGATTCATGGCATGAGAAGAACTTCACTCTATAGGAAAAAGAAGATCAACTAGTGCCTGCGACTGATCCAATCAAGTTTGTAAATTGCTACTATGAACTGAAATATCAGATCTTTACGGATAAGAGGCACCTATATTTGGAAAAGACCCTCAGAATACCAACTGAATTACAATAATACACTACAGAACTGATCAAACAGAGAGGCTGATTCTTTCTAGAGAGGAATTTGACTGAAGTTAATGCATCCTGGATCCGGGAATTCTACTGTAACTATTACAAGATGACCCTGGATGCAGTACAGCTAAGAAGAAAACAGATTTTGGTTACTGAGGAAGCCATTGAAGATATCGTCCATTTCCAGCCTAAATCAAACGAGCCAGATGGTTATCAGAAGGCTGAGAAATCCATGAGGTTTATGAGCTTTGATTGGGATACTGTGAGGTGCACCATAGCCATTGATCCTGCTGTTCCCTGGGCTATGGGTAAGTCGACAGTAAATCCTAAGGGCATTAAGATTATCTATCTTAATGATGAGGCTCGGCTATGGCATCAAATCCTGAGTAACTATGTTATGCCGAGCACTCACGAGTCAGAGGTGCTGGCTGCTATGATCATTCTCATATGGTGCGTTATGGAAGGCAAGGAACTATATCTTCCACGGTTCATCAGGAAGTACATGGCTAGGGTTCATGTTCGAGGCACTCTAGCATTTCCTTATCTGATTACCCAGATGGACCGCTGAGCTTAGGTGCCACGGGAACTTGAGGATGAGAAGCCACTGGTTGCTGAATGCAAGAAGATCATCCCGCACGGTGATGAGCGGATAATTTATACGCTTTTTGGCATTGTTTTTAGTATGTTTTTAGTATATTTTAGTTAGTTTTATTATGTTTTTATTAGTTTTTAAATAAAAATCACATTTCTGGACTTTACTATGAGTTTGTGTGTTTTTCTATGATTTCAGGTATTTTCTGGCTGAAATTGAGGGACCTGAGCAAAAATCTGATTCAGAGGCTGAAAAAGGACTGCAGATGCTGTTGGATTCTGACCTCCTTGCACTCGAAGTGGATTTGCTGGAGCTACCGAAGCCCAACTGGCGCGCTCTCAATTGCATTGGAAATTAGACATCCTGGGCTTTCTAGCAATATATAATAGTTCATACTTTGCCCGAGATTTGATGGCCCAAACCGGCGTTCCAAGTCAGCACAAAAATTCTGGCGTCAAAACGCCAGAACTGACATAAAAGCTGGAGTTAAACGCCCAATCTGGCACAAAAGCTGGCGTTTAACTCCAAGAAAAGTCTCTACACACGAAAGCTTCAATGCTCAGCCCAAGTACACACCAAGTGGGCCCGGAAGAAGATTTCTGCATTAATTACTTATTTCTGTAACCCTAGGCTACTAGTTTTCTATAAATAGGACCTTTTGCTATTGTATTTTCATACTTTGATAGACCTTTTCACATTTGGGGGCTGGCCTCACGGCCATGCCTAGACCTTTTTGTTCTTATGCATTTTGAACGGTGGAGTTTCTACACCCCATAGATTAAGGTGTGGAGCTCTGTTGTTCCTCATGAATTAATGCAAAGTACTATTGTTTTTCTATTCAACTCAAGTCTATTTCTTCTCCAAGATATTCATTCGCACTCAAGAACATGATGAATGTGATGATTACGTGACACTCACCACCATTCTCACCTATGAATGTGTGCCTCACAACCACTTCGTTCTACATGCAATCAAGCTTGAATGTGTATCTCTTGGGTTTCTAATCAAAGATTAGAACCTTCGTGGTATAGGCTAGAATTATTGGCGGCCATTCCTAAGGTCCGAAAAGTCTAAACCTTGTCTGTCGTATTCTGAGTAGGATCTGGGAAGGGATGACTGTGACGAGATTTAAACTCGCGAGTGTTGGGCATGTGACAGACGCAAAAGGATCAATGGATCCTATTCCAACATGATCGAGAACCGACAGATGATTAGCCGTGCGGTGACAGCGCATTTGGAATATTTTCACTGAGTGGACGGGAGGTAGCCATTGACAACGGTGAAACCCAACATAAAGATTGCCATGGAAAGGAGTATGAATGATTGGAAGAAGGCAATAGGTAAGTAGAGGTCCAGAAGGAACAAAGCATCTTCATACACTTATCTAAAATTCCTACTAATGAATTACATAAGTATCTCTGTCTTTATTTTATGTTTTATTCATATTTTAATTATCAATTCTCCATAACTATTTGAATCCGCCTGACTAAGATTTACAAGGTGACCATAGCTTGCTTCAAGCCGACAGTCTCCGTGGGATCGACCCTTACTCACGTAAGGTTTATTACTTGGACGACCCAGTGCACTTGCTCGTTAGTTGTGCAGAGTTGTGACAAAGAGTTGAGATTACAATTGTGCGTACCAAGCTGTTGGCGCCATTGATGATCACAATTTCGTGCACCCCACGGCAAGCGGTTCGGCCCTCTAGGCCACAGACCACCCTCTCTTACTGCCTCTACTGATGTGGCCACATCCTCCACAACACCTTCAGCATCCACAGCACCCTCAGCGCCTGCTGTACCACCCACATCCACAGCACCATCATCCGCTTCACAGCCAGTCTGCCTTCTGGTGCACCACCTCTTTGAGCGCCTGGATTAGATGGAGGGCCGCAACCAGCGGCGTTATGAGCGGTCTGAGCGTCGCAGTAAGCGACGCTACGAGCATCTAAAGCTGATGATCAGGTCGGGGCATTGATGATCAAAATATTGATGGTTTAGAATTCACAATAAATTCTCGTTGCAAGTATAGTTTCTAAACCAAGCAATAATCCTTTCATATAAAAATTTGTTTGTCACTTAAGCAAACCCAATAAAATTTATAACCGAAGTATTTAGACTTCGGGTTGTCTCTCAAGGAATTGCAGGGAGGTGTGTTTATTTTGGTTATGGAAAAAGTATCTTTTTGGGTTTTTTAAGATAAGAAGCAACAATAGTAAATGGCAATGGAAACAAACTAACTATAAAAACTCTTGGCAAAGTGTGAGAACTGGAAATTCCATCCTAGTTATCCTTATCAGGTGTGATGAAAATTGTTTATTGCTCCCACTTAGTTAACCCTTACTAAATAAAGGAAAGTCAAGTGGACTAATCAATTTGATTCCTCAAGTCATAGTCAACTCCTATGGAAAGACTAGCTTTAGAGGGATCCAAATCAATCAGCAAATTCCAATTTTCAATCAACAGCTGGGTTTGATAACTAAAGTGTCACCAATTACTCAACAAAAGCCAAGAGGAGAAAAATCCAAATTATTTATATCATAAATAGAAGAAAGCAATCATAAATCTGAAATACCTCAATTTATATTAAATAAGAAAATCAATTCTAACATAGAGTTCATAAATCAATATTGAGAAAATAAACAAACTAAAGTAATAGAATAAATAAAAGTAGAAGAGAACATAAATTAAAGGAACATTGAACCTGGAATGAAGAAGGAGTAAATCTAACCTATGAGAAATCCTAAATCCTAAAACCTAAGAGAGAGGAGAGAGCCTCCCTCTCTAAAAACTACATCTAAAACCTAAAATTGTGAATATGAATGTTGTGTCAATGAATGAATCGATTCCCCCACTTTATAGCCCCTAATTTGTGTTTTCTAGGCCGAAATCTGGGTCAGAAACAGCCCAGAAATTGCCCCAAGCGATTTCTGATACGTCCAGCACGCGGCAAAGTCACGTGTATGCGTGGATTGAGTTTTCTCCAGGTCACGCATGCGCGTTATCCACGCGTGCGCGTCGCCTATCTTCGGAGCAGCTATGGTAAATTATATATCATTGCGAAGCACCAGATGTTAGCTTTCCAATGCAACTAGAACCGCCTCATTTGGACCTCTAAAGCTCAAGTTATGGTCAATTTAGTACCAAGAGGTCAGGCTGGACAGCTTTAGTAGTTCCTTCAATTTCTTGTATTCCTTCCACTTTTGTATGCTTCCTTTCCATCCTTTAAGCCATTCCTGCCCTGTAATCCCTGAAATCACTTAATGCACATATCACGGCATCGAATGGTAATAAGAGAGGATTAATATTAGCAAATATAAGGCCAAAGAAGCATGTCTTCAATTATAGTACAAAATCAAGAAGGAAAAATGTAAACTCATGCAAATCATATGAATAAGTGAGTAAAGAATTGATATAAACCACTCAATTGAGCATAAGTTAAACCATAAAATAGTGGTTTTATCAGGCATACTGACATCCCCTCCGAGCCTGACACGCCATCGGAGCCCTCTGAGGAGGTGGAGGATGAGCAGGAGGAGGAGGCACAGGTGGTTGATCAGCAGCATGCACAACAGGAGCCCCAGCACGAGGAGCCACAGCTTGAGCAGACCACAGAGCCAGCAGAGCCACAGGCACCTACAGAACCATCACATTTAGAGCCAGTAGCACACCCCTCGACCGAAGACGACGGAGTTACAGGCGATGATCCTTCACACCAGGCTTGACTGAAAGCATCGAGGACGATGCTATGATATAAGTGTGGGGAGTTCGCCATCTTTGGCGGATTTTATTTTGGTGAAATATTTCAGATATTTTATCCTATTTTTGCTTTATTCTGTATTTTTGCTTTATCTTATTTTATTTTATCTTATTTTCCTTTCAGTACTTGCACATTTTCTTTTACTGTACTTTTATTTTTTTACTTTGTTACATTTTGCACTTTGGGCTGTATATATCTTCGATATTTAGCTTCAATTTCACCTTTGGTCTATTAGTTGTGATATAGAGAAATATGGATTATTGAGCTTAGTTTACCCTTTTATCATATGAGAATTTGGTTTGATTGAAAATAGGGAGTAAACTAGAAATTTTTAGTCTTTCATAATCACGACAATCCACTTAGTATACATATATATAGTAATAAATGATGGTCAATTGATGACATTTTCAAGGAATATATTTATTTTTAGGAAAGACATTTAAGGATTCACATTGACTTGAGTTAAAACTTTTTATTTTTACTTGCATGATATATATAATTGGATATATGGTTTTTGAGCCAAAGAACACACAACCCGTGAGTTTTTGAGCTTAATTGTATGGTTACCTTATTTAGCCATAAAATTTTATTCTTGTGTGTTTCTTCACTATGATTCCAGACTTTACTTTGTTCCATTCTATATGTCCACTGTTTAGTGTATTTACATGCTTGCATATGATTGAGGCTATTATTTATCATTAACTCACTTATCACAAATAGCCTACCCCCTCAATCAACCTTGTTTGCCACTTTGAGCCTTTTAATCCCCATTTATTTTGTATTTTATCACATCACTAGCCTTAAGCGGAAAAACAAATTAATTACCCCAAATTGAATCTTTGGTTAGCTTAAGATAGAGATTGCGTATCAATTAAGTGTGGGGAACCGTGAGAACTTGAGTTGATAAGAAAGTATTGAGTTTTATTGATAATATGTTGGGAATTTGGGTGCATACTCATGTGAGACCAAAACAATTCACACACCATGTGTATTGATATGTTATATTCTTTTTTATAAAAAAATAAATAAATAAATAAATAAGGGGATAAAACTACCCCGGTGTTAAGTGATCAATGCATATGTGAGAAAATTAAAGAAGATTTGGTGCATGAGTATGTGATGCAAAAGTGGGAATTATGGGTAGCTAGGAATGATTTTAAAAGTACATAAAGTATGTGTATGTTAGGTGAGAACTTAGGCTTGTCAATGATTCAATTTATGTCTCACTTGGCCATACATATATCCTCACCCTTGCCTTAACCCCATTACAACCTTGAAAAGACCTCATGATATTTGCATTCGTGCATTAAATATTTGTTGAATGGTTAGATGAATAACAAAGTCTTAGAAAGCATGACTAGAGAACAATAGAGTGATTAACCCCAAACACTGAATGATTAGAGTGCATATACAATTCCAGTGAGGGTTCCATAGCTCGTCTCCATATGTCCATGTTTGATCATTGCTTGTCTTGCAAGTTTGTGAACTCTTTTGGTTGACTCAACTCAATTGTGAATGTGTTTTAAGGAGATTTAGTCCTTGATTGTGCATATATGATTTCCTTGAAAATTTGGATCAATCTGACCACATGAATGCTTATATATATAGACAGATGGTAATTAGAATTGCATGATGCATGTAGGTAGCTTGCATTTAGATAGATTGCATTGCATAAGTTCCACCATTCTGCCTTCACACTTTTTCAATTTCTCTTGAGTTGAGCATGAGGACATGCTAATGTTTAAGTGTGGAGAGTTTGATAAACCACTATTTTATGGTTTATCTTGTGTTTAATTGAGTGGTTTTTATCAGTTCTTTGCTCACTTATTCATATAATTTGCATGGTTTTACAATTCCTTCCTGATTCTGTAATAAAGTTGAAAACTTATTTCCTAGGCCTTTAAACTTTTAATTTTAATTATCCTTTATTACCATTCGATGCCTGATGCCAGGGCATTTTGGCCAATTTCACTGACCTTTTCTTTACTATTTTTAGGGTAGTTCCATGCATTTCCTTAGGAAATAAGATAGTTTTGGGTAGATATTTACTTACATCTTGATTCAAGTATACATTGTGCACTTTACATGATTTCATGAGGATTTTGTATAAATTTAAGGACAAATTGGATGTTGCATTTCCCATGACTTGGACTAGAACTTTGATGCACTTTATTGCTTGATTTCAGGACAAAGGAAGCAAAGAAGAACCACATTAGTGGCTACGTTAGTTACACTAACATTAACACTAACGTGGAATGGGAGTAACTTGCAAAGTTAATGAGAAAAGTAATTGTCAATAACGCTCTCGAAGCCATCATTGCCCACGTTAAGAGTCATGTTAACTAAGTTAACGTGAACTCTAACGTGGAAGAAAGGAAATAGAGCCAACATTAGTGACACTTAACATTATCACTAACGTTGGACCAAGCTCATAAGTGGCCACGTTAGTTGCCACGTTAACTTAGTTAACGTGGCCTCTAACGTTAAGAAGAAAGGGGGAAGCCAATGTTAGTGACATTTAACATTATCACTAACGTTTGCCAAGTCACATTAAGCCACGTTAACTTCCACGTTAACCTAGTTAACGTGGAAGCTAACGTGAGGAAACAAAGTGGTCGACAACGTTAGTGACACCAAACATTGTCACTAACGTTGGAAGGAACCCACACAAGCCCTAATAAGCCATGTTAACTCCCACGTTAACTTAGTTAACGTGGAAGCTAACGTGAAGAAGGAAGGTGATCGCCAACGTTAGTGACACCCAACATTGTCACTAACGTTGGAAGGAGCCCACACTTGCCACCATGAGCCACGTTAACTCCCACGTTAACTTAACGTGAGGAGAAGGATGATGAGCCAATGTTAGTGACATTCAACATTGTCACTAATGTTGGAGATGGCTAGCACAGCCACGTTAGAAGCCACGTTAACCTAGTTAACATGGACTCTAACGTGGGAGCTAAGGGGCACATTGGAACGTTAGTGACAATGTTAAGTGTCACTAACGTTCTCGAAGGTTGGCAAGCCTACGTTAAAAGAGCCACGTTAACTAAGTTAACATGGACTCTAACGTAGGGAAGGGGAAGACTTCTCAATGTTACTGGGAAAGTTGAGTCCCAATAACGTGTGCGAAGGGCATAGAGGCAACGTTAGTGGCAACGTTTGTGCCACTAACGTTGAAGTTAACGTGGCTCTTACTTTGGTAAGAAACGTTAGTGAAAAAGTGATTGTCACTAACGTTCTCGAACCCATATTTTCACTAAACGTTAACACCACTAACGTCCTGAGCCAAAGTCTCTGACCACTTCACACTTTCTCTCTGCAAGTAAAACTCAGCCCAATGAAGAAGATAACTGCTTCAAACTCAAGATCCAAAGGCCCATACCCAAGACTTGAAGAACCAACTAGAAGATCAGAAGAGTAGTATATATAGGAGTAGCTTTGAATTAAATAGAGAGTTGGAAATTATAGGGAGCCTCTTGGCATAGAATTACTCTCTGTATTTTACTTTCTCTGTACTTCTAGTTTCATCATGTATTCTCCATCTTTGTTTTCATTTTCCAGAGCTATGAACAACTAAACCCCTTTCATTGGGTTAGAGAGCTCTGTTGTAATTTGATGGATCAATACTATTTTTCATTATTCTTCTTCTATCTTTTCTCTTGATTTTACTTGAAAGCTTTCGATCTTCATCCAATTGGGTAGTTATCTTAGAAAAGAAGCTATTCAAACTTGGATCTCTTCTGAACCTTGAAAGAGGAATGAAGAGATCATGCTAGAAATGCTTTCTCATGCTGGACCAAATTGGGTTTGGATGGATATGTGACTATAATCCTCTCAACACTTGATTTGGAAAATGCATGTGGTATAATCAGTGATCATACTTCATCTCTTCTCATGAGCAATTGACCAAGGAATTGGCTATTGATCAAGATTTGAGAGATTGAATTACAAGGAATTGTGATTCGATCACTTAAGATTGCCAAGGAGATCAATGAGTGCATTGATTGAGGAAGAGATGAAAATGAAGTTGATCCGGAGAATGCAACATCTCCTGAGCCCAATGAACTCTCCATTTCTGATTTTACCCATTCTCTTTAATTTCTGCCATTTACATTTATGAGCAATACCCCATTCCCATTTACAATTTTGCAATTTACTTTCCGTCATTTACATTCATCTCTTTATTTTCAGCATTTACTTTTCTGTTATTTACTTTCCCGTCATTTAATTTTCTGCAATTCTCAACTCAAATTCTGGATTCGTTCACCTAGAACATTCCTCTAGTTGAAGTTGCTTGATCAATCAATCCCTGTGGGATTCGACCTCACTCTATTGTGAGTTTTTACTTGACGACAAATTCGGTACACTTGCCGAAGGGAAATTTGTTATGAGACAAGTTTTCCGTGCATGAAGTTTATGGCGCCGTTGCCGGGGATTGATTGTGCATCAACAATGATTAAATTGGAGGAAAACTAGATTGAGCATTTTATTTTTGTTTGATTTAATTTTCTGTTTGAGTCATTTACTTTCTGTTTTAGTTAATTTATTCCCTTCCCCCTACTTTTTCTTTGTTATTTACCATTCATTTTACTAACCCACTAACTGTTTGATATATTGCATCACTCACACTAATAGTAATTCTGACATAAATACTTTCTGCATCTATTTTCCTTGCTTGTACTTGTTGGTTGTATGACAAGAAGAAGAAGCGGGGCTTCAACTACCTTTGATTCTGAACCTGAGAGGACCTTCTTGAGATTAAGAAGGGAAGCAAGAGGAAAAAGAGTAGTTGGTGCTGAGGAAGAGGAGGAATACTTTGAACCAAACATGGAAGAAAACATGGAAAACCATCATGAAGAAGAAGCTCACAACCATGGCGGAGGAGGACGAGCAAATCATGCTGGGGAGAATAGAAGAGTTTTAGGCTCTTACATCAATCCAAACCCAGGAAACTGTGGAAGTAGCATTCAAAAGCCAACCATCCATGCCAACAACTTTGAACTAAAACCACAGCTCATCACCCTTGTTCATAACAACTGTTCGTTCGGAGGAAGTGTCCAAGAAGACCTCAATCAACATCTAACCACCTTCCTGAGAATATGTGACACAGTGAAGTCTAATGGTGTTCATCCTGACGCCTATAGACTGCTCTTATTTCCATTCTCACTCAAGGATAAGGCAGCCAAGTGACTGGAGTCTTTCCCAAAGGAGAGCTTGACAACTTGGGAAGATGTGGTGAACAAATTCTTAGCAAGATTTTACCCCCCTCAACGAATCAATAGGCTGAGAGCTGAGGTCCAAACTTTCAGGCAACAAGATGGTGAGACTCTATATGAAGCATGGGAGAGGTTTAAAGACCTGACAAGGAGGTGCCCACCAGATATGTTCAACGAATAGGTGCAGCTGCACATTTTCTATGAAGGCCTGTCATATGAATCAAAGAAGGCAGTAGACCATTCATCCGGAGGATCTTTGAACAAGAAGAAGACCATTGAGGAGGCCATAGATGTCATTGAAACTGTAGCAGAGAATGACTACTTCTATGCTTCCAAAAGAGGGAACACAAGAGGAGTAATGGAGCTAAATAATGTAGATGCTCTGCTGGCCCAAAACAAGCTCATTACCCAGCAGCTGGCTGACCTCACCAAGAAGATGGAGAGGAACCAAGTAGCAGCAATCGCCACTTCATCAACAACCCAAGAAGGAGTGAATGAAGAAGCAGAGGGTAGTCAGGAGCAAGCCAACTACATTGGGAATTCACCTAGGCAAAATCATGATCCATACTCCAAGACCTACAACCCTGGATGGAGGAATCACTCAAACTTTGGGTGGGGGAATCAACAAGACCAAAGCCTTGATCAAAGAGGCCCAAATCCCAACAATGCAGCTCACCAACATTTCACATCTAGGCCATATCAACACTCCGATAACAACACCTCTCCACATTCACATCAAAACCAAAATAACTTACCTCATCCTTACACCTCTAATCACGATCTACAAGCATTTGATGACAGACTCTCAAGGATTGAGTATCTACTTGAAGGCATAGGCAAAGAGATTCAAGACAGTAAAGCATTTCGAGAAGAAGTGATGTCTAATATGTAGAATCAGGATGCTGCCATCAAGAAACTTGAGACACTAATTGGCTACTTATTCAAGCAAATTCCCAGCCACAACCTTCGCAGTAATACTAACTCAACCAAAAGGGAGGAGTGTCAGGCTATCACCCTTCGGAGTGGGAAGAAACTGAAGGAAACCCCCCAGAAACCACAAGAAGAGGACTCAAATAAAGAGGAAGAAGAGCAGGATGAAGCTCGAGTTCCGACTTTGAGTTCACGAAAAGGGGAAGGAGTGCTGAAGCCAGACGTCCCAAGAGTCCCATACCCTCAGCAATTAAAGAAGAAGGGAGATGACAATTAGTTCTCGAGATTTTTGGAAATCTTCAAGAAACTGCAAATCAACATACCCTTTGCTGAAGCAATAGAACAAATGCCACTCTACGCCAAGTTCTTGAAGGAGCTTATGACTAAGAAGAGAAGCTAGAAGAACAACGAGACTGTGATACTAACCGAAGAATGTAGTGCTATCATTCAGCACAAACTGCCCTAGAAATTGAAGGATCCTGGGAGTTTTTAGATCCCTTGCATTATAGGGGAAATTACAGTGGAGAAAGCTTTTTGTGACTTAGGAGCCAGCATCAACTTGATGTCAGTAGCTATGATGAGGAAGATGAAGATAGAGGAGGCTAAACTAACAAAAATGGCCTTACAGTTGGCAGACAGATCGTTCAAGTTCCCTCATGGCATCGTAGAGGATTTGCTGGTGAAAGTGGGAGACTTCATATTCCCGGCAGACTTCGTAGTGCTGGACATGCAGGAGGAAGCCAAGACCTCCATTATCTTGGGAAGGCCATTCTTGGCCACTGCTGGAGCTGTCATTGATGTCCAAAAAGGTGATCTCACCCTGAGATTACACAATGAAAATATGACAATCAATGTGTTCAAGGCCATGAGTTACCCACAAGAACAACTGGGGGAATGTATGAGGTTGGACTCACTTGAAGAGGAGGTGCAGGAGAGTTTTGAAGAAGAAGAGTTTGAAGAACTCGAAGGAATAATAGAAGAAGAGTGTACAAAAAGTGAAGAGGTTGCAACAACAGAAATTGGCATACCAGGTGCACCAAAGGAAAAGAACGAAAAGTCAGAAGCACCTAAACTTGAACTCAAAGCACTGCCACCCACTCTCAAATATGCATACTTAGGAGAAAATGAAAATTACCCAGTGATCATAAGCTCATGCCTCAGCAAAGATCAAGAGGATGAACTGATCAAAGTACTGCGACAGCACAAGGATGCCATTGATTGGACACTTGCTGACCTGAAAGGGATAAGTTCGGCCATATGCATGCACAAGATACTGCTAGAAGATGATGCCAAACCATCCATTCAATCTCAAAGGAGGTTGAACCCAATCATGAAGGAAGTGGTACAGAAGGAAGTTATGAAGTTATGGCAAGGGGGGTAATTTACCCAATCTCAGACAGCCCCTGGGTTATCCCAGTGCATGTCGTCTCAAAAAAGGGAGGAATTACCGTGGTTCCCAATGAGAAGAACGAACTAATTCCTACAAGGACAGTCACAGGATGGCGGATGTGCATAGACTACAGGAAGCTCAACGAAGCTACACGAAAAGATCATTTCCCCCTTCCATTCATGGATCAGATGTTGGAAAGACTTGCAGGGCACGCATATTATTATTTTCTCGACGGTTATTCAGGATATAACCAAATAGTGGTTGATCCTAGAGATCAAGAGAAAACCTCATTCACTTGCCCATATGGAATTTTTGCCTACAGGCGCATGCCATTTGGGCTATGTAATATGCCTGCGACTTTCCAACGCTGCATGCTTTCTATCTTTTCAGATATGATAGAAAAATTCGTTGAAGTTTTTATGGATGATTTCTCGGTATTCAGAGATTCCTTCCCTAGTTGCCTACATCACCTCGCCTTGGTATTGAAAAGATGCCAAGAGACCAATTTAGTCTTGAACTGGGAGAAATGTCACTTTATGGTGACAGGAGGAATAGTCCTTGGTCACAAAGTTTCCAACCAAGGCATTGAGGTTGACAGAGCTAAAGTAGAACATATTGAAAAACTGCCTCCACCCAGTGATGTCAGGGCAATTAGGAGCTTTTTAGGGCATGCTGGTTTTTACAGAAGGTTTATTAAAAATTTTTCAAAGATAGCTGATGAGCGGATAATTTATACGCTTTTTGGCATTGTTTTTAGTATGTTTTTAGTAGGATCTAGTTACTTTTATGGATGTTTTCATTAGTTTTTATGTTAAATTCACATTTCTGGACTTTACTATGAGTTTGTGTGTTTTTCTGTGATTTCAGGTATTTTCTGGCTGAAATTAAGGGACTTGAGCAAAAATCAGATTCAGAGGTTGAAGAAGGACTGCTGATGCTGTTGGATTCTGACCTCCCTGCACTCAAAGTGGATTTTCTGGAGCTATAGAACTCGAAATGGCGCGCTTCTAATTGTGTTGGAAAGTAGACATCCAGGGCTTTCCAGAAAAAATATAATAGTCCATACTTTGCTCGAGGATAGATGACGTAAACGGGCGTTCAACGCCAGCTCTCTGCCCAATTCTGGAGTTCAGCGCCAGAAATGGATCAAGAACCAGAGTTGAACGCCAGAAATGGATCAAAACCTGGCGTTCAACTCCACAAATGGCCTCTGCACGTGAAAAGTTAAAGCTCAGCCCAAGCACACACCAAGTGGGCCCCGGAAGTGGATTTATGCATCAATTACTTACTTATGTAAACCCTAGTAGCTAGTCTATTATAAATAGGACCTTTTACTATTGTATTAGATATCTTTTGATTCTGGATTGTATCTTTTGATCATTTTCAGATCTCTAGACCTCCATGGGAGGCTGGCCATTCGGCCATGCTTACCCTCTATTCACTTATGTAATTTTAACGGTAGAGTTTCTGCACTCCATAGATTAAGGTGTGGAGCTCTGCTGTTCCTCAAAGATTAATGCAAAGTACTACTGTTTTCTATTCAATTCATCTTATTTTGCTTCTAAGATATTCATTCGTATTTCAACCTGAATGTGATGAACGTGACAATCATCATCATTCCCCATGAACGCGTGCCTGACAACCACTTCCGTTCTACTTTCGATTGAATGAGTGTCTCTTAGATCTCTTAATCAGAATCTTCGTGGTGTAAGCTAGAATGATGGCGGCATTCAAGAGAATCCGGAAAGTCTAAACCTTGTCTGTGGTATTCCGAGTAGGATTCAATGATTGAATGACTGTGACGAGCTTCAAACTTGCGATTGCTGGGCGTTAGTGACAGACGCAAAAGGAGGGTGAATCCTATTCCAGCATGATCGAGAACCGACAGATGAATAGCCGTGCCGTGACAGGGTGCGTTGACCATTTTCACTGAGAGGAAGGGATGTAGCCACTGACAACGGTGATGCCCTTGCATAAAGCCAGCCATGGAAAGGAGTAAGACTGATTGGATGAAGATAGCAGGAAAGCAGAGGCTCAGAGGAACGGAAGCATCTCTATTCACTTATCTAAAATTCTCACCAATGATTTACATAAGTATTTCTATCCCTATTTTATTAATTATTTTTGAAAACCCCATTACTATTTTATATCCGCCTGACTGAGATTTACAAGGTGACCATAGCTTGCTTCATACCAACAATCTCCGTGGGATTCGACCCTTACTCACGTAAGGTATTACTTGGACGACCCAGTGCACTTGCTGGTTAGTTGTGCGAAGTTGTGAACCATGGTATTGGCATCGCGTTTTAGGTGCCATTGCCAGGGAAAGAAAGAGCAATGAATTTTACATAATCAAAGTGTAATCACAATTTCTGCGCACCAAGTTTTTGGCGCCGTTGCCGGGGATTGTTCGAGTGTGGACAACTGACGGTTCATCTTGTTGCTCAGATTAGGTAATTTTCTTTTTGTTTTATTTTCAAAAATTTTTCAAAAACCTTTCAAAACTTTCTCATCTGTTTTCGAAAAAAAAAATAATAATAAAAATGTTTTCAAAAATATATTTTCAGAATTTTTAAGAATGAATTCTAGTGTTTCATGAAGCATGTTGAAGCCTGGCTGGCTGTAAAGCCATGCCTCAATTATTTTGGACTCAAGAGAAGAGCTTCTTTATCTTTCTTTGCGAATTGGCTGCTGAATGTAAAGTTCTGCTAAAGCTTGATTGGCTATTAAGCCATGTCTAACCCTCAGATTGGAGCTTTAGACTAACATGGTAAGATTCCTGGAATTCATATTAAAAATTTTGGAATCCTTATTTTTCTTTTTCAAAATGATTTTCGAAAAAATTAAAAGAAAATACAAAAAAAATCATGAAATCATAAAAATAAAAAATATTTCATGTTTCTTGTTTGAGTCTTGAGTCAAGTTGAAAGTTTGGTGTCAATTGCATATTCATCTTGCATTTTTCGAAAAAATTCATGCATTCATAGTGTTCTTCATGATCTTCAAGTTGTTCTTGGTAAGTCTCCTTGTTTGATCTTGATGTTTTCATGTTTTGTGTCTTTTCTTGTTTTTCATATGCATTCTTGAATTCTTAATGTCTAAGCATTAAAGAATTCTAAGTATGGTGTCTTACATATTTTCTTTGCATTAAAAAAATTTTTCAAAAATGTGTTCTTGATGTTCATCATGATCTTCATAGTGTTCTTGGTGTTCATCTTAACATTCATAGCATTCTTGCATGCATTCATTGTTTTGATCTAAAAAATTCATGCATTGCATAATTTTCATGTTTTTCTCTCTCATCATAAAAAAAATTTCAAAAATAAAAAAAATATCTTTCCCTTTTCTCTCATCAAATTCGAAAATTTGGATTGACCTTTTCAAAAATTTTTAAAATCAAGTTGTTTCTTATGAGTCAAATCAAATTTTCAATTTGAAAATCTTATCTTTTTCAAAATCTTTTTCAAAAATCAAATCTTTTTCAAAAATATTTTTCTTATTTTTATATCAAATTTTCGAAAATAACAATAACAATTAGTATTTTGATTCAAAAATTTCAAGTTTGTTACTTGCTTGTTAAGAAAGATTCAAACTTTAAGTTTTAGAATCATATCTTGTGATTTCTTGTGAATCAAGTCATTAATTTTATTTTTAAAAAAATCAAATCTTTTTCAAAATTAATTTCTATCATATCTTTTCAAAAATATCTTCTTATCTCACCTTTTCCAAAAATTTTATTTCAAAATTTGTTTTAACTAACTAACTAACTTTTTGTTTGTTTCTTATCCTTTTCAAAACTACCTAACTAACTTTCTCTCTCTCTAATTTTCGAAAATATCTCCCTCTTTTTCAAAATTTCTTTTTAATTAAACTAATTATTTTATTTTTTTATTTGAACTTTCGAAAAACTATTAACCCTTTTCAAAACTATTTTCAAAAATCACTAACTCTTTTTCAAAAATTATTTTCGAAAATTCCCTTTCTCTCTCATCTCCCTCTATTTATTTATTCATCTACTAACACTTCATCTCACCCAAATTCGAACCCTCTCTTCCATCTGTGTTCGAATTTCTTCTTCTTCTTTTCTTCTAACTCACACTGGGACCTCTATACTGTGGTAAAAAGGAACCCTATTATTATTATTTTTCTGTTCTCTTTTTTTCATATGAGCAGGAGCAAGGACAAGAACATTCTTGTGGAAGCAGATCCAGAACCTGAAAGGACTCTGAAAAGGAAACTAAGAGAAGCTAAAATACAACAATCCAGAGATAACCTTTCAGAAATTTTCGAACAGGAAGAGGAGATGGCAGCCGAAAATAATAATAATGCAAGGAGAATGTTTGGTGACTTTACTGCACCTAATTCCAATTTACATGGAAGAAGCATCTCCATCCCTACCATTGGAGCAAACAATTTTGAGCTGAAACCTCAGCTAGTTTCTCTGATGCAGTAGAACTGCAAGTTTCATGGACTTCCATCTGAAGATCCTTTTCAGTTCTTAACTGAATTCTTGCAGATCTGTGATACTGTTAAGACTAATGGAGTAGATCCTGAAGTCTACAGGCTCATGCTTTTCTCATTTGCTGTAAGAGACAGAGCTAGAATCTAGTTGGACTCCCAAGCCAGAGACAGCCTAAACTCTTGGGATAAGCTGGTCACGGCTTTCTTAGCCAAGTTCTTTCCTCCTCAAAAGCTGAGAAAGCTTAGAGTGGATGTTCAAACCTTTAGACAGAAAGAAGGTGAATCCCTCTATGAAGCTTGGGAAAGATACAAGCAGCTAACCAAAAAGTGTCCTTCTGACATGCTTTCAGAATGGACCATCCTGGATATATTCTATGATGGTGTATCTGAGTTATCAAAGATGTCATTGGATACTTCTGCAGGTGGATCCATTCACCTAAAGAAAACGCCTGCAGAAGCTCAAGAACTCATTGACATGGTTGCTAATAACCAGTTTATGTACACTTCTGAGAGGAATCCTGTGAGTAATGGGACGCCTATGAAGAAGGGAGTTCTTGAAGTTGATACTCTGAATGCCATATTGGCTCAGAATAAAATATTGACTAAGCAAGTCAATATGATCTCTCAGAGTCTGAATGGAATGCAAGCTGCATCCAACAGTACTCAAGAGGCATCTTCTGAAGAAGAGGCCTATGATCCTGAGAACCCTGCAATAGCAGAGGTAAATTACATGGGTGAACCATATGGAAACACCTATAATCCATCATGGAGAAATCACCCAAATCTCTCATGGAAGGATCAAAAGCCTCAACAAGGCTTTAATAATGGTGGAAGAAACAGGTTTAGCAATAGCAAGCCTTTTCCATCATCCACTCAGCAACAGACAGAGAATTCTGAGCAGAATCCATCTACCTTATCAAATTTAGTCTCTGATCTATCTAAGTCCACTGTGAGTTTCATGAATGAAACAAGGTCTTCCATTAGAAATTTGGAAGCACAAGTGGGCCAGCTGAGTAAAAGGATCACTAAAATCCCTCCTAGTACTCTCCCAAGCAATACAGAAGAGAATCCAAAAGGAGAGTGCAAGGCCATTGAATTAATTACCATGGCCGAACCCAAAGAGGGAGAGGAGGACGTGAATCCCAAGGAGGAAGACCTCCTGGGATGTCCAGTGATCAATAAGGAGCTTCCCTCTGAGGAACCTAAGGAATCTGAGACTCACCTAGAGACCATAGAGATTCCATTAAACCTCCTTATGCCATTCATGAGCTCTGATGAGTATTCCTCTTCTGAAGAGAATGAGGATGTTACTGAAGAGCAAGCTGCCAAGTTTCTTGGTGCAATCATGAAGCTGAATGCCAAATTATTTGGTAATGAGACTTGGGAAGATGAACCTCCCTTATTCACTAATGAACTAAGTGATCTGGATCAACTGACATTGCCTCAGAAGAAATAGGATCCTGGAAAGTTCTTAATACCTTGCACCATAGGCACCATGATCTTTAAAGCTTTGTGTGACCTGGGTTCAGGTGTAAACCTCATGCCCCTCTCTGTAATAGAGAAACTGAGAATCTATGGGGTGCAAGCTGCTAAAATCTCATTAGAGATGGCAGACAATTCAAGAAAACAGGCTTATGGACAGGTAGAGGACGTGTTAGTAAAGGTTGAAGGCCTTTACATCCCTGCTGATTTCATAGTCCTGGATACTGGAAAGGAAGAGGATGAATCCATCATCCTAGGAAGACCTTTCCTAGCCACAGCAAGAGCTGTGATTGATGTGGATAGAGGAGAACTAGTCCTTCAATTGAATGAGGACAACCTTGTGTTTGCAACTCAAGGATCTCTCTCTGCATCCATGGAGAGGAAGCATAAAAAGCTTCTCTCAAAGCAGAGTCAACCAAAGCCCCCACAGTCAAACTCTAAGTTTGGTGTTGGGAGGCCACAACCAAACTCTAAGTTTGGTTTAGGGTCTTCAAGTGGTCCTCCTCCATAAGAACAATTGTTTTGAACCAAGGTGATGAGTTGTGGCTTTAGTTCAAAATTATTTGCATTAACATTTGGGGTAAGAATGCTACTCCCACAATGTCTAGGATCTGCACTTGTGTAGGAAGCCAAAACTCTTCTCTGTGGTGGATTATTGTTGTTATTGGTTGCTCCTTCAGCCCCATTTGGTGGGTGTGTTAAGTGTTCCTCCATATCTTGGAATTCTTCTTCTGAATCCTCTTCTCCAATAATGTTTTTCCCTCTTTCAGCTCTTCTTAATCTTCTGAGGGTTCTTTCGTCTTGTTCACAAAAAGTGGGTGTAATTCTCCTTGTACCTGACATACAACCAAAGCATAAAAATCACAACACCAGAAAGCAACAACACTTCAATCCATGGCTGAAGTGAAATGTTAATTGGTTTAAGCAAAATTTCGAACAGTTAGTGGGTTAGTCAAAATTAAAGAAACAGAAAATAAAAAAAATGCTTGATCTAGATCTTCACTTCACATAATCATTGTCAATCTAATCAATCCCCGGCAACGGCGCCAAAAACTTGATGTGTGTGGAAAACGATCCAACACAAAACTCACCGGCAAGTGGACCGGGTCGCATCAAGTAATAATAACTCACATGAGTGAGGTCGATCCCACAGGGATTGAAGGATTGAGCAATTTTAGTTTAGTGATTGATTTAGTCAAGCGAATCAAGATTTGGTTGAGTGATTTGTGATTTTCAGAAGCTAAATTGCTTGAAATGTAAAAGGGGAAGGGTAAATTGCAGTAAATGAAAGAGCAGGAAAGTAAAGGAGTTGAATCTTAAAGTGCAAGTAAAGTAAATTGCAGAAACTTAGATTGCAAGAAATGTAAATGACTGAATCTTAAAGTGCAAGAAATGTAAATTGCTTGAATTGTAAAAGGGATTGGGAGTTGGAATTGCAGAAATTAAACAAGCAGAATTAAATTGCATCAAACAGCAAAGTAAAAGATGAATTAAATTGGAATGGATCTCAAACAGAAGAGTAAAAGTGCTTTGAGAATTATAAAGACAGAAAGGCAGTGCTTAATTTGCAGCAAAGTAAAAGAGGTTGAAGATCTCAGGGTGGAAGAGACTAGATAACAAGTCTAGATCTCAAATCCTTCCTTGATCCAACAAGAACAATTGCAAAAGAAGTAAAGAAAAGTAAATTGCAGAATGAGTGAAAGAAGAAGCAATGAACAGAAAGTAAAATTCAATTATGCAGAAAATTAAAGGAGAGATCTCAAGGTGAGATTGAAACAGAAGTTCTTCAATTCTCTACCCAAGATCCAAAGCAAGAAAAATAAAAGAGTGCTCAAGCAAGAACCAAGAAGAAGAGAGAGCAATTCCCCTTCCAAGTTCTCAGAGAATTCAAAGTAAAAACTCAAAAATGAAAAATGACAATTAAAAGGAAAATTCAAAGTAAAATCTAGCTCCCTAATTTACATCAAACTAACTCCTATTTATACACTTTCTATTCTTGGATTTTGGAATTTGGGTGGGCTTTTGATTTGGTGAAGAAATGAATTAAATTGGATTTTTAATCCAATTCCTAGCCCAATTTGCACCTCCAGGGGAAAGCTCAGTTGGAAAATCCAACTTAGCTTTCAAGCATGCTCCATCCGTGTCAAGTGTGGTGTGCAAGGCTTCCTTGGTGCGCCAAAGTGTGAAAGTTCAATGCTCAGTTGGAAAAACCAACTGAGCTTTCCTTGTGTTGAGCTTTGTTGCGCCAATTTGGTGCTGCCCGTGTCATGATGCGCATGGTTTCCTTCTTGGTGCGCCAAAATGTGGGGAAGGATGGGAGAAGCAATGCTAAGTTGGAATTTCCAACTTAGCTTCCTTGTAGCGCCTTTGCTTGTGGCCTCAAGGTCCAGGTTCAACACTTGGTGGAGGAAGTGGAGGAAATCTTTGGAGCTAATTTCCTTGGATGAGTGGGCACTCCTCCTTAAGTTTCCAAGAATACCCAAGTTCGAAACTTGGAGGAAGCAATAAAGCTATTTTCCTTGTATTTCCTTGCAAGCTTGGTGGCACTCCTTCCTTATGTTTCAAAGAATACCCAAGTTCAAGTCCTGGAGGAAGCATTCTAGCTATTTATTCTCAAATTCCCTTGCAAGGAGTAGCGTGTGGTTCCAAGTTCGAACCATGGAGGATGCATGTTGGCTATTTCTTCTTGAATTCTTTTGTGAGGAACGTTCCTTGCCTTCTCCTTGGTCCTTGGTTCGAATCTTGGTGGCTTCACTCATGGAATTTCATCTTGAATTAATTTGAAGAGGTCCCCGATAAAGTTAACTTAGTTAACTTAGCTTTGCACCCATTCCTTGCTTTCTTTAGTGCTAAGTTAACTATTTTAACTTAGCTTTGTAGCTTCCTTCTCCTTCCATCCCTTGTGAAGCTCAGTTAGCTTTTTCAACTTAGCTTTCCTTTCTTCCTCAATGTGGTTATGCTTTTCCTTCCCTTTGCCACGCTTTCTCTTCCTTTGGACACGCTTCTTGCTTCCTTGGGCACATTTTCTTTCCTTTGGGCACACTTCTTGTGCCACGCTTTTCTTCTTTTCTTCTTTCTTCACCTACAATTAACCAAATCAACCAATCAAAGTATCACTAAATTCACAAGGTTTATAAATCATTAAAATTCAATTAAATTTGGCTTCAACTTCATGATTTAGCATCAATTACATGGTGGTTGTTTGATTCAAAGAAGTCATGCATTTTCATTCCAAATCACTTACTTAGAGTGCAAGAAGGTGCATAAAACCTAATAAAAACTAAGAAAAATGCTAGTGAAACTAGGCTAAGATGACATGTCATCACAACACCAAACTTAAAACTTGCTTGTCCCCAAGCAAGCACTTAAACATAAGAGAAGATAGAATGAAGTAGATAAGCATGCATGTCCTTATTAGGCAAATAGTTGAATTTTGTTTATGGGGTTTTATGCAGGTCAACAATAGCTCATTTATTACTTGCTGTCAAAATAACCATGCTTCCTTAAGGGTTCACCAAGGTTGCTGCTATGATTCCTTACCCTTTTGCTTAGTCCCCTTGTTAGCTTTTTCTGCTTTCTTTTGCATTTCAGAGCTTATTATCTATTAGAGGCTTGGTGTCAAATGTTGCAGTGGCCTTTGGCTTATTTTCTCTCAACATTTTTTTCACCACAGACACATGGCTCACCTTTTTCTTCCTAGGATCATTGATGCCCAGCATCTCTTTGGATTACTAAATGTTTTGTAGCTAGATTGCTCTTTATTGTGGACTTTCAGTTGACAATCCCAAATCAGTTGATCTAAGTTGCCAAGTTTTAAGATACTCCTTAGAACCTACTTGTCCAAGCATATCCTAGTACATAAACACCACAGGCATATGTCCTAGGGTCCAAGCTATTGGTGTCTAGCCTTATTGTTTGTTTCTTTGCCAACTTTTGGCTTTTCTTCTTTCTTTTTCTTTCTGTTTTGGTTTATTTTCAAGGGCTTTCATTATTTTGAAGGATCATAGCAGCAAACTAGCTTAAGCTTTAAGAAACAAGTCATTCTGCAACATTTATTCCATGAGCTAATAATTGAATCAAACACACACCACCACTAACTTCATTCTAACTTTTGCAACATTGAACAATTACTTTTCTAAATCAAACATCTTTCTTTTATTCAAACAGCAAGGGAGACAAGACAAGGTATTCCAGTTAATGAGTGATGACAATTATTATGCAGATGACTTTCAAGCAAAAATTATGCAGATAGCTTTCTTTAACATGTACTTCCACTTGCAACTAAATAATCATTCCATCCAGACATAAAAGATTCTCTGAATTAATTCATTACATAACAATAAGGATCAAGAATAGATACAACCTGTTGAGTTGCAGTTTTCCATTATTACTTCAAATTGCTCCTTTTGAGTTGTATTTCAGGTGTTCTTTTAATTTGTTGGCTATTTTTCTGCTTGCTCCTCAAATGTTGCTTGCTGTTCAACCCTTTTAGGTGTTGGTAAATCTGCAAAGCTTGTATGTGTGTGGCTCTCGAACTTACTTTGGTGTGTGAACACCAAACTTAGTCCCTTGCCAATATTTCTCATGCAACAATTTTATGTGAACTTCTTTTTTTTTTTTTTTTTTTTCAAAAGGAATAAACTAATGATTTGGAAACAGCAAACTAGTTAACTAGTTTATCTAAGTGCTCAAAGCTAGCATTATGTAGGGGTGAGAATATGTTTTATGATGATATTTTAGTGGAACACCAAACTTAAAATCCTTCATTCTCCCTTATATTGCTTTGGTGTGCAACACCAAACTTAGCTTTTTGCAATATAGATAAGGCTAATTAACCTCTTTATTGAAATAACTATGAAAAGAAACTACCTCAGGTTGGGTTGCCTCCCAACAAGCGCTCTTTTATTGTCACTAGCTTGACATTCTCTGTGTTTGTTCAGTTCAGGTATTGAACTTCCTTTTCCTTGTCCCATTGTCCTCATAAATAAGGCTTTGCTCTATGTCCATTTGCTGTGAAGTGGCTTTGTGTGGCTTCATCTAGCAACTCAAGACTTCCATAGGGAAAGACTTTTGTTACTAGATACGGACCTGTCCATTTGGACTTGAGCTTTCCAGGGAAGATCTTGAGCCTTGAGTTATACAGGAGCACTTGCTGTCCTTGCTTGAATTCTTTCTTTGAGATTTTTTTGTCATGCCACCTCTTAGCTCTCTCCTTGTATATCTTAGCATTCTCATAAGCTTCTAGTCTAAACTCATCCAACTCATTTAGTTGTAGCAGCCTCTTTTCTCCTGCTGCTTGAGAATCAAGGTTGAGAAGTTTAGTGGCCCAAAAAGCTTTATGTTCAAGCTCTACAGGGAGGTGACAAGATTTTCCATATAATAGCTGAAATGGGGACTTCCCAATGGGGTTTTGAAAGCTGTCCTGTGTGCCCAAAGTGCATCTTCTAACTTCCTGGCCCAATCTTTCCTTGTGCTTCCCACTGTTTTTTCTAAAATTCTCTTCAGCTCTCTATTTGCTAATTCAGCCTGGCCATTAGTCTGAGGATGGTATGGTGTGGCTACTTTATGGATTACTCCATATTTGTGGAGGAGTTTCTCCATTTGCTTGTTGCAGAAATGACCACCACCATCACTGACAAGACCCTTGGGAACTCCATATCTAGTGAAGATATGTTTCTTAAGGAATTGAAGGACAATTTGTGCATCACAAGTGGTTGTGGCTATGGCTTCCACCCATTTTGAGACATACTCTACTGCTACCAAGATGTATCTGAAAGAATAAGAAGGGGGAAAAGGTCCCATGAAATCAATGCCCCATAGATCAAATAGCTCAACTTCCAGGATGAAATTTTGAGGCATCTCATTCCTTTTTGTCAATCCTCCAGCTCTTTGGCATTCATTGCATTGATGAACAAACTCTCTGGCATCCTTGAAGATAGTTGGCCAATAGAAACCGCTTTGCAACACCTTTGCAGCTGTTCTCTCTGGTCCAAAATGTCCACCATATGCTGAACCATGACAATGCCACAATATGTCCCTCATTTCATTTTCATGGACACATTTCCTAATCATTCCATCAGAGCACCTTTTGAATAAAAAGGGTTCATCCCACAAGAACTTCTTTGCTTCATTGATCAGCTTCTTCACTTGTTGCTTAGAGTATTCTTGAGGTATCTTCCTTCCCACTTTGTAGTTTGCTATGTCAGCAAACCAGGGTGTTTGTTGAACTTGGAACAGGTGCTCATCTGGGAAGTTCTCATTTACTTGTTGTGGTCTATCTTGACAGGCTTCTTGTGGTACTCTTGATAGATGATCTGCCACTTGATTTTCACTTCCCTTTCTATCTCTTACTTCAATATCAAACTCTTGAAGTAGCAGCACCCACCTAATAAGCCTTGGCTTTGAATCCTGTTTAGACATTAGATACTTGAGTGCAGCATGGTCAGTGTACACTATAACTTTGGAGCCAATCAAGTACTGTCTAAACTTATCAAATGCATAAACAATCGCCAAAAGTTCTTTCTCAGTGGTTGTATAATTTTTCTGTGTTTCATTTAACACTTTGCTGGCATAATATATGACATGATGAAACTTATCTTTCTTTTGTCCCAGCACAGCACCAATAGCAAGATCACTTGCATCACACATAAGTTCAAAAGGTAAGTTCCAATCAGGAGGTGTGATGATTGGTGCTGTGATGAGTTTTCTTTTTAAGGTTTCAAAGGCATGCTTACAGTTGTCATCAAAGATGAAAGGGTTGTCAATCACTAGCAAATTGCTCAATGGCTTTGCTATTTTTGAGAAATCTTTGATGAACCTTCTGTAGAAACCAGCATGCCAAGAAAACTCCTTACTGCTTTCACATTAACGGGTATACGAAGTTTTTCAATAATTTCTATTTTAGCTTTATCAACTTCTATACCTCTGCATGACACCTTATGCCCAAGAACTATCCCTTCAGGAACCATGAAATGGCATTTTTCCCAGTTTAAGATCAAGTTAGTTTCTTGGCATCTTTTCAAAACAAGAGTTAAATGATGCAAACAGGTGTTAAATGAATTTCCAAAAACAGAAAAATCATCCATGAAGACTTCTAAAAATTTTTCAACCATATCTGAGAAAATGGAAAGCATACACTTCTGAAATGTGGATGGGGCGTTGCACAGCCCAAAGGGCATCCTCCGGTATGCAAAAACTCCAAATGGACATGTGAAGGCAGTTTTCTCTTGATCTTTAGGGTCCACCACGATTTGATTGTAACCAGAATACCCATCTAAGAAACAATAATAGGCATGGCCAGCTAGTCTTTCCAACATCTGATCAATGAATGGGAGAGGGAAATGGTCTTTCCTTGTGGCATCATTCAATCTTCTATAGTCTATGCACATCCTCCACCCAGTCACTGTCCTAGTAGGGATCAACTCATTCTTCTCATTGGTGATAACCGTCATTCCTCCCTTTTTCGGTACAACTTGAACCGGGCTCACCCATGAGCTATCAGAGATTGGGAAGATTATTCCAGCATTCCACAACTTCATGACTTCCTTTTGAACTACCTCCTTCATGGCTGGGTTGAGCCTTCTTTGGGGTTGGACCACAGGCTTTGATTCTTCTTCCAGTAAAATTTTATGCATACAAATGGCTGGGCTAATACCTTTGATATCTTCAATTGTCCACCCTAAGGCTGCTTTGTGAGCTTTCAACACTTCAATCAGCTTTGTTTCTTCTTCCATATTCAAGGAGGAGTTAATGATCACTGGTAGGGTCTCCTGTTCTCCCAGGAACACATATTTGAGGTGAGGGGGGAGAGGTTTCAATTCCTGTTTTGGCTTCTCTTTCTCCTTGTCTTCAATAGAGATTTCTACCACCTCTTCTTCCTGTTGCTCATGACAAGTGGCTTCTAACATTTCCTCCACTAGACTTTCTATCATGTCCACCTTCATGTAATTTTCTTGTTCAGGAGGGTGTTGCATTGATTTGAAGACATTAATGACCATTTGCTCATTATGTACTCTAAAGATCATCTCTCCCTTCTCTACATCAATAATGGCTCTGGCTGTGGCTAAAAATGGCCTTCCCAAGATGATTGAGTTATTTCCTTCTTCCTCTGTATCCAGAATCACGAAGTCTGCTGGAAAGATAAATTCTCCAACCTTCACTAACAGGTTTTCCACAATGCCATTGGGTGTCTTGATTGATCTGTCAGCCATCACCAAAGACATCCTGGTAGGTTTGAGTTCTTCTATGGCAAGCTTTCTTATCATTGATAACGGCATCAGATTGATGCTAGCACCAAGGTCACAGAGAGCTTTGTCTAGGGTCATTTTGCCTATGGTACATGAAACTACAAAGCTCCCTGGATCTTTAAGCTTTGGTGGGATGACTCCTTGAATCACAGCACTACATTCTTCAGTGAGAAGTATGGTTTCCTTCTCTTGCCAACTCCTCTTCTTGTTGATGAGTTCTTTCAAGAACTTTGCGTACAGGGGCATTTGCTCAAGTGCCTCAGCTAAGGGAATATTGATCTCTAACTTCTTGAAAATTTCAAGAAATTTTGGGAAGTGTTGATCTTTAGTCTCCTTGTTGAGCCTTTGAGGATATGGCAATGGTGGAGTGAAGTTCATTTCCTGCCTTTGGTCCTTAGTTGGCTCTTCAATTACTTCCTTTCCCTTTCTTGATTTTTGTGGCTGATCTTCTTTTTCTTGATCTTGATTCTGAGTTGGCTTGCTTGCTGTCTCCTTCTTGTCATTGATTTTCTCTTCTTCAGCTTGTTTCTTGTCACTTTCCTTTGACTTCTTGGTCGCTTCTTCATTTTTCACCAGGACTTTTCCACTCCTCAGTTGAATTGCCTTGCACTCCTCTTTAGGATTAGGAATGGTATCACTTGGCAGTGAGTTAGGTGGCCTTTCAATGGCAATCTGCTTGGAGAGTTGGCCGATTTGCCTTTCCATATTTTTCATGGAGGCTTCTTGGTTCTTGGTTGTCATTTCTTGGTGTTTCCACATTTTGTCTATCAAGGTTTCCAAGTTGGTGAGTCTTTGAGATTCAGGTGATGTTTGTGGTGGGTTGTTAGATGTGGATGGTGGATGGTAGGCATTTTGGTTGGTGGGTTGGTTATTAGATTGGTAATGGTTGGGGTTGGGGTAATTGTTTTGAGGTTTTCTGTAGGGGTTTTGGTTAGTTTGCTGCTGGTTGTGGTTTTGGTTATTTCTTAAAGTGTTTTGGTTTGAGTTTCTCTGCCATGGTTGTTGATTTTGGTTGTGATTGTCTCCCCACCTAAGGTTTGGGTGATTCTTCCAAGAAGGGTTGTAGGTGTCACCATAGACTTCATTTAGCCCAGAATTTTGGTTGTGCATGTACTGGACTTGCTCTTGCTGTTGCTCCTCTTGAGTTTCTTCATTTTGTCCCCATGTAGATGATGGTTGGCTTGTATTAACTGCTGCAACTTGGAGGCTATCAATCCTCTTGGCCATTTGCTCAAATTGTTGTTGAATTTGCTGCTGCATCATTTTATTTTGAGCCAAGATTGAATCCACTCCTTCCAACTCCATCACTCCTTTCCTTTGTGATGGTTGGCGTTGCCTTTGGTGAGCAAAGAAATATTGGTTGTTGGCCACCATATCAATGAGATTTTGGGCTTCCTCTGCTGTTTTCATCAATTGTAAAGAACCTCCTGCTGAATAATCCGAAGCCTCTTGAGATTTCAGTGTCAAGCCTTCATAGAAATTCTGCAATCTGTCCCACTCACTGAACATTCCTGGTGGACACTTCCTGATTAGAGCTTTGTATCGTTCCCATGCTTCATACAAGGGTTCAGCATCCATTTGTGTGAATGTTTGCACTTCAATCTTCAATCTAATAACTCTTTGAGGTGGGTAAAACTTGGCAAGGAACTTGGTTACTAGATCATCCCAATTGTTGATGCTGCCTCTTGGGAAGGATTCCAACCATTGAGTGGCTTTGTCTCTGAGAGAAAATGGAAATAGCAGTAGCTTGTAACTGTCAGGGTGCACACCATTGGTTTTGACAGTGTCACAAATCCTCAAGAAGGTGGACAAGTGTTGGTTAGGGTCTTCAAGTGGTCCTCCTCCATAAGAACAATTGTTTTGAACCAAGGTGATGAGTTGTGGCTTTAGTTCAAAATTATTTGCATTAACATTTGGGGTAAGAATGCTACTCCCACAATGTCTAGGATCTGCACTTGTGTAGGAAGCCAAAACTCTTCTCTGTGGTGGATTATTGTTGTTATTGGTTGCTCCTTCAGCCCCATTTGGTGGGTGTGTTAAGTGTTCCTCCATATCTTGGAATTCTTCTTCTGAATCCTCTTCTCCAATAATGTTTTTCCCTCTTTCAGCTCTTCTTAATCTTCTGAGGGTTCTTTCGTCTTGTTCACAAAAAGTGGGTGTAATTCTCCTTGTACCTGACATACAACCAAAGCATAAAAATCACAACACCAGAAAGCAACAACACTTCAATCCATGGCTGAAGTGAAATGTTAATTGGTTTAAGCAAAATTTCGAACAGTTAGTGGGTTAGTCAAAATTAAAGAAACAGAAAATAAAAAAAATGCTTGATCTAGATCTTCACTTCACATAATCATTGTCAATCTAATCAATCCCCGGCAACGGCGCCAAAAACTTGATGTGTGTGGAAAACGATCCAACACAAAACTCACCGGCAAGTGGACCGGGTCGCATCAAGTAATAATAACTCACATGAGTGAGGTCGATCCCACAGGGATTGAAGGATTGAGCAATTTTAGTTTAGTGATTGATTTAGTCAAGCGAATCAAGATTTGGTTGAGTGATTTGTGATTTTCAGAAGCTAAATTGCTTGAAATGTAAAAGGGGAAGGGTAAATTGCAGTAAATGAAAGAGCAGGAAAGTAAAGGAGTTGAATCTTAAAGTGCAAGTAAAGTAAATTGCAGAAACTTAGATTGCAAGAAATGTAAATGACTGAATCTTAAAGTGCAAGAAATGTAAATTGCTTGAATTGTAAAAGGGATTGGGAGTTGGAATTGCAGAAATTAAACAAGCAGAATTAAATTGCATCAAACAGCAAAGTAAAAGATGAATTAAATTGGAATGGATCTCAAACAGAAGAGTAAAAGTGCTTTGAGAATTATAAAGACAGAAAGGCAGTGCTTAATTTGCAGCAAAGTAAAAGAGGTTGAAGATCTCAGGGTGGAAGAGACTAGATAACAAGTCTAGATCTCAAATCCTTCCTTGATCCAACAAGAACAATTGCAAAAGAAGTAAAGAAAAGTAAATTGCAGAATGAGTGAAAGAAGAAGCAATGAACAGAAAGTAAAATTCAATTATGCAGAAAATTAAAGGAGAGATCTCAAGGTGAGATTGAAACAGAAGTTCTTCAATTCTCTACCCAAGATCCAAAGCAAGAAAAATAAAAGAGTGCTCAAGCAAGAACCAAGAAGAAGAGAGAGCAATTCCCCTTCCAAGTTCTCAGAGAATTCAAAGTAAAAACTCAAAAATGAAAAATGACAATTAAAAGGAAAATTCAAAGTAAAATCTAGCTCCCTAATTTACATCAAACTAACTCCTATTTATACACTTTCTATTCTTGGATTTTGGAATTTGGGTGGGCTTTTGATTTGGTGAAGAAATGAATTAAATTGGATTTTTAATCCAATTCCTAGCCCAATTTGCACCTCCAGGGGAAAGCTCAGTTGGAAAATCCAACTTAGCTTTCAAGCATGCTCCATCCGTGTCAAGTGTGGTGTGCAAGGCTTCCTTGGTGCGCCAAAGTGTGAAAGTTCAATGCTCAGTTGGAAAAACCAACTGAGCTTTCCTTGTGTTGAGCTTTGTTGCGCCAATTTGGTGCTGCCCGTGTCATGATGCGCATGGTTTCCTTCTTGGTGCGCCAAAATGTGGGGAA
Organism: Arachis hypogaea; assembly: GCF_003086295.3. Lineage (NCBI taxonomy): Eukaryota > Viridiplantae > Streptophyta > Magnoliopsida > Fabales > Fabaceae > Arachis > Arachis hypogaea. The sequence goes on from NC_092047.1 coordinate 61,887,542, forward strand.
GGATGGGAGAAGCAATGCTAAGTTGGAATTTCCAACTTAGCTTCCCTTGTAGCGCCTTTGCTTGTGGCCTCAAGGTCCCAGGTTCAACACTTGGTGGAGGAAGTGGAGGAAATCTTTGGAGCTAATTTCCTTGGATGAGTGGGCACTCCTCCTTAAGTTTCCAAGAATACCCAAGTTCGAAACTTGGAGGAAGCAATAAAGCTATTTTCCTTGTATTTCCTTGCAAGCTTGGTGGCACTCCTTCCTTATGTTTCAAAGAATACCCAAGTTCAAGTCCTGGAGGAAGCATTCTAGCTATTTATTCTCAAATTCCCTTGCAAGGAGTAGCGTGTGGTTCCAAGTTCGAACCATGGAGGATGCATGTTGGCTATTTCTTCTTGAATTCTTTTGTGAGGAACGTTCCTTGCCTTCTCCTTGGTCCTTGGTTCGAATCTTGGTGGCTTCACTCATGGAATTTCATCTTGAATTAATTTGAAGAGGTCCCCGATAAAGTTAACTTAGTTAACTTAGCTTTGCACCCATTCCTTGCTTTCTTTAGTGCTAAGTTAACTATTTTAACTTAGCTTTGTAGCTTCCTTCTCCTTCCATCCCTTGTGAAGCTCAGTTAGCTTTTTCAACTTAGCTTTCCTTTCTTCCTCAATGTGGTTATGCTTTTCCTTCCCTTTGCCACGCTTTCTCTTCCCTTTGGACACGCTTCTTGCTTCCTTGGGCACATTTTCTTTCCTTTGGGCACACTTCTTGTGCCACGCTTTTCTTCTTTTCTTCTTTCTTCACCTACAATTAACCAAATCAACCAATCAAAGTATCACTAAATTCACAAGGTTTATAAATCATTAAAATTCAATTAAATTTGGCTTCAACTTCATGATTTAGCATCAATTACATGGTGGTTGTTTGATTCAAAGAAGTCATGCATTTTCATTCCAAATCACTTACTTAGAGTGCAAGAAGGTGCATAAAACCTAATAAAAACTAAGAAAAATGCTAGTGAAACTAGGCTAAGATGACATGTCATCAAACGCCTAGAACAAGCATGGTTCTGGGGTTCAACGCCAGAAATGGCCAACAAATGGGCGTTGAACGCCCAAAATGGGCACCAACCTGGCGCTGAACGCCCAGAGTTGTGTGCAAGGGTATTTTACATGCCTAATTTGGTGCAAGGTTGTAATTCCTTGAACACCTCAGGATCTGTGGACCCCACAGGATCACCTCAGGATCTGTGGACCCCACAGGATCCCCACCTACCTCCACTCATTCTCTTCTCTCTTCTCAATCATCCTCTATTCCCAATAAACACTCTTCCCTATTAACGCTTTACCACTCACATCCATACACCCACTTACCTTCAAAATTCAACATCTCTTTCCCACCCAATCCCACCCATATGGCCGAATACATACCTCCCTCCATCTCCTCCATATCTTCTTCTTCTTCTTCTATTCCTTCTTCTTTTGCTCGAGGGCGAGCAACATTCTTAGTTTGGTGTGGTAAAAGCATAGCTTTTTTGTTTTTTCCATAACCATTGATGGCACCTAAGGCCAGAGAAACCTCTAGAAAGAGGAAAGGGAAGACAAAAGCTTCCATCAAGGGTCTATAGCTCAGTGATAGAACATTTGACTGCAAATCAAGAGATCCCTGAGATACCTCAGGGGATACATTTTCTTCCACACAATTATTGGAAGCAACTAAGGGTGGAACATCAAGAGAACTCCATCATCCTTCATGAAATAAGAGAAGATCAAATAGCAATGAGGGAGGAGCAACAAAGACAAGGAAGAGACATAGAAGAGCTCAAGGACGTCATTGGTCCCTAAAGAAGGAAACGCCACCATCACTAAGGTGGATTCATTCCTTGTTCTTTTTTCTTCTGTTTTTCGTTTTCTATGTTATGTGCTTGTCTATGTTTGTGTCTTCATTACATGATCATTAGTACTTAGTAACTCTGTCTTAAAGTTATGAATGTCCCATGAATCCATCACCTCTCTTAAATGAAAAATGTTTTAATTCAAAAGAACAAGAAGTACATGAGTTTTGAATTTATCCTTGAACTTAGCTTAATTATATTGATGTGGTGACAATGCTTCTTGTTTTCTGAATGTATGCTTGAACAGTGCATATGTCTTTTGAAGTTGTTGTTTAAGAATGTTAAATATATTGGCTCTTGAAAGAATGATGACTAGGAAACATGTTATTTGATAATCTAAAAAATCATAAAAATGATTCTTGAAGCAAGAAAAAGCAGCAAAGAACAAAGCTTGCAGAAAAAAAAAAATAGGCAAAAAAAATAGAAAGAAAAAGAAAAAGGCAAGCAGAAAAAGTCAAAAGCTCTTAAAACCAAGAGGCAAGAGCAAAAAGCCAATAACCCTTAAAATCAAAAGGCAAGGGCAAAAAAAAAGGATCCCAAGGCTTTGAGCATCAGTGGATAGGAGGGCCTAAAGGAATAAAATCTTGGCCTAAGCGGCTAAACCAAGCTGTCCCTAACCATGTGCTTGTGGCGTATAGGTGTCAAGTGAAAACTTGAGACTGAGCGGTTAAAGTCAAGGTCCAAAGCAAAAAAAGAGTGTGCTTAAGAACCCTGAACACCTCTAATTGGGGACTTTAACAAAGCTGAGTCACAATCTGAAAAGGTTCACCCAATTATGTGTCTGTGGCATTTACGTATCCGGTGGTAATACTGGAAAACAAAGTGCTTAGGGCCACGGCCAAGACTCATAAAATAGCTGTGTTCAAAAATCATCATACTGAACTAGAAGAATCAATAACACTATCTGAACTCTGAGTTCCTATAGATGCCAATCATTCTGAACCTCAATGGATAAAGTGAGATGCCAAAACTATTCAAGAGGCAAAAAGCTACAAGTCCCGCTCATCTGATTGGAGCTATGTTTCATTGATAGTTTGAAATTTATAGTATATTCTCTTCTTTTTATCCTATTTGATTTTCAGTTGCTTGGGGACAAGCAACAATTTAAGTTTGGTGTTGTGATGAGCGGATAATTTATACGCTTTTTGGCATTGTTTTTAGTATGTTTTTAGTAGGATCTAGTTACTTTTAGGGATGTTTTCATTAGTTTTTATGTTAAATTCACATTTCTGGACTTTACTATGAGTTTGTGTGTTTTTCTGTGATTTTAGGTATTTTCTGGCTGAAATTAAGGGACTTGAGCAAAAATCAGATTCAGAGGTTGAAGAAGGACTGCTGATGCTGTTGGATTCTGACCTCCCTGCACTCAAAATGGATTTTCTGGAGCTACAAAACTCGAAATGGCGCGCTTCCAATTGTGTTGGAAAGTAGACATCCAGGGCTTTCCAGCAATATATAATAGTTCATACTTTGCTCAAGGATAGACGACGTAAACGGGCATTCAACGCCAGCTCTCTGCCCAATTCTAGAGTTCAGCGCCAGAAATGGATCAAGAACCAGAGTTGAACGCCAGAAATGGATCAAAACCTGGCGTTCAACTCCACAAATGGCCTCTGCACGTGGAAAGTTAAAGCTCAGCCCAAGCACACACCAAGTGGGCCCCGGAAGTGGATTTATGCATCAATTACTTACTTATGTAAACCCTAGTAGCTAGTCTATTATAAATAGGACCTTTTACTATTGTATTAGATATCTTTTGATTCTGGATTGTATCTTTTGATCATTTTCAGATCTCTAGACCTCCATGGGAGGCTGGCCATTCGGCCATGCTTACCCTCTATTCACTTATGTAATTTTAACGGTAGAGTTTCTGCACTCCATAGATTAAGGTGTGGAGCTCTGCTGTTCCTCAAAGATTAATGCAAAGTACTACTGTTTTCTATTCAATTCATCTTATTTCGCTTCTAAGATATTCATTCGCATTTCAACCTGAATGTGATGAACATGACAATCATCATCATTCCCCATGAACGCATGCCTGACAACCACTTCCGTTCTACTTTCGATTGAATGAGTGTCTCTTAGATCTCTTAATCAGAATCTTCGTGGTGTAAGCTAGAATGATGGCGGCATTCAAGAGAATCCGGAAAGTCTAAACCTTGTCTGTGGTATTCCGAGTAGGATTCAATGATTGAATGACTGTGACGAGCTTCAAACTTGCGATTGCTGGGCGTTAGTGACAGACGCAAAAGGAAGGTGAATCCTATTCCAGCATGATCGAGAAACGACAGATGAATAGCCGTGCCGTGACAGGGTGCGTTGACCATTTTCACTGAGAGGAGGGGATGTAGCCACTGACAACGGTGATGCCCTTGCATAAAGCCAGCCATGGAAAGGAGTAAGACTGATTGGATGAAGATAGCAGGAAAGCAGAGGTTCAGAGGAACGAAAGCATCTCTATTCGCTTATCTAAAATTCTCACCAATGATTTACATAAGTATTTCTATCCCTATTTTATTAATTATTTTCGAAAACCCCATTACTATTTTATATCCGCCTGACTGAGATTTACAAGGTGACCATAGCTTGCTTCATACCAACAATCTCCATGGGATTCGACCCTTACTCACGTAAGGTATTACTTGGACGACCCAGTGCACTTGCTGGTTAGTTGTGCGAAGTTGTGAACCATGGTATTGGCATCGCGTTTTAGGTGCCATTGCCAGGGAAAGAAAGAGCAATGAATTTTACATAATCAAAGTGTAATCACAATTTCTGCGCACCAATAGCCAAGCCCTTAAGCAATCTCCTTGTATCTGATACACCATTTATCTTTGATGAAACATGCATGTTAGCCTTTGAAAATTTGAAAATGAGGTTGTCCTCTGCTCCTATCATTTCCCCACCTGATTGGAATTTACCGTTTGAATTGATGTGTGATACATCTGATTTTGCAGTTGGGGCAGTGTTGGGACAGAGGAAAGACAACTTAGTCCATGTGATATACTATGCTAGCAAAGTCCTTAATGATACTCAAAGAAATTATACCACTACTAAAAAGGAGTTACTAGCAATAGTTTTTGCATTTGACAAGTTTAGATCATACCTCATTGGTGCTAAAGTGATTGTTTTTACAGATCACACAGCACTTAAATATTTGTTTGCCAAGCAAGAATCAAAACCAAGACTAATAAGATGGATCTTATTGCTGCAGGAATTCAATATTGAAATCAGAGACAAGAAAGGAGTGGAGAACAAGGTAGCAGATCACTTATCCAGGATTACTCATGATAAAGGTGGAACACCTGATACAAGTGTGAACGAGTTCTTCCCGGATGAGCAGTTGATGATAGTTCACAAAGCACCATGGTTCGCAGACATTGCTAACTTCAAGGCAACTGGGGCATTGCCTCCGGAGATCAATAAACATCAAAAAAAGAAGCTCATGAATGATGCAAAGTACTTTGTCTGGGATAAGCCATATCTATTCAAGAAGTGTTCAGATGGAATCCTTAGAAGATGTGTTTCGGAAGAAGAAGGATGAGAGGTCCTATGGAATTGCCACGGCTCATGCTATGGAGGCCACTTTGGAGGTGATAGAACTGCAGCTAAGGTATTACAAAGCGGATTCTTTTGGCCCACCCTTTTCAAGGATGCCAAAGAACTAGTAAAGAGCTGCAATGAATGCCAAAGATCTGGAAACTTGCCCAAAAGAAATGAGATGCCACAAAATTTTATCTTGGAACTGGAATTGTTTGATGTGTGGGGAATCGATTTCATGGGACCATTCCCAACCTCATATGCAAATAAGTACATCTTGGTAGCAGTGGATTATGTTTTCAAGTGGGTAGAAGCTATTGCAACCCCAACGAATGATAACAGGGTAGTCATGAACTTCCTCAGAAAGAATATCTTTAGCCGGTTTGGAGTCCCACGAGCACTCATCAGTGATGGAGGGAGCCATTTTTGTAACAGACCACTAGAAACTCTTCTCCTACGATATGGGGTAAAACACAAGGTAGCCACACCTTACCATCCCCAAACAAGTGGACAAACTGAGATATCCAACAGAGAGCTAAAGAGGATTCTGGAAAATACTGTGGGTGCATCAAGAAAGGATTGGTAGAAGAAGCTGGATGATGCTCTTTGGGCATACAGAACAGCATTCAAAACACCACTTGGAATGTCCCCATATCAACTACTGTATGGGAAAGCTTGTCATTTACCACTGGAGCTGGAACACAAAGCTCTCTAGACTATCAAGATACTAAATTTTGACAGCATTGCTGCTGGTGCAAAGAGGATCTTGCAGCTGCAAGAGATGGAAGAATTCAGGTCACAAGCCTATGAAAATACCAAGATGTATAAAGAGAAAGCAAAGAGAAGACATGACCTGCATCTTGCACCCAGGAGTTTCGAAAAGGGGCAGCAAGTACTCCTTTACAATTCCAAATTGAGACTATTCCCAAGAAAACTCAAATCAAGGTGGTCCGGACCTTTTCTTGTCACAAAAGTTTCGCCATATGGACACATCGAAATCATGGATGAAGGTTCAAAGAGGAATTTTACAGTGAACGGACAAAGACTCAAGCATTATCTGGGCAACATGGGGGAAAACCCCAGAGTAAAGTACCATCTCAAGTAAAGGAGGAACCGTCGAGCTAGCGACAATAAAAGAGCGCTCTGTTAGGAAGCAACCTAACCTCAGGTAGTTTCCTTTTCATCTTTATTTCAATAAGGATCACAAGTTGTTTCCCCTGTATTGCGAGGAGCTAAGTTTGGTGTTCCACACCAAAACAATTCAAGAGTGACAGTGTGATTCTAAGTTTGGTGTTCCACCAAAGACATTAGTTAGAATTACACCCCACTCCTAAAACACATTGCTAGCTCCAACCAATCAAGGGAAACAACTTAGATGTAGTTAGACTTTAGTAATAATTGTTTTGTTAACAACAAGATATGAGGTTCCCTTTATATATGCAATGTTTTGTACTGGGCAAGGAACTAAGTTTGGTGTTCACACACCAAATTAAGTTCAAAAGCCACAAGCATACATGCAAGCTAACTATGTCTCAAGTGCTTTGGGAACAAGCAACTTCCAATAACTTTGCAGGAATCTTATGAGGAAATGGTGCACCTTCACCCAAGGAAGTGAAGTAGCAAGGACTAGGATAATGACAAAGAAAGAGGGCAACTAGAAATCATCACCCGAAGGTTGTATTGTTACTTAATTCATTTATACTCAGAATTGTTGAAAATTGGAAGTCCGAATGCACTTTTGATTAATAGCTACTCGTAGTTGGAACCTTTTTCAATTCTGTCTTTTAAGATTTTGAGTTGAAAAGGTCTATGTTTGCTGGTCTTTATGTCACTGCACCCTTACTTTGCTTACTTGTATGTTTGTCCCTTTGAATCAAATGAAAAGAGAATGAGTGTTTTTAAAGACCGGAGAGGAGTTCATACTATGGAGTAAGTTCATGAGTTTATGGTATAGTCATAAGTTAGCTAAGTTGGTTCAACCACAAGGTGGGAGGACAACTATCTGTCATGAATACTACGCTTGAGACACACCCCAGGAGACTAGCTAAATAAGAAGATCCTAATAAGAAAAAGGGAAAGAACAATCAAAGTTGAGGAATAAAAGAAAAAGAATAAGCAATAAGGCTAGGCACCAATGGTTTTAATCTTGAGGCATGTGTCTGTGGTGCTCCTGTGTGAGGGATCTACTTGGATGAATAAGCTCTTAGTGGTGCCTTATCACTTGGTAACTTGGGTTAACTAACTCAGGATTATCAGCTGAAAGTCCACTATCAAGAGTAACCCTCACTACAGAGCATTTAGTAACCCAAAGAGGTGCTGGACACCAAGGTCTCAAGAAAAGAAAATAAATAAACTATATGCATGTGGTGTGTATGTATGGGGGAGAGACTTGAGCAAGTAAGTCCTTAGGAGTGCTTCAACACTTAGCACCTTGAACCAACTGGTTCAGGAGTGTTGGCTGAAAGCTTATTTTAAAGAGTTGCCCCCTTACAGAGCACTTAGCTTAAGAACAAAAATAAGCCCTGAAATAACAACAAAAGGATCAATGAATAAAAGTCTCATGGGATGCAATCACAGTGAGTATTCTAGGACATGATAAAGGTCTGAAAGCCAGGAATGAACCTAAGTTGCTATGCATGAAACCACCATAAAATCAGGGACATGACTTCCACAAGAGTGACTCATTTCTCTTGGCATTCTATTCATCATTCTCTTGTTCCAGTACTTGCTTAGGGACAAGCAAGCTTTAAGTTTGGTGTTGTGATGCCAGGGCATTTTGGCCAGTTTTACTGACCTTTTCTTTACTGTTTTTAGGGTAGTTCCATGCATTTCCTTAGGAAATAAGATAGTTTTGGGTAGATATTCACTTACATCTTGATTCAAGTATACATTGTGCACTTTACATAAGTTCATGAGGATTTTGCATAAATTTAAGGACAAATTGGATGTTGCATTTCCCATGACTTGGACTAGAACTTTGATGCACTTTATTGCTTGATTTCAGGACAAAGGAAGCAAAGAAGAACCACATTAGTGGCTACGTTAGTTACACTAACGTTAACACTAACGTGGAATGGGAGTAACTTGCAAAGTTAATGAGACAATTAATTGCCAATAACGCTCTCGAAGCCATCATTGCCCACGTTAAGAGTCACGTTAACTAAGTTAACGTGAACTCTAACGTGGAAGAAAGGAAATGGAGCCAACGTTAGTGACACTTAACATTATCACTAACGTTGGACCAAGCTCATAAGTGGCCACGTTAGTTGCCACGTTAACTTAGTTAACGTGGCCTCTAACATTAAGAAGAAAGGGGGGAACCCAATGTTAGTGACATTCAACATTATCACTAACGTTGGCCAAGTCACATTAAGCCACGTTAACTTCCACGTTAACCTAGTTAACGTGGAAGCTAACGTGAGGAAACAAAGTGGTCGACAACGTTAGTGACACCAAACATTGTCACTAACGTTGGAAGGAACCCACACAAGCCCCAATAAGCCACGTTAACACCCACGTTAACTTAGTTAACATGGAAGCTAACGTGAAGAAGGAAGGTGATCGCCAACGTTAGTGACACCCAACATTGTCACTAACGTTGGAAGGAGCCCACACTTGCCACCATGAGCCACGTTAACTCCCACGTTTACTTAGTTAGTTAACGTGGGAGTTAACGTGAGGAGAAGGATGATGAGCCAACGTTAGTGACATTCAACATTGTCACTAACGTTGGTGATGGCTAGCACAGCCACGTTAGAAGCCACGTTAACCTAGTTAATGTGGACTCTAACGTGGGAGCTAAGGGGAACATTGGAACGTTAGTGACAATGTTAAGTGTCACTAACGTTCTCGAAGGTGCCAAGCCTACGTTAACAGAGCCACGTTAACTAAGTTAACATGGACTCTAATGTAGGGTAGGGGAAGACTTCTCAACGTTACTGGGAATGTTGAGTCCCAGTAACGTGTGCGAAGGGCATAGAGGCAACGTTAGTGGCAACGTTTGTGGCACTAACGTTGAAGTTAACGTGGCTCTTACTTTGGAAAGAAACGTTAGTGAAAAAGTGATTGTCACTAACATTCTCGAACCCATATTTTCACTAAACGTTAACACCACTAACGTCCTGAGCCAAAGTCTCTGTCCACTTCACACTTTCTCTCTGCAAGTAAAACTCAGCCCAATGAAGAAGATAACTGCTTTAAACTCAAGATCCAAAGGCCCATACCCAAGACTTGAAGAACCAACTAGAAGATCAGAAGAGTAGTATATATAGGAGTAGCTTTGAATTAAATAGAGAGTTGGAAATTATAGGGAGCCTCTTGGCATAGAATTACTCTCTGTATTTTACTTTCTCTGCACTTCTAGTTTCATCATGTATTCTCCATCTTTGTTTTCATTTTCCAGAGCTATGAACAACTAAACCCCTTTCATTGGGTTAGGGAGCTCTGTTGTAATTTGATGGATCAATACTAGTTTTCATTATTCTTCTTCTATCTTTTCTCTTGATTTTACTTGAAAGCTTTCGATCTTCATCCAATTGGGTAGTTATCTTGGAAAAGAAGCTATTCAAACTTGGATCTCTTCTGAACCTTGAAAGAGGAATGAAGAGATCATGCTAGAAATGCTTTCTCATGCTGGACCAAATTGGGTTTGGATGGATATGTGACTATAATCCTCTCAACACTTGATTTGGGAAATGCATGTGGTATAATCAGTGACCATACTTCATCTCTTCTCATGAGCAATTGACCAAGGAATTGGCTATTGATCAAGATTTGAAAGATTGAATTACAAGGAATTGTGATTCGATTATTTAAGATTGCCAAGGAGATCAATGAGTGCATTGATTGAGGAAGAGATGAAAATGAAGTTGATCCGGAGAATGCAACATCTCCTGAGCCTAATGAACTCCCCATTTGTGATCTTACCCATTCTCTTTAATTTCTGCCATTTACATTTATGAGCAATACCCCATTCCCATTTACAATTTTGCAATTTATTTTCCGTCATTTACATTTAGCTCTTTATTTTCAGCATTTACTTTTCTGTTATTTACTTTCCCGCCATTTAATTTTCTGCAATTCTCAACTCAAATTCTGGATTCGCTCAACTAGAACATTCCTCTAGTTAAAGTTGCTTGATCAATCAATCCCTGTGGGATTCGACCTCACTCTATTGTGAGTTTTTACTTGACGACAAATTCGGTACACTTGCCGAAGGGAAATTTGTTACGAGACAAGTTTTTCGTGCATCAATGCCGTGATCTGTTTGATGAGTATTTTCAGGCTTTACAGGGCAGGAATGGCTTAGAGGATGGAAAGGAAACATGCAAAATGGAAGGAATGCGAAACTTTTGTAACCGACAGCTAGACTCACTTCTGCAGAGATATGGAGTCCGTCATAAAGTGGCAACCCCCTATCACCCTCATACAAGTAGACAGGTTGAAGTTTCCAATAGTAAACTCAAGAGGATTCTAGAGAAGACCGTCAGTGTTTCAAGAAAGGACTGGTCTAGGAAGCTTCATGATGCTCTCTGGGAATACCAGATAGCGTACAAGACTCCCATTGGCATGTCCCCTTATCAGTTGGTCTATGGCAAAGCCTGTCACTTGCCAGTTGAGCTGGAGCATAAAGCTTACTGGGCAATCAGGTATCTGAATCTTGATTCAGAAGCTGCAGGAATTAAGTGAATGCTTTAGTTGAATGAGCTTGTTGAATTCAGATATTCAGCCTATAAGAATGGCAAGCTCTATAAGGAGAGAACCAAGTTATTGCATGACAAGAAGATTGCCATCAGAGTCTTTGAGCCCGGACAGAGAGTGCTTCTGTATAATTCAAGGCTCAAACTCTTTCCCAGGAAGTTAAAATCCCGGTGGTCAGGACCGTTTGGGGTTACCAGAGCTTCACCATATGGTCATGTGAAAATACAGGAAGAGAATTCTGACAGGAAATTTACAGTGAATGGCCAGAGGTTGAAGCACTATCTTGGAGGCGAGATCGATCGCCAGAGGTCCGCTGATCTGCTGAATTAGCAGAACTGACCACCAAGCTAGTGACGTTAAAGTAGCGCTTGTCAGGAGGCAACCCGATAATTTCGTATCCTTAGTTATTTTTTGTAGTGGTGATTTTCTTACTTACTTGATTTTTATCGAGTTTTTATTATTTTTCTTTCGTTTTAAGTGTGTTCTGATCATGCAGCTATTTTAGAACATGAACTGAACACTTCGAAAGAAAACAAACACACGACGCACAAGCGTCACTGACGTGTACGCGTCATATGTGAGTGCGAGAAAAATAAAAGTTGAACAGAGAGTTGGGCAGGAGTGGTGCTGGTGGCGTGCCTTGTGCACAAGCGAGCCCACGCGTACGCGTCATTCACGCGTGCTCGTCGTTTGCGCTTTTCGCCACCCACGCGTGCGCGTACCTGACGTATACGCGTGACCCTAAAAATCGGTGTCAACGAGTGTTTGGGCAGAGAGTTGTGCTGGCTTGGGGCTGGAACTGTACTAGAGGCACAAACTTGATCACGCGTACGCGTCCCCGACGTGTGCACGTACTTTTCATAAATGTGCATCCACGCGTGCACATTCATGACGCGCACGCGTCATATGAGAATTTTGGTTCCCAGGCCACGCGAATAGAGAGTTGTGCATGCACGCGGCTGCCTTCACGTGATTCGCACAAACCAAGGGCACGCGTATGCGTGCCAAACGCTTACGCGTCACTTTCAAAATTGGGCAACCCACGCGTACGCGTCACATGCGCCGCACAACTCTACTAGTGCGCCACCCAGTTTTTATTTTCATTCTCTCTCCCTCCCAAATCCTAATTCTCTCTTGTTCTTTTATCCTTTTATTCTTCTTTCATCATACAATTTGTTTTTGTTTTCATTTCTTCTTTGCTTGAGGACAAGTAAACCTTTAAGTTTGGTGTTGTCGCTTCGCTGGTGGTTCTTCTGTTTAATTTTATAGTACCAAAGGAAGGCGAATCATCTTCACGGGGAGCACAGCCTGAAGAATAAAACGACCACTAGGATAACTGATGGGTGGAAATCAGATTCCACACCTAAACTCACCGGCAAGTGTAGCGGGTCGCATCAAGTAGTAATTACTCACAAGAGTGAGGTCGACCCCATATGGATTGATGGATTGAGCAATTTTAGTTAGGTGATGAATTTAGTTAAGCGAATATTTGATGAATTGAGTGATTTTGATTGACATAAGCTAAATTGCAAGTAAATAAAGGTGCAGAAGGTAAATTGAACAGAAGAATAAAGTGCTGAAGAGATAAATTGCAGTAACTTAAAGTGCAAGAAACTAAAAGAGCTGAAACTTAAATTGCAAGAAAAGTAAATTGCAAAAACTTAAAGTACAAGAAATGTAAATTGCTGAATTTAAATTGTTGAGAAATGTAAATTGCTTGAAGAGTAAAAGGATTTGGGTGATAGGACTTGGAATTGAACAAGGAATTCCAAACTAAAGTAAATCAGAAAGCTCTGAGATGCAGGATTTCAGATCTTGATCTCAGTAGCAGGAACAGAAATGGAAAATTGCTTAAAGAAATAAAACAGCAAGAGAATTTGAGTCAATTATGAAATCCTTAAAGAGAAATTGAAGATCGAAGAAGAATAATGAGGTTAGAAAGCAAATCTAACTCTCAATAATCTCTAGATCAAGCACAAAATAAATTGCAGAAGACAATGAAATTTAAAACAGCAAAAGAAACTCAGATCCAAATTCAATAGAATTCCTCAATCTCAATCCAAAAACCCAAAACAGAAAATTATAAGTTGCAGATGAAAAAAATTGAAAACAGAAAACTAAACTCAGATCCAATCCTTAGAACAATTGAGAAGAGAGGTAAAAGATGATTCTCAAATTTAGAATCAATGAAGCTCTTCAATCTGAATTCAAATTCTAAGAACAGAAATTAAAAGTTACAGAAGAAAGAAAATGCAGAAAGAAAAACTCTGATCCAAATTCCCAAATCCCAAATTCAAAAACAAGTGAAAATTAAAAGTGAAGAAGTGAGCGTAGTGCTCACTTCCTTGAGCGCTCCCTTGCCTTGGCCTTGCTTGAGCTTTGCATGCCTTGCTTCCTTCTTGGTTTGAGGCACGAGAAAGTGAGAAATGGGGAGCGCCACGGTCAAATTCTTGAGCGCTACTCCTTGCTGTGCCTTGCTTGGGGGCTCCCTTGGTTGAGCGCTCCTTTGGTTGAGCACTCCCTTGGTTGAGCGCCACGCTTTAATTTCATGGGCCACGCTTCCAAAAGCGTGGCTTAAGATCCAAAGCGTGCTCAAACTTCAAAAGTGTGCCAAAAATTCCTCTTTCCACCATTTCTTCACCTACAAGCAACCAAACAACTAATGAAAGCTCCACCAAAATCACTAGATTTTTGCATCATTTATAAAATCAATTAATTCTAGCATAAAACCTATGATTTTGTGCAAAATACATGATGTTTGATTGTTTCAGGATAACCATGAAAATCCACTCCAATTACTTACTTATGGTGCAAGAAAGTGCATAAAACTTAATGAAACTAATGAAAAATGCTTGTAAAACTAGCAAAAGATGACTTGTCATCAATAACTGAGGTGGTTGAATTCCTTTCATTCTATATTCCTTCCTGCTCTTACTATGTTATGTTCCAGTTTTCTTCTATTTTGCTTTGTTTATTGCATGATCCTTTATTAGTTAGATTCCTATTTTCTAGTTTAGTTCTGTTATTTTCAAAATTTCTGTTAGTTACTTTAATTCTGAAAGGTGTCTCATGTATTGCCCACTGAGCTTGAAATCAAAAAGAAAGAAGAGAAAGGGGATGTAATGCATGAAAAATTGAGTTTATATTTTTTTAAGGCCAGTCTCATTTATCAAATGTGGTGATGTTCTCTGTAATTCTGAATGCATGACATAAACCGTGCATGTTTGAATTTGAATCAAGGAATGTTGACGTATAAGGAAAAGGAATTTAGAGAAGTATTTTGAATTTTCTGAAAATTTGTGACAGTTAATCCTTGAAGCAAAAGAAATAGCAAAAAAAAAAAAAGCAAAGAGGATATAAAAGTAAGGTCCAAGACTCTGAGCATCAATGACTAAGGAGGTCAGACATGATTAAAAGCTCAAAGAGTTGTTTTCCTAGTGATATGCTTGTGGTGTTCTTGTGTCAAGTAACCCTTGAGACAGAACATTTAGAGTCAAGATCAACTACAATTAGTAGAGTATGCCAAAGGCTTTGAGCACCACTGTCTGGGAATAGCTGAAAGAAAAATCAGAACTTCAAAAGAGTTCCCCAGTTAAGTGCTTGTGTTGTTCTTGTGTCAATTAACCCTTGAGACAGAACATTTAAAGTCACAGCTATGCTTAAAGTGCAAAGCACTAGTTAATTGAGAATTTAGGGATACCTGCTGTGTTCAAGGATTTAACTGAGGTATAAAGATCAGAGAACTCATAATATGATCTGGATTCTAATTCCGCATGACATTGACATTTTTTTGATTCAAGGGAGAGTGAGATGCCAAAACTATTCAAGATTGCAGTTGTAAACCCCACTATAAGAAGAGACATGAGCTTAATCAAACTCTAATTCCCATGCAAATTCACATCTTAATCTTGCACTCATTTGGTAGCTTGAGAACAAGCAACAATTCAAGTTTGGTGTTGTGATGCGTGAGCATCTTTCCTATCTTTTCCTAGTGAATTTGCATTCAATTTGTTGAGTTTAATCAAGAATTAATTATCTTTTAGCCACTATGGATGCTACTTTGAGTCGTGTGCAATTCTATTTATTTCAAGTAGCATTTGGTTGGATTTGATGGAGTTTCCACAGAAAAAGACAAGAAGGCTATATAGGGCAGGAATGGCTCAGAGGATGGAGAGGAAGCTTGCACAAATGGAAGGAGCACAAGAATTAAAGGAGATGGCCAACGAGGAGCGACGCGTGCGCGTACCTGACATGTGCGCGTGATTTGGAGATTACGCATGCGCGTACCTGACGCATACGCGTGACACGCGAAGAAGACCATCGACGCATACGCGTGACTGGCGCGTACGCGTGACATGCGCCACGTGCAGAAAACGCTGATTGCTATAATTAATTCTGATTTAAACTTTAATTTTTATAAATAGGAAAATATATTATATTAGTTTTAGAACATAGATTTTAAATTAATTAGGATTAGATATAAAAGAGAAAAAAAACTTCTCTTCTGGGGATTCCACCTCAGCCTAATTTACAGTTTACGAGAATCCTAGTTTTGACTCTTTTTCATGAGCAACTAAACCTCCACTGTTAAGGTTAGGAGCTCTGTTTATTTGTATGAATTGATTCTATTGATTTTGTATTTTAATTCATGTACTGATTTATAATTTAAGAATTATTTTCGTTCTTTATCTTATGAATTTGGGTGGAACGGAAGTATGACCCTTGTTCTAATTGAGTTCCTATATAACTTGGAAAAGCTCTTTACTTGAACAACAGCTTGAAAACAACTTCTCCTAAATTCTAATTATCTGGACTTAACGGGATACGCGACATATAATCCTCTTATATTTGGATAATTAGGATTTTTGTGGTATAAAAACTAGAATTAAACTTCACCCCCTAATTGGAATTAATTGACCAAGGAATTGGCGGTTGATGAAAGTTAGAGGAGACTAGAAAGGTCTAAGGAATTAGGGTCTAGTCATATATAGTTTGCCATGAATTGAATCTTGCATTATTAAAATAAATTAATAAGAAAGTCAATTCGGAAAATAGATAACTCTGAAGCCTTAACTGCCTCCTGCATATTTTATTCCCAACTTATTTACTTGCCTGTCTTCTGATATTCTGAATTACTGTTTAATGCTTTTGAACTCTCAAACACTATTTTCTGCTTGTCTAACTAAGTAAATTAATCAACCATTGTTGCTTAGTCCTTCAATCCTCGTGGGATCGACCCTCACTCACCTGAGGTATTACTTGGTACAACCCGGTGTACTTGCCGGTTAGTTTGTGGTTATAAATTCTGCACCAAAAACCCTTTGATATGAACTACTTTGAGGAAGAATGATGTGGTTGACAATTCGATGCAACTGAGCACGTTCATATCCTAGGGCTTTGTGAGTGGGTGTAATGCCATCAATCAATGAGACATGTTCACAAATATTAGCCAAAGCATCATTGTAAGAAATACCAACTCCTTCATCCCACTTAACAGAAGCATAAGAACAAGGCCCAACATTAGTATACTTCAATGAATCATTGATTGTTTCGTTATTTAAAACTATGTCTCGGCCCTTTACATATGAGTGAACAGTGCCTTCATGATATGTCATGTTAGCATAAAACTCTTTGACCAGAAGAGGATAAATAGGCTTTTTGATGTCAAATAGATTATTCCAGTCCAGAAATTCCAAGTTTTCAAAAAAGGAAAGCCTTTCTTTTTCAAAGTTGGTAAATCAGCAAGAAAAGAGGGACACAGGGTACAGTACTTAATAACTCCATCATAAAAGTCATTATTCATGGCAGACCTAAATCTATAAGGGTTGTAGTTGGAGTGAGATGTCATGAAGTGGGATTTATGAGCAAAAGGATCAATGTCAGGTTCTCTAACAGATTTGAGAGGAGGATGAGATTTACCTCTTTGAGAACGCAAGGGAACCGACTTTGACTTAGGTCGAGTGGGCTCAGAAGCAGGTTGAGGCGCTGCCGGTCACTTCCCTTTCGACGTGCTAGGCTTCGATGACCTAGGTTTGGATGGTGGTTCCTTCAGAGGTTGAGGGTTTGGCGTCGACTTGGCTGAAGAAGGGAACCTTGAAGGGTTCTTGGTGCGAGCCATGGGATCGGTTTGTGGACGAGAGGTAGGAGGAGAAGGTGAGGGAGTGAATGTTGAATCCTGAGAGCGTGTTGAGGGTCTTGGATTTGCAGGAAGCTTATGAATCCTTCCACGCTGTGGCCTTTTTGCAATAACTTTCTTCCTCATTTGGTAGGTTTTAGATTTTCGAGGGAAGAGAAGCAGTAAAGATAGTGGGAAGAAACCGAAAGGTTTGAGGAGGAGTTATGGAGGGAAGAAAAGGAGTGTTGGTAACCGTACCGAAAAGAAACTTTCACAAACCATGCAACTGCATCACCTTCTAATTTGACTTGAAAGGACTTGACATCATCCAGGGTGTGATTTTTCTTCTGCTGTTTTTGATTCTGTTTTCAATTTTTCTATTTATTTTGTGACTCCACATGATCATGAACCTACAAAGACATATAACTAAGAAAAATAGAGTTAGATAAATAAACATTGGGTTGCCTCCCAACAAGCGCTTCTTTAATGTTAATAGCTTGACAGTGGGCTCTTCATGGAGCCTCACAGGTGTGCAGAGCTTTGTTGAGACTCCCCAACACCAAACTTAGAGTTTGGATATGGGAGTTCAACACCAAACTTAGAATTTGGTTGTGGCCTCCCAACACCAAACTTAGAGTTTGACTGTGGGGGCTTTGGTTGACTCTGCTTTGAGAGAGGCTTTTCATGCTTCCTCTCTATGGTTGCAGAGAGAGATCCTTGAGTTTTAAACACAAGGGAGTCCTCATTCAGTTGGAGGACTAATTCTCCTCTGTCAACATCAATCACAGCTCTTGTTGTGGCCAGGAAAGGTCTTCCTAGGATAATGGATTCATCCTCTTCCTTTCCAGTATCCAGGACTATGAAATCAGCAGGGATGTAGAGGCCCTCAACCTTTACTAACACGTCCTCTACTTGTCCATAAGCCTGTTTTCTTGAATTATCTGCCATCTTTAATGAGATTTTTGCAACTTGCACCCCATAGATTCCCAGTTTCTCTATTACAGAGAGGGGCATGAGGTTTATCCCTGAACCAAGGTCACACAGAGCCTTAAAGATCATGGTGCCTATAGTACAAGATATTATGAACTTTCCAGGATCCTGTCTCTTCTGAGGCAATGTCAGTTGATCCAGATCACTTAGTTCATTGATGAACAAGGGAGGTTCAACTTCCCAAGTATCAATGCCAAATAATTTGGCATTCAGCTTCATGATTGCACCAAGAAACTTGGCAGTTTGCTCTTCAGTAACATCCTCATTCTCTTCAGAAGAGGAATACTCATCAGAGCTCATGAAGGGCATAAGGAGGTTCAATGGAATCTCTATGGTCTCTAGATGAGCCTCAGAGTCCTTTGGTTCCTCAGAGGGAAGCTCCTTATTTATCACTAGACGTCCCAGGAGGTCTTCCTCCTTGGGATTCACGTCCTCCACTCCCTCTTTGGGTTCGGCCATTTTGGTTATGTCAATGGCCTTGCACTCTCCTTTTGGATTTTCTTCTGTATTGCTTGGGAGAGTGCTAGGAGGGATTTCAGTGATCCTTTTACTCAGCTGGCCCATTTGTGCTTCCAAATTTCTAATGGAAGACCTTGTTTCATTCATGAAACTCACAGTGGCCTTAGATAGATCAGAGACTAAGTTTGCTAAGCTAGATGGGTTCTGCTCAGAATTCTCTGTCTGTTGCTGAGTGGATGATGGAAAAGGCTTGCTATTGCTAAACCTGTTTCTTTCACCATTATTAAAGCCTTGTTGAGGCTTTTGATCCTTCCATGAGAAATTTGGATGATTTCTCCATGTTGAGTTATAGGTGTTTCCATAAGGTTCACCTAAGTAATTTACCTCTGCTATTGCAGGGTTCTCAGGATCATAAGCTTCTTCTTCAGGAGAAGCCTCTTGAGTACTGTTGGATACAGCTTGCATTCCATTCAGACTCTGAGAAATCATATTGACTTGCTGAGTCAATATTTTATTCTGAGCCAATATGGCATTCAGAGTATCAATTTCAAGAACTCCCTTCTTCATAGGCGTCCCATTGTTCACATGATTCCTTTCAGAAGTGTACATGAACTGGTTATTAGCAACCATGTCAATGAGTTCTTGAGCTTCTGCAGGCATTTTCTTTAGGTGAATGGATCCACCTGCAGAAGTATCCAATGACATCTTTGATAGCTCAGATAAACCATCATAGAATATATCCAGGATGGTCCATTCTGAAAGCATGTCAGAAGGACACTTTTTGGTCAACTGTTTGTATCTTTCCCAAGCTTCATAGAGGGATTCACCTTCTTTCTGTCTGAAGGTTTGAACATCAGCTCTAAGCTTGCTCAGCTTTTGAGGAGGAAAGTACTTGGCTAAGAAAGCTGTGACCAGCTTATCCCCAAAGTTCAGGCTGTCTTTGAGTTGAGAATCCAACCATATTCTAGCTCTGTCTCTTACAGCAAAAGGGAAAAGCATGAGCCTGTAGACTTCAGGATCTATTCCATTAGTCTTAACAGTATCACATATCTGCAAGAATTCAGTTAAGAACTGAAAAGGATCTTCAGATGGAAGTCCATGAAACTTGCAGTTTTGCTGCATCAGAGAAACTAATTGAGGTTTCAGCTCAAAGTTGTTTGCTCCAATGGCAGGGATGGAGATGCTTCTTCCATGTAAATTGGAATTAGGTGCAGTAAAGTCACCAAGCATCTTCCTTACATTATTATTATTTTCGGCTGCCATCTTCTCTTCCTATTCGAAAATTTCTGAAAGGTTATCTCTGGATTGTTGTATTTTAGCTTCTCTTAGTTTCCTTTTCAGAGTCCTTTCAGGTTCTGGATCTGCTTCCACAAGAATGTTTTTGTCCTTGCTCCTGCTCATATGACAAAGAAAAGGGCACAGAAAAATAATAATAATAGAAATCCTTTATACCACAGTATAGGGATTTCTTTGTGAGTGAAAGAAAAGAGGAAGATAAAGAATGTAATGGAATGGAAGAAACACAACTGTGAGGAGGGTTGAGATGTGAGATGAGATGTTAGTAAATGAATAAATAAAAGAATAAGATGGGAGAGGGAGAATTTTTGAAAAATATTTTTGAAAAAGAGTTAGTGATTTTCGAAAATGGTTTTTTGAAAAATGTTAGTATTTTTCGAAAATTTTTAAAATCAAAAATAAAAATAAAAATAATTAGTTAATTAAAAAGAAATTTTTGAAAAAAGAGGGAAGATATTTTCGAAAATTAGAGAGAGAGAGTTAGTTAGGTAGTTTTGAAAAAGTTAAGAAACAAACAAAAAGTTAGTTAGTTAGTTGAAACAAATTTTGAAAAGATAAGAAGTTAGGAGGTTAGAAAAGATATTTTGAAACCAACTTTTTGAAAAAGGTAAGATAAGAAGATATTTTAAAAATTAGTTTTGAAAAAGATTTGATTTTTAAAATCTCAATTAATGACTTGATTCATAAGAAATCACAAGATATGATTCTAGAACTTAAAGTTTGAATCTTTCTTAACAAGCAAGTAACAAACTTCAAATTTTTGAATCAAAACATTAATTGATTATGTTATTTTCGAAAATTTGATATAAAAAATAAGAAAAAGATTTTTGAAAAATATTTTTGGAATTTTCGAAAATAACTAAGAATTTTGAAAAAGATTTGATTTTTGAAAAAGATTTTGAAAAAGATAAGATTTTCAAATTGAAAATTTGATTTGACTCATAAGAAACAACTTGATTTTAAAAATTTTTGAAAAAGTCAACTCAAATTTTCGAATTTGATGAGAGAAAAAGGGAAAGATATTTTTTTGATTTTTTTTTTTGAATTCTTATGAAAAACACTAAAATGATGCAATGCATGAAATTTTTAGATCAAAACATGTGATGAATGCAAAAATGCTATGAATGTCAAGATGAACACCAAGAATACTATGAAGATCATGATGAACATCAAGAACATATTTTTGAAAAATTTTTAATGCAAAGAAAACATGCAAGACACCAAACTTAGAATTCTTTAATGCTTACGCACTAAGAATTCAAGAATGCATATGAAAAACACCATACAACACAAAACAAAAAATCATCAAGATCAAACAAGAAGACTTACCAAGAACAACTTGAAGATCATGAAGAACACTATGAATGCATGAATTTTTGAAAAATGCAAGATGCACATGCAATTGACACCAAACTTATAACATGACTCAAGACTCAAACAAGAAACACAAAAAATATTTTTGATTTTTATGATTTTCTAATTTTTTTGGATTTTTTCGAAAAATTAATTGAAAAAGAAAAATAAGGATTCCAAAATTTTTAATATGAATTCCAGGAATCTTGCCATATTAGTCTAAAGCTTCAGTCCAGGAATTAGACATGGCTCACTAGCCAGCCAAGCTTTCAAAGAAATCTCCGGTCCAAAACACTAGACATGGCCAATGGCCAGCCAAGCTTCAGCATTTAACATCAGAGTATATTGCTCTTGATAACAAATTGCAAGCCCCAGTCCAAATAAATTTAGACATGGCTTTACAGCCAGCCAGGCTTCACATGCTTCATGAAACACTAGAATTCATTCTTAAAAATTCTGAAGAAAAATATTTTTTGAAAACATGTTTTTTTTTTTTTTCGAAAACAGGTGAGAAAATTTTGAAAAATTTTTGAAAATTTTTTGAAAAGAAAACGAAAAGAAGGTTACCTAATCTGAGCAACAAGATGAACCGTCAGTTGTTCAAACTCAAACAATCCCCGGCAACGGCGCCAAAAACTTGGTACGCGGAATCGTGATTACACTTTAATTATGTAAAATTCATTGCTCTTTCTTTCCCTGGAAATGGCGCCAAAAACATGATGCCAAGACCATGGTTCACAACTCCGTGTAACTAAACAGCAAGTGCACTGGGTCGTCCAAGTAATACCTTACGTGAGTAAGGGTCGAATCCCACGGAGATTGTTGGTATGAAGCAAGCTATGGTCACCTTGCAAATCTCAGTTAGGCAGATATAAATTGATAATGATGTTTTCGAATAATAAATAATAAAATAGGGATAGAGGTACTTATGTAAATCATTGGTAGGAATTTCAGATAAGCGAATGGAGATGCTTTTCGTTCCTCTAAACCTCTGCTTTCCTGCTATCTTCATGCAATCAGTCTTACTCCTTTCCATGGCTGGCTTTATGTGATACATCACCATTGTCAACAGCTACTTTCGGTCATCTCTCGGGAAAATGATCCAATGCCCTGTCACGGCACGGCTAATCGTCTGGAGGCATCACCCTTGTTAATGGCTTCATCTTATCCTCTCAGTGAAAATGGTCAACGCACCCTATCACGGCACGGCTATTCATCTGTCGGTTCTCGATCATGCTGGAATAGGATTTACTATCCTTTTGCGTCTGTCACTAACGCCCTGCAATCGCGAGTTTAGAGCTCGTCACAGTCATTCATTCATTGAATCCTACTCGGAATACCACAGGCAAGGTTTAGACTTTCCGGATTCTCTTGAATGCCACCATCATTCTAGCTTATGCCACGAAGATTCTGATTAAGAGATCTAAGAGATACTCATTCAGTCGAAGGTAGAACGGAAGTGGTTGTCAGGCATGCGTTCATAGGGAATGATGATGATTGTCATGTTCATCACATTCAGGTTGAAGTACGAATGAATATCTTAGAAGCGAAATAAGATGAATTGAATAGAAAACAGTAGTACTTTGCATTAATCTTTGAGGAACAGCAGAGCTCCACACCTTAATCTATGGAGTGTCGAAACTCTACCGTTGAAAATACATAAGTAAAAGGTCCAGGCATGGCCGAGAGGCCAGCCCCCATGGTCTAAGAACTATGCGTTCAAAGATTCAAAGATCCAAAGATGGTCAAAAAGACTAGTAAAATGTCCTATTTATAATAAACTAGCTACTAGGGTTTACATGAGTAAGTAATTGATGTATAAATCCACTTCCGGGGCCCACTTGGTGTGTGCTTGGGCTGAGCTTGAGTGTTGCACGTGTAGAGGTCCTTCTTGGAGTTGAACGCCAGTTTTTGTGCCAGTTTGGGCGTTCAACTCTGGTTTTGGCTCCTTTTCTGGCGCTGGACGCCAGATTTGGGCAGAAAGCTGGCGTTGAACGCCAGTTTACGTCATCTATTCTTGGCCAAAGTATGGACTATTATATATTGCTGGAAAGCCCTGGATGTCTAATTTCCAACGCAATTGGAAGCGTGCCATTTCGAGTTCTGTAGCTCCAGAAAATACATTTTGAGTGCAGGGAGGTCAGAATCCAACAGCATCAGCAGTCCTTCTTCAACCTCTGAATCTGATTCCTGCTCAAGTCCCTCAATTTCAGTCAGAAAATACCTGAAATCACAGAAAAACACACAAACTCATAGTAAAGTCCAGAAATGTGAATTTAACATAAAAACTAATGAAAACATCCCTAAAAGTAACTAGATCCTACTAAAAACATACTAAAAACAATGTCAAAAAGCGTATAAATTATCCGCTCATCAGGATTCCCACAGAATCGTAAAACACAACACAGATGTACAAAGAACCTGTAGGACATCTATGGCTTTTTCTTTTAATTTTGTACTCTCTGCCTTTTTTCGCTCTATGGCTTTTTCTTACAAACCTCACTATTTGCCTTTTTCCATGAGACTCAAGACAGACAAAATTAAACAGAAAAATACAAAATGAAGAACATTGAAGGAGAAGAACTTCTGTTAGCTTAGGTAGCTATGAGAATTCTCTGTCTTGCACTCTCACTCCTTGCTTCAAGCCCTGGCTGTTCACCCTTATTTATAGAAGGGGAAGCCTCTACAGTTGAAACTGTTGAACCAAGCTAAACTTCTTCTTCTTCAAACCAAAAACCGGTTCGGCCAGAGAGAGAGGAGAGGAAACCGAATGTAAAACCCAACATGCAATTACCTCTGTGTCTTCCCTTTACACCAAGCTTTATCAATCCGAGCCTTCCATCTTGACTTGCACTCCAAGAAGGATTCCTATCCCTTGATGAGTTCTTGATGATAACAGTTTCTTCGGCTCTAACTTTTGCCTCATTCTCCATGTAGCTACAGTAGCTACCTCCTGTGGTGGTTGATCAAAAGCTAAGACAAGCCATCCCTCCAAGGATCTTCTTCCTCTGAGCGAAATGATCTTCTTCCATTTTAGGATATGGAGAGCCTATGATTACTTCACCACATCTTGCCTTTTGTGGTAAAGATCTTAGCCACAACATACTTCAGATTTTTTTTCTTGATGCCATCATCACAATGACTTCTAGCTTCTTCTTCTTCACTCTGATATCTTGCAAAAGCTTCCATCTTCTTCTCTGTGAAGTGACCAAGAGTTATGAGAAAGAAGAGAGAAAAGAGAGAAAACTTTTAATGGATTTGAATGAGGAAATCAAAATTAATTAATTTACTTTCCTTTTTGCTTTAGGTAGCGTGTAGCACTAATGATAGCAATCAAATCAATTGCTATTTCTCTCTCATGGTTCCAAAGTCTGCATTAACTTCACTTAATAAAAATTTGAATTCCACCAAAGGTAAAAGTGTGATCCGTTGAAGCATGCAGCATTAAAGAAAATGGATTTCATCATGTTAAATGAGTAAAGAAAAATATTATGCCCCATTTCCTTTTCTTTGATTTTGGACCAAGCTAGTGGAACTTTTCTTCAAAGTTGATTTTGGGCTAATAATTAAATTTGGCCCAACAAGAGTAATAACAATTCAGCCATAATATTTAACATTTTTATAACCAAGGCTGATTCTCTTTCAACATCTTGGGCTTGCTATTTTTTGGCCCAATAGTAAAATCTGCACAGCAAAAGTATTTAATTAACACATATGAATTAAAATCAAATTAATAATTTTGTAATTAAGCATATTAATAATTTTTAGTCATCACTATTTTAATTTTGAGTTTTCCAAACTCATCAATCTCCCCCTTGATGACAAACATTATTTAAAATTGAAATGGAAAGAAATCAAAGATTAGAGTACTCCCTTTGAAGATTAGGATTCCTTCCCCTTTCCAATTGTTACATGGCTCCCCCTTAATATATGCCATTTTACCAAGGGAAGCATTACCTGTAACAATTTTATCAAGCCTAAGGCAACTATGTTATTCAACATATGGAATTTGAGATGTTGAATGGCTTGATTTATGAGCAGAAATAACATGATAAACACAACTTGACTTGTTATCATATAAATGATTTTCTGCTCAATAACAATCAAAAATGCTTTGAGTACAGAGTACATAAGAAACAGTTGATAATTTCTAAATAATTTGATTTAAATGAACAGCATTTTCCAGCCATCATATCAGAGCAAAAATTATCAGTTTATAGTGAGAAAAACATTTTCAATTAAACAGAATCATATCAGAGCATAAGGAATTATCCAATATATCAAAGCATGAAGGGATTATCAAATCACAACTAAGTTCCAATTGCAACAAATATTTCAACAATTCAAAACATAAAGCATCAACAAAACATAAAGCATATGTACAGGGGTGATCATGAATCACAAAAAGATTTCAGCCCCTGTTTCTTTCAACTTTTCAATTTTTTCAGCTTTCCTCCCCCTTTTGTCATCAAAGGGAAACCTGCAAAAAGTGACAATGGAACATATAAAAATATAACCAAAACCAAAATATTCAAGTGTTTAACAAAATAGTAATGGTCTAGAGTATCCAAGTAGCCTACAAAGTACCAAAATAAGCCATACAGAACCAGAATTCAACAAGAGACAAATAAGTCAATCATCAGAGAGGTTGTACTCTGATCTAGATTCATCATCGTTATCAGTAGCCCCCATCTCTTCTTTGAAATTCTGAAGCATCAGACCAACTTTTTCTTGGCACATTGTCCAAGCTTTTTCATTTTCGTATTCTTGCTTATGAGCGGCCTTGTAGGATTCCACCATCAGTTTGGACATGTTAGAAAACTCAGTGAGGACCTCCTTAATAGATTCTGCCATTTTGGACGGCTCGGCTGGGTGGCTCTCAATATCATTATCAAAGGGCATTGACCGTTTTCCTTTGGTGCCTTTCATAGTACTTGAAACTCCTTCTCCCTTAATTAATAAAACTTTATTCTCTACATCTTCATTAGTTAGATCAACATTGAAGTATTCAAAGATGCAGGTAAGAAATATGCCATAGGGAAGGTTAGCCTTTTTAGTGCTTCTAACACATTCCCACATATGCCTTACCATGAGATATGCAGAGGAAATAGGAGATGAAGTAATAATAGCAAAAAGCACAAAGGTATCAGAAATGGTTACTCTATTGTATGAGCCACTCTGTGGAGTTAAAATGTGAGTAATGATTTTGTGTAGCAATGCTCTTTCTGGACCAAGGGCCTTGTGAGTTGGAACTGTGCCATCAAGTCCAGATAGATTTTCACAGATTTGCTGCAGAGCAATCTGATATGTGACTCCAACTTGAGAATCCCATTTTTCTAACATATAAGTTGCTGGTCCTTCATCAACATAACCCAGAGTATTGCTGGAAAGCCCAATATGTCTACTTTCCAACGCAATTGAGTGTGCGCTAATTGGACTTCTGTAGCTCCAGAAAATCCATTAATGCTCAAAGACTTGGATCCTTTTTACCGTTGCCTTTTGGTTTAAAGGGCTATTGGCTTTTTCTGCTTACTTTTTCTTTTTCTTTATTTTTATTTCTTTATTTTTTTTTTGCGATATTTTTTTTTCTGCGAGCTTTTCACTGCTTTTTCTTGCTTCAAAAATCAATTTTATGATTTTTCAGATTATCAATAACATTTCTCCTTTTTCATTATTCTTTCAAGAGCTAACAATTTTAACATTCATAAACAACAAATTCAAAAATATTCACAGTTCAAGTGATGAGCGGATAATTTATACGCCTTTTGGCATTGTTTTTAATATGTTTTTAGTATATTTTAGTTAGTTTTTATTATGTTTTTATTAGTTTTTAAATAAAAATCACTCTTCTGGACTTTACTATGAGTATGTGTATTTTTTTGTGATTTCAGATATTTTCTGACTGAAATTGAGGGACCTGAGCAAAAATCTGATTCAGAGGCTGAAAAAGGATTGCAGATGCTGTTGGATTCTGACCTCCCTGCACTCAAACTGAATTTTCTGGAGCTACAAAAGCCCAATTTACCCACTCTCAATTGAGTTAGAAAGTAGACATCCTGGGCTTTCCAGCAATATATAATAGTCTATACTTTGCCCGAGCTTTGATGGCCCAAATAGGCGTTCCAAGTCAGTTCAAGAATTCTGGCGTTTAACGCCAGAACTGGCACAAAAGCTAGAGTTAAACGCCCAAACTGGCACAAAAGCTGGTGTTTAACTCCAAGAAAAGTCTCTACACATGGAAGCTTCAATGCTCAGCCCAAGCACACACCAAGTGGGTCCAGAAGAAGATTTCTGCATTAATTACCTATTTCTGTATCCCTAGGCTACTAGTTTTCTATAAATAGGACCTTTTGCTATTGTATTTTCATCTTTTGATCATCTTGGAATCATGTTTTGATGATTGAACCCTCTTTAGGAGGCTAGCCATTCGGCCATGCCTAGACCTTTTGTTCTTATGTATTTTCAACGGTGGAGCTTCTACACACCATAGATTAAGGTGTGGAGCTCTGCTGTTCTTCATGAATTAATACAAGTACTATTGTTTTTCTATTCAACTCAAGTCTATTTCTTCTCCAAGATATTCATTCACACCCAAGAACATGATGAATGTGATGATTATGTGACACTCATCACCATTCTCACCTATGAACGTGTGACTGACAACCACTTCCGTTCTACATGCAAACAAGCTTGAATGTCTATCTCTTGGGTTTCTAATCTAAGATTAGAACCTTTGTGGTATAGGCTAGAATTATTGGCGGTCATTCTTGAGATCCGGAAAGTCTAAACCTTGTCTATGGTATTCCGAGTAGGATCTGGGAAGGGATGACTATGACGAGCTTCAAACTCGCGATTGTTGGGCGTGTGACAGATGCAAAAGGATCAATGGATCCTATTCCAACATGATCGAGAACCGACAGATGATTAGCCGTGCGGTGACAGCGTGTGTAGAACATTTTCACTGAGAGGACGGGAAGTAGCCATTGACAACGGTGATGCCCAACATAAAGCTTGCCATGGAAGGGAGTATGAATGATTGGATGAAGGCAATAGGAAAGCAGAAGTTTAAGAAGAACAAAGCATCTTCATACGCTTATCTGAAATTCTCACCAACGAATTACATAAGTATCTCTATCTTTATTTTATGTTTTATTTATCTTTTAATTATCAATTCTCCATAACCATTTGAATCCGCCTGACTGAGATTTACAAGATGACCATAGCTTGCTTCAAGCCGACAATCTCCGTGGGATCGACCCTTACTCACGTAAGGTTTATTACTTGGACGACCCAGTGCACTTGCTGGTTAGTTGTGCAGAGTTGGGATAAAGAGTTGAGATTACAATTGTGCGTACCAAGTTGTTGGCACCATTGATGATCACAATTTCGTGCACCAAGTTTTTGGTGCCGTTGCCGGGGATTGTTCGAGTTTGGACAACTGACGGTTCATGATGATCTGTTGAAGTCTGGCTGGCTGTGAAGCCATGTCAAATCTTATTGGACCGAGGTTTCAACTTATCATCACAAGAGCTTGTTGATTTCTATCAATTTTGCTATTGGTAGCAATGATCTGCTAAAGCTTGGCTGGCCATTGGCCATGTCTAGTGTTTTGGACCGGAGCTTTCATTGAAAGCTTAGCTGGCTAGTAAGCCATGTCTAATTCTTGGACCGAAGTCTTAGACTAGCATTGCGATGATTCCTGGAATTCTTATTAAAAATTTTGAATCCCTTTATTTTCTTTTCCACTCAATTTTTGAAAAATCACAAAAAAATTTATAAAACCATAAAAATAAAAAATATTTTATGTTTCTTGTTTGAGTCTAGTATCAATTTTAAGTTTGGTGTCAGTTGCATGTCTTTATTCTTCTTGCATTTTTCGAATATATGCATTATGTTCTTCATTGATCTTCAAGTTGTTCTTGATGATTTCAGTGCTTTGATCTTTAATTTTTCTTATTTTGTGTCTTTTGTTGTTTCTTACATGCATTTTCAAATTGTTATAGTCCTTAGTATACAAACTTCTAAGTTTGGTGTCTTGCATGCATTGTTTATTTGATCTTAGTTGCATTTTTATTATTTCTCATCATTAAAAATTCAAAAAATTTTAAAAAATGTGTCTTTTCAAGTTAATAACACAGAGAATTGAAGATTCAGAACATTCAGCAGAGGAATTACACAGAAAAAGCTGGGCGTTCAAAACGCCCAGTGAAGAAGGAAAACTGGCGTTTAAACGCTAGCCAGGGTACTTGGCTGGGCGCTAAACGCCCAAAAAGGTAGGATTTTGGGCGTTAAACGCCAGAATGGATACCATTCTGGGTGTTTAATGCCAGGATGACACTAGAGGGAAGATTTTGTTTTTAATTCAAATCTTTTTCAAGTTTTCATGATTTTTCAAAATTAAATCTTTTTCAAATCATATCTTTTCAATCATATCTTTTCAAAATTAATTTCTTTTCAATTTTTTATTTATTACTATTTTTGAAAATATTTGTTACAACTAATGATTTAATTCAAAATTTTCAAGTTATTACTTGCCTATTAAGAAAGGAGCAAAAGTTTTAATTCTAGAATCATATCTTTTAATTTCTTGTTAGTCAAGTAATCAACTTTAATTTTAAAACTTTCTCTTTTTAATTTGATTTTCAATCATATCTTCTCAATCACATCTTTTTCAAAATTAATTTTCAATCAAATCTTTTTGATTTCTAATTTCAAAATCTTTTTCAAAAATCACTTTATTTCTTTCCCAATCTTAGTTTTCGAAAATCATCAATCAAATTTCCAAATTTCTTTTAATTTTTTTTCAAAATATTTTTAATTTATTTTTGAAAATTCTTCCCCTCTTTTCACACCCTTCTATTTAAGGACTAACACCCCTCCTCAATGAGCAATTCGAACTCTATCTCCCTTGACAAGTTCGAATTCTCTCTTCTCTACCTCCTCCTTCTATTCTTCTTTTCCTCTGACACCTCAAGGAATCTCTATACTGTGACATAGAGGATTCCATATTTTCTTCTTCTCTCTTTTCATATGAGCAGGAGCAAGGACAAGGGCATTCTTGTTGAAGCTGATCCTGAACCTGAAAGGACCTTGAAAAGAAAGCTAAGAGAAGCTAAAGTACAACTCTCTATAGAGGACCTAACAGAGCTTTTCAAACAAGAAGAAGATATGGCAGCCGAAAACAACAACAATGCCAACAATGCAAGGAAGGTTGATGCACGGAAAACTTGTCTAGCAACAAATTTCCTTCGGCAAGTGTACCGAATTTGTCGTCAAGTAAAAACTCACAATAGAGTGAGGTCAAATCCCACTGGGATTGATTGATCAAGCAACTTTAATTAGAGGAATGTTCTAGTTGAGCGAATCCAAAATTTGAGTTGAGAATTGCAGAAAATAAAATGGCAGGAAGGTAAATGACAGAAAAAGTAAAATGCTAGAATTAAAGAACTGAAAATAAATGACTGAAAGTAAATTGCTGAATTGTAAATGGGAATGGGGTATTGCTCATAAATGTAAATGGCAGAAATTAAAGAGAATGGGTAAGATCAGAAATGGGGAGTTCATTGGGCTTAGGAGATGTTGCATTCTCCGGATCAATTTCATTTTCATCTCTTCCTCAATCAATGCACTCATTGATCTCCTTGGCAATCTTAAGTGATCGAATCACAATTTCTTGTAATTCAATCTCTCAAATCTTGATCAATAGCCAATTCCTTGGTCAATTGCTCATGAGAAGAGATGAAGTATGGTCACTGATTATACCACATGCATTTCCCAAATCAAGTGTTGAGAGGATTATAGTCACATATCCATCCAAACCCAATTTGGTCCAGCATGAGAAAGCATTTCTAGCATGATCTCTTCATTCTTCTTTCAAGGTTCAGAAGAGATCTAAGTATGAATAGCTTCTTTTCCAAGATAACTACCCAAATGGATGAAGATCGAAAGCTTTCAAGTAAAATCAAGAGAAAAGATAGAAGAAGAATAATGAAAACTAGTATTGATCCATCAAATTACAACAGAGCTCCCTAACCTAATGAAAGGGGTTTAGTTGTTCATAGCTCTGGAAAATGAAAACAAAGATGGAGAATACATCATGAAACTAGAAGTGCAGAGAAAGAAAGATACAGAGAGTAATTCTATGCCCAGAGGCTCCCTATATTTTTCAACTCCCATTTTAATTCAAAGTTACTCCTATATATACTACCCTTCTGTTCTTCTAGTTGGCTCTTCAAGTCTTGGGTATGGGCCTTTGGATCTTGAGTTTGAAGCAGTTCTCTTCTTCATTGGGCTTGGCTTTACTTGCAGAGAGAAAATGTGAAGTGGGTAGAGACTTTAGCTCAGGGCGTTAGTGGTGTTAACGTTAGTGACAATCAACTTTTTCACTAACGTTCGTCACCAAAGTAAGAGCCACGTTAACATCAACGTTAGCGGCACAAACGTTGCCACTAACGTTGCCTCTATACCCTTCGCACACGTTACTAGGACTTACCTTTCCCAGTAACGTTGAGAAGTCTCCCCCTTCCCTACGTTAGAGTCCACGTTAACTTAGTTAACGTTAACTTAGCTAACGTGGCTTTTTTAACGTATGCTTGCCAACCTTCGAGAATGTTAGTGACACTTACCATTGTCACTAACATTCCAATGTGCCCCTATTTCTCACGTTAGAGTCCACGTTAACTAGGTTAACGTGGCTTCTAACGTGGCCATGCTAGCTATCTCCAACGTTAGTGACAAAGTTGAGTGTCACTAACGTTGGCTCATCATTCCCTTATCCACGTTAGCTTCCACATTAACTAAGTTAACGTGGGAGTTAACGTGGCTCATAGTGACTTATGTGGGCTAATTCCAACGTTAGTGACAATGTTGGGTGTCACTAACGTTGGCGATCACCTCCCTTCTTCACGTTAACTTCTACGTTAACTAAGTTAACGTGGGAGTAACGTGGCTTGTTGGGGCTTGTGTGGGTTCCTTCCAACGTTAGTAACAATGTTTGGTGTCACTAACGTTGTCGACCACTTTGTCTCCTCACGTTAGCTTCCACGTTAACTAGGTTAACGTGGAAGTTAACATGGCTTATTGTTACTTGACCAACGTTAGTGACAAATTTGAATGTCACTAACGTTGGCTTCCCCTTTACTTCTTAACGTTAGAGGCCACGTTAACTAAGTTAACGTGGCAACTAACGTGGCCACTTATGAGCTTGGTCCAACGTTAGTGATAATGTTAAGTGTCACTAACGTTGGCTCCATTTCCTTTCTTCCACGTTAGAGTTCACGTTAACTTAGTTAACGTGACTCTTATCGTGGGCAACGATGGCTTCGAGAGCGTTATTGGCAATTACTTTTCTCATTAACTTTGCAAGTTACTCCCATTCCACGTTAGTGTTAACGTTAGTGTAACTAACGTAGCCACTAATGTGGTTTTTCTTTGTTTCCTTTGTCCTGAAATCAAGCAATAAAGTGCATCAAAGTTCTAGTCCAAGTCATGGGAAATGCAACATTCAATTTGTCCTAAAATTCATGCAAAATCCTCATGAAATCAAGTAAAGTGCACAATGTATGCTTGAATCAAGATGTAAGTGAATATCTACCTAAAACTAGCTTATTTCCTAAGGAAATGCATGAAACTACCCTAAAAATAGTAAAGAAAAGGTCAGTGAAACTGGCCAAAATGCCCTGGCATCACAACACCAAACTTAAAGCTTGCTTGTCCCTAAGCAAGTACTGGAACAAGAGAATGATGAATGGAATGCCAAGGGAAATGAGTCATTCTTGTGGAAGTCATGCCCCTGGTTTTATGGTGGTTTCATGCATAGCAACTTAGGTTCATTCCTGGCTTTCAGACCTTTATCATGTCTTAGAATACTCACTGTGATTGCATCCCATGAGACTTTTATTCATTGATCCTTTTGCTGTCATTTCAGGGC
This sequence comes from Arachis hypogaea, assembly GCF_003086295.3. NCBI lineage: Eukaryota > Viridiplantae > Streptophyta > Magnoliopsida > Fabales > Fabaceae > Arachis > Arachis hypogaea. The sequence continues at coordinate 61,920,788 of NC_092047.1, forward strand.
TTATTTTTGTTCTTAAGCTAAGTGCTCTGTAAGGGGGCAACTCTTTAAAATAAGCTTTCAGCCAACACTCCCGAACCAGTTGGTTCAAGGTGCTAGGTGTTGAAGCACCCCTAAGGACTTACTTGCTCAAGTCTCTCCCCCATACATACACACCACATGCATATGGTTTATTTATTTTCTTTTCTTGAGACCTTGGTGTCCAGCACCTCTTTGGGTTACTAAATGCTCTGTAGTGAGGGTTACTCTTGATAGTGGACTTTCAGCTGATAATCCCGGGTTAGTTAACCTAAGTTATCAAGTGATAAGGCACCCCTAAGAGCTTATTCATCCAAGTAGATCCCTCACATAGGAGCACCACAGACACATGCCTCAAGATTAAAACCATTGGTGCCTAGCCTTATTGCTTACTCTTTTTTTTCCTTTTATTTTTCAACCTTTATTGTTCTTTCCCTTTTTCTTATTAGGATCTTCTTATTTAGCTAGTCTCATGGGGTGTGTCTCAAGCATAGTATTCATGACAGATAGTTGTCCTCCCACCTTGTGGTTGAACCAACTTAGCTAACTTATGATCACACTATAAACTCATGAACTTACTCCATAGTTTGAACTCCACTCTGGTCTTTTGTAAAACAATCATTCTCTTTTTCATTTGATTCAAAGGGACAAGCATACAAGTAAGCAAAGTAAGGATGCAGTGACATGAAGACTAGCAAACATAGACCTTTTCAACACAAAACTTAAGAGACAGAATTAAAAAAGGGTTCAAACTATCATGGAAGCAAGTTCTATTTCATACAAGATCTTCCTTATTTAAAGCATAGAGAAAGATGGACCAAAGAAGGAACTCCACCACCTTTTTACTCTTGTAGATGCCCATGCTTTCCTCCTTGTTTGTCTTCTCTGTTTCCTCTTGCATTCCCTTACATCCTTGCCAATCTTGCTTGCTTCCAACCCTCAAGTGCTTTCCTCACTGATTCATGACTCTCTTCTACCCTCTGTCTTTCTTCTCGTGCTAATTCATCCCTCATTTCTTCATACCTTGTGATTCATGGATGCAACATAGGCAGCTTTCCTAACAAGTAACCGAGCCTGGCTTGAGTATTTATATGATGCCCAGTCTCGCTCAGGTAAACTCCTTCTGCGAATGCCCTTTGCTCTTGGAATAGTTCTGCCTGTTTTATTTGTCTTTGATGCATCTCATGTATATGTGCACCTTGATGTGCTTGGATGTTGATTAGCCTCTGGATGGATTCTTGTTGTTCATTTTGCCTTTGTTCCATCCTGTGGAATGTTTTACTCCATTGTTGTCCTTGACTCAGTTGCTGATCCATCATTTACTTTTGCCACTCCCCTTGTTGAGTCATCCATCTTGAGAGTGACTCCTCTTGCTGCCCCATCATCTGTAGTTGAAGTTCTCTCTGTGCTCCTTGGCTTTCCAAATATTGTCGAGATATCCCATCAATGGCCTCCTGCAATTGGTGTATATCCAAGGTGGCTGGTGCTTGCCCTTCTACGACTTGTCCTTCTACTACTTGAGGGGCTGGCCTCTTCCTTTGCTTCCGTTGAGGCAGGGGGGATGCGGTAGCATGCATTCGTTGAATGGTTATTGGAATGCCCTCTTTTATCCACATGGGGTCCTCATTTTCAAATACCACCCCAGCTTTCTTGCACAGTCGGTAGATAGTGCTAGGGTAACCTAACGTTCTCCTTGAGTCGCTTTTCTCTGCCATTTTTCTAATGCCTTCTGCTATGAGTTCATGAACCTTGATCTCTCCTCCTTTGAGTATACAGTGTACCAGCATGGCTCTCTTGAGATTCACCTCCGAATTGTTCACTGCTGGGAGGATGGACCTCCTTACAATTTCGAACCACCCTTTTGCTTCTGGGTTGAGATCTGTTCTCTTGTTGAACCTTGGTCTCCTATCTACATATCTTTCCCAGTCAGCTCCTGGTACATAAATGTCTTGCACAATCTGGTCATGATTAGGGTTGTTGTCCATTCTTGAATGATAACTCTCTTCTTCAAACGGTATGGACCGCAACTTTAATGCCCTCATGACACTCATGGGACCAAAATCCACAATCTTTCCTCTCACAAAGCTTGTATATGACTCATCTACCTTATCATATCGGACCGTATTTGCATAAAACTCTCTTATAAGATTTGCATTCACCTTAATGACTGGGTCAGTGAGGAGCTCTCATCTTCTCTTTTCTACCTTCTTTTCGATTTCGGGACACTCAATTTTCCTAACTTGAAATCCCAACTCATAAATGATCTCCTTATCCACCATCCACCCGTATTGTAATGCATGGTGCAAGCTTCTAAATCTCTTTTCATCATACGGGTGTTGCTCCATAGGTTCCTTTCTTCTCCTTCTTTTAGAGCTCGAAGATGCCATGAATCAGGGTTAATGCGTGAAGTTCGCAAGGGTGTGGAGACTTTTGGTTGTTTAGGGTTGAGTGCAATGAAGGGAGTGAAGGGGAACCCGAAATGGAGAGGTGTGAAGAGTGGGTACGGAACAAGGATCACTTATATAGAGAGGTTGTGAGTAAATGGAGGGTGTGGATTGATGGAGTGGTTGTTTGATGGACGGTTGGGGTTGTGCATGGAGAAAGGATAAGGATCATCACTTTATGATGGAGATTGCTCGGTCTTCAAGGGTCCCATTTTTTCAATGTTGCATGGCAACATTTTCCAATGCCTTCCCTTTTTAGAACAAGTGTGTAGTCCTTCCTTTTGTGGTGTCCGATCCTTCTTCATTTAATTGTCCAATCTATCCCCTTCAATGGTTCTTTCCTTTTGCCTAAAAAAAAAACAAAAGAAGAAAAGTAAGAATTAATATCATAAAAATTCAATTTAAATTTTACGGCTAGAATAATAAAAAGAAGAAAAGATTTTGTTTATTCATGAACTTCAACTAACTAACTAACTAACTAACTGTGTATCCTTATATGCTCATTGGTGGCACCATGGGGTGACACCAAACTTAGTTTGGAGCACTGTGATGAAAAGTTCTGTTCAAAGCTCCAAGACTAGCATGCACTCAGTTGCATTCATGCTTTCTTGGCATGCTTTGAACACCAAACTTGTTCTTCACTATATACTGCATATTAAGGATTTCACCAAGTTTTTGTCAAGTTTGGGTTGGAATTCATGAATATTGACTTATTCACTAGTAAAAGCTCATAAAACATGGGTTGCCTCCCATGAAGCGCTTCTTTAACGTCACTAGCTTGACGTTTCTCCTTCATCAGGGAGGTTGATAATGCTTCAAGTCCTCCCCTCTTGCCTTGGACTTATATCCATTGGTTGTATCAATGATCTCCACATGTTCCAAGGAGAGAACTCTGTTGATAGTGAAGACCTTAGGTAACTGAGATGGTACAGTTGGGAGATTAGGGGGAATATCTGGGAAGTAAGCTGAGATCACTTTATCCCCTGGAGAGAAGCCTTCCGTAGGGATCTTCTTGTTCTTCCACCCCCTTGGTACCTTCTTCCTTGTCCCTTTTGATGTTGCCTTGCTCTTGGTGACTTCTTCTTCTAAGGGAATTTTGTTGTTGTCTTCACATGTCTCTGGTGGTTTAGGTTCCTCCAGCTTTTCCTTGAGTTGTGACAACTGCTTATTTCCTTGTTCATCAACCAATGGTTCTCCCAGATGGGCTGGTTGTGCTTCAATGCTTGCTTCCTCTGTCAGCATCTCATTATGATCTTTGCTTGGTTCTTTGTTTTCTTGGTCTGCTTCTTGTAAGAGTTTGAAGACATTAAAGCTGAGTTGTTCATCATGGATCCTCAATATTAGCTCCCCTTGCTCCACATCTATGAGTGCTCTGGCTGTAGCTAGGAATGGTCTTCCCAATATGATTGGGTGAGTGTGACTTTCTTCCATGTCCAGGATGACAAAGTCTGTTAGAAGGAAGTATTTCCCAACCTTTAACAATACATTTTCCACCACCCCTATTGCTTGTTTTTGAGTTTTGTCAGCCAGCCTAATGACTACATCTGTGGGCATTATCTCATTGATCTTCAGCCTCTTCACCAGGGAAAAGGGCATTAAGTTGATGCTTGCTCCCAAATCACAGAGTGCTCTATCAAACATTGTTTCTCCTATGGCACAGGGGACATGAAAACTCCCTGGAACTTTTCTTTTTGTAGGCAACTGTGGTTGAATAAGGGCACTGCACTCCTTGTTCATCACTATAGTTTGGCCTCGCTTGAGTGAGCTTTTCCTAGGAAGCAGCTCCTTCATATACTTGATGTATGTAGGCATTTGTTGAATAGTCTTGATGAATAGTATGTTGACATGCAGAGATGCAAACAAATCTAGAAATCTTGAGTATATTCTCTTCTCCACAGCACCATTGAACAGTTGGGGAAAAGGTGCATAGAGTCTCAGAAGCTCCTGTTGTGAGATTTCTGGTTCTTGATGATCTTTTTCTTTCTTCTCTACTGAGGTATCTTCAGGTTATTCTGATAGCTTGCTTGGCTTGTCCTCAGTCTCCTTATCACTTATAGTGACTATCTTACAATCTTTCCATCTTACTTTCTTTGTTTCACCTCTCGGATTCTTCTCTGTGTTACTTGGGAATCCATCTGTGGGTTTGGGAATTTACTCAGAGAGATACCCCACTTGAGATTCCAACCTCTTGATTGTGTCTCCCTGGCTCTTGAAATTGGCTCGCACTTCCTCCTTGAACACCTTGTTGTCTTGAATCTCCTTGCCTATGCCTTCAAGTAGATTCTCAATCCTTGAGAGTCTATCATCAAATGATTGTAGATCGTGATTAGAGGTGGAAGGATGAGGTAAGTTATTTTGGTTTTGATGTGGATATGGAGAGGTGTTGTTATGGGAGTGTTGATATGGCCTAGATGTGAAATGTTGGTGAGCTGCATTGTTCGGATTTGGGCGTCTTTGATCAAGGCTTTGGTCTTGTTGATTTCCCCACCCAAAGTTTGGGTGATTCCTCTATCCAGGGTTGTAGGTCTTGGAGTATGGATCATGGATTTGCCTAGGTGAATTCCCAATGTAATTGATTTGCTCCTGACTTCCCTCTGCTTCTTCATTCAGTCCTTCTTGGGTTGTTGATGAAGTGGAGATTGCTGCTACTTGGTTCTTCTCCATCTTCTTGGTGAGGTCAGCCAGCTGCTGGGTAATGAGCTTATTTTGGGCCAACAGAGCATCTACATTGTTTAGCTCCATTACTCCTCTTGTGTTCCCTCTTTTGGAAGCATAGAAGTAGTCATTCTCTGCTACAGTTTCAATGACATCTATGGCTTCCTCAATAGTCTTCTTCTTGTTCAAAGATCCTCCGAATGAATGGTCTACTACCTTCTTTGATTCATATGACAGGCTTTCATAGAAAATGTGCAGCTGCACCCATTCATTGAACATATCTGGTAGGCACCTCCTTGTTAGGTCTTTAAACCTCTCCCATGCTTCATAAAGAGTCTCACCATCTTGTTGCCTGAAAGTTTGGACCTCAGTTCTCAGCCTATTGATTCGTTGAGGAGGATAGAATCTTGCTAAGAATTTGTTCACCACATCCTCCCAAGTTGTCAAGCTCTCCTTTGGGAAAGACTTCAGCCACTTGGCTGCCTTATCCTTGAGTGAGAATGGAAATAAGAGCAGTCTATAGGCGTCAGGATGAACACCATTAGACTTCACTGTGTCACATATTCTCAGGAAGGTGGTTAGATGTTGATTGGGGTCTTCTTGGACACTTCCTCCGAACGAACAGTTGTTCTGCACAAGGGTGATGAGCTGTGGTTTTAGTTCAAAACTGTTGGCATGGATGGTTGGCTTTTGAATGCTACTTCCATAGTTTCCTGGGTTTGGATTGATGTAAGAGCCTAAAACTCTTCTATCCTCCCAAGCATGATTTGCTTGTCCTCCTCCGCCTTGGTTGTGAGCTTCTTCTTCACGATGGTTTTCCATGTTTTCTTCCATGTTTGGTTCAAAGTATTCCTCAAAGTGTTCCTCCTCTTCTTCAGCACCAACTACACATTTTTCTCTTGCCTCCATCCTTAGTCTAAGGAAGGTTCTGGCAGGTTCAGAATCAAAGGAAGTTGAAGCCCCGCTTCTTCTCCCTGTCATACAACCAACAAGTACAAGCAAAGAGAATAGGTGCAGAAAGTATATCTGTTAGAATTACTGTTAGTGTGAGTGATGCAATATATCAAACAGTTAGTGGGTTAGTGAAATGAATGGTAAATAACAAAGAAAAAGTAGGGGGAAGGGAAGAAATTAACTAAAACAGAAAGTAAATGACTCAAACAAAAAATTAAAAAAAAATAAAATAAAATGCTCAATCTAGTTATCCTCCAATTTAATCATTGTTGATGCATAATCAATCCCCGGCAACGGCGCCATAAACTTGATGCACGGAAAACTTGTCTAGCAACAAATTTCCTTCGGCAAGTGTACCGAATTTGTCGTCAAGTAAAAACTCACAATAGAGTGAGGTCGAATCCCACAGGGATTGATTGATCAAGCAACTTTAATTAGAGGAATGTTCTAGTTGAGCGAATCCAAAATTTGAGTTGAGAATTGCAGAAAATAAAATGGCGGAAAGGTAAATGACAGAAAAAGTAAAATGCTAGAATTAAAGAACTGAAAATAAATGACTGAAAGTAAATTGCTGAATTGTAAATGGGAATGGGGTATTGCTCATAAATGGCAGAAATTAAAGAGAATGGGTAAGATCAGAAATGGGGAGTTCATTGGGCTCAGGAGATGTTGCATTCTCCGGATCAATTTCATTTTCATCTCTTCCTCAATCAATGCACTCATTGATCTCCTTGGCAATCTTAAGTGATCGAATCACAATTTCTTGTAATTCAATCTCTCAAATCTTGATCAATAGCCAATTCCTTGGTCAATTGCTCATGAGAAGAGATGAAGTATGGTCACTGATTATACCACATGCATTTCCCAAATCAAGTGTTGAGAGGATTATAGTCACATATCCATCCAAACCCAATTTGGTCCAGCATGAGAAAGCATTTCTAGCATGATCTCTTCATTCCTCTTTCAAGGTTCAGAAGAGATCCAAGTATGAATAGCTTCTTTTCTAAGATAACTACCCAATTGGATGAAGATCGAAAGCTTTCAAGTAAAATAAAGAGAAAAGATAGAAGAAGAATAATGAAAACTAGTATTGATCTATCAAATTACAACAGAGCTCCCTAACCCAATGAAAGGGGTTTAGTTGTTCATAGCTCTGGAAAATAAAAACAAAGATGGAGAATACATCATGAAACTAGAAGTGTAGAGAAAGAAAAATACAGAGAGTAATTCTATGCCCAGAGGCTCCCTATATTTTTCAACTCCCATTTTAATTCAAAGTTACTCCTATATATACTACTCTTTTGTTCTTCTAGTTGGCTCTTCAAGTCTTGGGTATGGGCCTTTGGATCTTGAGTTTGAAGTAGTTCTCTTCTTCATTGGGCTTAACTTTACTTGCAGAGAGAAAATGTGAAGTGGGTAGAGACTTTAGCTCAGGGCGTTAGTGGTATTAACGTTCAGTGAAAATATGGGTTCTAGAACGTTAGTGACAATCACCTTTTTCACTAACGTTCCTCACCAAAGTAAGAGCCACGTTAACCTCAACGTTAGTGGCACAAATGTTGCCACTAACGTTGCCTCTATGTCCTTCACACACGTTACTGGGACTTACCTTTCCCAGTAACGTTGAGAAGTCTCCCCCTTCCCTACGTTAGAGTCCACGTTAACTTAGTTAACGTGGCTCTTTTAACGTAGGCTTGCCAACCTTCGAGAACGTTAGTGACAGTTACCATTATCACTAACGTTCCAATGTGCCCCTATTTCTCACGTTAGAGTCCACGTTAACTAGGTTAACGTGGCTTCTAACGTGGCCATGCTAGCCATCTCCAACGATAGTGACAAAGTTGAGTGTCACTAACGTTGGCTCATCATTCCCTTATCCACGTTAGCTTCCACGTTAACTAAGTTAACGTGGGAGTTAATGTGGCTCATAGTGGCTTATGTGGGCTAATTCCAACGTTAGTGACAATGTTGGGTGTCACTAACGTTGGCGATCACCTCCCTTCTTCACGTTAACTTCCACGTTAACTAAGTTAACGTGGGAGTTAACGTGGCTTGTTGGGGCTTGTGAGGGTTCCTTCCAACGTTAGTGACAATGTTTGGTGTCACTAACGTTGTCAACCACTTTGTCTCCTCACGTTAGCTTCCACGTTAACTAGGTTAACGTGGAAGTTAACGTGGCTTATTGTGACTTGGCCAACGTTAGTGACAAAGTTGAATGTCACTAACGTTGGCTTCCCCTTTACTTCTTAACGTTAGAGGCCACGTTAACTAAGTTAACGTGGCAACTAACGTGGCCACTTATGAGCTTGGTCCAACGTTAGTGATAATGTTAAGTGTCACTAACGTTGGCTCCATTTCCTTTCTTCCACGTTAGAGTTCACGTTAACTTAGTTAACGTGACTCTTATCGTGGGCAATGATGGCTTCGAGAGCATTATTGGCAATTACTTTTCTCATTAACTTTGCAAGTTACTCCCATTCCACGTTAGTGTTAACGTTAGTGTAACTAACGTAGCCACTAATGTGGTTCTTCTTTGCTTCCTTTGTCCTGAAATCAAGCAATAAAGTGCATCAAAGTTCTAGTCCAAGTCATGGAAAATGCAACATTCAATTTGTCCTAAAATTCATGCAAAATCCTCATGAAATCAAGTAAAGTGCACAATGTATGCTTGAATCAAGATGTAAGTGAATATCTAACCAAAACTAGCTTATTTCCTAAGGAAATGCATGAAACTACCCTAAAAATAGTAAAGAAAAGGTCAGTGAAACTGGCCAAAATGCGCTGGCATCAAAGGTGCTTGGTGACTTTACTGCACCTACTCCTGACTTCTATGGGAGAAGCATCTCAATCCCTGCCATTGGAGCAAACAACTTTGAGCTTAAGCCTCAATTAGTCTCTCTGATGCAACAGAATTACAAGTTTCATGGACTTCCATTGGAAGATCCTCATAAGTTCTTAGCTGAATTCCTGCAAATCTGTGACACTGTCAAGACCAATGGGGTTGATCCCGAGGTCTACAAGCTTATGCTCTTTCCTTTTGCTGTAAGAGACAGAGCTAGAACATGGTTGGATTCACAACCTAAGGAAAGCCTGAACTCTTGGGAAAAGCTAGTTAATGCCTTCTTGGCAAAGTTCTTTCCACCTCAAAAGTTGAGCAAGCTTATAATGGAAGTCCAAACCTGCAGACAGAAGGAAGGTGAATCCCTCTATGAAGTCTGGGAAAGATACAAGCAATTGATCAGAAGGTGTCCTTCTGATATGCTTTCAGAATGGAGTATCATAAGTATCTTCTATGATGGTCTGTCTGAACTGTCCAAGATGTCATTGGATAGCTCTACTGGAGGATCTCTTCATCTGAAGAAGACGCCTGCAGAAGCTTAGGAACTCATTGAAATGGTTGCAAATAACCAATTCATGTACACCTCTGAAAGGAATCCTGTAAATAATGGGACAAATCAGAAGAAAGGAGTTCTTGAGATTGATACTCTGAATGCCATACTGGCTCAGAACAAAATATTGACTCAACAAGTCAATATGATTTCTCATAGTCTGTCTGGAATGCAAGCAGCAACAGGTAGTACCAAAGAAGCTTCATCTGAAGAAGAAGCTTATGATCTTGAGAACCCAGCAATGGAAGAGGTGAATTACATGGGAGAACCCGATGGAAACACCTATAATCCTTCATGAAGGAATCATCCAAACCTCTCATGGAAGGACCAACAGAGGCATCAACAAGGTTTCAACAACAATAATGGTGGAAGAAATAGGTTTAGCAATAGTAAGCCTTTTCCATCATCTTCTCAGCAACAGACAGAGAATTCTAAGCAAAGCCATTCTGACTTAGCAACCATAGTCTCTGATCTAATTAAAACCACTCAAAGTTTCATGACTGAAACAAGGTCCTCCATTAGAAATTTAGAGGCACAAGTGGGTCAGCTGAGTAAGAAAGTTACTGAACTCCCTCCTAGTACTCATCCAAGCAATACAGAAGAGAATCCAAAAGGAGAGTGCAAGGCCATCAACATACCCCACACGGCCGAACCTGGAGAGGAGGAAGAGGCGGTGATTTCCACTGAGGAAGACCTCAATGGACGTCCACTGGCCTCCATGGAGTTCCCTAAGGAGGAACCATGGGAATCTGAGGCTCATACAGAGACCATTGAGATTCCATTGAATTTACTTTTGCCATTCATGAGCTCTGATGAGTATTCTTCCTCTGAAGAGGATGAAGATGTTACTGAAGAGCAAGTTGCTAAGTACCTTGGAGCAATCATGAAGCTAAATGCCAAGTTATTTGGTAATGAGACTTGGGAGGATGAACCCCCCTTGCTCACCAAAGAACTGGATGACTTGACTAAGCAGAGATTACCTCTGAAGAGACAAGATCCTGGAAAGTTCTCAATACCTTGGACCATAGGCACCATGACCTTTGAAAAGGCTCTGTGTGACCAGGGTCAAGCATAAACCTCATGCCTCTCTGTAATGGAAAAACTAGACATTTTTGAGGTACAAGCTGCAAGAATCTCATTAGAGATGGCAGATAATTCAAGGAAACAAGCTTATGGACTTGTAGAGGATGTCTTGGTAAAGGTTGAAGACCATTACATCCCTGCTGATTTCATAATCTTAGAGACTGGGAAGTGTATGGATGAATCCATCATCCTTGGCAGACCCTTCCTAGCCACAGCAAAAGCTGTGATTGATGTTGACAGAGGAGAATTGGTCCTTCAAGTGAATGAGGACTCCCTTGTGTTTAAAGCTCAAGGATCTCCCTCTGTAACCATGGAGAAGAAGCATGAAAAGTTTCTCTCAATGCAGAGTCAAACAAAACCCCCACATTCAAACTCTAAGTTTGGTGTTGGGAGGCCACAACCAAACTCTAAGTTTGGTGTTAAGAGGCCATCATCATGCTCTGAGTATCTGTGAGGCTCCATGAGAGCCCACTGTTAAGCTACTGACATTAAAGAAGCGCTTATTGGGAGGCAACCCAATTTTACTTATCTATGTTAAATTCCTATTTTCCATTGTTATTTTATGTTTTCTGTAGGTTGATGATCATGTGAAGTCACAAAAACAAGTAAAAAAGCAAAAACAAACTGAAAAACAGAATGAAAAACAACACACCTTGGAGGAGAAGCCTACTGGCGTTTTAATGCCAGTAAGGGCAGCAGAATGGGCGATAAACGCCTAGTCTGGCACTATTTTGGGCGTTTAACACCAAAAATGGGCACCAGACTGGCGTTTAACACCAGAAAAGGGCAAGAAGCTGGCATTAAACGCCAGAAATGGGCAGCAGCCTGGCTTTTAACGCCAGGATTGGCAGCAGAAGGCGTTTTGCACGCCTAATTGGTGCAGGGATGAGAAATCCTTGACACCTCAGGATCTGTGGACCCCACAGGATCCCTACCAACCTCAACTCACTCTCTCTTCTTCACACCTTTTCATAATACTCTTTCCCAAATACCCTTTACCAATCACCTCAATACCTCTTCCCCAAAAATACCTCACCTATCAAATCCTACCATCTTCTCCATAAACCCTTCACCAATCCACATCCATCCATCATAAACCCCACCTACCTCACCATTCAAATTCAAACCACTTTTCCTCCCAAACCCAACCATACATGGCCGAACCTTACCCTCTCCCCACTCCTATATAAACCCATCTTCACCCCTTCATTTTCACACATCTTAAACACTACTTCTCCCCCTTGGGCGAAATACTAACCCCCTCTATCTCCTCTATTTCTTCTTTCTCTACTCTCTTCCTTCTTTTTTTGCTCGAGGACGAGCAAACCTTCTAAGTTTGGTGTGGTAAAAGCGTTGCTTTTTGTTTTTCCATAACCATTTATGGCACCAAAGGCCGGAGAAACCTCTAGAAAGAGGAAAGGGAAGGCAAAAGCTTCCACCTCCGAGTCATGGGAGATGGAGAGATTCATCTCAAAGGTCCATCAAGACCACTTCTATGAAGTTGTGGCCAAGACTCCTCATTGAAGAGGACAAGCCCATCACTAAGAAAAGGATGGAGCAAACAAGAGATCCCACTCATGGACAAGAGCATGAGGAAATTCCTCATCATGAAATCCCTGAGATGTCTCAAGGGATGCATTTTCCTCCACAAAACTATTGGGAGCAAATTAACACCTCCCTAGGAGAATTAAGTTCCAATATGGGACAACTAAGGGTAGAGCACCAAGAGCATTCCATCCTCCTCCATGAAATTAGAGAATATCAAAGAGTCATGAGAGAGGAGCAACAAAGGCAAGGAAGAGACATTAAGGAGCTCAAGCACTCCATAAGATCTTCAAGAGGAAGAACAAGCCGCCATCACTAAGGTAGACCCATTCTTTAATTTCCTTATTCTTTATTTTCTGTTTTTCAAATTTTTATGCTTTATGTTTATTTATGTTTGTGTTTTTATTACATGATCACTAGTGTCTAAGTGTCTATGCCTTAAAGCTATGAAAATGAATCCATCACCTTTCTTAAATGGAAAATGTTTCTAATTGAAAAAAGAAAAAGAAGTGCATGAATTTCGAATTTTAAAACAGTTTAGTTATTTTGATGTGGTGGCCATACTTTTGTCTTTCTGAATGAATGCTTGAACAGTGCATATTTTTTATATTGTTGTTTATGAATGTTAAAATTGTTGGCTCTTGAAAGAATGGTGAAAAAGGAGAAATGTTATTTGATAATCTGAAAAATCATAAAATTGATTCTTGAAGCAAAAAAAAAAAAATATATGCGAAAAAAAAAGAGAAAGAAAGAAAAAGAAAAAGCAAGCAGAAAAAGCCAATAGCCCTTTAAACCAAAAGGCAAGGGTAAAATAAAAAAGGATCCAAGGCTTTGAGCATCAGTGGATAGGAGGGCCCACAAGAATAAAATCCTGGCCTAAGCGGCTAAACCAAGTTGTCCCTAACCATGTGCTTGTGGCATGAAGGTGTCAAGTGAAAACTTGAGACTGAGCGGTTAAATTCGTGGTCCAAAAGCAAAAAGAGTGTGCTTAAGAGCTCTGGACACCTCTAATTGGGGACTCTAGTAAAGCTGAGTCACAATCTGAAAAGGTTCACCCAGTTATGTGTTTGTGGCATTTATGTATCCGGTGGTAATACTGGAAAACAAAATGCTTTGGGTCACGGCCAAGACTCATAAAGTAGCTGTGTTCAAGAATCAACATACTTAACTAGGAGAATCAATAACACTATCTGAATTCTGAGTTCCTATAGATGCCAATCATTCTGAACTTCAAGGGATAAAGTGAGATGCCAAAACTGTTCAGAAGCAAAAAGCTAAAAGCCCCGCTCATCTAATTAATACTGATCTTTATAGATGTTTTTGAAATTCATTGTACATTCTATTCTTTTTATCCTATTTGATTTTTAGTTGCTTGGGGACAAGCAACAATTTAAGTTTGGTGTTGTGATTAGCGGATAATTTATACGCTTTTTGGAATTGTTTTTAGTATGTTTTTAGTATATTTTGGTTAATTTTTATTATGTTTTTATTAGTTTTTAATAAAAATTACTCTTCTGGACTTTACTATGAGTTTGTGTGTTTCTCTGTGATTTCAGGTATTTTCTGGCTGAAATTGAGGGACCTGAGCAAAAATCTAATTCAGAGGCTAAAAAAGGACTGCAGATGCTGTTGGATTCTGACCTCCCTGCACTCGAAGTGGATTTTCTGGAGCTACAGAAGCCCCATTGGCATGCTCTCAATTCCATTGGAAAGTAGACATCCTGGGCTTTCCATGAATATATAATAGTCCATACTTTGCCCGAGATTTATTGGCCCAAACAGGCGTTCCAAGTCAGCTCAAGAATTTTGGCGTTTAACGCCAGAACTGGCACAAAAGCTGGCGTTTAACTCCAAGAAAAGTCTCTACACATGGAAGCTTTAATGCTCAGTCCAAGCACACACCAAGTGGGCCCGGAAAAAGATTTCTGCATTAATTACCTATTTTTGTAACCCTAGGCTACTAGTTTTCTATAAATAGGACCTTTTGCTATTGTATTTTCATCTTTTGATCATCTTGGAATCATGTTTTGATGATTGAACCGTCTTTGGGAGGCTGGCCATTCGGCTATGCCTAGACCTTTTGTTCTTATGTATTTTCAACGGTGGAGTTTCTACACACCATAGATTAAGGTGTGGAGCTCTGCTGTTCTTCATGAATTAATACAAGTACTATTGTTTTTCTATTCAACTCAAGTCTATTTCTTCTCCAAGATATTCATTCGCACCCAAGAACATGATGAATGTGATGATTATGTGACGCTCATCACCATTCTCACCTATGAATGCGTGACTGACAACCACTTCCGTTCTACATGCAAACAAGCTTGAATGTGTATCTCTTGGGTTTCTAATATAAAATTAGAACCTTCGTGGTTTAGTCTAGAATTATTGGCGGTCATTCTTGAGATCCGAAAAGTTTAAACCTTGTCTGTGGTATTCCGAGTAGGATCTGGGAAGGGATGACTGTGACGAGCTTCAAACTCGCGATTGTTGGGCGTGTGACAGACGCAAAAGTATCAATGGATCCTATTCCAACATGATCGAGAACCAACAGATGATTAGCCGTGCGGTGACAGCGTGCGTAGAACATTTTCACTGAGAGGACGGGAAGTAGCCATTGACAACGGTGATGCCCAACATAAAGCTTGCCATGGAAGGGAGTATGAATGATTGGATGAAGGCAATAGGAAAGCAGAAGTTTGGGAGGAACAAAGCATCTTCATACGCTTATCTAAAATTCTCACCAATGAATTACATAAGTGTCTCTATCTTTATTTTATGTTTTATTTATCTTTTAATTATTAATTCTCCATAACAATTTGAATCCGCCTGACTGAGATTTACAAGATGACCATAGCTTGCTTCAAGCCGACAATCTCCGTGGGATCGACCCTTACTCACGTAAGATTTATTACTTGGACGACCCAGTGCACTTGCTGGTTAGTTGTGCAGAGTTGTAATAAAGAGTTGAGATTACAATTGTGCATACCAAGTTGTTGGCGCCATTGATGATCACAATTTCGTGCACCATTAAGCATTCATTCAGAAAACAAAAAGTATTGCCACCACATCAAAATAATTAAACTAATTTCAAGATAGAATTCGAAATCATGCATTTCTAGTTCTTTTGCAATTAAAAACATTTTTCATTTAAGAAGGGTGATGGATTCATAGGACATTCATAGATTAAGGCATAGACACTAGACACTAATGATCCTGTAATAAAGACATAAACATAGATAAAACATAAAGCATAATTTTTGAAAAACAGAAAAATAAGAACAAGGAAATCAAAGAACAGGTCCACGTTAGTGATGGCGGCTAGTTCTTCCTCTTGAAGATCTTATGGAGTGCTTGAGCTCCTCTATGTCTCTTCCTTGCCTTTGTTGCTCCTCCCTCATGGCTCTTTGGTCCTCTCTAATTTCATGGAGGAGGATGGAATGCTCTTGGTGTTCCATCCTTAGTTGTCCCATGTCAGAACTCAGTTCTCCTAAGGAGGTGTTGATTTGCTCCTAATAGTTTTGTGGAAGAAAGTGCATCTCTTAAGGTATCCCAGGGATTTCATGATGAGGAACTTCCTCATGCTCTTGTTGAGGTCCATGAGTGGGCTCTCTTGTTTGCTCCATCCTTTTCTTAGTGATGGGCTTGTCTCCTTCAATGAGGATGTCTTCCTCTATGGCAATTCCAGCTGAATTGCATAGGGTACAAATGAGATGAGGGAAGGCTAACCTTGCCAAAGTGGAGGGCCTGTCCGCCACCTTGTAGAGTTCTAGGGATATGATCTCATGAACTTCTACATCCTCTCTAATCATAATAGTATGGATCATGATAGCCCGGTCTATTGTAACTTTAGACCGATTGCTAGTAGGAATGATAGAGCGTTGGATGAACTCTGATGCGCATAAACTTGTTATGCTACGATTTAGGAAATTGCACGATCGGCAAAATTCCTTCCGGCAAGTGCACCGGTTATCGTCAAGTAAAAACTCACAATAGAGTGAGGTCGAATCCCACAAGGATTGGTTGAGTGAGCAATTCAGATTAGAAGTGTGTTCTAGTTGAGCGGATTCAAGATTTAGATGAGAATTGCGGAATGTAAAATTGGCGGGAAAAGTAAATGACAAGAAATTGAAATGGCGGAATCTTAAATTGCATGAATTAAAGAGCAGAATGTAAATTGCTGAAATTAAAAAGGAATGGGGGTGATTGCAAGAATTGAGTTGCAGAATGTAAAGAGAAATTGGAAATCAGAAATGGGGAATTCATTGGGTGTTAGGAGATATTGAGATCTCCGAATCAAAACATGTATATCTCTTCCTCAACCAATGCGTTCATTAAATTTTGCTTGGCAATCTTATATGATTGGATCCCAATCCCTTGGCTCACCAATTCTCTCTAAAAACAAACAAATTCCCAATCCCTTGGTTTAAATGTTCATAAGAAGAGATGATGCTCGATCACTGATTATACCACACAGTTTCATGAACCACAATTTGGTAGGATTACATGTCACAATATCCATCCAAACCCCAATCCAATTCACTGTGAGAAAGCTTCTCTAGCATGAATCCTCCATTCCTTTCCCAAGGTTCCGAAGGATTCCAATTATGGGTAGTTTCTTTCCCAAGACAACTACCCAATGGAATTAGAACGAGAAGCTTTCTAACAAAATTCAAGAGAAAAGATTGAAGAAGAAGATAAACTATTATTGATTCATTGAATTACAATAGAGCTCCCTAACCCAATGAAAGGGGTTTAGTGAGTCATAGCTCTGAATTCAACTACAAAGATATGAAAACTAGCTAAAAATGAAAAGGTAAAAGTTCCAAAAGTCCCCCACAGGGGCTGGATTCCCCTTCAATCCCCCGTCGTGTCTCAAATGCAGAAACTAAGGCCTTTAAATAGGCTCCCTAAATTACAAAATGAAAATGAAATTCAAAGCAAATTACAATCAAATGAAAATAAACTATTCTAGATGATTCTTGTGGCCTTGATTTGGTGTTGTTGATGGGCCTTGCTTGCTTGAAGGGTAGAGTGACATAATTGATCCAAAAAGGATAATGATCCATTTAAACTACACTCAAACGTTGCACCCCCTTTCTTGAGTCGTCACTTTGTTCTCTTGTCAACCTTGCCAATTTGATGCCAAATATAGACTATTATACCTCGTTGGAAAGCTATGGATGTCAGCTTTCTAACGCAACTAGAAGCACCTCAATTGGATCTCTACAACTCGAGTTATACTCCATGGAAGGTGAAGAGGTCAGCTGGCCTGATTGCATGTTGGTACTATGCTCTTCTATGCACATTACGGGGCTGTTTTCTCCCTCAATTTTTAGTATCCACCATGCATGCCATATATGCTTGGAAAGCTCTAGATGTCTTCTTTCCAATGCATTTTGAATCACCTCATTTGGAGTTTTGTAGCTCAAGTTATTTATGTTTGAAGAAGGCATGGTCAAGCTGTTCCATATAACACGTTTAAGCTCCAGTTTAAGCTTAAACTGGAGCTTAAACGCTGGCACTTCCTGGAGGCACTAGCTCGAGCACGTTTAAGCTTTAGTTTAAGGTTAAACTGAAGCTTAAACGTGGAAATGGAAGAAGGCAACCCTGGAGTGTGGAATTGTCGAACACGTTTAAGCTTCAGTTTAAGGTTAAACTGAAGCTTAAACGTGGAAATGGAGGAAAGCCATCCTGGAGGTCGAACACGTTTAAGCTCCAGTTTAAGGTTAAACTGGAGCTTAAACGTGGAAATGGCTCCCTGGTGCATTTCCCATTTCTGGCGTTTAACCTCCAGTTTAAGGTTAAACTGGAGGTTAAACGTGGAAATGCTTCCTGAGTGGCATTCTCATTCTGGCGTTTAACCTCCAGTTTAAGGTTAAACTGGAGGTTAAACTTCAGTTTCAGCATTTCTTAGCCTTCATGATTCTGGCGTTTAAGCTCCAGTTTAAGCTTAAACTGGAACTTAAACTCCACATGTGATATTCAAGCTTCCTTTATTGATTTTGTTGCTTCCTTGCCTAGCCTCTTCTTTCCTGAAATCATCCAAACAATTGCATCAAAGTCTTGCAAAATTTCATGAGAATTCTTCCATTCATAGCATTCAAGTAATATAACTAAAAACTCATGGAATTTGCATCAAAATCTTCATGTTTGAATGATTTAAGACAAGCATGACTATTTGGCCCAAATGATTACTTAAGGCTCAAGAAAATGCATAAAACAACTAAAAATAAAAGAAAAAAGGCTAGTGAAACTAGCCTAAGATGCCTTGGCATCACAACACCAAACTTAATCCTTGCTTGTCCCCAAGCAAGTTCTGAATTATTGAGAAGAAAGAATGCAACAGAAAGTAAATTCATTAGCCATATCAGTAAGTAATTGACATTGATTAATGGGGTGTTCATGCAGAAAGTTGTTGCAGTATCACTTTATTGTTTCTTAGGTAAGAATGTCACTTTTTATGTTTCCACTAAAACACTGCTATGGCCTCTTGTTATTCACATATCCTTGGCAAGTTTCTTTTCTTTGTTTTTCTTTTTCTTTGAGCTTATTTGCTCCTTGTTGCTCAGTGTCATGTGTTGCTCAAGCCTTTGGCATTTTCTTTTTCTTATTAGTGCACTACACATATCCACTACAGGCATTTTAGTTCACATTTCTTCTTGAGACATTGGTGCCCAGCACCTCTTTGTGTGACTAAATGTTTTGTATTTAGGTTGCTCTTGATAATGGACTTTTGGTTGATAATCCCGGGTTAGTTAACCCAAGTTACCAAGTGTTGAAACACTCCTCAGAACCTATTCATCCAAGCATATCCTTAATACATAAACACCACAGGCATTTGTCTCAGAAGTTCAAACCATTGGTGCCTAGCTTATTTTCTCAATTTTTTTTGCTTTTTGGTTGCCCTTTTTCAGTGGCTTTTTCTTCTTCTTTTTCTTTCTTTTTCATGGCCAAAGACATTTATTCATCAAGATCCATAGACAGCATCCTAATTTCCACTAAAAGTGACAATTCTAACTTTATTTCTTAGTGAGCTGACTATTCAATCAAACATGCATACCACCACTTAATCTTATTTGATTTCTTACCAAATGGAATTGAGTTACTTTTGTTCAAACATTTCTTTTATTTTATGGAAACAGAACAAGCATGGCAAGCATTTGTTTAAGAAGATGAAGTTATCCAGACACTTAGACTATCACTTATTTGAAAATTAAACAAACAGACAAACAAAAACTGCAATGACTCAAACTTAAAGCAGGGGTGCATGCAAACTTCAAATATCAGCAATTCAAAGTACAAGCAATTAAGTGACAATACAACCTTTTAGCATCTTCTTTGTTGTTCATCATCCTTCCTAGCCTTGGTGTTCTCTTTGATGATGATGTATATTCCTTCCATGAGATTGATTGTCTTCCTGCAAAGCTATTAGAAGTTGCTTGTTCCCCAAGCACTTTGAGAATTGGTTAGCATGCATGTATGTTTGTAGGCCTCTGAACTTAGATTGGTGTGTGAACACGAAACTTAGTTCCTTGCCATATGTAGAAATTGGGATCATATGCAGAAAACCTCATGTGCTTTTATTAAGAAAATAACTATGAACTAGAAAAAGAAACTATGAACTAGAAATTAAACTATTGTTTAAGTAGTTTCCCTGATTGGTTGGAGCTAGTGACTAGTCATGCTGAGGTAGAAATGTGCTTTTAATGAAGTTTTTGGTGGAACACCAAACTTAGAATCTCACATTCACCCTTGAATTGTTTTGGTGTGCAACACCAAACTTAGCTCCTTGCAATACAGATAAATATACTTAACTCTTTTATTGAAATAACTAGAAAAGAAAAACTACCTTTGGTTGGGTTGCCTCCCAACAAGCGCTTCTTTAACGTCATTAGCTTGACATGCTGTTCCTGACTTTCTTCCTCTTCTTCCTGTTTGTTAAGAGGAATGACTTCAAGTGGATAAAGGAGCTAGTTAGTGCCCCTTGTTGTGAATGCTTCTTTCCAGCAAGCTTTCCCTTGTGATTGGCTTGAGTGAACTTGCTTGTTGGCTCAGGAGTTGGATTGTTCTTCGACCTTCTCTTCTTCATGGATATGATCCTTTGTTTCTCGGTCACAATCCTCATTTTGGTGCTTGTTTCTACTGCCTTCACATCCTTGATCTCAGAACTTGGTTGTTGTTGGACAGTTGGAGTATCCTGTTCATCAAAAGCTTCCTGAATTTGTGGTTCAATGAACCCTTCCTCTTTGCAACTCTCTGTGTCATTGGAGTGTGATCTCCCTTGATTGACTTTCTCCCTTTCTTGTTCTTCTGATTCCTCCCTTGGGTTTGCCATGGTATCACTAGAAGAATTGTGGGTAGGGATTTGCCTTGATAGATATCCAATTTGTGCTTCTAGCTTTTGAATGGCAGCACCATGATTTTGTAAGTTGGATATCACTTCTTCCTTAAAGCTTTTCAAATCGGCCACATCTCTGCCCATAGTTGCAATCATTCCTTCTATCCTGTTTAATTGATCTTGAAATTGTTGGTTCGGATTGGGTTGATGAGGTTGATTATCTTGGCTGTGATATGGTGGCTGGGAGTATGTGTTTTGTGTGGGCTGATAGAGTCTTTGGTTGGAGTGTTGGTAGTGGTATGACTCTTGTGTGTAGTGGAATGAGTCTTGTGGATAGTGAAATGAATTGTATGAATTTGAGAAGGAATTTTGTGCTGAGAAATGCTCAAGTGATGAAGAATTTGGATATGTAAAACTAGGAGGTGAGGTTGGATAATTCAGAGGTGATGGCTCTTGATGAATGGGGTGTGAATAAGTGAAATCTCTTTGGTTTTGATCTTCCCAGCCACAACTTGAGTAGTGATCAAATTCACCAAAACATGGACCATTTTGTGGCTCTGGGAAGTACCCCGTTTCCTGTTCCTGATACTCCCACCCACCATGAGCATAATAACATGAATCATTCTGTGGTGGTGGAGAGTTTCTCATGAATTTTGATTGACCAAAAGATGATGGATACTCCTTTCTTTTTTGCAATGTGCTCAGTCTCAAACAATACTCATCCAAAGATAGTGGAAATTCCATAGTGAGGCAATATCACAAACAGCTAGTGGTTAGTATGCCAACAAGTGAATAAGCAAAGAAAACAAATTAAAATTTGCAGAAATTAGCAGTAATAAACTGAAACAAAAACTATTAACAAAAGAAAAGAAAAATTGCTCAATCTAGTTAACTTCCAATTTGAGAATTGTCAATCGAAAACCAATCCCCGGCAACGGCGCCATAAACTTGATGCGCATAAACTTGTTATGCTACGATTTAGGAAATTGCACGATCGGCAAAATTCCTTCCGGCAAGTGCACCGGTTATCGTCAAGTAAAAACTCACAATAGAGTGAGGTCGAATCCCACAAGGATTGGTTGAGTGAGCAATTCAGATTAGAAGTGTGTTCTAGTTGAGCGGATTCAAGATTTAGATGAGAATTGCGGAATGTAAAATTGGCGGGGAAAGTAAATGACAAGAAATTGAAATGGCGGAATCTTAAATTGCATGAATTAAAGAGCAGAATGTAAATTGCTGAAATTAAAAAGGAATGGGGGTGATTGCAAGAATTGAGTTGCAGAATGTAAAGAGAAATTGGAAATCAGAAATGGGGAATTCATTGGGTGTTAGGAGATATTGAGATCTCCGAATCAAAACATGTATATCTCTTCCTCAACCAATGCGTTCATTAAATTTTGCTTGGCAATCTTATATGATTGGATCCCAATCCCTTGGCTCACCAATTCTCTCTAAAAACAAACAAATTCCCAATCCCTTGGTTTAAATGTTCATAAGAAGAGATGATGCTCGATCACTGATTATACCACACAGTTTCATGAACCACAATTTGGTAGGATTACATGTCACAATATCCATCCAAACCCCAATCCAATTCACTGTGAGAAAGCTTCTCTAGCATGAATCCTCCATTCCTTTCCCAAGGTTCCGAAGGATTCCAATTATGGGTAGTTTCTTTCCCAAGACAACTACCCAATGGAATTAGAACGAGAAGCTTTCTAACAAAATTCAAGAGAAAAGATTGAAGAAGAAGATAAACTATTATTGATTCATTGAATTACAATAGAGCTCCCTAACCCAATGAAAGGGGTTTAGTGAGTCATAGCTCTGAATTCAACTACAAAGATATGAAAACTAGCTAAAAATGAAAAGGTAAAAGTTCCAAAAGTCCCCCACAGGGGCTGGATTCCCCTTCAATCCCCCGTCGTGTCTCAAATGCAGAAACTAAGGCCTTTAAATAGGCTCCCTAAATTACAAAATGAAAATGAAATTCAAAGCAAATTACAATCAAATGAAAATAAACTATTCTAGATGATTCTTGTGGCCTTGATTTGGTGTTGTTGATGGGCCTTGCTTGCTTGAAGGGTAGAGTGACATAATTGATCCAAAAAGGATAATGATCCATTTAAACTACACTCAAACGTTGCACCCCCTTTCTTGAGTCGTCACTTTGTTCTCTTATCAACCTTGCCAATTTGATGCCAAATATAGACTATTATACCTCGTTGGAAAGCTATGGATGTCAGCTTTCTAACGCAACTGGAAGCACCTCAATTGGATCTCTACAACTCGAGTTATACTCCATGGAAGGTGAAGAGGTCAGCTGGCCTGATTGCATGTTGGTACTATGCTCTTCTATGCACATTACGGGGCTGTTTTCTCCCTCAATTTTTAGTATCCACCATGCATGCCATATATGCTTGGAAAGCTCTAGATGTCTTCTTTCCAATGCATTTTGAATCACCTCATTTGGAGTTTTGTAGCTCAAGTTATTTATGTTTGAAGAAGGCATGGTCAAGCTGTTCCATATAACACGTTTAAGCTCCAGTTTAAGCTCCAGTTTAAGCTTAAACTGGAGCTTAAACGCTGGCACTTCCTGGAGGCACTAGCTCGAGCACGTTTAAGCTTCAGTTTAAGGTTAAACTGAAGCTTAAACGTGGAAATGGAAGAAGGCAACCCTGGAGTGTGGAATTGTCGAACACGTTTAAGCTTCAGTTTAAGGTTAAACTGAAGCTTAAACGTGGAAATGGAGGAAAGCCATCCTGGAGGTCGAACACGTTTAAGCTCCAGTTTAAGGTTAAACTGGAGCTTAAACGTGGAAATGGCTCCCTGGTGCATTTTCCATTTCTGGCGTTTAACCTCCAGTTTAAGGTTAAACTGGAGGTTAAACGTGGAAATGCTTCCTGAGTGGCATTCTCATTCTGGCGTTTAACCTCCAGTTTAAGGTTAAACTGGAGGTTAAACTTCAGTTTCAGCATTTCTTAGCCTTCATGATTCTGGCGTTTAAGCTCCAGTTTAAGCTTAAACTGGAACTTAAACTCCACATGTGATATTCAAGCTTCCTTTATTGATTTTGTTGCTTCCTTGCCTAGCCTCTTCTTTCCTGAAATCATCCAAACAATTGCATCAAAGTCTTGCAAAATTTCATGAGAATTCTTCCATTCATAGCATTCAAGTAATATAACTAAAAACTCATGGAATTTGCATCAAAATCTTCATGTTTGAATGATTTAAGACAAGCATGACTATTTGGCCCAAATGATTACTTAAGGCTCAAGAAAATGCATAAAACAACTAAAAATAAAAGAAAAAAGGCTAGTGAAACTAGCCTAAGATGCCTTGGCATCAAACTCCAACCATCCCCTAGCCACGGGTTTGAGGTCAAGCCTTCTTAGTTGAATCGGTTTGCCTCTTGATTCTCTCTTCCATTGAGCACCTTCCACACAAATGTCCCTAAGGACTTGGTCCAACCTTTGATCAAAGTTGACACCTTCTAGTGAAAGGGTGAGGGTCTCCTTGCATTATTGGCAAGTTGAATGCTAACCTCACATTTTCCAGACTGAAATCCAAGTAATTCCCCCGAACCATTCTTAGCCAATTCTTTGGGTTCGGGTTCATATTTTGATCATGGTTCTTAGTGATCCATGCATTAGCATAGAACTCTTGAACCATTAAGATTCTGACTTGTTGAATGGGGTTAGTGAGAGTTTTCCAACCTCTTCTTTAAATCTCATGTCGGATCTCTGGATATTCACTCTTTTTGAGCTTGAAGGGAACCTCGGGGATCACCTTTTTCTTGGCCACAACTTCATAGAAGTGGTCTTGATGGACCTATGAGATGAATCTTTCCATCTCCCATAACTCGGATGTGGAAGCAATTGCCTTCCCTTTCCTCTTTCTAGAGGTTTCTCCAGTCTTAGGTTCCATTGATGGTTATGGAAAAATAAAAAGTTTAGCTTTTCCCACACCAAACTTAGAAGGTTTGCTCATCCTCGAGCAAGAGAAGAAAGAAAGGAGTAGAAGAAGAAGAAATGGAGGAGATGGAGGGTAGTGAAGGTTTTGGCCTAGGGGGTAGTAGTGTGTATGATGTGTGAAATGGAAGGTAGTGAGGAGGGGTATTTATAGGGTAGGGGAGAGAGGGAATCCGTGTGAGAATGGGTGGGTTTGGGAGGGAAATGATTTGAATTTGAATGGTGAGGTTGGTGGGGTTTATGATGGATGGATGTGAGTGGTGAAGAGATTATGGAGAAGAGGGTAAGATTTGATAGGTGAAGGGTATTTGAGGAAGAATGTTATGGAAAGGTGTGAGGAGGAGAGAAGGAGAGGTGGGGTAGGTGGGGATCTTGTGGGGTCCACAGATCCTGAGGTGTCAAGGAATTCTGCTCCTTGTACCATTCTGGCGTTCAAACGCCCATTCTGTGCCAATTCTGGCATTTAATGCCAGCTCTGCTACCTTTCCTAGCATTAAACGCCAGTCTGCTGCCCATTTCTGGCGTTAAACGCCAGCCAGATGCTCATTTCTGGCGTTTAACGCCAACCAAATGCCAAACAGCCCTTTTCTGGTGTTAAACGCCCAGAGTGCTACCCATTCTAGCGTTTAGCACCCAGAATGCTGCCAGGCTGGGTGTTAAATGCCCATTCTGCTATCCTTACTGGCGTTTAAATGACTGTAAGCCTGTCCTCCAGGGTGTGCTATTTTTGATGCTGTTTTTCATTCTGTTTTTAATTTTTCAGTTGTTTTTGTGACTTCACATGATCATCAACCTAAAGAAAACATAAAATAGCAATGGAAAATAAATAAATATAATTAAATAACATTGGGTTGCCTCCCAACAAGCGCTTCTTTAATGTCAATAGCTTTACAGTGAGCTCTTAGAGAGCTTCACAGAGACTCAGAGCTTAATGTTGGCCTCCCAACACCGAACTTAGAAGTTGAGTGTGGGGGCTCTGTTTGACTCTGTATTGAAAGAAGCTTTTCATGCTTCCTCTCCATGGTTACAGAAGAAGATCCTTGAGCCTTGAACACAAGGCAGTCCTCATTCAATTGAAGGACTAACTATCCTCTGTCCACATCAATCACAGCTCTTGTTGTGGCTAGGAAGGGTCTTCCAAGGATGATGGAATCATCTTCATCCTTTCCAGTGTCTAGGATTATGATGTCAGCAGGGATGTAATAGCCTTCAACCTTCACTAAGACATCCTCAACAAGTGCATAAGCCTGTTTCCTTGAATTGTCTGTCATCTCTAGTGAGATTCTCGTAGCTTGCACCTCAAAGATCCCTAGTTTCTCCATTACAGAGAGTGGCATGAGGTTTATACTTGAACCAAGGTCACACAGAGCCTTCTTAAAGGTTATGGTGCCTATGATGCAAGGTATTAAGAACTTTCCGGGATCCGGTTTCTTCTGAGGTAATTTCTGTTGAACCAAGGTATTCAGTTCATTAATGAGCAATGGAGGTTCATCCTCCCAAGTCTCATTACCAAATAAATTTGCCTTCAGCTTCATGATTGCTCCTAGATACTGAGCAACTTGCTCTTCAACAATGTCTTCATCCTCTTCAGAGGAAGAATACTTATTAGAGCTCATGAATGGCAACAATAAGTTCAGTGGAATCGCTATGGTCTCTGTATGAGCCTCAGATTCCTTTGGTTCCTCATTAGGGAACTCCTTAGTGGCCAGTGGATATCCATTGAGGTCTTCCTCACTGGAATTCACTGCCTCTTCTTCCTCACTAGGTTCGGCCATGTTGGTTATATTTATGTCCTTGCACTCTCTCTTTGGATTCTCTTCTGTATTGCTTGGGAGAGTACTAGGAGGGGCTTCAGTCACTCTTTTACTGAGTTGACCCACTTGTGCCTCCAAATTTCTAATGGAGGACCTTGTTTCAGTCATGAAATTGATAGTGGTCTTAGATAGATCAGAGACTATGGTTGCTAAGTCAGAGTGGCTCTGCTTAGAATTCTTTGTCTGTTGCTCAGTAGATGATGGAAAAGGCTTCCTATTGCTAAACCTATTTCTCCCACCATTATTATTGAAGCTTTGATTAGGCTTCTGTTGATCCTTCCATGAGAAATTAGGACGATTCCTCCATGAAGGGTTATAGGTGTTTCCATAGGATTCTCCCATGTAATTCACCTCTTCCATTACAGGATTCTCAGGGTCATAAGCTTCTTCTTTAGAGGAAGCTTCCTTAGTACGGCCTGATGCAGCTTGCATTCCAGTCAGACTCTGAGAAATCATATTAACTTACTGAGTCAATATTTTGTTCTGAGCCAATATTGCATTCAGAGTATCAATCTCCAGAACTCCTTTCTTCTGAGTCACCCCATTATTTACAGGATTTCTTTCAGAAGTATACATGAGCTGGTTATTTGCAGCTATTTCAATGAGTTCCTGGGCTTCTGCAGGTGTCTTCTTCAGATGAAGAGATCCACCAGCAGAGTGATCCAATGACATCTTGAACAATTCAGACAGACCATCATAGAATATACATAGGATGCTCCATTCTGAAAACATGTCAGAAGGACACCTTCTGATCAATTGCTTGTATCTTTCCCAAGCTTCATAGAGGGATTCACCTTCCTTCTATCTGAAGGTCTAGACTTCCACTCTAAGCTTGCTCAACTTTTTAGGTGGAAAGAATTTGGCCAAGAAAGCATTGACCAACTTTTTCCAAGAGTTCAGGCTTTCTTTAGGTTGTGAGTCTAACCATGTCCTAGCTCTGTCTCTTACAGCAAACGGAAAAAGTATAAGTCTATAGACCTCAGGATTAACCCCATTGGTCTTAACACTGTCACAGATTTGTAAGAATTCAGCTAAGAACAGATGAGGATCTTCCAAGGGAAGTCCATGAAACTTGCAATTCTGCTGCATTAGAGAAACTAATCGAGGCTTAAGCTCAAAGTTGTTTGCTCCAATTGCAGGAATTGAGATGCTCCTTCCACATAAGTCAGAAGAGGGTGCAATAAAGTCACCAAGCATCTTCCTTGCATCTCCACCATTGTTGTTATTTTTGACTGCCATCTCTACTTCTTTTTTGAAAATTTCTGTTAGGTCTTCTCCACAGTTTTGTGCTTTAGCTTCTCTTAGCTTCCTCTTTAGAGTCCTTTCAGGTTCAGGATCAGCTTCAACAAGAATGTTCTTATCCTGTTCCTACTCATATGAAAAAGAAGAGAACAGAAAAGGATAAGAATCCTCTATGTCACAGTATAGAGATTCCTTTATGTGAGTAGAAGAGGAGAAGAATAGAAGAATAAGGTAGGGAGAAGATAAGAAGAATTTGAACACAGAGAGAGGGGGAGGGTTCGAATTTTTAAGAAGAATAGTTAAATAAAATAAATAAAAAGAGATGAGAGGGAGAAGAAATTCGAATATTAATTTAAAATAAAAGAAAAATATTTTTGTTTTTATTTTAATATTTAGTGATAATTCGAAATTTAAGAAGAGAATAAAAGGTAAATTAAAATTTAAAACAATTAGTTAATTAAAAAGAATTTTGAAAAAGAGGTTAGTGATTTTCGAGAATTAGAGAGAGAAAAGTAATTAGGTGGTTTTGAAAAAGATAAGAAATAGTAAAACAAACAAAAAGTCAAGTAGTTAATTAAAAAAGATTTGAAAATCAATTTTGAAAAGATAAGAAGTTAGAAAGATATTTTGAAATTAAATTTTGAAAAAGATATGATTGAAAGTTATTTTGAAAAAGATTTGAAAAGAAAATTAAAAAAAAAGATTTGATTTTTGAAATTAAAGTTGATTACTTGACTAACAAGAAACTAAAAGAGATGATTCTAGAATTTAAAGATTGAGCCTTTCTTAATAGGCAAGTAACAACTTGAATTTTTTGAATCAAAATATTAAATGTTAGCATTAATTTCGAAAATTATAAAATAAAAATAAGAAAAAGATTTTGAAAATCAATTTTTGAAGAATTTTCGAAAAGCAGGAAAGAAAAATGAAAAAGAATTGATTTTGAAAAAGATTTGGAAAGATAGAATTTTTAAATTGAAATTTTGACTTGACTAACAAGAAATAACTAAATTTTAAAAATTTTGACCAAATCAATTCAAAATTTCGAAAATTATGCGTAAAATAAGGGAAAGATATTTTTTTTATTTTTTGAATTTTTAACGAGAGAGAAAAACAACTAAATGATGCAAAACATAAAAATTTAAGATCTAAACAAAAAATGCATGCAAGAATACTTTGAATGTCAAGATGAACACCAAGAACACTTTGAAGATCATGATGAACATCAAGAACATATTTTTGAAAATTTTTAAGAAAAGAAAAATATGCAAGACACCAAACTTAAAAATTTGACACTAATAATTCAAAAATGTATATGAAAAACAAGAAAAGACACAAAACAAGAAAAACTAAAGATCAAACAAGGAAAATCATCAAGAACAATTTGAAGATTAAGAAAGAACACATGATGCAATTGACACCAAACTTAAAATTTGACACTAAACTCAAACAAAAAACACAAAATTTTTTGTTTTTATGGTTTTATTAATTTTTTTTCTATTTTTCGAAAATAATTTGGAAAAGAAAAATAAGAAATTCAAAATTTTTAATAAGAATTCCAAGAATCATGCAATGTTAGTCTAAAGCTTCGGTCCAAAAATTTAGACATGGCTAAATAGCCAGCCAAGTTTATGTGAATGCTTCGGTCCAAAAGATTAGACATGGCCAAATGGACAGCCAAGCTTCAGCATACAAATACAGACATACAACAGCCAAATAGATGGAAATCCAAAGGCTCCTGCCATGATAAGTGAAAGCCTTGGTCCAAAAGATTAGACATAGCTTGACAGCCAGCCAGGCTTTAACAGATCATGATGAAACTCTAAAATTCATTCTTAAAAATTCTGAAGAATAAAATAAAATAATTTTTTTTTTTGAATTTTTCGAAAACCATAAAATTTTTTTGAATTATTTTTGAAATAAAATTAAAAATAAAAATGCTTAAACATAAAATAAAATTACCTAATATGAGCAACAAGATGAACCGTTAGTTGTCCAAACACGAACAATCCCCGGCAACGGCGCCAAAATCATGGTACACGAAATCGTGATCTCAACACTTCTTCACAATTTCGCGTAACTAACCAGCAAGTGTATTGGGTCGTCCAAGTAATAAACCTTACGTGAGTAAGGGTCGATCCCACGGAGATTGTCGGCTTGAAGCAAGCTATGGTCATCCTTGTAAATCTCAGTCAGGCGAATTCAAATGGTTATGAAGTTTTGATAATTAAAAGATAAATAAAACATAAAATAAAATAAAGTTACTTATGTAATTCACTGGTGGGAATTTCAGATAAGCGTATGGAGATGCTTTGTTGCTTCTGAACCTCTGCTTTCCTATTGCCTTCTTCCAACCATGCGTTACCTCCTTCCATGGCAAGCTATAAGATCCTCTCAGTGAAAATGGTCCTCTACGGTTTCTGCATGGCTAATCAACTGTCGAATTTCTTGTCTCGAATGAAAAATACCGGGTACAGCTACCGCATGGCTAATCATCTGTCGGTTCCCGCTAGCGTTGGAATAGAATCCATTGATCCTTTTGCACACTGTCACTGATGAGTATTTTGGTGGAAAAATGAATTTCTCCCAAAACACACAAATCTATCCGGCAAGTGTACCGGGTCGCATCAAGTAATAAAAACTCACGGGAGTGAGGTCGATCCCACAGGGATTGAAGGATTGAGCAATTTTAGTTTAGTGGTTGATTTAGTCAAGCGAATCAAGATTTGGTTGGGTGATTTGTGAATTGCAGAATTTAAATTGCATGAAATTAAAGAGAGCAGGAAATTAAATTGTTGAATCTTAAAGAACAAGAAATTAAATGGCAGAAACTTAGAGTGCAAGAAATGTAAACTGCGGAATCTTAAAGTGCAAGAAATGTAAATGGCTCGAAATGTAAAGGGGATTGGGAGTTGGATTTGCAGAAATTAAACAAAGAAAAGGAACTTGCATCAAACAAAAGAGTAAAAGAAGGTTTGGGTTGAATCGGATCTTGAAGCAGTAAAGTAAATGAACATTAAAAGCAAGAAACAAGATGTAAATTGGGAATTCAGATCTCAGGACCTAGAGACTAGAAAACCAAGTCTAGATCTCAATGCCTTCCTAGATCCAACAAGAACAATTACAAGGGAATTGTAAATTGCAAGGAAAGTAGATGAGAAGCAAGTAACCGAAACTGAAATTCAATTAAGCAGTAAATAAACAGAGAGATCCAAGGATGAGATTGAAACAGAATTTCTTCAATTCTTCAACCCAAGATCCAAGACAATTGTAATTGAAATTGAAAGCAATAAAACTAAGAGGAAGAGAAGTGAATTCTCCTTCCCCAAGACTAAGAAATTAAAGATCACTCAATATCCAAAGCTCTCCGAAAACTATTATGAAAATTCCAAAGGAAAGCTCCTCGAAGAACTTGAATTCTATCCTATTTATACACTTTCTTCAAATGATCTTCAAGCCTTGAGTTGGGCCTTTGCTCTTGGTGGAATTGGGTTGAAAGAGGCCTTGGTTGATTGCTCTTGGAGTTTGGAGAAGAACCAAAGTGAACCAAATGAACCGGGTTGGAGTTTTGCAAAAGTTGGACCAAAAGTTGGAGCAAAAGTTAGGGTCTAACTTTTGGTCCAACTTTTCATATCAGCCCCCATATCTTGCTGATACTCACATTGGTGCAAAAATTAGGGGTCTAACTTTTGCACCAACGTTGGCCTTCCTTGGTGCACTTATGGCGCCAACGTTAGCCCAAAAGTTAGGGGCTAACGTTGGCGCAAACTTTTGCTCCTTCCCTTTTATTTTTCATGTGCCAACGTTAGCCCAAAAGTTAGGGGCTAACGTTGGCTCAAACTTTTGGTGGCCAGGGAGGTTTTTCTTATGCCAACGTTAGCCTCAAAGTTAGGGGCTAACGTTGGCGCAAACTTTTGGTACCCAGGGAGTGATTTTCAAGTTCCAACGTTAGCCCAAAAGTTAGGGGCTAATGTTGGGGCTAACTTTTCACCCAAAAGTTTGTGCAAAAGTTTGAGGCTAACTTTAGGTCCAGCTTTTTGCTTCCTGGTTCAATTTCACTTATTCCATTATCTTCTCTTTACTCCTAGCTATTCCTTCTTGCTTCAACCTTTCTCCAAGCTTTCTTCACCTATCATTAATCAACCAAACACATCAAAGCTATGCTTAAAATCATGAGATATTCATTCTTTCATAATATGTGGCAATTATAGTATAAAACCTCATGAAATAGCATGAATTCATACATGGTTGATTAAATCAAAGGAAACATGAAAATCTACCTAATTGGCTTGCTTGTAGCTCAAGAAAGTGCATAATTCTAATGAAAATAAAAGAAAAAGACTAGTTAAAATAGGCTAAGATGACTTGTCATCAGTCACATGCGCCCAACATTCGCAGGTTTGAAGCTCTTTACAGTCATCCCTTCCCGGATCCTACTCGGAATACCACAGACAAGGTTTAGACTTTCCGGATCCCAGGAACGGCTGCCAATAATTCTAGCCTATACCACGAAGATACTAATCTCACAGACTCGGTCCGCGTATTAGATATCCAAGAGAGTATACTCCAGCTGTCGTCCAATGACTACGTTAAACATCATGTAGACCGCTTTGTGGTTATCAGGCACGCGATCTTGGCTAAGCGAGTAACAAAGATTGAGTGATTGTCACGGGTCACCCCTTCATTCTGACTTAACTAAATTAAGTACGAGAGTATATCTTGGAGAAGTAGGCGTGAATTGAAGGAAAAATAGTAGTAATTGCATGAATTCATGAAGAACAGCAGAGCTGCGCACCTTAATCTATGAGGTGTAGAAACTCCACCGTAGAAAATACATAAGTAAAAAAGGTCTAGGCATGGCCGTGAGGCTAGCCTCCAAACGTGTACAACAGGTTCCAAAGATGGTCAAAAGACTGGATACGAATACAATAGTAAACTAGTTATTAGGGTTTACAGAAAATAAGTAACTAAGTGCAGATAGTGCAGAATCCACTTTCGGGGCCCACTTGGTATGTGCTTGGGCTGAGAATTGAATATTTTTCGTGCATAGGCTGTTCCTAGAGTTAAACGCCAGCTTTGGTGCCAGTTTGGGCGTTTAACTCCAATTCTCGTGCTAGTTTGGGCGTTTTACGCTAAGATGTTTTAGGCTGACTTTGAACGCCAGTTTGGGCCATCAAATCTCGAGCAAAGTATAAACTATTATATATTGCTGGAAATCCTAGGATGTCTACTTTCCAACGCAATTGAGAGCGCACCAATTGAGCTTCTGTAGCTCCAGAAAATCCACTTCGAGTGAAGGGAGGTCAGAATCCAACAGCATCTACAGTTCTTTTTCAGCATCTGAATCAGATTTTTGCTCAGGTCCCTCAATTTCAGCCAGAAAATACCTGAAATCACAGAAAAATACACAAACTCATAGTAAAGTCCAGAAATGTGATTTTTGAATAAAACTAATAAAAATATAAGAAAAAGTAACTAAAACATACTAAAAACTAATTAAAAACAATGCCAAAAAAGGTATAAATTATCCACTCATCACTTATTTTTGTACCAGAGCATCACAAGTATATATCCAAAACTTCAAGCCATTGGTGCCTAGCCATTTTGATTATTGATAAATCCCAATTTTGTGGTTTATCTTGTGCATATTTTGGGGGATTTTATCACATTTTCTCACATTTATTCAATGAAATAGGATGGGAAAGCCCTCATGATATTTGTATGCATGCATAAAGTAATTGTTGATTGTTTGATGAAAAACAAATCTTGGAAAGCATGATTAGGGGAGAATTGAATGAATCAACCCCATACACTTGAGTGCCTAGAGCGGATACACATCCGGTGAGGGTTCGATCGCTCAATTACATGTCTCCACACATGATCATCTTTTCTTGCAAGTTTGTAAGATCTTTCAATGATTCCATTCAATTGTGGGTTGATTTGATTGCTATTGCTTTAGCCCTTGTACTTGTATATGTATTCTTGGAAATTGATTGTTTTGACCAAGTAGATACAATCATGTAGATAGATTGCATTTAGATAGAAAGTTGCATGTAGTTAATTTGCATTGAATAAATGTTGATACCCCTTTGCTTCTTTCTTGATTTTAGCATGAGGACATGCTTAGTTTAAGTGTAGGGAGATTTGATAAACCCCAATTTTGTGGTTTATCTTGTGCTTATTTTGGGAGATTTTATCACCTTTTCTCACATTTATTCAATGAAATAGCATGGTTTTGCAATTCTCCCTTGATTTGTGCTTAATTGTGAAAACATACTTTTTAGGCCCTTAAATTGGTGATTTTAACTAACCTTAGTTCCATTCGATGCCTTGATATATTTGTTGAGTGATTTTAGGTTCATAAGGCAAGTATTGGATGGAAGAAGTGAGGAGAAAAGCATGCAAAGTGGGAGAACTCATGAAGAAATGAAAGAACCGCAAAGTTGTCAAGCCTGACCTCTTCGCACTCAATCGACCATAACTTGAGCTACAGAGGTCCAAAGGAGGTGGTTCTAGTTGCGTTGGAAAGCTAACATCCGGAGCTTCAAAATGATATAAAATTTTCCATAATTTTTGGATGTCTAGGGATGCGCACACGCACTGTACACGTGCGCGCCGATTGGTGCACGTGATTTACTAAAAGCAACTCGTGGCCAGCGATTTGTAGAGCATGTTGGGCCCAATCCAACTCATTTCTAATGCTATTTCAAGCTTGGGCAAAGGGGGAAGCAATTAGTTAGTCAACACGAGCCTTTAGTTAGTTTTCTAGAGAGAGAAGCTCCCTCTTCTCTCTAGAATTATGTTAGGATTAAGTTAGATTGTCTTGGATCTTGAATTAATTACTTGATCTCATCTTATTTCTTTTATAATTTCTCAATTCTACATCTTGATTTTCTTAGTTTTAGTGTTAATTTCCCTCTTTGCTCTCTTTTGTGATGATGAACTCATGTTGAATTTGGTTTACATTTAATGCAATTTGATGTTGATGTTTCTTTCTTTGATGAATTAAATCGTTGATTTACTTTCCCTGCAATTGGTAGTTGTTAGATTTATTATTCTTGCATATTTACCATGCTTTCCTTTACTACCCATCAAGTGCTTGACAAAATGCTTGGTTGGGCTTTAGAGTAGATTTTGAGCATTCTTGGCTTGGAAAGAGTAATTAGGCAATCTTGAGCCATGAAAACCCACCTATGTTGGTGATCTAGAATTGTTAGTTAATATCATTTCCATTGACTCTAATCACTTACTAATCCAATTAGTGAGTTGATTAGGACATTTGAATTGAGATTAGCTAGTTGATGAGCGGATAATTTATACGCTTTTTGGCATTGTTTTTAGTATGTTTTTAGTATATTTTAGTTAGTTTTTATTAGTTTTTATTCAAAAATTACATTTATGGACTTTACTATAAGTTTGTGTGTTTTTCTGTGATTTCAGGTATTTTCTGGCTGAAATTGAGGGACCTGAGCAAAAATCTAATTCAGAGGCTGAAAAAGGACTACAGATGCTGTTGGATTCTAACCTCCCTGCACTCGAAGTGGATTTTCTGGAGCTACAGAAGCCCAATTAGCGAGCTCTCAATTGCGTTGGAAAGTAGACATCCTGGGCTTTCCAGCAATATATAATAGTTTATACTTTGCCCGAGATTTGATGGCCCAAACCGGCATTTCAAGTTATCATAAAAATTCTTGCGTCAAAACGCCAGAACTGGCATAAAAGATGGAGTTAAACGCCCAAACTGGCATAAAAGCTGGCGTTTAACTCCATCAAAGGTCTCTACATGTGAAAGCTTCAATGCTCAACCCAAGCACACACCAAGTGGGCCCCGGAAGTGGATTTCTACACTAACTATTCTAGTTTACTCATTTTCTGTAACCCTAGGTCACTAGTTTATTATAAAAACCACTTTTAGTGATTCATTTTGTACCTCATGATATTTTACATCTGAATTATGTATCTTCTACGGCATGAGTCTCTAAACCCCATGGTTGGGGGTAAGGAGCTCTGCTGTGTCTCGATGAATTAATGCAATCAATACTTTTTTCTATTCAATCACACTTGTTTCTATTCTAAGATATTCACTCGCACTTCAACCTGACGAATTGATGATCCGTGACACTCATCATCATTCTCACCTATGAACGCGTGCCTGACAACCACTTCCGTTCTATCTGCAATAGCTTGAGTGTGTATCTCTTAGCCTCCATTCCGAACGATCGGAGACTTCGTGGTATAAGCTAGAATCAATTGGCGGCCATTTCTGAGATCCGGAAAGTCTAAACTTTGTCTGTGGTATTCCGAGTAGGATCTGGGAAGGGATGACTCTGACGAGCTTCAAACTCGCGAGTGCTTGGCGTAGTGACAGACGCAAAAGGATCAATGGATCCTATTCTAAGATGAGTGAGAACCGACAGATGACTAGCCGTGCGGTGACAGCGCATTTGGACCATTTTCACTGAGAGGACGGATGGTAGCCATTGACAACGGTGATCCAACAACATACAGCTTGCCACGAAAGGAACCTTGCGTGCGTGAAGAAGAAGACAATAGGAAAACAGAGATTCAGAAGACAGAGCATCTCCAAAACCTCAACCTGTTCTCCATTACTGCATAACAAGTATTTATTTCATGTTCTTTTACTTTTTACAATTAAAACTAAGAATCATTACTGATATCCTGACTAAGAATTACAAGATAACCATAGCTTGCTTCAAGTCGACAATCTCCGTGGGATCGACCCTTACTCACGTAAGGTATTACTTGGACGACCCAGTGCACTTGCTGGTTATTTGTGCAGAATTACAAAAGTGTGATTGTGATTTCGTACACCACTAGTCTTGTTTGACTTTCTCTCATGGAAGATAATATGATACCTTCTTCCAATTTGGAGATAACGAAATAAGATAAATTCTTGTTAATTATTGTTATTAGTGATTAGGATGGAAAGCCTATGATCTCAATCATTGCCTTGAATGTCTCTCTTTATTAATTGCTTTCTTTAGTCACTTGCTTGTTTTACCTTCTCTTGTTCCTCTTATAAACCAAAACCCCCTTGCCCCTTTATAGCCAATGATTGACCACTTCATTGCAATTCCTAGGGAGACGACCCAGAGTCTAAATACTTCGGTTAATTCTTATTGGGGTTTATACTTGTGACAAAACCAAAATTTAATTTGATGTGAGAGTTGTTTGTTGGTTTGGAGCTATGCTTACAACGAAGTTCTTATTTCTACAAGAGAAATTCTAGACCGACAATAATTCTCGTATTAATTATTTCTTTTTGTTTCTTTCTCTTGCATTTTCTTTCTTATACAAGGACCTCTTTTATTTGTCAAGTCTCATAGAATGTAACTTAAGTTCATACCTAATGAGTCATGCCAACCTCTAGCCTTATTCATGAATCAACTAATGAACTAGCACATACCACCACCTACTAGAACCTTATAAATCTTCCAAGGTTGGACTTTTACTCTTTCTTTTCACAACATTTTATTCTTTATTTAGACTTGGGAATTCAAACATACAATCAAAATAAAGTGTAATGATTCAAGTATAATACCTAGCAAGTAGAACAAGCTAAAAAACACAATATGATGCAAATACTTAAATAACTCAAGCATTGGGGCATGTCTTATTCCATACATGCATGTCCTTATTTAAAGAAACATAAAGAGCTTTAACAACCTTTCATTCTTTGCCTTTTTTGGTGGCCTCCACTTATTTGTGCTTCTTCTTTGTCCTTCCTTCTTTTTGTTCGCTCGTGCCTCCTAACTCTTGGCTTTTCATCCTTGACTTCCTCCAATCTTCTGATGTTCGTTTCAAGTTCTCATCGTTTTGCTTTTCTCTTTTTGTCTCTAGGGATGCTAACTCGCTTTGAACTTCTTCATATTTCTTGATTTCTGGGTTCAGCAAGGGCAAATACCCAACTAAGTAGTTGAGCTTAGCTTGAGTATTCATGTCATACTCAGCTCTGTTTATATACCTTCCTTCTTGAAATGCTCTAAACTCATCAAATGCCTTGAGGTGTATATATTGCTGCTGACCCATCAATTGCATACATTCATCTTGGTGAGCTTATTTTTGAAGCAATTTGTTAATGGTTTCTTCTTCTTGAGCTTACTTCTGACTTACCATATTGATGGATTCACCAAGTTGGTTGTAATGTTGATTTTGCCGTTCCATCAATTGGATTTGTAGCTCCCTTTGTTGATCCATTAATTGAGCTTGGCATCGCCTTTGTATGTCCAACATTTGCACTTGAAAACTCCTCTGTTGCTCTTGAGCTTCAGCGTATTGTTTAGATAACCCAGCAATTGCTTGTTGGATTTGGGACATGTCGAATGGAGCTTGTGCTTGCTCCAAAGCTTCGGGCATGTGTTCCCTTTCTTGTGCTTGTGCCTTTCTTTTCTTTTGGGCTCTTCTTTGTGGATGAAATCCATTCTGAGTCTAGTTATAGGCTTTGTTGTAGGGACCCAATTGGGGTTACCATCTTCAAACTTAACCCCGACCTTTTCACATAGGAGGTGAATGACGCTTGGGTGGCCTAATCTTGTGCTTTCCT
The DNA here is from genome assembly GCF_003086295.3 of Arachis hypogaea. Lineage (NCBI taxonomy): Eukaryota > Viridiplantae > Streptophyta > Magnoliopsida > Fabales > Fabaceae > Arachis > Arachis hypogaea. The sequence continues at coordinate 61,958,805 of NC_092047.1, forward strand.
CTGGGTCCTCAGCTATTTCCTTGATGCTTTTGGCAATGATGGTAGGCACATCAATTGATCTACCTTTCATGATAAAATGTATCATGACAGCCCTCTTAATGATTACTTCGGATGTGTTGGAGGTGGGGAGGATTGGCCTTCTCACTAACTCGAACCACCCCTTTGCCTCACGGTTGAGATCTCCCCTCCTTATGTGTTTTGACCTTCCATGAGCATCCTTTTGCCAATCTATACCCGCACTGCAAATATCACTAGCCACGTCTTCAAGTCAAGGGTCATAGCTAGGTTGATCAAATGCCCTTGATTTGATTTTTAGCACCCTTTTTATGGCCTTAGGGCTAAAATCAACTTTTACCCCTCCTACATAACTCTTGAAGGGTGGGTCATTGTCATTTTCTCTTACTGCATTGGCATAAAACTCTTGGATCATTCTTTGGCTAACCCCATGCTGTTGGGTTACATAGAAGCTCCTACCTTCTCTTCTCAATCGCTTCCCTCATTGAAGGATAGATACTGGCAAGGTTAAAAGGTACTTCTGGGATTGCTTCTTTCTTAAGCATCCAACTATAGTAGTGACGTTGGTGGTAGTGATATCTGAATCTCCATCCTTTCAACTCGGGTTTCTCCACTATCTGTTTCCCTCTGTTGTCCTTGGTCCCTGATGGATATGCCATGATGTTGAGTTAAAATCAAGGGACATAAAAGACTTGGCCAAATGGTATAGGAATGCAAGGGGTTAGAGTATGAAAGTAAGAAGATAGGTGTGAGACTTGAGGAATAGAACAAGGGAGCAAACGTGCATATGAATGCAAGAGAGGTGGCATATAAATCGGGTGGCTTGTGGATTTATAAATGGGAAATGTTCAGAATGAAAGATTGAGATTGATGTTGTACTTGATCAAATGGTGTGCATGTTGTAGGGGGTGAAGACAAGGATTGGGAATGTGTGTTGTTGGGTGGTTGAGTTCGGTCATTAAGGGAGGAATGAAACAAGAAATGACTAGCCAATGCATGAGTGTGACGCTTCCCAAAGAGCAGAATCCAAGGTGCATGTGACTAGTTGCTTTAAATGTTAATAGTGCCTAGCTTCCTTATCACAATGACCGAGCCCCCTTGGCTTCATTGATTACACCCATCAATCAAGTCTCAACAATTCCCCCTGCAAAACCAAATTCAAAAGCAAATTTAAAATTCATTGAGAGAAAAATAAAAGAAAATAGCTATCTTTCAAAAATTTCATCAAATATTCAAAAAGAACTAATAGCTTTCATTTGATTGAGGATCTAATGCAAGATGGTCTCAGGTACTTGTTCATGTGGCATGGTGGAACACCAAACTTAGGTTTTAGTTATGTGGACTAAGAATGGAGGTTGTTGTTGATTGAGTTGGAGTTGCTTTAGAATGTTTGTCATTTCTCCCAAGGTCTTGGTAAGGGCGGCGGTCTCACCACTAGTAAAAACTTCATTTATAGCTCTTGGATGGTTGTTTCTTTGTCTAGCATGTTGGGTGGACTCGGCCAAATCGGTGATCAATTGCCATGCCTCCTACGTCGTTCTATACTTTGTCAAGGAACCATTGCTTGAGGCATCCAAGAGGATCTTATCTTGTGGTTTCATTCCTTAGCAAAAATAGCTTATCAACACTAGGGTGTCAATTATATGGTGGGGTGATGTGGGGTGGAGCCAATATGCATACATAGGATTAGGAAATCGGTTATCCAAAAAATGGGATTAGCGTTGTAAGTATAGTCCTAACCCAACAAGTTGGCCACCGATCAAATTAGAGGTTCACAAGGTGTGTCACAATTCAAAACTAATTTAAAACCAAGAGTATTTGACTCCCGGGTCGTCTCCCAAGGAGTACTTTAGAGTAATAAGCGTGCCAATCCGGTTGTATTGATCAAGGGTTTGTCATTAAGGAAATGAACACATAAAGCAATAAAAGAACAAGCAAAATTGTAATGATTGAAATAATAAAGAAATTAAAGAACCGACTATGAAATATAAACAAGAAAAGTATAAAAGAGATTAACATAGGAATGTATGAAGGATTAAAAGCATTAAAAAGAGTCTTGGCTTGGAGTGAGCTAAGGGTCCTTTCCTTGTTGGAACCACAACTATGACAATTATGATAGATTAATCTCACTTGATCAACTCTCACATCGGAAGGTAAGTTAAATGAGCATAAGTGTTCCCAACCCACAAATCCTAAATTGCTTGCTAATTGGCTTAGCAACAACTTAGCGTTAGTGAGAACAAGAACAATTAACAATCCAAGAATTGAAACTAAATGTTGGACATTGCAACTCTAGAAACCCAATTGCTCACTTTACCCAAGCCAAGAATAAAAAATTTAGCCTAAAACCATGTTTGACATTTTGTCAAACACTTGGTGGGCATAAACCTTAAACATAGAGAAAAAGAGAAAAAGGCTTGAAACTAAAAGCAACAATTGATCTCAATCAACAAGAACAACACAAGGAAGCATGAAATAAATATCAAACATCAAATTCATCAACAAGAAATCAAAATTGCAAGAGAGAAGCAAAATTGAACTATAACTTGAATTAGAAGAAAGAGTAATGACAATGTAACTATAAAGAGTAATAACAAGAGAATACTTACAATGAACGCTAGAAAAAATCCAAGATCAAAAATGGAAATGGCACTTGAATGTAAAACCCTAATATAAACCCTAATAGAGATGATGAAAAACTTTGAGAAAAAACTAACTAAAGCTTCCTACTACTACTCCTAAAACTATACTAATGATATGCTATGTTTTGTTGTTCATTCCCCCTCCAATATGAGCTAGAAGACTTCAGAAATGGGCCTCCAAAGCCCCCAAATCACGAGTAATGTGCTATTTTAATGAAGTCATGTGTAGACACCTGTGTGGATGCACAGATGCGTGCGTCCGCACACCTCGCGATAAATACAGGCCTGTGCAACGCGCTCAAAACACTCCACACGCTCTAATTGGCCGGCTGTGTGTACGCACAGGTAGCTGTGCACACACACACGTCTCTGAGCTCATCTCCTTTGATTTTTCATGTTTCTTCCACTTTGCATGCTCTTCTTCCATTTTCTCCAATCCATTCCTACCTTATACACCTGAAACCACTCACAAACAACATCAAGGCATCGAATGGAAGGCAAATAGAATAAAAATAGATTAAATAGGCACAAAAGAGCGCATTTTCATAATCAAGCGCAATTTGGAAGGAAAGTTTAAAAGCATGCTATTCAAGGGAATAAGTGCAAGTTTATATGATGAAAATCCATCCAATTCTAACCAAAACTCATCATCAAATATGGATTCATCAATTCCCCCACACTTAAACACTAGCATGTCCTCATGCTTTACACACAAAGGAGATATATGAAAGGAAAAATGACTTATGCTATATACTACTTAAATGCATGCAACTATCCTAAGACTAATCACCAAAATATACAATGATGAGAGTTGGTAGAAACGAACCATGAAATTCCAATCCATCACAAGAAACTATAGGGCCAATGCAAAGAGTTCATGCATTAAGATCAATGTCCAAAAAATTGAATTGAAGTTATCAAAACTATCCAATCAAACAACTTGCAAGAAGATGCAATATGAAGCGTAAGAACATAGAATTGAGCGATCGAACCCCTCACTGGATGTGTATCCACTCAATTTGCTCAGTGTTTAGGGTTTAACCACTCAATTCCCCTTCTATCATGCTTTTCAAAGATTTGCAAGTTGGTGCACGAAATGTGAATCACACTTTTCACAACTCGTACCACTAACCAGCAAGTGCACTGGGTCGTCCAAGTAATACCTTACGTGAGTAAGGGTCGAATCCCACGGAGATTGTTGGCTTGAAGCAATCTATGATTATCTTGTAACTCTTAGTCAGGATATCAATTATAATTATCAGTTTGAATTATGAAGAATAAAAGAGCATGAAATAAATACTTGTTATGCAGTAATGGAGAATATGTTGGAGTTTTGGAGATACTTTATCTTCTGAATCTCTGCTTTCCTACTGTCATCTTCTTCACACACGCAAGTTTCTTCCTATGGCAAGTTGTGTGTTGGTGGATCACCGTTGTCAATGGCTACCATCCGTCCTCTCAATGAAAATGGTCCAAATGCGCTGTCACCGCATGGCTAGTCATCTGTCGGTTCTCACTCATGCTGGAATAGGATCCATTGATCCATTTGCGTTTGTCACTACGCCCAGCACTCGTGAGTTCGAAGCTCGTCATAGTCATTCAATCCCTGAATCCTACTCAGAATACCACAGACAAGGTTTAGACTTTCCGGATTCTCAAGAATGCTGCCAATGGATTCTAGCTTATACCACAAAGATTCTGATTAAGGAATCCAAGAGATACTCATTCAATTGAAGGTAGAACGGAGGTGGTTGTCAGGCACGCGTTCATAGGTTGAGAATGGTGATGAGTGTCACAGATCGTCACATCCATCATATTGAAGTGCGAATGAACATCTTAGATAGAAACAAGTGTGTTTGAATAGAAAACAGATATAATTGCATTAATTCATCGAGACACAGTAGAGCTCCTCACCCCCAACTATAGAGTTTAGAGACTCATGCCGTCAAAGAGTACAAAGTTCAGATCTAAAATGTCATGAGGTACAAAATAAATCTCTAAAAGTTTTTTAAATACTCAACTAGTAACCTAGGTTTACAGAAAATGAATAAGCTATGATAGATAGTGCAAAAATCCACTTCTGGGGCCCACTTGGTGTGTGCTGGGGCTGAGACTTGAGCTTTATACGTGCCTAGGCTATTTCTAGAGTTAAACGCCAGGTTGTAACCTGTTTTGGGCGTTTAACTCCAACTTGTAACCTGTTTCTGGCGTTTAACGCCAGAATGCAACATGGAACTGGCGTTGAACGCCAGTTTACGTCGTTTATCCTTGAGAAAAGTATGGACTATTATATATTGCTGGAAAGCCCTGGATGTCTACTTTCCATCGCAATTGAGAGCGCGCCATTTGGACTCCTGTAGCTCCAGAAAATCCATTTCAAGTGAAGGGAGGTCAAAATCCAATAGCATCTGCAGTCCTTTTTCAGCCTGAATCAGATTTTTGCTCAGCTCCCTCAATTTCAGCTAGAAAATACCTAAAATTATAGAAAAACACACAAACTCATAGTAAAGTCCAGAAATATGAATTTTGCCTAGAAACTTATAAAAATATACTAAAAACTAACTAAAACATACTAAAAACTACATGAAATTAACCCTAAAAAGCGTATAAAATATCTGCTCATCACAAGTCATCTAACAATCAACTAGTATTTAATGCATGAATAACAAGTATCATGAGGTCTTTAGAGGGATGTAATGGGGCTAGGGTTAGGTAGGATGAAATATGGTCAAGTGGAGTTAAAAGAATTAGTTCTTTGATTAGCTTGAATGTCCACCTAATCCTACATCACCTATGTACACATAACAGTACAACCTTTTTACCCATTTTCTCTTTCCTATCTCACTTAACCTATTTACTCTTTTTATTCATACTTTGTTATGCACAAGGTTTTTTTTTTAATTGAACTATGAATGCATATGTTTTAATTAGTAAAATGCATGAGCATTACCTAATTGCCCAAAATTTCTTTTCACAAAGAGTTCATGCCTTTATCACCAATGCTTCCAATAATTCCTCCACACTTAGAATTTACACACTAATCTACCCAAGCTAATCAAAGAATAATACAAGGACATCAATTGTTTTCTGCTTAAGGGGAGTAATGTGCTATCATTAGAACAAATGGGGATTCATAGGCTCAAAGGGGTTCACAAAGGTGAATGCAAGGGTTGGCCATATAGGTTAGTGAGTTTATCATCAAAGATGGCCTCAATCATGTTAAATGCATCCAAACATAAATACAGGACATAAAGAATCATGCAAATCAATGATCACAATAAAAAAGTAGTATAATCACACACAAGAACAACATTATGGCTGAAAAGTGCAGCCATCTATTAAAGCTCAAATCTCACAAGGTATGTTGTTCTAGCTCGTTTGCATGTTCTACAAACAAAATACTCCAAGCAAGTTGGTAAACAAATTTTTCTTCAATTCAATCAATAGTATGCCCTTAAAAGGAAAATTTCATGGAAATTCCTTGGTGTTTCACCAACTTATTTATTCTATCATGCAACATGCAAATATTAACTACTAACTATCCATAAGCAATAAAAAAATATTTACAGCAAATCAAACAAGATGCAATAGAAATAAAGCTACTCAAAATAAAGGAAAGGTACCACAAGAAACATTGCAAAGTGTCTTTAAGAGAGAAATTTTTACCCCCCTCGAAGTCATCGACCCTCCCCCACACTTAATTTGTGCACGGTCCTCTGTGCATGCTCATGATCCGGGAGGATGAAGAAGGGCCACCTTCAGCTGGTGGACTCATGAGTGGGATGGTCAACTGCATCATGCTTCTCCGCAGCTAGCACGGATGAAGCTCTAGGAATCGGGCCGGGGTCTCTTCCTTCTAGATTTGTCACTATCCACTCAAAGCGTTTGCACTCTAAGTGCTCCATATGGTGGATATCGTGCAAGATGTCTCGAAATAGATCCGGAAGAGGTCGGAGAAAGGGTAAAGCAATTGATGAAGTTGGTAGACTTGATGGTGGTGCTATGGGTGTCTTCCTCTTGGAGGGGATAGTGTTTGTTGATCTTTCCAAATCACCCCTCGGAATGAACTTGTTGCCTCTAGGAGTCCGGAACATAATGTCTATTGGTCGCCTCTCTACCCCCGCTGCGTTTGCTAAGCACATCACCATCGATGGAAATTGAATGTTGATATTCTTCTTCTCAACTAATTTCCAAATTGATTTGTGCACTAAAGGCAAGATGGCTATATGCTTCCCTTGCATAATAGCCCAAAGTAGCAAAGCAGTTCTAAATCTCACATGGGTAGTGTGGGTGCTCGGGATGATATAATCTGCCACAATCTGATGCCATATACGAGCTTCAGTATTCAAATCAGAGTACGCAATACTAGCGGGAATAAAATTCCTCCCCTTGCTATACTCCCAAGATGCACCAGGACGGCCTATTCTCTTAAGAATGGGAGTCAGAGATACTCTTCCATTGAAGACATCCACTTTTATCTTGGAATATTCATCTTTCTCAAGTGGAATGTGGGGGATGTTCAGAATAGCTTTTAGAGCTTGATTGGATGTATCCAACATCTTTTCCCGGAGGAAGACTGAATTCGCTTCCCAAGCTTGGTAGTTTGCATAAAATTCCTGCACCATAGTTTCATTGACTTCAATGGGTTCTCGCTCGAGAAACTCCCAATGAAGCGAGGCAATCCTTTGGTGAATAGTAAACTTGTATTGACTTGGAACCTTCAACGGCCGCTCCCAATAGATTGTACGCTTCTTAATAGTCTTGTATTGATAGTCGACTCTCTGGTTAACTAAGGTATCCGGTCTATGACCTTGGTGATCCCACCAAATATCAGGAGGGCGAGCGGTAGTTTGCTCAACCGGCAAAGTAACCGGTGTCTTACCCTTCTTCCTCATCCTGAAAATACAAAGAAAAGATCTTCGAGATTATAGGGCAACAATAAAGTAAACTCATTGAGGAAATACTAAGACTGTTAAAATAGCTTATAGAAGGAGTGTGATTTTTAAGGAACTCGGTGTGTATATTCCAATGATTCGCGCGGTTGGAACACACACACCGGCCGGATATCACGACAATCACACCCCTAAGGCAATTCACAGCTCAAGTTGCAAATATAAAATGGAGAAATGTACACAACTTCAAGCAAGCACCAAAAAGGGATTGTCCATTGTTCATCCTCAAAAAGTGGTAATCACGCATACAATATTTCCAATTGGAAGGCCAAAAGATGTTTGATCAAGACATCATCAAAAGTTGAACATTAGTGGAGTGGTTACTTAATTGAAATTCCAAGATGAACAATGAAACTTAGATTACACCAACACAATGCATTTACAACCAAAAATTCACATCAATAATCAAGGAAATGCATTGGTGATTTCAATTTTCTACCATCAAAAGTCATAATAGAAGTTGCACCATTCATACAATATGCCTAATAAGAAATAAATTGAACACATATGATGGCCAAGTCATATGAATCAGACAAAATGTTTATTGAGGCATTTTATCGAACATATGGTATGTAATGTGCAAGTTCATCACAATTGAAGCTCAAATTTGATCCTAACTATCCCAACAATCAAGCAACAACACTTTTCAATACAAAGAAACAATAAAGAAAGCAACTAATGAAATCTAAGCAACATAAAAGAAATGAAAGCAATTGCAAAAAATATTAACATAAAAAGGAAGGAAAAGCAAGAACATATGATATAAAGGTTGAAAAGGACAAGAATGAGGGGGGAACAACGACACTCCTTATAGCCACTGTGAAATCACGGCGTTTGGGTTCGCTGGAAAAAGAAGCACTGGAAGAGAGAACTCACCGGTGATGTATAGAGAAAAGATAAGAGAAAGAAAGAGAGAAAGAAAAGAGAAGAGAAGAGAAGAGAAAGAGAGAAAGAGAGAGAGAGAGGTCGCCGGCGGTGGGCTGACGGCGGTGGTGGCCGGGATCGGCAGGGCTGGGCGGACAAGAGGGAGAGAGAGCAGCGAAGAACAAAGAAAGAAAAGAAGAAAGCGGCATCTCGACAGGGCAGGTTGCCCTGTTATTGCCCAGAACGCGTCGCGTGCGAACGCATTAGGGCCTGTGCGGACGTACAGAGAGCACAACTAAGAAAGGTTGCGAATGCACACAGCGTGCGATTGCTGCGACCAGACAGGTTGCAAAAGGACGTGCGGACGCACAAAGACGTGCGACCGTACAGATAGGCTCTCTTTTTTTTTAACTTGGGACAAAGGCATGTGTGCGTGTGCACACAGATCCGTGAGCACTCACAAGGGTTTGAAATAGGGGAGGTTGTTCAGGCGCACAAGCTGTTCCCTCGCTCCCACCAGAGGGGCTATCAAGCTGTGTGCGGGCGCACACGTCTGTGCGGCCGCACAGATGAAGTATGAGAGGGGTTGTGTGCGTACACAAGCAGTTGTAGCACGCACAGGTCTGAGAAAATAGGGCAGCGTGCACGCACAAGCGGTGCTGGCACTGCGACCAGAGGGCATATTAAGTCGTGTACGGACACACAGGTGCGTGCGGCCGCACACATGGCGAAAAACACAGTTCTGTGCGCACGCACAGGTTGGTGCGTATGCATAGATGCCTTGTTTCAGAAAATTCATTTCTCTTCAAAACTAAGGTTCCTACCCTTAGTATACCAACATACCAACCCCAAATCATTCAAACAAGCACAATATCACAGTCCACAAGTAAATCAACTTATATAACTCAAAATTCATCAAACCAAACCTAAACTAACCATTACATTACAGGAAAGCAAATAATTCAAAAGGCTATAAACAAGAGATAAAATTGGAACAAAGTTACCATGGTGGAGTGTCTCCCACCAAGCACTTTGGTTTAGAGTCCTAAGTTTGACTTGCATGGCTTCATTTGTCACTTGGAGTCTTCTCCAAGGAGGAAAATCTCCAACTCCTTGGCATTTTTGGGTTGAGTGTGATAATGCTTCACCCTATGACCATTAACCTTGAACTTCACTCCACTGGTAGGGTGAATCACCTCCACTACCCCATAAGACTTGACATCTACCACCTTAGACGGCCCGTCCCATCTTGATCTCAATTTTCCGGGCATCAATCGCAATCTTGAATTATACACAAGAACCTCGTCACCTATCTTGAAGTTCTTCCTCCTGATATTCTGGTCATGGAATGCCTTAGCTTTTTCCTTGTAGAACTGAGCGTTCTCATATGCTTCCAACCTAAGGCATTCTAATTCCTCCAATTAAAGCTTATGTTCCATTCCCACCCGTTTTAAGTCCAGATTGCAATTCTTCACCGTCCAATATGCCCTATGTTGGATTTCAACCGGAAGATGACAAGGCTTTCCAAAAACAATACAGAAGGGGCTCATCCCTATTGGGGTGTTGTAAGCGGTCCTATAGGCCCATAATGCATCTCCCAATCTAGAATTCCAATCCTTCCGCTGTGGGTTAACCACCTTCTCTAAGATCCTTTTGATCTCCCTGTTGGATACTTCAGCTTGCCCATTGGTTTGGGGGTGATAGGCTGTGGAGACATTGTGAATGACCCCATACTTCTTCATCAATGCCTCGACTTTCCTGTTAAAAAAATAGGTTCCTTGGTCGCTCACGATTGCTCGTGGTGACCCAAATCTACAAATAATGTTATTCTTCAAAAATGAAGCAACGGTGTTAGCATCATTGCAACGCGCAGCAATTACTTCCACCCATTTAGGGATGTAATCCACTGCTAACAATATGTACACAAATGCATTAGAATTTGAAAATGGCCCCATGAAGTCCATGCCCCAAACATAAAAAATCTCGCAAAAAATCATCGGTCGTTGGGGGCATCTCATCCTTTTGTGAGGTATTTCCGGATTTCTGGCATTGATAACGAGATTTGCAAAATTCGTTTGCATCCCTAAATGGAGTAGACCACCAGAATCTACAGTCTAAAACCTTCCTCGCTATCACTACAAAAAAAGGTCTATGGTCACGGTTTTTCCGCCGTGGCCTATTCTCTCATGGCCATAGACCTATGGTCACGGTTTTTTTATCTATGGTCACGGTTTCTATGGTCACGGTTGTAATGTTCAAATTCTGGCACTTTAGGCCACGTTTTTTTACCATGACCATAGGTTAATCTATGGTCACGCGATAAAACCGTGACCATAGCCTTATCTATGGTCACGGTTTTTACCGTGACCATAGCCTCTATGGTCACCCCTTCCCAAAACCGTGACCATAGCCTTATCTATGGTCACAGTTTTTGCCGTGACCAAAGCCTCTATGGTCACCCCACCAAAACCGTGGCCATAGCCTTAGCTATGGTCACGATTTTAGCCGTGACCATAGCCCCTATGGCCACCCCTCATTAAACTGTGACCATAGCCTTATCTATGGTCACGGTTTTGGCCGTGACCATAGCCTCTATGGTCACCCCTCACCAAAACCGTGACCATAGCCTTATCTATGGTCACAGTTTTGGCCGTGACCATAGCCTCTATGGTCACCCCTAACCAAAACCGTGACCATAGCCCCTATGGTCACCCCTTCCTTAAACCGTGACCATACCCTTATCTATGGTCACGGTTTTTTGCCGTGACCATAGCCCCTATGGTCACCCCACCTTGACCGTGACCATAGCCTTATCTATGGTCACGGTTTTCACTGTGGCCATAGCTTATCTATGGTCACAGTTTTTACCGTGACCATAGCCTGTTTTATGTTATGAGATTTAATTTTTTTAAATCATAATCACATCCCAAAATGATGATAATCACAAAATAAATCTAAAAATGAAAAATTTGATAAATCCAAATCATAAAAGTTTCATTAAAAATTAGATATTCATTACAACACTAATCAAAATAGAGTGTAATTTATCCATTACATATAATATCGGATAAAGTCTCTTATCAAAAAGTAAAGAACACATCAAAATAATACATTTAGATAACCAAACTCATTATAAGACCTATCCCATCTTATACAGGGTGCCACAACAACTAATCAACTCCTTTTGTCTTTACGAGTCCAAAAAAATTATCCTGTATACAAAATAAAACAAAAAATTCCTCGTAAAGAACATTTAAGAGTAGGTAAACAAAATAATCAATTAACAAATATTAATCCTAAATTAATATAAAATACAAAATAATTTCTATTTTAAACTTTCTGTCTTAAAATGAGACATAATCAAGCATGTTCTGGAAAATATTTGCAATTTAGTAATTGAAGATTTTACATATCAATAATTATAAAATATCTTGGAAAACACAGAACTATTTGAAAAATCAAAGAAAATAGATACAAAAAACTTTTAAAATTTTTACACACTAATCACATAAATAAAGTTGATGCATGACCTCTGAAAAATAAATAAAATTAAAATTTCTAATCTATCATTAAGACAAAAAATAGTGATATCATATCATCTACATGACATTTATAAAGTGATGTGTTTTGATTGAGTGAAATCAAAATGATTTAGTAGTCCCCATATATATTTCTTTGGTAAAATTAGAATGAGAAATTTTCAGCCAAAAATTTACTCTTAGTGTTTAAATTCATCACTGTTACAACTCATTATATTCACCCTTTTGTTTAGTGTAAAACCTTGCTATTACCAATTTCAGAAGAAACAAGAAATGCTAATCCCTAGGTTAGTTCAAAAAACCCTAAATTCACGGACAGTCCCAACAAATAACCATCCTACAAGCATACCAAACAAGTTGTTTATTGCTGCACTGAAAAATTGAAAACACAGAAATTTTCACTGAGAACTAGCCATAAGGATTCACATTTGAGAACAAGGGAATTTGCTACTTGACTAAATTTGGACATAATCTCCTTTAAAAATAGGACTTAGCCACCCTTATGGGTTCCTTCTTTCTCAACATTTCATCAGCTTCTTTCAGCAGTTACCACAACAATATATATTCTCAAAAATATTTGATAATAGTATAGAAAATCTATTTCTTAAATTCCATATCCAAAATAATTGCCAACACAACTTGGCAGCCTGATTTCCATTTTGTTTTTAAAATATCAAATGAATTCGAAATCACGCAAACTTTATATCCATGCGATCGTCTTGGATTAAGCTTTCTATTAAATCAAAAGTCATAATTTTTCGCTGACTCTAGCTTCGGGAATATAAGCAAAACCGTGACTGCTCTGCAGTGTTTTAAATCCAGAAGACAGCAGCAGCATACAACATTCGAAATTTCATATAAAATCCAAATTAAATCCAACCACCTTCAAAATTTATGTGGTTAAACATAACTTATTCAAATTTCTTTCTCAATTAGTTCCAGGGTCATACCATTTTAAATGAAGGAGTTACGTAGCTTGGAAGTTAGGTAATTTTCTGCTGAAGTCTATTTTACAAATCATTGAACATAACCTCTTCCAAGTCCCATAACTCACTTACTAAAACATGGAAAACCCTGAAATTTGAATCATATATACTAAACATACTCAACTTTTACCTTCAATTAGTTACATCTCAATATCATTCCAGAATTAAAAATTATGAAGCCTCAAAGTTACTGACTTAGAAAACAAAGCCTGACTTTTACTGCATAATACATCTTTCTCTGAAAATCCAAATCTTTAAAACCAAAACTCTAACCATTCTAAATTTTTATGAAATTAAATTATTAAGACCAAAGTTTCATTTAAAATTAATTCCATTTCAAAATTCAAACTACAGAATTTCCAATAGAGGAATCAAGTTGCTGCTGTGTTAAACGTTCTGCAGAAAAACCAGATTTGACATCCCCAATTCAAAAATTCACCATAAATCATAAACTTAATGAAAAAGTCTCAAATTTACCAGTTTAGTTCCTTATATCCCCAAGTTTAACCCAGGCTTGGTCTCATACAATTCCGATCATTACGTAAGTAGTTATAGCTTTTTAAAGTTTCTGACTTCGTTTAAAATTATGCAGAAAATTAGATTTTAGAGTTCAACTTTGAAAAATCATAACTAATTCTCTAGTTGATACGAAACCTTAAAAATTGAATTTTCACAATTACACTTAACATAATTTACTTAACATTTAAATTCTTATAATTTCAGTCACTATAGAGTTACTAAATCACTTTCAAAGTTGCCGTTTTATTTCAAGAGAACCTGATTTTCAGCAAACCATTTAGTATTCAAAATCCAACCCTTCAATACCCCTCAAAACCAATTCCAAATCAACCACCAACCAAGTTCATTAACATTACAATATACCAAATAACAGCTCAACGGCAACAAATCCAACATAACCCATTAAAATTAAGAAATTCTCAACAATTAGTTATCAAACAATTCCCAATCCACATAATCAATCAATATCACTAATCAACAATTCCAAATCACAATCTCAACCATTCCAATCACAATTTCAGCCACAATTCAATATTCACATAATCAATCAATTACTCACAGCTATTAAATCTATTTGCAGTTATTCAATAAACCTTGTAGGCATTCTTAAACTGAAATCGTTTAAACCCCCTACCTCAATTAGTCGAAGCCGTCGAATTTAAACGCAATGATGCCCTTCTTTTTTCCAGTTTACAACAGCCAATGCGGCCGGAACAGCAGCAGCAGCCTCACTTCTTCTGGGGCAGCAACAACAATGACAATCGAGCCTATCCCAATCACCCCCGTAGCGGTAACATCAGTGGTTCCGGATAAAGATGATAATACTGAACAGAGACATTAACATATGCTATTGTAATCAGAACAAAATATGGTAGAGGAATAGATTCGGGAAACAGAGCATGAGAAAGAGTGTTACAGTTTCAAGAATGGAATTGGGAATGCAGGGGAAGCTGCTGTTGGGTATATCAGTGACGCCTCCCTTCAAGCTCAATGATGATTGAACTGTGATGGCGAGCTCCCTTCAACGGCAGCGCTAACGGCGGTGCGCAGCGTTGGCAACGACGACTCTAACACGGCGACAAAGGCAGAGCTTCTTCTCGGTCAGCGGCTTGCAGCTCACAGTTTCCTCCCAACGTCACTCTCTCATCTCTGTTCAATAGCAGCGGCCTCAACTGGCACCAGCGGCGAACTTCACCCACGGCGATGGCGATGGCTCGAACAACAGCGACAGCACACGACGGCGCGCAACGACAACAACAAATCCCTCTCTACGCGATGTTGAATCTATGCCTCCCTCTTTCTTCAACTCGAACCTGACGACGGACTCCAAGGCAGCAGCAAGAAGCTCAACGGCGTTTGGTCTCCATAGTGACGGCGGTGAGACACCGGTGATGGCGAGCCGGACAGCGACTGGACGGTAACGTGGCGCAGCTCCCTCTCTTCCTCTCTGTGGCTGGTGTGGGTGTGTTGTACGTTAAGTGGGTGAAGGAGAAAGGGGGTGAAGGCTGCGTGTTTCAGCCTCTGAGGAAAGGGAAAAATGAGGGTTAGGTTTCCAATTTGGGAATTAGGTTTCTGATTTTAATTTGGAAATTGGGATTAGAAATTAAGAATTTTATAAAAGAATAAAGGATAGATATGAATAAATATTTTGATAAAATTAGAGGGTAGAGAAATTTTAAAATCAAATACACTCTATTAAAAATATTTAAAAACATTATTTATCAACATATTGTTAAGTTCAACTAATTATTTTTAATTTAAATTATAAAATAAATATATTAATCACATTTTTATAAAATATAGTTTAAACTCAATACTAATTATTCAAATTAAATGATATAACTTTTTATTATTTTTCTATCACCGAAACTTTAATTTCAATTTACAAAATATCTAATTATAATAAAATTACTTAAACTTTAAGTATTTATAAAAATCCATTTAATCATTTCTCATTTAATTATCAAAACTTAATTTAATTACTTTTAATAAAATAATTTCTAAAAATAAAGTATTTAATGAATATATAAATTGAAATTAACTCAAATAATATTTTTTTCGAAAATTATGGGTCTTACAAATCACATTTTATAAAATACGATTTTAAATCTAAAATATCGATTACATAAATTAAATTATATTACATTTCATTATTTTTCTATCACAACTTTAATTTCGATTTCTATAAAGTAACTAATTATAAATCATTTTTTAAATCATTATTAAGTTATTAAATCATTTTTTATGTTATTAAGTTTTAAATCTTTTTTTAATTTAAAATTAATAGTATTCAACTTAATTTTTTATTTATAAAATTAAATTTAAAATTTTAATATTTAAAATAAATCATATAAAATTATTATTAGTTTTTAATTATTAAAATTTTTAAAAGATAAAATATTTAAAATTATAAAAAATACATAAAAATTTTAATTAATTTAAACTCAAATGATTAAAACTGTGACTATAGACCCCTTTAGGTCACCCCCAAAACCGTGACCATAGACCCTTTTAGATTACCCTTTTGAAAAACCGTGACCATAGACACTTTTTGGTCATTGTAAAAAATCGTGACCATAAACCCCTTTAGGTCACCCTCAAAACCGTGACCATAGACCCTTTTAGGTCACCCTTCCGAAAAACCGTGACCATATATCCTTTTTGGTCACTGTAAAAAACTGTGACCATAGACACCTTTAGGTCACCCCAAAACCGTGACCATAGACCCTTTTAGGCCACCCCCAAAATCGTGACCATAGACCCTTTTAGGTCACCCCCCAAAACCGTGACCATAGACCCTTTTAGGTCACCATTTTTTGAAAAACCGTGACCATAGTCCCTTTTTGGTCATTGTAAAAAACCGTGACCATAGACCCCTTTAGGTCACCCCTAAAACCGTGACCATAGACCCTTTTAGGCCACCCCCCAAAACCGTGACCATAGACCCCTTTAGGCCACCCCCCAAAACTGTGACCATAGACACTTTTAGACCACCCCCAAAACCATGACCATAGACCCCTTAAGGTCACCCCCCAACACCGTGACCATAAACCCTTTTAGGTCACCCTTTTTTGTAAAACCGTGACCATAGCCCCTTTCTGGTCACTGTAAAAAACCGTGACCATAGACCCCTTTAGGTCACCCCCAAAACTGTGACCATAGACCCTTTTAGGCCACCCCCCAAAATCGTGACCATAGATCCCTTTAGGCCACCCTCTAAAACCGTGACCATAGACTCTTTTAGGTCACCCTTTTTTGAAAAACCATGACCATAGACCCTTTTTGGTCACTGTAAAAAACCGTGACCATAGACCCCTTTAGGTCACCCCTCAAAACCGTGACCATAAACCCTTTTAGGCCACCCTTTTTTAAAAAACCGTGACCATAGGTACTCTTTGGTCACCCTTTCTAAAAAAACCGTGACTATAGCTTTTATTTTTGGTCACCCTAAAAAACCGTGACCATAGAGGGTCTATGGTCACGGTTTTTTATCGTGACAAAAAAAACCGTGGCCATAGACCCAAAATGTTGTAGTGTATGTTGCGGGCCGAAATGACCCCCACTCTCAGATGAGTGGCAAAATTGAAGGATAGACTGGAACTCAGATTCTGGAACACATTTTCTAATTACTTGATATGATCCACGCCTCCACAAATGTGGATCATCCCAAAGATAATACTTAGCAGCGCTTCTCAATTTATCTTTTTGATGCTTTGAAAATTGTGGGGGAAAAACACGAGCGACCATGTAATTAGCTATCGGGGCAAACCAAGGGGTGCTTTGGGATATTTCTTGCAAGGTATCTAAGGGAAATGAGTCATTGATAGGAGTGGGATCCGGAGTTAAATGTTCTAGCCGACTCAAATGGTCCACTACTAGATTTTGGGATCCACTTCTATCTTTGATCTCCAAGTCAAATTCTTGCAAAAGTAATATCCACCTAATGAGTGTAGGCTTTGACTCTTTCCTCTTTAGCAAATATTTCAATGCGGCATGGTCCGAATACACCACCACTTTAGAGCCTAGCAAATAGGGTCGAAACTTGTCTAGAGCAAAAACAATGGCTAAAAAGCTCTTTTTCGGTGGTGGTGTAATTTGACTGAGCCGAATCCAAAGTTTTTGATGCATAAGCTATAGTGTAGGGCGTGTTACCATCGCGCTGTACTAGCGCGGCACCTACGGTGTGATTCGAGGCATCGCACATGATTTCAAAAGGTTGATTCCAATTTGGGCCTCGCACAATAGGAGCTGTGGTTAACACTTCCTTCAACTTGTCAAAAGCCTTTTTGCAATCTTCACTGAAATGGAATTCCACATTCTTTTGTAGTAGGCGAGAGAGAGGTAAGACGACTTTGCTAAAGTCCTTGATGAACCGACGATAAAAGCCTGCATGACCAAGGAAGGAACGGATCTCCCTCACCGAGGAGGGGTAAGGTAAACTCGAAATGACATCTATCTTAACCGGATCGACAGAGATTCCATCTTTAGAGACAATATGACCTAATACTATACCTTGCTTCACCATGAAGTGGCACTTTTCAAAATTCAAAACAAGGTTAGTATTGGTGCATCGCTCTAGTACCCTAGCTAAGTTTCCTAAACAAGCATCAAAGGAGCTACCATACACACTGAAATCGTCCATGAAGACTTCCATACAATCCTCCAAAAGATCTGAGAAAACACTTGTCATGCATCTTTGAAACGTTGCCGGTGCATTGCACAAGTCAAAAGGCATTCTCTTGTATGCAAACGTTCCAAAGGGGCAAGTAAAAGTGGTTTTCTTCTGATCCTCCAGAGCTATGTGAATTTGAAAGTACCCTGTGTATCCATCCAAAAAGCAATAATGGGATTTACCTACCAAGCGATCCAGCATTTGGTCAATGAACGGCAACGGGTAGTGGTCCTTCCTCGTTGCTTGATTCAGCCGGCGGTAATCAATACACACTCGCCAAGTATTCTGGACTCGGGTGGCCACAAGCTCTCCACTCTCCGTCTTCACCATTGTTACCCCGGACTTTTTCAGCACCACTTGGATCGGACTTACCCATTCACTGTCGGAAATGGGGTAAATGATGTCCACTTCCAAGAGGCGAGTTACTTCTTTCTTGACCACATCAAGGATTGTAGGATTTAACTGTCTTTGCGGTTGTCGGACCAGCTTAGTGCCTTCTTCCAAGAAAATCCTATGGAGGCACACTTGAGGACTTATTCCCACAATGTCACTTAGACTCCATCCAATTTCCTTTTTATACTTCCGGATAACTTCGAGGAGTTGTTGCTCTTCTTGATCAAAGAGATCGGTTTCCACTATCACCGAAAACTTATGTTCCTCATCTAGGAACGCATATTTAACATGAGGTAGTAGTGGTTTCAAATCTTCCCTTGCTTCTTCGTGGGGCAACTTATCCTCTTGGTTATGGAGACTTGGTGGGGCACTTTCATCTTCTTCATCACCTAAACCTTTTTGAAGCTCTTGGTGGTTATCTACCTCAAGGTCATTCTCTCTCCCATCTTCAATGAAATTCTCGCCCCCATCAATAGATTCCTCCTTCGGAAGAGCGGGTTGAGGTTTTATCTCATTAAGTGGCCCACTTCCTTCCGGAGCTATAGCATCAATGCTAGATTTTGGGGTTGATGGGTGTGGCAAGGGTGGAGGAGCAAGGTTGCTAGGGGTGGAGTGGAAGCGTGCTAGACGTGACAAAGCCTTGGCAAGAGTTGCCGTGCAATTCTCTTGCTTCCTTTGAAATTCCCTCTGCTCTTGGATGAGGGCTTGAAAGCTAGGTGATGACAAGTGATTCCCGGCAACGGCACCAAAAACTTGGTGCACGAAATTGTGATCATCAATGGCGCCATCAACATGGTGCGCTCAATTGTAATCTCAACTTTTTATCACAACTTCGCACAACTAACCAGCAAGTGCACTGTGTCGTCCAAGTAATAAACTTTACATGAGTAAGGGTCGATCCCACGGAGATTGTTGGTATGAAGCAAGCTATGGTCATCTTGTAAGTCTCAGTCAGGTGGATATAAAATGGTTATGGAGTTTTCGAAAATAAATAATAAAATAAGGATAGAAATACTTATGTAAATCCTTGGTGAGAATTTCAGATAAACGCATGGAGATGCTTTCGTTCCTCTAAACCTCTGCTTTCCTGCTGTCTTCATCCAATCAATCTTACTCCTTTCTATGGCTGGCTTTATGTAAGGGCATCACCATTGGCAATGGCTACTTTTGATCCTCTCTGGAAAATGGTCCGATGCGCTGTCACTGCATGGCTAATCGTTTGGAGGCATCACCGTTGTTAATGGCTGCATCCCATCCTCTTGTGAAAATGGTCCAAATGCTCTGTCACAGCACGGCTAATCATCTGAGGTTCTCGATCATACTGGAATAGGATTCACCCTCCTTTTGCGTCTGTCACTACGCCCAGCACTCGCGAGTTTGAAGTTCGTCACAGTCATTCAATCCCAGAGTCCTACTCGGAATACCACAGACAAGGTTTAGACTTTCCGGACTCTCATGAATGCCGCCATCAATCTAGCTTACACCACGAAGATTCTGATTAAGAGATCCAAGAGATAATCATTCAATCTAAGGTAGAACGGAAGTGGTTGTCAGGCACGCGTTCGTGGGGGAATGATGATGATTGTCACGTTCATCACATTCATGTTGAAGTGCGAATGAATATCTTATAAGCGGGATAAGTTGAATTGAATAGAAAAACAGTAGTACTTTGCATTAATTCATGAGGAACAGTAGAGCTCCACACCTTAATCTATGGAGTGTAGAAACTCTACCGTTGAAAATACATAAGTGAGAGGTTCAGGCATGGCCGAATGGCCAGCCCCGAAAACGTGATCACAGGATCAAAAATACAATCCAGGATGTCAAATACAATAGTAAGAAGTCCTATTTATACTAAACTAGTTACTAGGGTTTACAGAAGTAAGTAATTGATGCATAAATCCACTTTCGGGGCCCACTTGGTGTGTGCTTGGGCTAAGCTTGAATGTTACACGTGCAGAGGCTCTTTCTGGAGTTGAACGCCAGGTTGTAACGTGTTTCTGGCGTTCAACTCTGGTTTGTGACTTGTTTATGGCGTTTAACTCCAGACAGCAGCATAGAACTGGAATTCAATGCCCTTTTACGTCGTCTAATCTCGGTCAAAGTATGGACTATTATATATTGCTAGAAGCCCTGGATGTCTACTTTCCAACACAATTGGAAGCGCGCCATTTTGAGTTCTGTAGCTCCAGAAAATCCATTTTGAGTGCAGGGAGGTCAGAATCCAACAGCATCAGCAGTCCTTCTTCAACCTCTGAATCTGATTTTCGCTCAAGTCCCTCAATTTCAGCCAGAAAATACCTGAAATCACAGAAAAATACACAAACTCATAGTAAAGTCCAGAAATGTGAATTTAGCATAAAAACTAATAAAAACATCCCTAAAAGTAGCTAGATTCTATTAAAAATATACTAAAAACAATGCCAAAAAGCGTATAAATTATCTGCTCATCAACAAGTCATCTTATGCTAGTTTTACACGCATTTTTCACTTGTTTCATTAGGTTTTATGCACTTTCTTGCATAATAAGTAAGTGATTGTAGTGGATTTTTATGATTATTTTGAATCAATCAAACATCATTTATTTTACACAAAATCATAAGGTTCATGCTAGAATTAATTGATTCAATGAATGATGCAAAGACCTTGTAATTTTGGTGAGACTTTGATTGCTTGTTTGGTTTCTTGTAGGTGAAGAAATGAAGAAAGGAGGAAGCAAAACAATAAAGCGTTACGTTAGGAAATAGAACGCCACGCTTTGGAACACAAGTAGCTAGCGTTCACTTCTCTAGTGAGTGTGGCGCTCACTTTTCCACCTTTTTAGTGGATTTCACAATTGGGGAGGAAGCCTTGTGGCTCTCACACTAAGGAGCGCTCAAATATTGAGTGTAGCGCTCAACCAAGGGAGCGCTAGGAGAAGCGCTCAACCAAGGGAGCGCTAAGCAGCGCTCAAACACTCAACGTAGCGTTCCCTAAGGGAGCGCTAGGAGAAGCGCTCAATGAAGGCAGCACGCACCAAGCATAGCGCTCAAAGGATGAGCGCAGTGCTAAAAAAGGGAGCGCTAGAGGAGGCACATTGCGCACCGAAAATTGGCACGCCTAGGCAAGCAAGTGCAGCGCTCAAAAAGTGAACTCAGCGTTCACAAAGAGAACGCTGGCTTGTGAGAAAGAATGCCCGTGACGGGAGCACCAAAGGGAGTGAACGTAAAGTTCACAAAGTGAACTAAGCGCTTCCCTGGGAGCACAAAATGCACCCTGGTCCAATTAAACCAAGCAAATTCGGATCCACTTCTTCAAGGCCAAATCAAAAGCCCATTCCAATTACTCAATGATTGAAAATAGAAAGTGTATAAATAGGAGCAATTTTGATTTGAGAAAAAAGACCTTTACTTCACATTTTATTTTACTTTTACTTTTTGCTCTCTTTTAAATTTTCTTTTGAATTTGGGGAATTGGGATTAGATCTAAGTTTTCTTTTTGTTTGCTCTTTCTTCTGCAACTTCTATTTTCTGTTTTGGGTTTTTAATTCTGATTGAAGAACTCCACTAAATTTCTTCATCTGAGAATCATCTTTTAATTTTTCTTTTGATAGTTCTAAGATTTGGAATTTGGATCTAAATCTTCTTTTCTGTTTTTATTTTATTTTTTCTACAATTTCTTCTTTTCTGTTTTAGTCAATAGAGTAATTGAGATATAGATTTGCTTTCTGTTCTTGTTACTCTTTTGCAATTGTCAATTTCTCTTTTAGGATTTCATAATTGAGTTAAGCTTTCTTGCTGTTTTGATTTTTCTGCAATTTTACATTTTTGTTTTGCTACTGAGATCCAAATCTGAATCTCTTCATCTCATAGTTCTCTGATTTACTTCAATTTACATTTCTAGCTTAAATTTGAATCCAGTACCCAAATCCCTTTATTCTTAATGCAATTTAAGTTTCTTGTCAATTTAGATTCAGCAATTTAAATTTCTTTCTCTTTAAGTTTCAGTTATTTACATTCCTTGCAATTTAAGTTTCAGCTTTTTTACTTTCTTGCACTTTAAGTTTTCGTAATTTAATTCTTCTACACTTTAAGATTTTGTCAATTTACCTTCTCCCTTTTATTTTCTTGCAATTTTACTTCTATTAATCAAGTTTCACTGAAATCATCAACTATTCGCTTAACTAAATTAATCACCTAACTAAAGTTGCTTAATCCATCAATCCCTATGGGATCGACCTCACTCTTGTAAGTTATTACTACTTGGTGTGACCCGGTACACTTGTCGGTGAGTTTTGTGTGGAATCATTTTTCCCTCATCAATTTTTTGACGCCGTTGCCGGGGATTGATATAGATTGACAATGATTAAGTATGGTGATAATCTAGATTAAGCATTTTTCTTTATTTTTGTCAAGCACACTAACTGTTTAAGTTTTTGTTTAAGTTAACATTAACCTCACTCTAGTAGTAGAGTGAATTGCTTTTGGTTTCTGGTTTTGTGTGTGGTTTATGTCAGCAAGAAGAAGAGGTGAACCCACATCTTTTGATTTTGAGCCTGAGAGAACATTATTGAGAAGAAGAAGAGAATCAAGAAGAAAGGGAATTATTGGAGAAGAAGCATCAGAAGAAGAGGATCAAGAGATAGAGGATAACATCCCAAATCACCCTAAGGGTGTGGCTAATAACAATGGCCAGCCTCAAAGGAGAGTTCTAGCGTCCTACACCTTCCCAATGCAAGAAACTGTGGGAGTAGCATACTCACTCCAAATGTTCATGCAAACAACTTTGAGTTGAAATCTCAACTGATCACTTTGGTGCAGAACAACTGTTCTTATGGAGGAGGTTCCTTGGAAGATTCAAATCAGCACCTAGCCATCTTTCTAAGGATATGTGACACAGTTAAGACAAATGGTGTACATCCAGACATCTACAAGTTGCTGCTATTCCCATTTTTATTAAGGGACAAAGCTGCTCAATGGTTGGAGGCATTTCTAAAAGAAAGTATCAACAATTGGGAGGATCTAGTGAGCAAATTTCTAGCTAAATTCTACCCACCTCAGAAAATCATAAGGTTGAAGACGGAGGTACAAACCTTCACCCAAATGGATGGAGAGTCACTTTTGATGACAAGTCATTTTAGCCTAGTTTCACTAGCCTTTTTCTTTTGTTTTCAATAGAATTATGTACTTTCTTGAGCCATAAGCAAGCCAATTGGGTAGATTTTCATGTTTCCTTTGATTTAATCAACCATGTATGAATTAATGCAATTTCATGAGGTTTTATGCTATAATTGTCACATATTCTGAAAGAATGAATATCTCATGATTTTGAGCATAGCTTTGATGTGTTTAGTTGATTAATGATAGGTGAAGAAAGCTTGGAGAAAGGTTGAAGCAAGAAGGAATGGCTAGGAGGAAGAGAGGACAAAAAGTTTGAGCAAAAGTTTGCCTCAAACTTTAGCTCAAACTTTTGGAATAAGTGAAAATGAACCAGGGAGCAAAAAGCTGGACCAAAAGTTTGCCTCAAACTTTTGTGCAAAAAGCTGGAGCAAAAGCTAGCCTCAACCTTTTTGGCAAACTTTTGGCATCACAAATCAACACCCTGGAGAGCAAAAGTTTGCGCCAACGTTAGCCCCTAACTTTTTGGCAAATGTTGGCGCATGAACAACACACCCTGGAGAGCAAAAGCTTGCGCCAACGTTAGCCTCTAAATTTTTGGCTAACGTTGGCGCCATGAGTGTGCAAGGGGAGGCCAACGTTGGAGCAAAAGTTTGACCCCAAACTTTTGCCCCAACGTTGATATCAGCAAAAGAGGGTGGCTGATGTGAAAAGTTGGAGTAAAAGTTTGCCTCAAACTTTTACTCAAACTTTTACTCAAGCTTTCATGATTCCAAACAATTCGGTTCTTCTCAAAACTCCAAGAGCAATCAACCAAGGCCTCTATCAACCCAATTCCATCAAGAGCAAAGGCCCAATTGAAGGCTTGAAGACCATTTGAAGAAAGTGTATAAATAGCATAGGATTTAAGTTTTTCGGAGAGCTTCCTTTTTAGAATTTTCAATACTTGCAGTAGAGAGTTTTCTTTTCGGTTTGATTAGTGCACTTAGTGCAGAGCTCATTTTTACATTCTAGCATTGTTGTTTTAATTCAAGAGAATTGGGGAGGAGAATTGATCTCTCTTCTTCCTTGTTCTTGCCCAGCACTCTTTAATTTTCTTGCTTCGGATCTTGGGTGGAGAATTGAAGAACTTCTGTTTCAATCTCACCTTGGGATCTGTTTAATTCTCTGCTTAATTGAATTTCAGTTTCTGTTACTTGCTCTCTCATCTACTTTCTCTGCAATTTACATTTTCTTTGCAATTACTCTTGTTGGATCTAGGAAGGCATTGAGATCTAGACTTGGTTATCTAGTCTCTTGGGTCCTGAGATCTAAATTCCAATTTTACATCCTCTGTTTGATGTTTTTCATGCTCATTTACAAGTCTGTTTTTAGATCCAGTTCAATCCAAGTTATCTTCTACTCCTCTGTTTGTTGAATTTTACTTTTCCTTGTTTAATTTCTGCAAATCCAATTCCCAATTCCCTTTACAATTCAAGCTATTTACATTTCTTGCACTTTAAGATTCCACAATTTACATTTCTTGCGTTCTAAGTTTCTGCTATTTAATTTCTTGTTCTTTAAGATTCAGCACTTTAATTCCTGTTCTCTTTAATTTCATGCAATTTACCCATTCCCTTTACTTTCTATGCAATTTAAATTCTGCAAATCACAAATCTCTCAACCAAATCTTGATTCGCTTGACTAAATCAACCACTAAACTAAAATTGCTCAATCCTTCAATCCCTGTGGGATCGACCTCACTCCCGTGAGTTATTATTACTTGATGCGACCCGGTGCACTTGCCGGTGAGTTTTGTGTCGGATCGTTTTGCGCTATATCAAGTTTTTGGTGCCGTTGCCGGGGATTGATTAGATTGACAATGATTAAGTGAGGTGGCAATTTAGATCAAGCACTTTTTCTTTAATTTTTGACTGACACACTAACTGTTTGAATTTTTGCCTGAGCTAATTGAAACCTCACTTTAGCAATAGAGTGAAGTTTTCTTGGTTTATCTTGCTGAATATGATTCTCATAGCTTGATAAATAAACGAGAGAAGTGATTTTCGTTCATTAATCTCTCAAGTTTACCAACTGTTTGACACATGGTGTCAACTAATCCTCTGACTACATTCTGGCATGAGAATATCCAATTTTCATTTGGATTGTTTGTGATTGTGCAGGTCATGGAGGAAAGTAATCCTACAGCAAGAGGAGAAAAACTGAGGCATTATGATTTCCAGCCTCCATAATCAAAGAGCAAGATGTCAAGCTAGTGACAATAAAAGAGCGCTTGTTGGGAGGCAACCCAACCTGAGGTAGTTCTCTTTTCATATCTATTTCAATAAAAAGGTTACTGAGTTTCACCTATATTGCTAGAAGCTAAGTTTGGTGTTGCACACCAAAACAATATAAAGGAGAATGAAGGATTTTAAGTTTGGTGTTCCACCAAAATCCCATCATAAAACACATTCTCACTACCATAATGCTAGCTTCAAGCATCTAGACGAACTAGTTAACTATTCTGTTGTTTTCTAGTCTTTAGTTTTATTGCTTTTGAAAAAGAAAAAAAGAATCTCACACATGGTTAAATTTGATGCATGAGAACCATTGGCAAGGTACTAAGTTTGGTGTTCCCACACCAAAGTAAGTTCAAAAGCCCACAAATAAATCATGCAGACTAACCATTGTTCCCAAGTGCTTGGGGAACAAGCAACTTTCAATATCACTGCAGAATACCATACAAGCTTTTGGAGAGATTAAGCATCATCAACCAAAGAGATGAAAGATGAACGGGAAGGCCAGCAATGATGATGATGAGAAAAAGGAAAGCAAGTGAACTCCAAAAGGTTGTATTGATAAGTGATTGTTTTACATCAAACACTGCTATGATTGAAAGTAATATCATACCCTTATCTGTCCTTCTGTCTAGTATAGTTTTTTTGCAATTCAATAAGCAAGGTGCTTGATCATTCACAACATTTGTCTCTTCAAAACTTGTTTGCACTCAATATTAAAAAAAATGCATCACATGAAAGTTCTTTGAAAATAAGGATTGAGGAATTAAACAATTTTGAGGCAAGCAAAAGATTAGGAGAAGTGGCGGTTCTAGTTGTATGATTAGGTATTGAGGTTGCATGCTTGTGAAAACTTGCATGGGAGCTCATAGGCAGGACATGAAGTTCAAAGAAGTATTGTGGAGATTCTCAAAAATCTATTGATCCAAGAAGCAGCAAACAAAACAAAAGAAAATAAAGAAAATACAAAAGCAAAAAGAACATGGCCCAAGGCTCTGAGCATCAATTACTAGGCAGAAAAAGAAAGAAGAAACAAAACTCAAAGAGTTGTTAGCCTAGTAAATGCTTGTGGTTGAGTTGTGTCAAAGAAAGAGGCTTGAGCAAGTAAATCCTTAGGGGTGCTTTAACACCTAATACCTTAAAACCAACTGGTTTAGGAGTATTGATTGAAAGCTTATCTAAAGAGCCGCTTTGAGACATGACACTTAGAGTCGAGGCCAAAGCACAGAAACTATAAGCTGCTTCAAGGTGACTACATATAAAGAGATCTCCATGATACCATTTGGATGAAAATCCTAAGACCTAAGACTCCCAATATGTGAGGACTAGTAAGCACTGAAGCCCTTGTATGAGCATATAATTTAGAGTTCACCCCACTGTTACTTGATCACTTCACTCACAGGACTTTACAAGTTGTTCTTCAATCCATCTTAAATGAAAGAACCATTGAGCATAATTCATTCCTTGCTTGGGGACAAGCAAGCTTTAAGTTTGGTGTTGTGATGACAAGTCATTTTAGCCTAGTTTCACTAGCCTTTTTCTTTTGTTTTCAATAGAATTATGCACTTTCTTGAGCCATAAGCAAGCCAATTGGGTAGATTTTCATGTTTCCTTTGATTTAATCAACCATGTATGAATTAATGCAATTTCATGAGGTTTTATGCTATAATTGTCACATATTATGAAAGAATGAATATCTCATGATTTTGAGCATAGCTTTGATGTGTTTGGTTGATTAATGATAGGTGAAGAAAGCTTGGAGAAAGGTTGAAGCAAGAAGGAATGGCTAGGAGGAAGAGAGGACAAAAAGTTTGAGCAAAAGTTTGCCTCAAACTTTAGCTCAAACTTTTGGAATAAGTGAAAATGAACCAGGGAGCAAAAAGCTGGACCAAAAGTTTGCCTCAAACTTTTGTGCAAACTTTTGTGCAAAAAGCTGGAGCAAAAGTTAGCCTCAAACTTTTTGGCAAACTTTTGGCATCACAAATCAACACCCTGGAGAGCAAAAGTTTGCGCCAACGTTAGCCCCTAACTTTTTGGCAAATGTTGGCGCATGAACAACACACCCTGGAGAGCAAAAGTTTGCGCCAACGTTAGCCTCTAACTTTTTGGCTAACATTGGCGCCATGAGTGTGCAAGGGGAGGCCAACGTTGGAGCAAAAGTTTGACCCCAAACTTTTGCCCCAACGTTGATATCAGCAAAAGAGGGTGGCTGATGTGAAAAGTTGGAGTAAAAGTTTGCCTCAAACTTTTACTCAAACTTTTACTCAAGCTTTCATGATTCCAAACCCGGTTCAATTCGGTTCTTCTCCAAACTCCAAGAGCAATCAACCAAGGCCTCTATCAACCCAATTCCATCAAGAGCAAAGGCCCAATTGAAGGCTTGAAGACCATTTGAAGAAAGTGTATAAATAGCATAGGATTTAAGTTTTTCGGAGAGCTTCCTTTTTAGAATTTTCAATACTTGCAGTAGAGAGTTTTCTTTTCAGTTTGATTAGTGAACTTAGTGCAGAGCTCATTTTTACATTCTAGCATTGTTGTTTTAATTCAAGAGAATTGGGGAGGAGAATTGATCTCTCTTCTTCGTTGTTCTTGCACAGCACTCTTTAATTTTCTTGCTTCGGATCTTGGGTGGAGAATTGAAGAACTTCTGTTTCAATCTCACCTTGGGATCTGTTTAATTCTCTGCTTAATTGAATTTCAGTTTCTGTTACTTGCTCTCTCATCTACTTTCTCTACAATTTACATTTCCTTTGCAATTACTCTTGTTGGATCTAGGAAGGCATTGAGATCTAGACTTGGTTATCTAGTCTCTTGGGTCCTGAGATCTAAATTCCAATTTTACATCCTCTGTTTGATGTTTTTCATGCTCATTTACAAGTCTGTTTTTAGATCCGGTTCAATCCAAGTTATCTTCTACTCCTCTGTTTGTTGAATTTTACTTTTTCTTGTTTAATTTCTGCAAATCCAATTCCCAATTCCCTTTACAATTCAAGCTATTTACATTTCTTGTACTTTAAGATTCTGCAATTTACATTTCTTGCGTTCTAAGTTTCTGCCATTTAATTTCTTGTTCCTTAAGATTCAGCACTTTAATTCTTGTTCTCTTTAATTTCATGCAATTTACCCATTCCCTTTACTTTCTATGCAATTTAAATTCTGCAAATCACAAATCTCTCAACCAAATCTTGATTCGCTTGACTAAATCAACCACTAAACTAAAATTGCTCAATCCTTCAATCCCTGTGGGATCGACCTCACTCCCGTGAGTTATTATTACTTGATGCGACCCGGTGCACTTGCCGGTGAGTTTTGTGTCGGATCGTTTTACGCTACATCAACTTTATGAGGCCTGGGAAAGATACAAAGCCTTGATCAGAAAGTGTCCACCAGAGATGTTCAATGAATGGGATAAACTCCAAAATTTCTATGAATGATTGACGCTGCCAGCTCAAGAGGCCTTGGATTATTCTACTGGAGGTTCATTTCAACTCATGAAAACAGCTGAGGAAGCTTAGAACCTAATAGACACTATGGAAAATAACCAATACTTCTATGCTCATCAATGGAAACGCCAACCTGCTCAAATGAAGGGTGTATTGGAGCTGGAAGGTGTGGATACCATTTTAGCTCAAAACAAAGTGATGCATCAACAGATCCAGCAGCAAATGGAGATGATGGCCAAGAGGATTGATGGTCTTCAAGTAGCTGCAGTGAACACTACAAATCAAACACCAGCTGGGTGGGGGCAAAATGAGGAAAACTATGAAGAGCAGTGATGAGCGAATAATTTATACCCTTTTTAGCATTGTTTTTACATAGTTTTTAGTATGTTTTAGTTACTTTTTATTATATTTTTATTAGTTTTTATGCAAAAATCACATTTCTGGACTTTACTAAGAGTTTGTGTGTTTTTCTGTGATTTCAGGTATTTTCTGGCTAAAATTGAGGGACCTGAGCAAAAATCTGATTCAGAGGCTGAAAAAGGACTGTAGATGTTGTTGGATTCTGATCCTCCTGCACTCGAAGTGGATTTTCTGGAGATACAGAAGCCCAATCGGCGCGCTCTCAATTGCGTAAGGGGAGTAATGTGCTATCATTAGAACAAATGGGGATTCATAGGCTCAAAGGGGTTCACAAAGGTGAATGCAAGGGTTGGCCATATAGGTTAGTGAGTTTATCATCAAAGATGGCCTCAATCAAGTTAAATGCATCCAAACATAAATACAGGACATAAAGAATCATGCAAATCAATGATCACAATAAAAAAGTAGTATAATCACACACAAGAACAACATTATGGCTGAAAAGTGCAACCATCTATTAAAGCTCAAATCTCACAAGATATGTTGTTCTAGCTCGTTTGCATGTTCTACAAACAAAATACTCCAAGCAAGTTGGTAAACAAATTTTTCTTTAATTCAATCAATAGTATGCCCTTAAAAGGAAAATTTCATGGAAATTCCTTGGTGTTTCACCAACATATTTATTCTATAATGCAACATGCAAATATTAACTACTAACTATCCATAAGCGATAAAGAAATATTTACAGCAAACCAAACAAGATGCAATAGAAATAAAGCTACTCAAAATAAAGGAAAGGTACTACAAGAAACATTGCAAAGTGTCTTTAAGAAAGAAATTTTTACCCCCCTCGAAGTCATCGACCCTCTCCCACACTTAATTTGTGCACGGTCCTCTGTGCATGCTCACGATCTGGGAGGATGAAGAGGGGCCACCTTCAGCTGGTGGACTCATGAGTGGGATGGTCAACTGCATCATGCTCCTCCGCAGCTAGCTCGGATGAAGCTCTAGGAATCGGGCCGGGGTCTCTTCCTTTTAGCTTTGTCGCTATCCACTCAAAGCGTTTGTACTCTAAGTGCTCCATATGGTGGATATCGTGCAAGATGTCTCGAAATAGATCCGGAAGAGGTCGGAGAAAGGGTAAAGCAATTGATGAAGTTGGTAGACTTGATGGTGGTGCTATGGGTGTCTTCCTCTTGGAGGGGATAGTGTTTGTTGATCTTTCCAAATCACCTCTCGGAATGAACTTGTTGCCTCTAGGAGTCCAGAACATAATGTCCATTGGTCGCCTCTCTACCCCCGCTGTGTTTGCTAAGCACATTACCATCGATGGAAATTGAATGTTGATATTCTTCTTGTCAACCAATTTCCAAATCGATTTGCGCACTAAAGGCAAGATGGCTATATGCTTCCCTTGCATAATAGCCCAAAGTAGCAAAGCAGTTCTAAATCTCACATGGGTAGTGTGGGTGCTCGGGATGATATAATACGCCACAATCTGATGCCATATACGAGCTTCAGTATTCAAATCAGAGTACGCAATACTAGCAGGAACAAAATTCCTCCCCTTGCTATACTTCCAAGATGCACCAGGACGGCCTATTCTCTCAAGAATGGGAGTCAGAGATACTCTTCCCTTGAAGACATCCACTTTTATCTTGGAATATTCATCTTTCTCATGTGGAATGTGGGGGATGTTCAGAATAGCTTTTAAAGCTTGATTGGATGTATCCAACATCTTTCCCCGGAGGAAGACTGAATTTGCTTCCCAAGCTTGGTAATTTGCATAAAATTCCTGCACCATAGTTTCATTGACTTCAAGGGGTTCTCGCTCGAGAAATTCCAAATGAAGCGAGGCGATCCTTTGGTGAATAGTCGCCTTGTATTGGCTTCGAACCTTCAACGGCCGCTCCCAATAGATTGTACGCTTCTTAATAGTCTTGTATTGATAGTCGGCTCTCTGGTTAACCAAGGTATCCGGTCTATGACCTTGGCGATCCCACCAAATATCAGGAGGGCAAGCGGTAGTTTGCTTAACCGACAAAGTAACCGGTGTCTTACCCTTCTTCCTCATCCTGAAAATACAAAGAAAAGATCTTCGAGATTATAGGGCAACAATAAAGTAAACTCATTGAGGAAATACTAAGATTGTTAAAATAGCTTATAGAAGGAGTGTGATTTATAAGGAACTCGGTGTGTATATTCCAATGGTTCGCGCGGTTGGAACACACACACCGGCCGGATATCACGGCAATCACACCCCTAAGGCAATTCACAGCTCAAGTTGCAAATATAAAATGGAGAAATGTACACAACTTCAAGCAAGCACCAAAAAGGGATTGTCCATTGTTCATCCTCAAAAAGTGGTAATCACGCATACAATATTTCCAATTGGAAGGCCAAAAGATGTTTGATCAAGACATCATCAAAAGTTGAACATTAGTGGAGTGGTTACTTATTTGAAATTCGAAGATGAACAATGAAACTTAGATTACACCAACACAATGCATTTACAACCAAAAATTCACATAATAATCAAGGAAATGCATTGGTGATTTCATTTTTCTACCTTCAAAAGTCATAATAGAAGTTGCACCATTCATACAATATGCCTAATAAGAAATAAATTGAACACATATGATGGCCAAGTTATATGAATCAGACAAAATGTTCATTGAGGTATTTTATCGAACATATGGTATGCAATGTGCAAGTTCATCACAATTGAAGCTCAAATTTGATCCTAACTATCCCAACAATCAAGCAACAACACTTTGCAATACAAAGAAACAATAAGGAAAGCAACTAATGAAATCTAAGCAACATAAAAGAAATGAAAGCAATTGCAAAAAATATTAACATAAATAGGAAGGAAAAGCAAGAACATATGATATAAAGGTTGAAAAGGATAAGAATGAGGGGGGAACAATGGCACTCCTTATAGCCACCGTGAAATCACGGAGTTTGGGTTCGCTGGAAAAAGAAGCACCGGAAGAGAGAACTCACCGGTGATGTATAGAGAAAAGATAAGAGAAAGAAAGAGAGAAAGAAAAGAGAAGAGAAGAGAAGAGAAAGAGAGAAAGAGAGAGAGAGAGAGAGAGAGAGAGAGGTCGCCGGCGGTGGGCTGACGGCGGCGGTGGCCGGGATCGGCAGGGCTGGGCGGACAAGAGGGAGAGAGAGCAGCGAAGAACAAAGAAAGAAAAGAAGAAAGCGGCCTCTCAACAGGGCAGGTTGCCCTGTTATTGCCCAGAATGTGTCGCGTGCGAACGCATTAGGGCCTGTGCGGACGTACAGAGAGCACAACTAAGAAAGGTTGCGAACGCACATAGCGTGCGATTGCTGTGACCAGAGAGGTTGCAAAAGGATGTGCGGACGCACAAAGACGTGCGACCACACAGACAGGCTTTCTTTTTTTTTAACTTGGGGACAAAGGCATGTGTGCATGCGCACACAGGTCCGTGTGCACGCACAAGGGTTTGAAATGGGGGAGGTTGTTCAGGCGCACAAGCTGTTCCCTCGCTCCACCAGAGGGGCTATCAAGCTGTGTGCGGGCGCACACGTCCGTGCGGCCGCACAGATGAAGTATGAGAGGGGTTGTATGCGTACACACGCAGCTGTAGCACACATAGGTCTGAGAAAACAGGGCAGCGTGCACGCACAAGCTGTGCTGGCACTGCGACCAGAGGGCATATTAAGTCGTGTGCGGACACACAGGTGCGTGCGGCCGCACACATGGTGAAAAACACAGTTCTGTGCGCACGCACAGGTTGGTGCGTATGCACAGATGCCTTGTTTCAGAAAATTCATTTCTCTTCAAAACTAAGGTTCCTACCCTTAGTATACCAACATACCAACCCCAAATCATTCAAACAAGCACAATATCACAGTCCACAAGTAAATCAACTTATATAACTCAAAATTCATCAAACCAAACCTAAACTAACCATTACATTACAAGAAAGCAAATAATTCAAAAGGCTATAAACAAGAGATAAAATTGGAACAAAGTTACCATGGTGCAGTGTCTCCCACCAAGCACTTTGGTTTAGAGTCCTAAGTTTGACTTGAATGGCTTCATTTGTCACTTGGAGTCTTCGCCAAGGAGGAAAATCTCCAACTCCTTGGCATTTTTGGGTTGAGTGTGATAATGCTTCACCCTATGACCATTACCTTTGAACTTCACTCCACTGGTAGGGTGACTCACCTCCACTACCCCATAAGACTTGACATCTACCACCTTAGACGGCCCGTCCCATCTTGATCTCAATTTTTTGGGCATCAATCGCAATCTTGAATTATACACAAGAACCTCGTCACCTATCTTGAAGTTCTTCCTCCTGATATTCTGGTCATGGAATGCCTTAGCTTTTTCCTTGTAGAACTGAGCGTTCTCATATGCTTCCAACCTAAGGCATTCTAATTCCTCCAATTAAAGCTTACGTTCCATTCCCACCCGTTTTAAGTCCGGATTGAAATTCTTCACCGTCCAATATGCCCTATGTTGGATTTCAACCGGAAGATGACAAGGCTTTCCAAAAACAATACGGAAGGGGCTCATCCCTATTGGGGTGTTGTAAGCGGTCCTATAGGCCCATAATGCATCTCCCAATCTAGAATTCCAATCCTTCCGCTGTGGGTTAACCACTTTCTCTAAGATCCTTTTGATCTCCCTATTGGATACTTCAGCTTGCTCATTGGTTTGGGGGTGATAGGCTGTGGAGACTTTGTGAATGACCCCATACTTCTTCATCAATGACTCGATTTTCCTGTTAAAAAAATAGGTTCCTTGGTCGCTCACGATTGCTCGGGTGACCCAAATCTACAAATAATGTTATTCTTCAAAAATGAAGCAACGGTGTTAGCGTCATCGCAACGAGTAGGAATTACTTCCACCCATTTAGAGACGTAATCCACTGCTAACAATATGTACACAAATGCATTGGAATTTGGAAATGGCCCCATGAAGTCCATGCCCCAAACTTAAAAAATATCGCAAAAAATCATCGGTCGTTGGGGGCATCTCATCCTTTTGTGAGGTATTTCCGGATTTCTGGCATTGATGACGAGATTTGCAAAATTGGTTTGTATCCCTAAATGGAGTAGACCACCAGAATCCACAGTCTAAAACCTTCCTCGCTGTTTGTTGCGGGCCGAAATGACCCCCACTCTCAGATGAGTGGCAAAATTGAAGGATAGACTGGAACTCAGATTCTGGAACACATTTTCTAATTACTTGATATGCTCCACGCCTCCATAAATGTGGATCATCCCAAAGATAATACTTAGCATCGCTTCTCAATTTATCTTTTTGATGCTTTGAAAATTGTGGGGGGAAAAACACTAGCGACCAAGTAATTAGCTATCGGGGCAAACCAAGGGGTGCTTTGGGATATTGCTTGCAAGGTATCTAAGGGAAATGAGTCATTGATAGGAGTGGGATCCGGAGTTAAATGTTCTAGCCGACTCAAATGGTCCGCTACTAGATTTTGGGATCCACTTCTATCTTTGATCTCCAAGTCAAATTCTTGCAAAAGTAATATCCACCTAATGAGCCTAGGCTTTGACTCTTTCTTCTTTAGCAAATATTTCAATGCGGCATGGTCTGAATACACCACCACCTTAGAGCCTAGCAAATAGGGTCGAAACTTGTCTAGAGCAAAAATAATGGCTAAAAAGCTCTTTTCCGGTGGTGGTGTAATTTGACTGAGCCGAATCCAAAGTTTTTTATGCATAAGCTATAGTGTAGGGCGCGTTACCATCGCGCTGTACTAGCGCGGCACCTACGGTGTGATTCGAGTCATCGCACATGATTTCAAAAGGTTGATTCCAATTTGGGCCTCGCACAATAGGAGCTGTGGTTAACGCTTCCTTCAACTTGTCAAAAGCCTTTTTGCAATCTTCACTGAAATGGAATTCCACATTCTTTTGTAGTAGGCGGGAGAGAGGTAAGGCGACTTTGCTAAAGTCCTTGATGAACTGACGATAAAAGCCTGTATGACCAAGGAAGTGACGGATCTCCCTCACCGAGGAGGGGTAAGGTAAACTCGAAATGACATCTATCTTAGCCGGGTCGACAGAGATTCCATCTTTAGAGACAATATGATGACAAGTCATCTTAGCCTAGTTTCACTAGTCTTTTTCTTTTATTTTCAATTGAATTTATGCACTTTCTTGAGCCATAAGTAAGCCAATTGGGTAAAATTTCATGTTTCCTTTGATTCAATCAACCATGGATAAATTAATGCAATTTCATGAGATTTTGTGCTATAATTGTCATATATTATGAAAGAATAAAAATCTCATGATTTTGAGCATAGCTTTGATGTGCTTGGTTGATTGATGATAGGTGAAAAGAGCTTTGAAGAGGGTTGAAGAAAGAAAAAATGGCAAGGAGCAAGAGAGAACAAAAAGCTTGAGCAAAAGCTTGCCTCAAACTTTAGCTCAAACTTTTGGAAGAGTTGAATTCACCCTGGATGGAGCAAAAGCTTGCACCAACGTTTGACCTCAAGCTTTTAGGCAAACGTTGGCGCCACAACAAACACACCCTGGAGGGAGCAAAAGCTTGCGCCAACGTTTGACCTCAAGCTTTTAGGCAAACGTTGGCGCCACAACAGCCTGAAGGGGTATACTTCCAACAAGAATAACTTGAGTTGTAGATGTCCAATTGAGGTGATTCCAATTGGGTTAGAAAGCTGACATTCAGAGCTTTCCAACCATATATAATAGTCTATAGTGGGTATAAAATTGGCAACGTTGACAAGAGGACAAAGTAGCACCCCAAGAGGTATGCAAGAGGGATCCACGTTTGGCTCAAAGTTTGACCTCAAACTTTGGCTCAAACGTGGATGACAGCAAAGGAGGCTAGCTGATATGAAAAGCTTGAGTAAAAGTTTGACTCAAACTTTTACTCAAGCTTTTCTGGTTCATGGCCCGGTTCACAAGTGGGTTTCTCTCCAACTCCAAGAGCAATCAACAGAGGCTTTTGTCAACCCAATTCCATCAAGAGCAAAGGCCCAATTCAAGGCTTGAAGATCATTTGAAGAGAGTGTATAAATAGCTTAGAATTTAAGTTTTTGGGGAGCTTTTCCGTTTTAGTTTTTACTAAGTGATTTTGGGAGAGCTTTTGGTTAGAAATTATTTTGAGATTCTGAGTCTTGGGGAAGGAGAATTGAATTCTCTTCCTCTTAGTTTTCTTGTTTTCAATTTCATTTACACTTGTCTTAAATCTTGGGTTGAAGAATTGAGGAAATTCTGTCTCAATCTCATCTTGAGATCTCTCTCTGTTTTGATTTACTGCATCATTGAGAATTTGCGATTTCACTTCTTTTCTTCTACTGCTGGATCTTTACTTTTCTTGCAATTGAATTCTCAATTTGGATCTAAGAAGGCATTGAGATCTAGACTTGGTTATCTAGTCTCTTAGAGTCCTGAGATCTACATCTTTCAATCTAAATTTCCTTATTTCGTTGCTACACCAAGCTTATTTTCATTATCATTTGAGATCCGGTTTAATTGAATCCATCTTTTACATTTCTGTTTGTTGAATTTTACTTTTCCTTGTTTAACTTCTGCAAATCCACTTCCCAATTCCCTTTATAATTTAAGTAATTTATATTTCTTGCACTTTAAGATTCAGCCATTTACATTTCTTGCAATCTGAGTTTCTGCAATTTACATTACTTGTTCTTTAAGATTCAGCTTATTTACTTTCTGTTCTCTTTACTTTACTGCAATTATCCCTCTATCTTTAATTTTCATGCATTTTAGTTTTAGTCAATTACAAATCACTCAACCAAATCTTGATTCTCTTGACTAAATCAACTACTAAACTAAAATTGCTCAATCCTTCAATCCCTGTGGGATCGACCTCACTCCCGTGAGTTTTATTACTTGATGTGACCCGGTACACTTGCCGGTGAGTTGTGTGTTTGGAATTCGTTTCCACAAAAATACACATCACAATATGACCCAATACTATACCTTGCTTCACCATGAAGTGGCACTTTTCAAAATTCAAAACAAGGGTAGTATTGGTGCATCGCTCTAGTACCCTAGCTAAGTTTCCTAAACAAGCATCAAAGGAGCTACCATACACACTGACATCGTCCATGAAAACTTCCATACAATCCTCCAAAAGATCCAAGAAAACACTTGTCATGCATCTTTGAAACGTTGCCGGTGCATTGCAGAAGTCAAAAGGCATTCTCTTGTATGCAAACGTTCCAAAGGGGCAAGTAAAAGTAGTTTTCTCCTGATCCTCTAGAGCTATGTGAATTTGAAAGTACCCTGTGTATCCATCCAAAAAGCAATAATGGGATTTACCTACCAAGCGATCCAGCATTTGGTCAATGAACGGCAACGGGTAGTGGTCCTTCCTCGTTGCTTGATTCAGCTGGCGGTAATCAATACACACTCGCCAAGTATTCTAGACTCGGGTGGCCACAAGCTCTCCACTCTCCGTCTTCACCATTGTTACCCCAGACTTTTTCGGCACCACTTGGATCGGACTTACCCATTCACTATCGGAAATGGGGTAAATGATGTCCGCTTCCAAGAGGCGAGTTACTTCTTTCTTGACCACATCAAGGATTGTAGGATTTAGCCGTCTTTGCGGTTGTCGGACCGGCTTAGCGCCTTCTTCCATGAAAATCCTATGGAGGCACACTTGAGGACTTATTCCCACAATGTCACTTAGACTCCATCCAATTTCCTTTTTATACTTCCGGATAACTTCGAGGAGTTGTTGCTCTTCTTGATCAGAGAGATCGGTTGCCACTATCACCAGAAACTTATGTTCCTCATCTAGGAACGCATATTTAACATGAGGTGGTGGTGGTTTCAAATCTTCCCTTGCTTCTTCGTGGGGTAACTTATCCTCTTGGTTATGGAGACTTGGTGGGTCACTTTCATCTTCTTTATCACCTAAACCTTTTTGAAGCTCTTGGTGGTTATCTACCTCAAAGTCATTCTCTCTCCCATCTTCAATGAAATTCTTGCCCCCATCAATAGATTCCTCCTTCGGAAGAGCAGGTTGAGGTTTTATCTCATTAAGTGGCCTACTTCCTTCTGGAGCTATAGCATCAATGCTAGATTTTGGGGTTGATGGGCGTGGCAAGGGTGGAGGAGCAAGGTTGCTAGGGGTGGAGTGGAAGCGTGCTAGACGTGACAAAGCCTTGGCAAGAGTTGCCATGCAATTCTCTTGCGTCTTTTGAAATTCCCTCTGCTCTTGGATGAGGGCTTGAAAGCTAGGTGATGACAAGTCATCTTATGCTAGTTTTACAAGCATTTTTCACTTGTTTCATTGGGTTTTATGCACTTTCTTGCATAATAAGTAAGTGATTGGAGTGGATTTTTATGATTATTTTGAATCAATCAAACATCATTTATTTTACACAAAATCATAAGGTTCATGCTAGAATTAATTGATTTTATGAATGATGCAAAGACCTT
This sequence comes from Arachis hypogaea, assembly GCF_003086295.3. NCBI lineage: Eukaryota > Viridiplantae > Streptophyta > Magnoliopsida > Fabales > Fabaceae > Arachis > Arachis hypogaea. The sequence continues at coordinate 61,998,012 of NC_092047.1, forward strand.
GTGATTTTGGTGAGACTTTGATTGCTTGTTTGGTTTCTTGTAAGTGAAGAAATGAAGAAAGGAGGAAGCAAAACAGTAAAGCGTTACGTTAGGAAATAGAACGCCACGCTTTGGAACACAAGTAGCTAGCGTTCACTTCTCTAGTGAGCGTGGCGCTCACTTTTCCACCTTTTTCATGGATTTCACAATTGGGGAGGAAGCCTTGTGCCTCTCACACTAAGGAGCACTCAAATATTGAGCGTAGCACTCAACCAAGGGAGCGCTAGGAGAAGCGCTCAATGAAGGCAGCACGCACCAAGCATAGCGCTCAAAGGATGAGCGCAGTGCTAAAAAAGGGAGCGCTAGAGGAGGCACATTGTGCACCAAAAATTGGCACGCCTAGGCTAGCAAGTGCAGCGCTCAAATAGTGAACTCAGCGTTTACAAAGAGAACGCTGGCTTGTGAGAAAGTATGCACGTGAGGGGAGCACCAAAGGGAGTGAACGTAAAGTTCACAAAGTGAACTAAGCGCTTCCCTGGGAGCACAAAATGCACCCTGGTCCAATTAAACCAAGCAAATCCGGATCCACTTCTTCAAGGCTAAATCAAAAGCCCATTCCAATTGCTCAATGATTGAAAATAGAAAGTGTATAAATAGGAGCAATTTTGATTTGAGAAAAAAGACCTTTACTTCACATTTTATTTTACTTTTACTTTTTGCTCTCTTTTAAATTTTCTTTTGAATTTGGGGAATTGGGATTAGATCTAAGTTTTCTTTCTGTTTGCTCTTTCTTCTGCAACTTCTATTTTCTGTTTTGGGTTTTGAATTCTGATTAAAGAACTCCACTAAATTTCTTCATCTGAGAATCATCTTTTAATTTTTCTTTTGATAGTTCTAAGATTTGGAATTTGGATCTGAATCTTATTTTCTATTTTTATTTTATTTTATCTGCAATTTCTTCTTTTCTGGTTTAGTCAATAGAGTAATTGAGATATAGATTTGCTTTCTGTTCTTGTTACTCTTTTGTAATTGTCAATTTCTCTTTTAGGATTTCATAATTGAGTTAAGCTTTCTTGCTGTTTTGATTTTTCTACAATTTTACATTTCTATTTTGCTACTGAGATCCAAATCTGAATCTCTTCATCTCATAGTTCTCTGATTTACTTCAATTTACATTTTCTAGCTCAAATTTGAATCCCAGTACCCAAATCCCTTTATTCTTGATGCAATTTAAGTTTCTTGTCAATTTAGATTCAGCAATTTAAATTTCTTGCTCTTTAAGTTTCAGTTATTTACATTCCTTGCAATTTAAGTTTCAGCTTTTTTACTTTCTTGCACTTTAAGTTTCCGTAATTTAATTCTTCTGCACTTTAAGATTTTGTCAATTTACCTTCTCCCTTTTATTTTCTTGCAATTTTACTTCTATTAATCAAGTTTCACTGAAATCATCAACTATTCGCTTAACTAAATTCATCACCTAACTAAAGTTGCTTAATCCATCAATCCCTATGGGATCGAACTCACTCTTGTAAGTTATTACTACTTGATGTGACCCGGTACACTTGCCGGTGAGTTTTGTGTGGAATCGTTTTTCCCTCATCAATTTTTTGGCGCCGTTGCCGGGGATTGATATAGATTGACAATGATTAAGTATGGTGATAATCTAGATTATGCATTTTTCTTTATTTTTGTCAAGCATACTTACTGTTTAAGTTTTTGTTTAAGTTAACATTAACCTCACTCTAGCAGTAGAGTGAATTGCTTTTGGTTTCTGGTTTTGTGTGTGGTTTATGTCAGCAGGAAGAAGAGGTGAATCCACATCTTTTGATTCTGAGCCTGAGAGAACATTATTGAGAAGAAGAAGAGAATCAAGAAGAAAGGGAATTATTGGAGAAGAAGCATCAGAAGAAGAGGATCAAGAGAGAGAGGATAACATCCCAAATCACCCTGAGGGTGTGGCTAATAACAATGGCCAGCCTCAAAGGAGAGTTCTAGCTTCCTACACCTTCCCAATACAAGAAACTGTGGGAGTAGCATACTCACTCCAAATGTTCATGCAAACAACTTTGAGTTGAAACCTCAACTGATCACTTTGGTGCAGAACAACTGTTCTTATGGAGGAGGTTCCTTGGAAGATCCAAATCAGCACCTAGCCATCTTTCTAAGGATATGTGACACAGTTAAGACAAATGGTGTACATCCAGACATCTACAAGTTGCTGCTATTCCCATTTTCATTAAGGGACAAAGCTGCTCAATGGTTGGAGCCATTTCCAAAAGAAAGCATCAACAACTGGGAAGATTTAGTGAGCAAATTTCTAGCTAAATTCTACCCACCTCAGAAGATCATAAGGTTGAAGACGGAGGTACAAACCTTCACCCAAATGGATAGAGAGTCACTTTATGAGGCCTGGGAAAGATACAAAGCCTTTATCAGAAAGTGTCCACCAGAGATGTTCAATGAATGGGATAAACTCCAAAATTTCTATGAAGGATTGACACTGCCAGCTCAAGAGGCCTTGGATTATTCTACTGGAGGTTCATCTCAACTCATGAAAACAGCTGAGGAAGCTTAGAACCTAATAGACACTATGGCAAATAACCAATACTTCTATGCTCATCAAAGGCAACGCCAACCAGCTCAAATGAAGGGTGTATTGGAGCTGGAAGGTGTGGATACCATTTTAGCTCAAAACAAAGTGATGCATCAACAGATCCAGCAGCAAATAGAGATGATGGCCAAGAGGATTGATGATCTTCAAGTAGCTGCAGTGAACACTACAAATCAAACACCAGCTGGGTGGGGGTAAAATGAGGAAAACTATGAAGAGCAGTGATGGGCGAATAATTTATACCCTTTTTGGCATTGTTTTTACATAGTTTTTAGTATGTTTTTGTTACTTTTTATTATATTTTTATTAGTTTTTATGCAAAAATCACATTTCTAGACTTTACTAAGAGTTTGTGTGTTTTTCTGTGATTTCAGGTATTTTCTGGCTGAAATTGAGGGACCTGAGCAAAAATCTGATTCAGAGGCTGAAAAAGGACTGTAGATGCTGTTGGATTCTGATCCTTCTGCACTCGAAGTGGATTTTCTGGAGATACAGAAGCCCAATCGGCGCGCTCTCAATTGCGTTGGAAAGTATACATCTTGGACTTTCTAGCAACATATAATAGTCCATACTTTGCCTGAGATTTGATAGCCCAAACTGGCGCTAAAGGCCAGCCTAAAACTTTCTGGCGTAAAACACCAGAACTGGCACCAGAATTGGAGTTAAACGCCCAAACTGGCACCCAAGCTGGCGTTTAACTCCAAGAACAGCCTATGCACGTGAAAGCTTCAATGCTCAGCCCAAGCACACAACAAGTGGGCCCCTGAAGTGGATTTCTGCACTATCTGTACTTAGTTACTTAATTTCTGTAAACCCTAGTAACTAGTTTAGTATAAATAGCACCTTTTACTATTGTATTCACATCTCTGGACGGTTAGTCTTTAGACTATGGAGGCTGGCCATTCGGCCATGCCTAGACCTCTTTTCTCTTATGTATTTTCTATGGTGGAGTTTCTACACCTCATAGATTAAGGTGAGGAGCTTTGCTGTTCTTCATGAATTAATGCAAGTACTATTGTTTTTCTTTCAATTCACGCCTACTTCTTCTCCAAGATATACTCTTATACTTAATTCAGTTAAGTCAGAATGAAGGGGTGACCCGTGACAATCACCCACTATCTTCGTTACTCGCTTAGCCAAGATTCGTGTGCCTGACAACCACAAACGGTCTACATGATGTTGAACGTAGTCATTGGATGACAGCCGGAGTATAGTCTCTTAGGTTTCTAATCAACGATTCACATCGTCTCTCCTGACAACAGAGCATCTGAATCTGAGATTAGAACCTTCGTGGTATAGGGCAGAACCATTGGTAGCATTCCTGAGATCTGGAAAGTTTAAACCTTGTATGTGGTATTCTGAGTAGGATCTGGGAAGGGATGACTGTGACGAGCTTCAAACCTACGAATGTTGGGCGCTGTGATAGTGTACAAAAGGATAGAGAGATCCTATTCTGACGCTAGCGGGAACCGACAGATGATTAGCCGTATGGTAGCTGTACATGGTATTTTTCATCCGTGACGAGAAATCCGATAGTTGATTAGCCGTAAAGAGATCGTACCTGGTATTTTTCATCCGAGAGGATCATACAGCTTTCCATGGAAGGGAGCACGCATGATTGGAAGAAGGAAATAGGAAAGTAGAGATTCAGAAGCAACAAAGCATCTCCAAATGCTTATCTGAAATTCCCACCAATGAATTACATAAGTAACTTTATCTTATTTTATGTTTTATTTATTTTTTAATTATCAAAACCTCATAACCATTTGAATCCTCTTGACTAAGATTTACAGGATGACTATAGCTTTCTTCAAGCCGACAATCTCCGTGGGATCAACCCTTACTCACGTAAGGTATTACTTGGATGACCCAGTGCACTTGCTGGTTAGTTGTGCAGAGTTGTGAAAAGTGTGATCACAATTTCGCCCACCAAGCAGTAGCAAAAGCAAGTTAACTCTATGCACAATCAAGGTGCTGGTCAGAATGAATTCCATGGAGACACTTATAACTCATCCTGGAGAAACCACCCAAATTTGAGGTACAGAACAACCAAAACCAACAGCCTTTGCAAAGAAACTCAAATCAAAACAATTCCACAAAAACAAACCATCAAAACCATCAAAACAATCAATCCCAACCTAACTACTATCCACCCAACAACCCATCCACTAACCAAAATAACTATCATCCACCCTCAACATCCCATAATCAACCCAACGACCCCAAAAATCTCAAAGGATCTCCAACTTGGAGATAATGATGGAAAAGATGATGAAACATCAAGAACTAACCAGTAAAAACCATGAAGCTTCACTACGGAATCTAGAGAGGCAAATTGGACAATTGTCCAAGCAAACATCAGTTGAGAGACCAACCAAAGAAGAATTTAAAGCAATCCAATTAAGAAGTGGAAGAACCTTGGTAAATGACAAAGAAACTAACAAGAAGACAGTTGAGAATGATGAGGTTAGCAGCAAGGAAGAAGTGACACTTAAGGGAGAAGGATCAAGAAAAGCTCAAGGAGAAAGAGGAACAGCCACAAGCTTCAAAGAAGGGAAAGCAAATCATGAGGAGCAATCACAAGAATTGAGAAAAATGGTGAAGACTTACACCCCTCCTCTGCCATATCCTCAAAGATTACAGAAGGAGCTCAAGGACCAACAATTTCCCAAGTTTCTAGAAGTTTTTTAACAGTTGGAAATTAATATTCTTCTTGTTAAAGCATTAGAGCAAATGCCCTTGTATGCAAAGTTCTTAAAGGAGCTTATCAACAAGAAGAGGAGCTGAAATGAGAAGGAAATGGTGATCTTGACCCAAGAATGCAGTGCTGTCATCCAAAGAGGTCTTCCACCAAAGCTCAAAGATCCAGAAAGCTTCATCCTATCTTGTACTATAGGCAACAGAACATTGGACAAAGCCCTCTGTGATCTAGGAGCCAACATCAACTTGATGCCTCTCTCATTAATGAAGTAGCTTGCAATAGAGGAACTCAGGCCAACAAGAATGTCACTTTAAATGGTTGACAGATAGCTCAAAATACCTAATGGAGTTGTGGAGAATTTGTTAGTAAAAGTAGGAGAATTCATATTTCCTACTGACTTTGTCATTTTAGACATGGAGGAAGAAGGACACAACTCAATCATCTTGGGGAGACCCTTTCTAACCACAGCAAGGGCTATAATTGATGTAGAGAAAGGTGAAATGACACTCAGAGTGCATGATGAAAAGATGATCATCAATGTCTTTAAAGCCATGCAATACCCCCTTGAGAAAAAAAAATATATGAGGGTGAAAATGGTGGAAGAAGTAGAGAGGGGGTTACTTGAGGCCAACAACCAGGAGGAACAGGAAGAGGAAACAGAAGTGGAACAAGATTTCATAGAAGAGGAAGTAATAAAAATCTCCTCTGAAGGCAAGACAGAAGAGAAGCCAAAATAAGAGTTAAAGCCTCTTCCCCCTCATCTCAAGTATGTATTTCTTGGAGAAGCAGAGGCCCTGCCAGTGATCATAAACTCCTCCTTGAACATAGAAGAAGAAACAAAGCTGATTGAAGTGTTGAAAGCTCACAAGACAGCCTTGGGTTGGACAATTGATGATATCAAGGGCATAAGCCTTGCCATCTGAATGCACAAAATTCTATTGGAGGAAGATTCAAGGCCTGTAGTTCAACCCAAAGAAGGATTAACCCAACCATAAAGGAGGTGGTTCAAAAAGAAGTGATGAAGCTATGGAATGCTAGAATTATATACCCAATCTCTGACAGCTCTTGGGTGAGCCCAGTACAAGTAGTGCCAAAGAAAGGTGGCATGACTGTCATCCTCAATGAGAAGAATGAACTCATTCCCACGAGGACAGTGACGGGGTGGAGAATGTGCATCGATTATAGAAGACTGAATAATGCTACAAGAAAAGATCATTTTCCTCTCCCATTCATTGACCAGATGCTGGAAAGATTGGCTGGCCATGCATACTATTGCTTCCTGGATGGGTACTCTGGATACAATCAAATAGTGGTGGATCCCAAGGATCAAGAAAAGACTTCCTTCACCTGTCCATTTGGAGTCTTTGCTTAGAGAAGGATGCCCTTTGGGCTATGCAATGCCCCTGCAACTTTTCAAAGGTGTATGCTTTTTATATTTTCTGACATGGTGGAAAAATTTTTAGAAGTCTTCATGGATGATTTTTCTATCCTTGGCAATTCATTTAACACCTGCTTGCATAATTTAACTCTTGTTTTGAAAAGATGCCAAAAAACTAATCTGGTATTGAATTGGGAGAAATGCCATTTCATGGTTCCTGAAGTGATAGTTCTTGGGCATAAGGTTTCAAGCAAAGGTATAGAAGTTGACAAAGCAAAAATAGAAATCATTGAAAAGCTTTCTATACCTGTTAACGTGAAAGTAGTAAGAAGTTTTCTTGGACATGCTGGTTTTTACAGGAGATTCATCAAAGATTTTTCAAAAATAGCAAAACCACTAAGCAACTTGCTAATGATTGATAATCCTTTCAACTTTGATGACAATTGCAAGCATGCCTTTGAAACTTTAAAGAGAAAACTCACTACAGCACCAATCATCACACCCCCAGATTGGGAATTACCTTTTGAACTTATGTGTGATGCAAGTGACTTTGCAATTGGTAGTGTATTGGGGCAAAAGAAAGACAAGCTACATCACGTTATATACTATGCTAGCAAGGTGTTGAATGAAGCACAGAAAAATTATACCACCACCGAGAAAGAGCTCTTGGCAATTGTATATGCATTTGATAAATTTAGACAATACTTGATTAGTTCAAAGGTTATAGTATATACTGATCATGCTGCTCTCAAGTATCTCATGTCTAAACAGGATTCAAAGCCAAGACTTATTAGGTGGGTGTTGCTGCTACAAGAATTTGACATTGAAGTGAAAGATAGGAAAAGGGAATGAGAACCAAGTGGCAGACCATTTGTCAAAACTATCACAAGAAGCTAACCAAGCTCCATATTCAGTGAAGGAAAGCTTTCCAGATGAACACCTTTTACAAATCCAATAAGCTCCCTGGCTTGCAAACATTACAAACTACAAGTTTGGAAGGAAGATTCCCCAAGAATTCACCAAGCAATAAGTGAAGAAGCTGCTCAATGAGGCCAAGAAATTCTTATGGGATGAACTATTCTTATTCAAGAGGTGTCCAGATGGAATGATTAGGAAATGTGTACCTGAGAGTGAGATGAGAGACATATTATGGCATTGTCATGGTTCAGCTTATGGTGGACATTTTGGGTCAGAAAGAATAACAGCCAAAGTACTTCAAAGAGGATTTTATTGGCCAACCATATTCAAGGATGTTAGAGAGTTTGTTCATCAATGCAATGAGTGCCAAAGAGCTGGAGGACTAACAAGAAGGAATGAGATGCCTCAGAATTACATCTTGGAGGTAGAACTCTTTGATCTTTGGGGCATAGACTTTATGGGCCCTTTTTCACCTTCATATTCTTTCAAATACATACTTGTAGCAGTAGAGTATGTCTCAAAGTGGGTGGAAGCCATGGCAACAACCACATGTGATGCACAAATTGTCCTCCAATTCCTTAAGAAGCACATGTTTACTAGATATGGAGTGCCTAAGGGTCTTGTCAGTGATGGTTGTAGTTATTTTTGCAATAAACAGATGGAGAAACTACTTCACAAATATGGGGTGATGCATAAAGTAGCTACACCATATCACCCACAGACCAATGGCCAAGCAGAGCTTGCAAATAGGGAGTTGAAGAGGATTTTGGAGAAAACAGTGGGGAACACAAGAAAGGATTGGGCTAGAAAATTAGAAGATGCTCTCTGAGCATATAGAACAGCATTCAAAACTCCTATTGGAAAGTCTCTTTTCCAGTTATTATATGGCAAGTCTTGTCACCTCCCTGTAGAGCTTGAGCATAAAGCCTTCTGGGCCACTAAACTCCTCAACCTTGATTCTCAAGCAGCAGGAGAGAAGAGGCTACTGCAACTAAATGAGATGGATGAGTTTAGACCGGAAGCCTATGAAAATGCTAAGATATACAAGGAAAAAGCTAAGAGATGGCGTGACAACAGGATCACAAACAAGGAGTTCAAACCAGGACAGCAAGTACTCTTGTATAACTCCAGGCTCAAAGTCTTCCCTGGCAAACTCAAGTCCAAATGGACTGGCCCCTACTTGGTGACAAAGGTTCTCCCTTATGGAAGCCTTGAACTCCTAGATGAAGCAACAAAGAGTAATTTCACAACAAACTGTCACAGGGCAAAGCATTATTTGGGAGGCCCTTGGGACAAAGAGAAGGAGATTCAGAAATTAAGTTGAGCAATAATGAAGGATGTCAAGCTAGTGACATTAAAAGAGCGCTTGTTGGGAGGCAACCCAACCAGAGGTAGTTTTTTTTTTCCTAAACTATTTCAATAAAAAGGTTAAGTGGACTTATCTGTATTTCAAGGAGCTAAGTTTGATGTTGCACACCAAAATAATTTAAGGGTGAATGAAGGATGCTAAGTTTGGTGTTCCACCAAAAATCTCATTTAAAAACACATTTCAACCCCTTGCATTAATGGTTACTAGCTCCAAGCAATCAGGGAAACCACTAAACCATTGTCTGTTCTCTAGTTTTTAGTTTTATTACTTTTAGCAAAAGCACAAGGTTTCATGTAACTGATGCATCATAAATAGTAGCAAGGGACTAAGTTTGGTGTTCCCTCACCAAAGTAAGTTCAAGAAACTACAATAATTCATGCATGCTAACTATCTGCCTAAGTGCTTGGAAAAAGAAGCAACTTCCAATAATTATGCAGAAAAGATACCCAACCTCTTAAAAGAATCATCACCAAGGGAAATGCAAAAGTAAAAGATGATGATGACAAAAGGAAAGCTTCAAGACACTCCTGAGAGGTTGTATTGTCACAAAATTCACTCTGTTTTGAAATGTTCTGAATGAGAAGCTGCTGTTTACCTTGATGTTTAGTTCAAATAATGCAAATTTTGATGTCTGCACTAGTTTATGTCTTTTTTCCCTTTTGCATCAATAAGAGAAAATGTTTGAAATAGAAAGTGATTGTCCAATGTAGTAGGAATTAGAATAAAGACTTGTGGTGGTAATTGCTTGATTGGATGATAAGCTCAATAATAAAAGCTGCAGAATAGAATGTTCTTTGTAGTGTCAACTCTTTTGCTGTTATAAAACCTTTTATTAATGAATATCCCTGGAAAATGAAAAGTAAGAAAGAAAAAAAGAAAAGAAAAGCCAAGGATTGGCAACAAGAATGAAAGAAACAAACAATGAGGCTAGACACCAATAGCTTCGACCTTAGGACATATGCCTGTGGTGCTTCTTGTACTAGGATATGCTTGGACAATTAGGTTCTGAGGAGTCTTTTAAAACTTGGTAACTTGGATTAACTAATCCGGGATTACCAACCGAAAGTCCATTATCAAGAGCAACCTAGTTACAAAGCATTTAGTAACCCAAAGAGGTGCTGGGCATCAATGTTCTTAAGAAGAATTGTGAGCCAAGTGTCTATAGTGAAGAAGTGTTGAGAAAAATTGAGCCAAAAGGCTGCTGCAACACTTGATACTGAGCTATCAGTGAGAAATAAGTTTCTAAGCAAAAGAAAGAAGGAAAGAGCTAACAGGGATCAATCAAAGATCAAGGAATTATAGCAGCAACTCTAGTGAATCCTCAAAGAGACATTTCAAATCTATCAGCAAAGAATAATTGAGCTGCATTTTGTCTGCATAAAATCCCATGGTCCAAATTCAATTACCTCCTAAATAAGGATATATATATATATACTTCTCTGTTTCATTTCATTTCTTCTCATGTTTAGTGCTTGCTTGGGGACAAGCAAGGTTTAAGTTTGGTGTTGTGATGACAAGTCATCTTATGCTAGTTTTACAAGCATTTTTCACTTGTTTCATTAGGTTTTTTGCACTTTCTTGCACAATAAGTAAGTGATTGGAGTGGATTTTCATGATTATTTTGAATCAATCAAACATCACTTATTTTACACAAAATCAAAAGGTTCATGCTAAAATTAATTGATTTTATGAATGATGCAAAGATCTTGTAATTTTGGTGAGACTTTGATTGCTTGTTTGGTTGCTTGTAGGTGAAGAAATGAAGAAAGGAGGAGGCAAAACAGTAAAGCGTTATGTTAGGAAAGAGAACGCCATGCTTTGGAACACAAGCAGCTAGCGTTCACTTCTCTAGTGAGCGTGGCGCTCACTTTTCCACCTTTTTCGTGGATTTCACAATTGGGAGGAAGCCTTGTCCCTCTCACACTAAGGAGCGCTCAAATATTGAGCGTAGCACTCAACCAAGGGAGCGCTAGGAGAAGTGCTCAACCAAGGGAGCACTAAGCAACACTCAAACACTCAACGTAGCGTTCACTAAGGGAACGCTAGGAGAAGCGCTCAATGAAGGCAGCACGCACCAAGCATAGCGCTCAAAGGATGAGCGCAGCGCTCAAAAAAGGAGCGCTAGAGGAGGCACATTGCACACTAAAAATTGGCACGCCTAGTCTAGCAAGTGCAGCGCTCAAAAAGTGAACTCAGCGTTCACAAAGAGAACGCTGGCTTGTGAGAAAGAATGCACGTGAGGGGAGCACCAAAGGGAGTGAACGAAGAGTTCACAAATTGAACTGAGCGCTTCCCTGGGAGCACAAAATGCACCCTGGTCCAATTAAACCAAGCAAATCCAGATCCACTTCTTCAAGGCCAAATCAAAAGCCCATTCCAATTGCTCAATGACTGAAAATAGAAAGTGTATAAATAGGAGCAATTTTAATTTGAGAAAAAAGACCTTTACTTCACATTTTATTTTACTTTTACTTTTTGCTCTCTTTTAAATTTTCTTTTGAATTTGGGGAATTGGGATTAGATCTAAGTTTTCTTTCTGTTTGTTCTTTCTTCTGCAACTTCTATTTTCTGTTTTGGGTTTTGAATTCAGATTGAAGAACTCCACTGAATTTCTTCATCTGAGAATCATCTTTTAATTTTCTTTTTGATAGATCTAAGAATTGGAATTTGGATCTGAATCTTCTTTTCTGTTTTCATTTTATTTCTTTTGTAATTTCTTCTTTTCTATTTTTGTCAAGAGAGTAATTGAGATCTAGATTTGCTTTCTGTTCTTGTTACTCTTTTGCAATTGTCAATTTCTCTTTCAGGATTTGATAATTGAGTTAAGCTTTCTTGCTGTTTTGATTTTTCTGCAATTTTACATTTCTGTTTTGCTACAGAGATCCAGATCTGAATCACTTCATCTCATAGTTCTCTGATTTACTTCAATTTACATTTTTCAGCTCAAATTTGAATCCCAGTACCCAAATCTCTTTATCCTTGATGCAATTTAAGTTTCTTGTCAATTTAGATTCAGCAATTTAAATTTCTTGAGCTTTAAGTTTCAGTTATTTACCTTTCTTACAATTTAAGTTTTAGTTCTTTTACTTTCTTGCACTTTAAGTTTCCTCAATTTAATTCTTCTGCACTTTAGGATTTTGTCAATTTACCTTTTCCCTTTTATTTTCTTGCAATTTTACTTTGGTTAATCAAGTTTCACTCAAATCATCAACTATTCGCTTAACTAAATTCATCACCTAATAACGTTGCTCAATCCATCAATCCCTGTGGGATCGACCTCACTCTTGTGAGTTATTACTACTTGATGCGACCCGGTACACTTGCCAGTGAGTTTTGTGTGGAATCATTTTTCCCTCATCACTAGGCTCTCCATAACGGAAGTTAATGGGGGTGGGACGGTAGTGGAAGCTAGGTTGTCCCAAGTGAGGTAGTAAGTAGATGGATGGAGAGGGAATCGGCGGTGGAAAAGGTAAAGGAGCTTGAGGGTATGATGGTCGCATTTCATGTTGAGGGTATGAAGCATAAGCATATGGACGGGCAAAGTTATGGTGAGGACGTATTCCACTAGGTGTGAGAGGTTGATAGACATTAAGATCGTAGGGCCCTTGCAACGGTCCTTGTTGCCAAGAGTTGACTGCTTGTGACCCTTCCTCAAATTGCTACCCCCTGCAACATGATAACAACCAGACTCCAAGCCAAAAGGGTGATAGTTCATGATGAATAGGAAAAATAAAACGCAATGATATCAACAAAAGCAATGAACCAATGAGTATATATGTTCTAATTATATCCACTTGTGCAGATCTAAACAAACAAAAGGTGTTAGTTGCTATCAATACTAAGATAGAGGCACATCCTACCAAAGAGAAAAGTAATATCTACAATTAGTGCTAAGTAGCAAACCAAAAGTCAAATATTCACACTATTCACATATTTACACAACCAAAATTGTAGCACTCATTGCACTTAAAGTGAACTCTCCGATAACGGCACCAAAATTTGATGTGGGGTGGAGCTAATATGCATATATAGGATTAGAAACTCGGTTATCCAAAAAATGGGATTAGCGTTGTAAGTATAGTCCTAACCCAATAAGTTTGGCCACCGATCAAATTAGAGGTTCACAAGGTGTGTCACAATTCAAAACTAATTTAAAACCGAGAGTATTTGACTCCCGGGTCGTCTCCTAAGGAGTACTTTAGAGCAATGAGTATGCCAATCCGGTTGTAGTGATCAAAGGTTTGTCATTAAGGAAATGAACACATAAAGCAATAAAAGAACATGCAAAATTGTAATGATTGAACAAATAAAGAAATTAAAGAACCGACTATGTAATATAAACAAGTAAAGTATAAAAGAGATTAACATAGAAATGTATGACGGATTAAAAGCATAAAAAAGAGTCTTGGCTTAGAGTGAGCTAAGGGTCTTTTCTTTGTTGGAACCACATCTATGACAATTATGATGGATTAATCTCACTTGATCAACCCTCACATCGGAAGGTAAGTTAAATGAGCATAAGTGTTCCCAACCCACAAATCCTAAATTGCTTGCTAATTGGCTTAGCAACAACTTAGCGATAGTGGGAACAAGAACAATTAACGATCTAAGAATTGAAACTAAATTTTGGACATTGCAACTCTAGAAACCCAATTGCTTACTTTACCCAAGCCAAGAACCAAAAATTTAGCCTAAAACCATGTTTGACATTTTGTCAAACACTTGGTGGGCATAAACCTTAAACATGGAGAAAAAGAGAAAAGGCTTGAAACTAAAAGCAACAATTGATCTCAATCAATAAGAACAACACAAGGAAGCATGAAATAAACATCAAACATCAAATTCATCAACAAGAAATTAAATTTGTAAGAGAGAAGCAAAATTGAACTATAACTTGAATTAGAAGAAAGAGTAATGACAATGTAACTATAAAAAGTAATAACAAGAGAATACTTACAATGAAAGCTAGCAAAATCCAAGATCAAAAATGGAAATGGCACTTGAATGTGAAACCCTAATAGAGATGATGAAAAACTTAGAGAAAAAACTAACTAAAGCTTCCTACTACTACTCCTAAAACTATACTAATGATATGCTATGTTATGTTGTTCATTCCCCCTCCATCATGAGCTAGAAGACTTCAGAAATGGGCCTCTAAAGGCCCCAATTCATGAGTCACGTGCTATTTTAATGAAGTCATGTGCAGACACCTGTGCGGACGCACAGATGCGTGCGTCCGCACCCCTCGCGATAAATCCAGGCCTGTGCGTATGCACAAGGGACTGTGCGCATGCAGACTACGCGATGCTTGGTTGGACGTGCGACGCGCTCGAAATACTCCACGCACTCTGATTGGCCGGCTGTGCGTACGCACAGGTAGCTGTGCGCACGCACACATCTCTGAGCTCATCTCCTTTGATTTTTCATGTTTCCTCCACTTTGCATGCTCTTCTTCCATTTTCTCCAATCCATTCTTACCTTATACACCTGAAACCACTCACAAACAACATCAAGGCATCGAATGGAAGGCAAATGGAATGAAAATAGATTAAATAGGCACAAAAGAGCGCATTTTCATAATCAAGCGCAATTTGGAAGGAAAGTTCAAAAGCATGCTATTCAAGGGAATAAGTGCAAGTTTATATGATGAAAATCCATCCAATTCTAACCAAAAATCATCATCAAATATGGATTCATCATGGGGGCATGAGTCAAGTAGTCTTCGAAATCTTTCCCAATACTCATATAGAGTTTCCATTTCACCTTGGACAATGCATGAAATTTCTTTCCTCAATTTATCCGTCACCTCTGGAGGAAAGAATTTATCTAAGAACTCCCTTCTAAGCAAATTCTAATTACTGACAATCTCATTGGGCAAATTGTAGAACTAATCTTTGGCTCTTCCCTCTAGGGAGAATGGGAAAGCAAACAACCAAATAGCAACCTCATTGGAACCCTCCCGCCTAGTTGTTGAGCATACACCTTGAAAGTTTCTAAGGTGTCTAATAGGACCTTGGGCGGGGAGTCCATGAAACTTGGGTAGAAGATGAATCAAAGCGGTCTTGAGTTCAAAATTAGCGTTTAATTCTGGATAACGCACCTGAAGCGATTAAAGAACAAAGTCCGGAGCACCGGCTTCCTTAAGAGTAACTCTCCTTGGAGCGGTGATGAGCCCATATTTTTTGGTATATTTTGACTCAAATTGGATGGATTCTAGCACATGAACTCACACTTAAGCCTCAAAATAGCATACTTTTGTATTTTCTCTCTAGATCATGCCTAAATGTGAAAATATGCTCTTTTATGCCTATTTTGTCTATTTTTATTCCATTTGATACCTTGATGTTATTTGTGAGTGATTTCAGATGAATAAGGTAGGAATGGCTTGGTGGGAATGGAAGAGGAGCATGCAATTGGGAGAAAGCATGAAGAAAATAAAGGAGGAGAGCTCAGCCATGCGTGCATATGCATAGAGATGTCTGCGTACGCACAAAATAGAAATCAGCATGCGTGCATGCGCACAGCTACTTGTACGTACGCATGAGAACCTAAGCAGAGCGAATCCAGAGCATCGCGAAGTGTGCATGCACACAACCATCTGTGCGTACGCACAAGAGAAAATTCAGCTAAGTGTGTGGACGCACACATCTGTGCATCCGCACAGGTCCCAGTGCGTGCCTTCATTAAAAATGCACGTGCACTCGCGATTTTGGGGCTTCCTTGGCCCATTTCTAAAGGCTTGAGGCTTAAATCAAGGGCTATATGAAGGGAGCAACACCACATATGAAGGCATTAGGACTTAAACATAATTTTTGATAGTTTTACATAGTAGGAGTAGGAGTAGTGTAGAATAGGAAATTTTCTCTTAGAGTTTAATTAGGTTTTTGTAGCATTTTATACTTCAAGTTTGATTTTGGATTCTAGCAATTGCATTGTAAGTATTTCTTTAATTTCTCCGTTAATTACATTATTTATCCTACACTTTCATCTATTTCAATTTCTCTTGTCCTTATTTACATAGCTTTGCAATTTTGGATTTCCAATTGTTGAATTTGATGTTTGATGCTTATTTTATGTTTGTGGAGTTGTTTTTGTTGCTTGTTATCATTTATTCTTCATAGCTTTCATGATTTTCCCAATTTTGCCATATTTTATGTTTATGCCCTTTATGTGTTTGATGAAATGCCAATTTTCATTATGGGATAATTTCCTCCCCTTGGCTTGGGGGAAAATGAGTCTATGGATTACTGGAGCCATAATGTCCAACATTTAGTGATAGTTCTTGGGAAGTTAGTTGATTCTTGTTTCCATTAAAGCTAGCCTTTTATCAACTAGTTTTGTAAGTTGGTTAGAATTTATGGATTAAGGTCAATTATGCTTGCTTGACTTACTCCTCGATGTTTGTGGTTAACTAGGCGAAATTAACTCATGATAATTATCATAGTTGTGGTTATGGCAAGGAAGGGATTCCATAACTCATCCCAAGTCAAGGTTTCATTTATGTTTGGAACTACTTTTTCATTACTTCATAGCTTTACTTGTCCATATTGCATACATAGTTCTTTTGTTCTTCCATTAGTTTATTAATTGTAATTTTGTCTAGTTTTTTTATCTCTGTATTTGTTTATTGCAATCATTGAAAACCCCTTTTCCCTCTACAACCAAAATTGTGCACTTATTGGCATTAGTTCCTAGGGAGAACGACCCGAGAGTCGAAATACTCTCGGTTATAAATTGGTTTGAATTGTGACATTATCTTGAATTGAATTTTGATTGAGAGGATCCATTGTCGGTTTGGACTATACTCACAACGGAATTACTTTATCTAGTTTTTCGAATTGGCATAAATTCTCTTCTATCAAATTGGCGCCGTTGCCGGGGAGCTAGCGTCATGAGTGCTATATTTTGGTTGTTGTAAATATGTCCATTGTGTGAATAGATACTTTTTGGTTGCTTGTTTGCTTTTGTTGGTAATTAGGATTTTGTTTATTTTGTTAATTGATGTCTTTAGTTGTTATTTTCAATTTCCTCTATGAGTTATCACCCTCTTGGTTTGGAGTTTGGTTGTGATCATTTTGTAGGGTTTGATAACTTCAATTTTGGATTGCATCATGGGATTAGAGCATCTGTTTTGGAAGGAGCAACCTCCTCCAAACTACAATGAACCATACCCTTCCTAATGCACATAACCAACCCAAGGATATAGTGGATTTCATCTTGATTATACACCTCTACCACCATGTGCCTATGACCCATACTCCCAACATAACCCTCGATCACCATATTTTCAAACACCACACCATCACCACCATACACCTCCTTATATACCACTTCAAGAAACCTACTAACATGAATCACCTCCTATATATACAACCCTACTCCCAAACAATAAAACCCCTTTTTCACCCTAATGTGAAGCTTTCCCACCCTTGTCTCAAGAAGATCAAGACCTTCAAGCCTTTTTTCGAGAGCAAGAAGAATTTCGAAGGACACAAGGTCAATTCGTGGCTACCATAGCCGAAGCAGTGAACCGCTTGGTTCTTCTATGCTCATCCGATCAAGATATTTCTCTTAGAGGATGTGAGGAAATAATTGAAGGGCGTAGAGAAGAGAAGAAGGTGGAGCCCCAAGGGAAAGAATAAGAGTTATGTCATGACATGCAACAAGAGGGGGAAGGTGGAGTATGTGAACTGGAGGAGAGAAGGGGAGAATTGAGGGAGATTGATCAAGATGAGGATTCCATCATTCATGATTTTTTGTCTTCCTTGATCAATCCCCTTAAGGATCCTAATGAACCTCTTCCCCTTGAGCTTGAGAAAGATATGGAGGTAGACTTCTCACGACCTCCTTGTTATGATGTGAGTGATGGGGAAGAGGAGGAAGAGGTTGGTAAGGAAGGAGTTGTCAACCAAGAACATATTGAGTGGGTGGAAATTTCACCTATGAGCTTCATTGGCCCCCATCAAAATGCTATCTTGGAGACGAACTACCAACTCATGGTCTTTCTTGGGTTGGTGCATGGTGGAAAGAGAAGTGTTGGTAGCTGATGAGGGAAAAACGATTCCACACAAACTCACCGGCAAGTGTACCGAGTCGCATCAAGTAGTAATAACTCACAAGAGTGAGGTCGATCCTACAGGGATTGATAGATTGAGCAACTTTAGTATGGTGATGAATTTAGTTAAGCAAATATTTGATAATTTTTGGTGAAATTCGATTTACAAGAACTAAATTACAAGTAAACAAAGTGCAGAATGAAAATTGGCAGAATCTTAAAGTGCAGAAGAGGTAAATTGAAGAAACTTAAAGTGAAGGAAATTAAAAGAGCTGAAACTTAAATTGCAAGAAAAGTAAATAACTAAAACTTAAAGTGCAAGAAATTTAACTTGCAGAATCTAAATTGCTAGGAAACTTAAATTGCATGAAGATTAAAGGGATTTGGGTATTGGAAATCAAAACTGAACTGGAAAACGTAAATTACAGTGAATTAGAGAACTCTTAGATGAAGAAATGCAGAAAATAGATCAATAAGGATTTTAGTACCAAAACAGAAATGAAGAATTTGTAGAAGAAGATAAAACAGAAAGAAAACTTAGATTAATCTCAAAATCCTAAGTGAGAAATTGACAATTGTAGAAGAATAATGAAACAGAAAAGAAATTTAGATCTCAATTGCTCTCTTAACAGAACAGGAAGAAGAAATTGCAGAAGAAAGAAAAATAGAAAGTAAACTATGATCAGATCTCCAACTCATAAAAATATCAAAGGAACAATAAAAGAAAGCTCCAAGATGAAGAAATTTAGAAGAATTCTTCAATCTGAAATCAAAAGACCCAAAACAGAAAGTAATAGTTGCAGAAAAGAGAAAGCAAAATAGAAAGGGAAAATTCAGATCTGATCTCAATTCTAAAATTCTAAAAAAATGAAAACTAAAAGAGAGCTCCCTGTGAAATCAAATGTTATTCTATTTATACACTTTCCAATTTAGTCTTCCAGTACTTGGAGTGGGCTTTTTGGCCTATGAAGAAGTAGATCAAAATGGCTCCTCATTGTTGCCTCCAGGAGAACGTTGCGTTCTCTAAGTGAGCGCAGCGTTCATTCATCCACGCATGCGCGTCCTTTTGCCTCTTTTCTCATCGACGCGTGCGCGTCATGTACGCGTGCAGGTCACTATTAGTCTTCAGCTCTAAACATGCTCACGCGCCCCTTTCACGCATATGCGTCGTTGATAGCGTTAACTTAGTGAGCACTACGTTGGCTTAGTGAACGCTGCCCACGCGTGCGCGTCTTCCACGCGTGCGCGTGGGTAGCAAATACCAATTCCTTTCTTCAGCATCACTCACGCATTCGCATGATTCCTTCCAAATCCACCATCGACGCATGCGCGTCAAGCACGCGTGCGCGTCATTTCCAGAATTTTGCCTCCAATTTCAAATCTTGCCCAAAAATACTGAGTAATCAAACGTAGCGCTCTCTTCAAAAATGAGTGTCAACCACTTCCACGCGTACGCGTCATGCACGCGTACGTGTGGATCTTCAAAAATCCATCCCTGATGCGTAAGAGTCCGTTACGCGTACGCGTCGCAAGTGAGCGTGGCGTTCATTATTTGAACGCAACGCTATACTGCATGGCTTCTTCTTTTCTTCATTTTCTCACCTGAAACCAACCAAACAATCAATCAAAGTTTCACCAAAATCACAAGAATTTGCATCAATCATAATAATCACTTAGTTCTTGCATAAATGTCATGATTTTGTATAAAATAAATGATATTTGATTGAATCACAATAATCATGAAATTCCACTCCAACCACTTACTTATTGTGCAAGAAAGTGCATAAAACCTAATGAAACAAATGAAAAATGCTTGTAAAACTAGCATAAGATGACTTGTCATCACAACACAAAACTTAAATCTTGCTTGTCCCCAAGCAAGCATTAAAACATGAGAAGAAATGAGAGAAAATAGAGAAGCCTATATGTCCTTATTTAGCAGGTAATTGAATTTGGTTCCTGGGGTTTTATGCAGACAGAATGCAGCTCACTTATTATCAGCTGTCAATCAAGAAATGTATCTTTGAGTGTTAACTAGAACTACTGCTATAATGCCTTATTCTTTATTGATCCATGTTAACTTTTTCTTTCTTTCTTTTGCTTTAGAAGCTTGTTTTTCAATTGTAGCTAAGTGTTGCAGAAGCTCTTTGGCTCAATTCAACACCTATTTACTACAGACACTTGGCTCAGAATTCATCCTAAGACATTGATGCCCAGCACCTCTTTGGGTCACTAAATGCTTTGTAATTAGGTTACTCTTGATGGTGGATTTTCGGTTGGTAATCCCGGATTAGTTAATCCAAGTTACCAAGTTTTAAAATACTCCTCAGAACCTAATAATCTAAGCAGATCCTAATACAATTGCATCATAGGCATGTGTCCTAAGGTCCAAGCTATTTGTGTCTAGCCTTATTATCTATTTTTTTCATTTTTTTTGGTTGTCAATTCTTGGCTTTTCTTCCTTTCCTTCTTGCTTTATAACAGTAACTAAGTTCACACTACAAGGAGACATCCTATCCTGCAGCTTTTATTTTTTGAGCTTACTAACTGATGAGCGGATAATTTATACGCTTTTTGGCATTGTTTTTAGTATGTTTTTAGTATAATTTAGTTAGTTTTTATTATATTTTTATTAGTTTTTAAATAAAAATCACATTTCTGGACTTTACTATGAGTTTGTGTATTTTTCTGTAATTTTAGGTATTTTCTGGCTGAAATTGAGGGAGCTGAGCAAAAATCTGATTCAGGCTGAAAAAGGACTGCAGATGTTGTTGGATTATGACCTCCCTACACTCGAAATGGATTTTTGGGAGCTACAAGAGTCCAAATGGCGCTCTCTCAATTGCGTTGGAAAGTAGACATCTAGGGCTTTCTAGAAATATATAATAGTCCATACTTTGCTCAAGGATAGACGACGTAAACTGGCGTTCAACGCCAGTTCCATGTTGCAGTCTGGCGTCAAACGCTAGAAACAGGTTACAAATTGGAGTTGAACGCCAGAAACAGGTTACAACCTGGCGTTCAACTCCAGAAACAGCCTAGGCACGTGAGAAGCTTAAGTCTCAGCCCTAGCACACACCAAGTGGGCCCCAGAAGTGGATTTCTGCACCAATTATCTTAGTTTATTCATTTTCTGTAAACCTAGGTTACTAGTTTAGTATTTAAACAACTTTTAGAGATTTATTTTGCAACTGATGACATTTTAGATCTGAACTTTGTACTCTTTGACGGCATGAGTCTCTGAACTCCATTGTTGGGGGTGAGGAGCTCTGCTGTGTTTCGATGAATTAATGCAACTATTTCTGTTTTCTATTCAAACACGATTGTTTCTATGTAAGATGTTTATTCGCACTTCAATATGATGGATGTGATGATCCGTGACACTCATCATCATCCTCAACCTATGAACGCGTGCCTGACAACCACCTCTGTTCTACCTTCGATTGAATGAATATCTCTTGGATTCCTTAATCAGAATCTTCGTGGTATAAGCTAGAATCCATTGGCAGCATTCTTGAAAATCCGGAAAGTCTAAACCTTGTCTGTGGTATTTCGAGTAGGATTCAGGGATTGAATGACTGTGACGAGCTTCAAACTCACAAGGGCTGGGCGTAGTGACAGACGCAAAAGGATCAATGGATCCTATTCCAGCATGAGTGGAAACCGACAGATGATTAGCCGTGCGGTGACAGCGCACCTGGACCTTTTTCACTGAGAGGACGGATGGTAGCCATTGGCAACGGTGACCCACCAACACACAGCTTGCCATAGGAGGAACCTTGCGTGCGTGAAGAAGAAAACAAGGGGAAAGCAGAGATTCAAAAGACAAAGCATCTCCAAAACTCCAACATATTCTCCATTACTGCATAACAAGTATTTAATTCATACTCTTTTATTTTTCTCAATTCAAACTGATAATCATAACTAATATCCTGACTAAGAATTACAAGATAACCATAGATTGCTTCAAGCCAACAATCTCCGTGGGATTCGACCCTTACTCACGTAAGGTATTACTTGGACAACCCAGTGCACTTGCTGGTTAGTGGTACGAGTTGTGAAAAGTGTGATTCACAATTTATGCACCAAGTTTTTGGCACCGTTGTCGGGGATTGTTCGAGTTTGAACAACTGATGGTTCATCCTGTTGCTTAGATTAGGAAGATTTTGTCTTTTGGGTCAGAGTCTTTTACTTTCTTTTCAAAAATCTTTCAAAATTTTTATTTTTCTTTATTAATCTATGTTTTGTCTTAGAGTCTTTTATTATTGTTCTTGTTAAAATTTTAGAATCCTTATTTTCTTTTTCAAAATTTTTTTTCGAAATTCTCTTTTTTTTACTAATAATTGAGTTTTTCTATTTGAGTTTAGTTTTATATTTTAAGTTTGGTGTCAATTGCATGTTTTTATTTTCTTTTAAATTTTCGAATTTGTGTTCATTGTTCTTTCTTAATCTTCAAGTTGTTCTTGTTTATTTTCCTTGTTTGATCTTTAGTTTTTCTTGTTTTGTGATTTTTCTTGTTTTTCTTGTGCATTCTAGAATTATTAGTATCTAAAAAAAATAATAAAATATTTTTATGCATTAGACACCTTGTTAAAACACTTTAAATTTATAGCTCAATTGGCTAGAGCGTGGTGCTTATGTTCTTGGTAATTGGCTATCTTCTTAAAAAACTTTTTCAAAAAAATAATTTTTCTTTGGATAAATCTTGTGCCAAACTTTAAGTTTGGTGTTTTCTTGTTGATTTTTCTTTAGTTTTCGAAAATTTTATCTTGGTTTTCTAAAAATTTTAAGTTTGGTGTTCTATCTTCATGTTCTTGCTGTTCTTGTGAATCTTCAAAGTGTTCTTGAGTCTTCCTTGTGTTTTGATCTTAAAATTTTTAAGTTTGGTGTTCCTTGGTGTTTCCCTCCAAAATTTTCGAAAATAAGGAGCATTAGATCTAAAAATTTTAAGTTTTGTATCTTTTTATTGTTTTTCTCTTTCCTCATTGAATTCAAAAATATCTTTTCCCTTTATTTTAATTGATTTTTCGAATTTTCCTTTTAAAAAAATTCAGATTTTATTTTAAAATTTTTTATTTTATCTTATCTTAGTTTTAAAATTTCAAAATTCAAAATCTTTTTCAAAAAAATCATATCTTTTTCAAAATCTTATCTTATCTTATTTCAAATTTCAAATTTCAACTTCCAAAATTCAAAATTCAATTTTCAAATCTTTTCAAAATTTTCTTTTTCAAATCCTCATCTTAATATTGTTGACTTTTTCGAAAATTCAAATTTCAATTTTCAAATTTTAATTTTCAAATTTCAAATTTCAAATTTTAAAATTAATTTTCAAATTTAAAATTTAAATTTCAACACTTTTTAATTTAAATTCCTTATCTTCTCTTACCTAGCTTATCTTATCTTTTCTAATCTTAAATCTTAAAATCAAATCTTTTTCATATCTTTTCTTTTTTATTTTATTTTATTTTATTTTCTTACAAGTATCTTTAATTTTAAGACATATCTTTTTCAAAACTTCCTAACCAATTTCTCTCTCTTCATTTTTTTCGAAAATCCTCACCCACATTTCTTTCAAATATTTTTAATTAATTTAGTTTTCAATTTTCTTTTATTTCTTTTTCTTCTAAATTTCGAAAATATAGTAAATTTTTCAGTTATTTTATTTTATTTTATTTTATTTTAATTTTGGTTTTCAAAAAAAAAATAAAAAAAAATTTATTTGCAATCCGCATCATCTCCCTTTCTCCATCATGGACCTAAGTGGAAATGAACAGTCCAGAAGGACTCTGGGGTCATATGCTAACCCCACTACTGCTTCATATGGGAGCAGTATCTGTATACCCTCCATTGGAGTCAGTAGCTTTGAGTTGAATCCTCAGCTCATTATCATGGTGCAGCAAAGTTGCCAGTATTTCGGTCTTCCACAGGAAGAACCTACAGAGTTTCTGGCACAATTTTTACAAATTGATGACACAGTACATGATAAGGAAGTAGATCAGGATGTCTACAGATTATTACTATTTTCATTTGCTGTAAAAGACCAAGCTAAGAGGTGGTTAAATAACCAACCTAAGGCTAGCATAAGGACATGGAAACAGCTGTCAGAAAAATTTCTGAATCAATACTTCCCTCCAAAACGGATGACACAGCTAAGGCTAGATATCCAAGGCTTTAAACAAGGAGATAATGAATCTCTTTATGATGCCTGGAAGAGATACAGAGAGATGCTAAGAAAATGCCCCTCTGAAATGTTTTCAGAATGGGTGCAGTTAGACATCTTCTATTACGGGCTTACAGAGAAAGCTCAGATTTCTCTAGACCACTCAGCTGGTGGATCTATACACATGAGAAAGACAATTGAAGAGGCTCAAGAGCTTATTGATACAGTTGCCAGTAATCAGCATCTATACCTAAGCAGTGAATCTTCCAGGAAAGAAGAGGCTAAAACAGTAACTGCTGAACTCAGTCCTGCAGAACAAATTACTGAATTCAATCAGCAATTGGACTTTCTAACAAAACAGTTGGCCGAATTCAAGGAGATACTACAAGACACAAGAATGGCTAATCTATATATGGAAGTACAGTTGAAGCAAACAGAATAGCAGTTATCAAAACAAATAACAGAAGAGTGCCAAGCAGTTCAATTAAGAAGTGGGAAAACATTAAATACCTCACTTCAAGGCAACAGGAAGCCAAGAAGTGAACAAACTGCTATTCAAAATCCCTCTGAGGACAGTAAGAGCCCAGAGAGGAATAACTCTGGCGTTCAAACGCCAGAAATAGGCAGGGATTTGGCATCAAACCCCCAATTGAAGCTCAGTTCTGGCGTTCAAATGCCAGGAACAAGTAAGGAGTTGGCGTCCAACGCCACTCCAGCTTCTAACTCTGGCATTCAAATGCCAGTGAGGGATCAGACACACACAAGTATTGATAACATCCCCTCTAAAAAGGCTTCTCCAACAACCTCTGTAGGAAATAAACCTGCAGGAACTAAGGTTGAGGAATACAAAGCCAAGATGCCTTATCCTCAAAAACTCCACCAAGAGGAGCAGGATAAGCAATTTGCTCGCTTTGCAGACTATCTCAGGACTCTTGAAATAAAGATTCCATTTGCAGAGGCACTTGAGAAAATACCCTCTTATGCCAAGTTCATGAAAGAGATCTTGAGTCATAAGAAGGATTGGAGAGAAACTGAAAGAGTTCTCCTCACTGAAGAATGTAGTGCAGTCATTCTGAAAAGCTTCCCAGAAAAGCTTAAGGATCCCGGGAGCTTTCTGATACCGTGCACATTAGAGGGTAATTGCACCAAGACAGCTTTATGTGAATCTTGGGGCAAGCATCAATCTAATACCTGCATCCACTATCAGAAAGCTTGGTGATATGTCTCCAACTTGCTGATGGCTCCATTAAATACCCATCAGGCGTGATTGAAGACATGATCGTCAGGGTTGGGCCATTCACCTTTCCCACTGACTTTGTGGTGCTGGAAATGGAAGAGCACAAGAGTGCTACTCTCATTCTAGGAAGACCTTTCCTAGCAACTGGACGAACTCTCATTCATGTCCAATTATAATCAATTCACAAATAATAACAGATAAAACAGTTATAAACAACCACACATAAATACATCACAAGTAGTTGACAACATTCGGTGTTAAAGCCTATATTAGAATATAGACTGTTAGTTAGAACACCCCTAGATATAGCTAAATAATATCTATATACATGTATATACATACAACATCCCAGGTCCTAACCTGTTCAAGAGGTCCCTAAGCTGGCATCTAGGCTAGCCTAGACTCTATACTCACCTAGTCCCTCTAAACTACTAAAGCGAAGGAAAGTACGTTCTAGGTCTTCAAAACTCAAGTCAGGTGGAACGTCATCAAAAGATAGAACATCATCTGCTACTCTTCTGTACGATCAGACTTTTCCACAGGACGTCTCTCTGGTACCTCATGAAGTAGCCACACAATAGGAATCTCGTACACAGGATTTAGGTTAAAGTGCGCATACGAATGGGGTGCAGACGTTGGTTGGTATCACAGTATATACATATAATTAGAGAATGATATTCACCCTAGACTCAGAAGACTATCTAGAGCAGAATCCTCTTCTTGCGAACGGTCATCAGCGAACTATGGTAAGGTACTCTTACTTCCATCTGAAGGGGGAAGGGGTAAGAACTGGGGAGTTCTTAGTAGGGTCGGGGTTATTAGTTACGTTCATTAATTCTATGTTGTTTAGCAGACTATTAGCAGAATACAAAGAAGCAGTAATTAGAAAACACAGATAAGTAGAGAAGATAGAGAAAACAGATAGCAAAACACAAACAGAAGAATACAAGAAAATAACACAAACGCAGAGAATGGATTACAAACAAGGAAAGCATACATTCATACCACAATCATAACAAAGGAAATGTGCAACCAAGTATGATGCATGTCTAGCCCTAGCGCAGGTAATGAGCTCATCTGTCAGTTTCTACCCGCTCCCGACGTAACCCAAAGCAGCTGAAACGGGTATGGTTTTCCAGTCAGCATAGGTACAGTTCTCACTAACCGACGTATGCGTCATATCCTCTGTAAGCAAACTCTGCCTTAAAGGTGGCAGCATTCCAGCCGTGTATGAAATCATATTCTCTATAAGCAATCCTTGCCTTACAGGTGCGGCATTCTAGCCGTGTATGAATTAATATCCTCTGCAAGTGATCCCAGGTTATCAGTTGCAGGTACAGCTCTCAATAGCTGTGTAACACTGGAAAACGTTCTGTGGTCGTACCACTATCTATCTTACTGCCTTCATGCAGCAGATCATTACATAATCATTCTCATTATCATAATTCATCATCATTCTCATTATTCATCATCATTTTCACATTCTTATGCAGTACCTCTTTCTTTCTCTGTTCAATCATACTGTACAAACTTTACATCTTTCACTTTTACAATATCCTGGCTCAAACCATTTCTCTTTATCATATTATTCTTTTCTCTTTGTATCTCTTTACTTTACTCTGGTTACTCTATGCTCTGTGTTACTTTATTCTGCACTGATTTCTCTGTTTAACATGTGTATTTAAAGCTTATGTAAATTTTGGTATGAATAGTTAGCCTGTCCCAGGTATAGGTTCATTAAGTCTATACTGAAACAGTTTAAATTTTCATATAACACCTAACCCTAGTCGCAACTCAAGTACTAACTAAGTTGCCCTAGTTCGTTCACTAGTCTCTATCTGTTTTTCTGTCATTAAAATTTTACAGACTTTTTCTTTGGTTTTTATCTTTTCTTTATCTTTGCCTCACTATTATGTTATTACCACTCCCTAAGTGTTTTATGAAGATAATTATGAGATTCTGCACTTAAAGTTGGCTTTCTAAAGCTTTTACAGAAAACTGCCTTTTTCGCATTATTTTATTATTTTTATTAAAATATTATTTTTAATTAAATATTATTATTTAATATTTTATTATTTTTTATTATTTTAATACTAAATTTTCGAAAATTACCTTGCCTTTACCTTTTAACCTTTAAAATTAACTTTTTACCTCAGTAACTTTTAATATTTCTACTTTAACCATCCTAACTTTCAGAAATTACAAAATAACCCCTCAAACACCAAAATATTTACTTCCTTTCCCTTTTATGGATCAAAAAGGTGTTCTTCATTATTCTTCACCACACTTAAAGTGTTCTTCATGTTCTTCGTATATTCTTCAAATTCTTTCTCTGTTTTTACCCTTTTTTCAGTCTTTTCAGCAACCGATTTTTACCAAAATTCAAAATAAATTCCCAGCCACTAAAACCTCATCTTTTCTACATGATTTTAACACAAATTGAACCCCAATTTAGGGCCTAGGGTTTCATTTACCAGCTGCTCCAAGAACACACATTCATAGCTTGAATTTCATCAAATTTCATCAAATTTTCACCAAAATTTCAACAAGAATTACTCATACAAACAATCAATTTCAAGCACAGCCAAACCATATCATAATCACACAACTCAAACACAATAAATCAAGATTAAATTCGTCAATCCCTACCTGGTTTTGCTGCTCCTAATTCGGTTAAACTTTCAGGTGGTCCTTAAGCACTTTTTCCTCCTAAATCACATCAAGAACAACTTTAAATCCAAAACTCTCAACTGACCAAAACTCACTCAGTATGTTAGGAAGAGATATCTCACCTTAGACTTGCTGTAGATTCACGTTTCTTGGACCTCAAGTAAAGTTAAGCATGATTCCTAAGGAAGAACATCAAGAAAACACATGTTTTGCATGGTTTTCCTTGAAAACCAAATTGAAATGGGAGGGAGACAGCCAAATCACCTTATTTCCATCCTTGATAAGTTACATGGTTATGCAGAGGAAGAAGAGAGGATCATTTTGGTGAAATCGAAGTTTTGATTTGAGTTTTAGTTCAGAAGAAATCAAGCTTTGAAGATTAAGTGTTCATGAAAGTTTCTCTCTTTTCTCTCTTGTTATTTTCGTCCAAAATGATGAAATGAGACAGACTTGGAGTTCTTGGGGGTGTAAGGTGAGTTGTGATTGGTTGGCTTGGAGGTGGATTAAAATAATATTAAAATATCTCTGGTGTACAACTACTAAAACTAGGTGTATCGGAACACTTGTAAAAACATGTATAAAAATTATTTTCTGAGCTACTAGCATAAATGACACTAGTAACATATTTATTATGAGAATAGAACATGTATAATGAGGCCTTAGCATTGCTAAATTCATCAGAGAGTGCTGGTGCTAAGCTGCACCAGTAAACCGTAAACCCGGTTAAACCGATTTTCTGTTTTTAACAAAAACAGACCAGGTAACCTTATAATGTCATTCAAGCATTTTCTAATACTAATATAATGATAATATTATACTATTATCTCTCTCCTCTCGTAAATCGAGTTCAGTTCATCAAATAGACACTATTTACGAAAATCAGAATCAAAACTGCCAACCGATACGGTTCAAAAACAAGGTTCTTCACGATTCCATTATCGAGCTTGCCTCAGAGGAGGTTCTAACTTAAGGATGACATAATGATAATGAGGATTGAGATGCTTGATGATATAACAGAGGTGTTCCCTTTACTGATCTTCCGGAAAAATCCGTACTTTCAGAAAAGATCTCATGTACTCGAAAATCCGGGTTGTTACATTTGGTATCCTCTTGCTTAGTCTTTCATCCTCCTTTTCAGCTTTTATGCTTTTCTTGATGATGATGTATAGTCCTACCAAAAAGTTAAATAGTTTTATGCACTGGCAGTGAAAGTTGCTTGTCTCCCAAGCACTTGAAAAATGGTCAATATGCATGAATGTTTGTAGGCTTTTGAACTTACTATGGTGTGTGAACACCAAACTTAGTCCCTTGCTAATACCTCTTATGCAACAGATCAACCATATATGAAACATTGTGCCTTTACTGAAGGGAGTAAAAATAAAAAACTAGAAAACAGACAATGGTTGAGTAGTTTCCCTGATTGTTTGGAGATAATAACCATTTATGCACTGGGTTGAAATGTGTTTTTAAATGAAATTTTTGGTGGAACACCAAACTTAGCACCCTTCATTCACCCTTAAATTGTTTTGGTGTGCAACACCAAACTTAGCTCCTTATAATATAGATAAATCTACTTAACCCTTTTATTGAAATAGCTAGGAAAAGAAAACTACCTTTGGTTGGGTTGCCTCCCAACAAGCGCTTGTTTATCGTCATTAGCTTGATGTCTTCCATTATTTGTTCATCCAAACTCCTGAACACTCTCTTCTTTGTTCCAAGATCCTCCCAGATAATGCTTAGCTCTCTGACCATTTGCTGTGATTATGTCCTTTGTTGCTTCATTCAAAAGTTCAAGGCTTCCATGTGGGAAAACATTGGTTATCAGATAAGGGCCAGTCCATTTGGACTTGAGTTTGCCAGGAAAAATCTTGAGCCTGGAATTATATAGGAGCACTTGCTGTCTTGCTTTGAACTCTCTTTTCAAGATTTTCTTGTCATGCCACTTCTTAGCTCTCTCCTTGTATATCTTTGCATTCTCATAAGCTTCTAATATGAATTTCTCTAGCTCATTGAGTTTCAATAGCCTTTTCTCTCCTGCTACTCGAGGGTCAAGATTGAGGAGCTTAGTGGCCCAGTAAGCTTTATGTTCTAACTCCACAAGAAAGTGAACAAGATTTGCCATAGATTAGTTGAAATGGTGACTTCCCAATTGGAGTTTTGAATGCTGTTCTGTATGCCCACAGATCATCATCCAATTTTTTTGCCCAGTCTTTCCTTGTGATCCCCACTATCTTCTCTAGAATTTTTTTCAGTTCTCTGTTTGCCAATTCAGCCTGGCCATTAGTGTGAGGATGATATGGTGTGGCTACTTTATGAATCACTCCATATTTGTGAAGCAGCTTTTCCATCTGTCTGTTGCAAAAGTGGCTGCCACCATCACTAATTAGGCCTTTAGGTACCCCATATCTAGTGAAAATATGTCTCTTAAGAAATTGAAGAACAATTGGTGCATCACAGGTAGTTGTTGCTATGGCTTTTACCCATTTGGAGACATATTCTACTGCCACCAGAATGTATTTGAAGGAATAGGATGGAGGAAAGGGGCCCATGAAATCTATGCCCCAGAGTTCAAACAGTTCTACTTCCAAAATGAAGTTTGGAGGCATTTCATTCTTCTTTGTCAACCCTCTAGCTCTTTGACATTCATTGCATTGGTGCACAAACTCTCTGGCATCTTTGAATATAGTCGGCCAATAGAATCCACTTTGAAGCACTTTAGCTGCTATTTTTTCTGGCCCAAAATGTCCACCATAGGCTGAACCATGACAGTGCAACAATATGTCTCTCATCTCATTTTCAGGAATGCATCTTCTGATCATCCCATCTGGACACCTCTTGAACAAGAATGGCTCGTCCCACAAGAATTTTTTGGCTTCATTACACAGCTTCTTCACTTGTTACTTGGTGAACTCTTGAGGGATCTTTCTTCCTACCTTATAGTTTGTAATGTCAGCAAACCAAGGTGGCTACTGGATTTGGAGAAGATATTCATCTGGTAATTTTTCATTCACTGGTTGTGGTGTATCTTGCCTAGCTTCTGGTGATAGTCATGAAAAATGGTCTGCCACTTGGTTCTCAGTCCCTTTTCTATCTCTCACTTCAATATCAAATTCTTGTAGCAGCAACACCCACCTAATAAGCCTTGGCTTTGAATCCTGTTTAGATATGAGATACTTGAGAGCAGCATGATCAGTATATACTATAACTTTGGAACCGATCAAGTATTTTCTAAATTTATCAAATGCATATATAATTGCCAAGAGCTCTTTCTCAGTGGTGGTATAGTTTTTCTATGCTTCATTCAGCACCTTGCTGGCATAGTATATAACATGATGCAGCTTGTCTTTCATTTGCCCCAGTACAGTACCAATTGCAAGGTCACTTGCATCACACATAAGTTCAAAAGGTAATTCCCAATCTGGGGGTGTGATGATTGGTGTTGTAGTGAGTTTTCTTTTCAAAGTTTCAAATGCATGCTTGCAATTATCATCAAAGATAAAAGGATTGTCAATCACTAGCAGATTGCTCAGTGGTTTGGCTATTTTTGAAAAATCTTTGATGAATCTCCTGTAAAAACCACCATGTCCAAGGAAACTTCTCACTTCTTTGACATTAACAGGTATAGGAAGCTTTTCTATGATCTCTATTTTTGCCTTATCAACTTCTATACCTTTGCTTGAAACTTTATGCCCAAGAACTATCCCTTCAGGGACCATAAAATGGCATTTCTCCCAATTTAAAACAAGATTAGTTTCTTAGAATCTTTTCAATACAAGAGTTAAATGATGCAAGCAAGTATCAAATGAATTGCCAAAGACAGAAAAATCGTCCATGAAGACTTCTAAAAATTTTTCCACCATGTCAGAGAATATAGAAAGCATACACCTTGATGCACGGAAAACTTGTCTCATAACAAATTTTCTTCGGCAAGTGTACCGAATTTGTCGTCAAGTAAAAACTCACAAAAGAGTGAGGTCGAATCCCACAAGGATTGATTGATCAAGCAACTTTAATTAGAGGAATGTTCTAGTTGAGCGAATCAGAAATTGAGTTGAAAATTGCAGAGAATTAAATGCGGGAAAGTAAATGGCAGAAAGTAAATTGCAGAATCTTAAATGGGAATGGGGGAATTGCTCATAAATGTAAATGACAGAAATTAAAGAGAATGGGTAAGATCAGAAATGGGAAGTTCATTGGGCTTATGAGATGTTGCATTCTCCGGATCAATCTCATTTACATCTCTTCC
Organism: Arachis hypogaea; assembly: GCF_003086295.3. Taxonomy (NCBI): domain Eukaryota; kingdom Viridiplantae; phylum Streptophyta; class Magnoliopsida; order Fabales; family Fabaceae; genus Arachis; species Arachis hypogaea. The sequence continues at coordinate 62,030,339 of NC_092047.1, forward strand.
TTAATCAATGCACTCATTGATCTCCTTGGCAATCTTAAGGGATTGAATTACAATTTCTTGTAATTCAATCTTTCAAATCTTGATCAATAGCCAATTCCTTGGTCAATTGCTCATGAGAAGAGATGAAGTATGGTCACTGATTATACCACATGCATTTCCCAAATCAAGCATTGAGAGGATTATAGTCACATATCCATCCAAACCTAATTTGGTCCAACATGAGAAAGCATTTCTAGCTTGATCCCTTCATTCCTCTTCCAAGGTTCAGAAGAGATCTAAGTATGAATAGTTTCTTTTCCAAGATAACTACCCAATTGGATGAAGATCGAAAGCTTTCAAGTAAAATCAAGAGAAAAGATAGAAGAAGAATAATGAACACTAGTATTGATCCATCAAATTATAACAGAGCTCCCTAACCCAATGAAAGGGGTTTAGTTGTTCATAGCTCTGGAAAATGAAAACAAAGATGGAGAATACATGATGAAAACTAGAAGAGCAGAGAAATTAAAATACAGGGAGTAGTTCTATGCTATTTTCCAACTCCCAGGAACTCCCTTAAATAATTCAAAGCTACTCCTATATATACTACTCTTCTCATCTTCTAGTTGGCTCTTCAAGTCTTGGGCCTTTGGATCTTGAGTTTGAAGCAGTTCTCTTCTTCATTTGGGCTTGGCTTTACTTGCAGAGAGAAAGTGTGAAGTGGGCAAAGATTTTAGCTCAGGACGTTAGGGTTGTTAACGTTTAGTGAAAATATGAGTTCGAGAACGTTAGTGACATTCAACTTTCTCACTAACATTCCTAAGTAAAGCCACGTTAACCTCAACGTTAGTGGCACAAACGTTGCCACCAACGTTGCCTCTAGGTCCTTTGCACACGTTATTGGGACTTAACTTTCCCAATAACGTTGAAAAGCCCCCATTGCTCCTACGTTAGAGCCCACGTTAACTTAGTTAACGTGGCTCTTTAACGTGGGCTTGCCATCCTTCGAGAACGTTAGTGACATTCAACATTGTCACTAACGTTCCAATGTGCCCCCATGTCTCATGTTAGAGTCCACGTTAACTAGGTTAACGTGGCTTATAATGTGGCCATGCTTAGCTATCCCCAACGTTAGTGACAATGTTGAGTGTCACTAACGTTGGCTCATCATTCACTCATCCACGTTAGCTTCCACGTTAACTAAGTTAACGTGGGAGTTAACGTAGCTCATAGTGGCTTGTGTGGCTCCTTCCAACGTTAGTGACAATGTTGAGTGTCACTAACGTTGGCCATCACCTTCTTCTCTTACGTTAGCCTCCACGTTAACTAAGTTAACGTGGAAGTTAACGTGGCTCCTTGGGGTTGTGTGGTTGCTTCCAACGTTAGTGACAATGTTGGGTATCACTAACGTTGTCGACTACTCTTGCCTCTTCACGTTAGCTTCCACGTTAACCAAGTTAACGTGGGAGTTAACGTGGCATTGTGCACTTAGGCCAATGTTAGTGACAATGTTGAATGTCACTAACGTTTGCTTCATTTCCCCCTTTTAACGTTAGAGGCCACGTTAACTAAGTTAACGTGGACTCTAACGTGACCACTTATGAGCATTGGCCAACGTTAGTGATAATGTTATGTGTCACTAACGTTGGCTCAAATTCCCTTCTTCACATTAGAGTTCACGTTAACTTAGTTAACGTGACTCTTAACGTGGGTAATGATGGCTTCGAGAGCGTCATTGGCAGTCACTTTTCTCATTAACTTTGCAAGTTACCTCCCATTCCTTGCTTCCTTTGGTCCTGAAATCAGGCAATAAAGTGCATCAAAGTTCTAGTCCAAGTCATGGGTAATGCAGAATACAATTTGTCACTAAACTCATGCAAAATCATCATGAAATCATGTAAAATGCACAATGTATGCTTGAATCAAGGTGTAAGTGAATATCTACCCAAAACTAGCTTATTTCCTAAGAAAATGCATGAAACTACCCTAAAAACAGTAAAGAAAAGGTCAGTGAAACTGGCCAAAATGCCCTGGCATCACAATACCAAACTTAAAGCTTGCTTGTCCCTAAGCAAGTACTGGAACAAGAGAATTATGAATGTGATACCAAGAGAAATGAGTCATTCTTGTGGAAGTCATGTCCCTGGTTTTATGGTAGTTTCATGCATAGCAACTTAGGTTCATTCCTGGCTTTCAGACCTTTATCATATCCTAGAATACTCACTGTGATTGCATCCCATGAAACTTTTATTTATTGATCATTTTGTTGTTATTTCAGGGCTTATTTGTGTTCTTAGGCTAAGTGTTCTGTAAAGGGGCAACTCTTTAAAATAAGCTTTCAACCAACACTCTCGAACCAGTTGGTTCAAGGTGCTAGGTGTTGAAGCACCCCTAAGGACTTACTTGCTCAAGTCTCTCCCCCATACATGCACACCACAGGCATATAGTTTATTCTTTTTCTTTTCTTGAGGCCTTGGTGTCCAGCACCTCTTTGGGTTACTAAATGTTCTGTGGTGAGGGTTACTCTTGATAGTGGACTTTCAGCTGATAATCCCAAGTTAGTTAACCCAAGTTACCAAGTGATAAGGCACCCCTAAGAGCTTATTCATCCAAGTAGATCCCTCACACAGGAACACCACAGACACATGCTTCAAGATTTAAAACCATTGGTGCCTAGCCTTATTGCTTAGTCTTTTTCTTTTATTCCTCAACTTTGATTGTTCTTTCCCTTTTTCTTATTAGGATCTTCTTATTTAGCTAGTCTCATGGGGTGTGTCTCAAGCATAGTATTCATGACAGATAGTTGTCCTCCCACCTTGTGGTTGAACCAACTTAGCTAACTTATGATCACACCAAAAACTCATGAATACACTTCCATATTATGAACTCCACTCTGGTCTTTTTAAAACACACTCATTCTCTTTTTCATTTGATTTAAAGGGACAAACATACAATTAAGTAAGGAGATGGTGTACTAACATAAAGACTAGCACACAGAGACCTTCTTCAACACCAAAAACTTAAAAGACAGAATTGAAAAAGGTTCCAACTACGAGTATCTATTAATCAAAAGTGCATTCGGACTTCCAATTTTCAACAATTCTGAGTATAATGGAATTAAGTGACAATACAACCTTCGGATGATGATTTCTAGTTGCTCTCTTTCTTTGTCATCATCCTAATAGTTGCTACTTCACTTCCTTGGGTAAAGATGCACTATTTCCTCATAAGATTCCTGTAAAGTTATTGGAAGTTGCTTGTTCCCAAAGTACTTGAGACATAGTTAGCTTGTGTGTGTGCTTGTGGCTGTTGAACTTACTTTGGTGTGCGAACACCAAACTTAGTTCCTTGCCCAGTATAAAACATTGCATATATGCAGAGAGCCTCATATCTTGTTGTTAATATGACAATTATTACTAAAGTCTAACTACATCTAAGTGCTTTCCCTTGATTGGTTGGAGCTAGCAATGTGTTTTGGGAGTGGGGTGTAATTCTAATGTCTTTGGTGGAACACCAAACTTAGAATCACACTTTCACTCTTGACTTGTTTTGGTGTGGAACACCAAACTTAGCTCCTCGCAATACAAGGGGAAACAACTTGTGATCCTTATTGAAATATAGATGAAAAGGAAAATACCTGAGGTTGGGTTGCCTCCCAACAGAGCGCTCTTTTATCATCGCTAGCTCGACGGTTCCTCCTTTACTTGAGGTGGTAATTTACTCTGGGGTTTTCCCCCAAGTTGCCCAGATAATGCTTGAGTCTTTGTCCATTCACTGTAAAAGTCCTTTCAGAGCCTTCATCCATGATTTTGATATGTCCATAAGGCGAAACTTTTGTGACAAGAAAAGGTCCGGACCACCTTGATTTGAGTTTTCCTGGGAATAGTCTCAATTTAGAATTGTAGAGGAGTACTCGTTGCCCCTTTTCGAAACTCCTAGGTGCAAGATGTAGGTCATGTCTTCTCTTTGCCTTCTCTTTATACATCTTGGTATTTTCATAGGCTTGTGACCTGAATTCCTCCATCTCTTGCAGTTGCAAGATCCTCTTTGCACCAGCAGCAATGCTGTCAAAGTTTAGTATCTTGATAGCCCAGAGAGCCCTGTGTTCCAGCTCCAGTGGTAAGTGACAAGCTTTCCCATAAACCAGTTGATAAGGGGACATCCCAAGTGGTGTTTTGAATGCTGTTCTGTATGCCCAAAGAGCATCATCCAGCTTATTCGACCAATCCTTTCTTGATGCACCCACAGACTTTTCCAGAATCCTCTTTAGCTCTCTATTGGATATCTCAGTTTGTCCACTTGTTTGGGGATGATATGGTATAGCTACCTTATGTTTTACCCCATATCGTAGGAGAAGAGCTTCTAGTGGTTTGTTACAAAAATGGCTCCCTCCATCACTGATGAGTGCTCGTGGGACTCCAAACCGGCTAAAGATATTCTTCCTGAGGAAGTTCATGACAACTTTGTTATCATTTGTTGGGGTTGCAATAGCCTCTACCTACTTGGAGACGTAATCTACTGCCACCAAAATGTAATTGTTTGCATATGAGGTTGGGAATGGTCCCATGAAATCAATTCCCCACACATCAAACAGTTCCAGTTCCAAGATGAAATTTTGTGGCATCTCATTTCTTTTGGGCAAGTTTCCAGATCTTTGGCATTCATTGCAGCTCCTTACCAGTTCTTTTGCATCTTTGAAAAGGGTGGGCCAAAAGAATCCACTTTGTAACACTTTTGCTGCAGTTCTGTCTCCTCCAAAGTGTCCTCCATAACATGAGCCATGGCAGTTCCATAGGACCTCTCGTCCTTCCTCTTCTGAAACACATCTTCTAAGGATTCCATTTGAACACTTCTTGAAGAGATATGGCTCATCCCAGACAAAGTATTTTGCATTATTCATGAGCTTCTTTTTTTTATGTTTATTTATCTCTGGAGGTAATGCTCCAGATGCCTTGAAGTTGGCAATGTCTGCGAACCATGGTGCTTTGTGAATTGTCATCAACTGCTCATCCGGGAAGAGCTCGTTCACACTTGTATCATGTGCTCCACCTTTATCATGAGGGATCCTGGATAGGTGATCTGCTACCTTGTTTTCCACTCCCTTCTTGTCTCTAATTTCAATATTGAATTCCTGCAACAATAAGATCCATCTTATTAGTCTTGGTTTTGATTCTTGCTTGGCAAACAAATATTTAAGTGCTGTGTGATCTGTAAAAACAATCACTTTAGCACCAATGAGGTATGATCTAAACTTGTCAAATGCAAAAACTATTGCTAGTAACTCTTTTTCAGTAGTGGTATAATTTCTTTGAGTATCATTAAGAACTTTGCTAGCATAGTATATCACATGGACTAAGTTGTCTTTCCTCTGTCCTAACACTGCCCCAACTGCAAAATCAGATGCATCACACATCAATTCAAATGGTAAATTCCAATCAGGTGGGAAAATAATAGGAGCAGAGGACAACCTCATTTTCAGATTTTCAAAGGCTAACATGCATGTTTCTTCAAAGATGAATGGTGTATCAGATATAAGGAGATTGCTTAAGGGCTTGGCTATCTTTGAAAAATCTTTAATAAATCTTCTGTAAAAACCAGCATGCCCCAAAAAACTCCTAATTGCCCTGACATCACTGGGTGGAGGTAGTTTTTCAATGAGTTCTACTTTAGCTCTGTCAACCTCAATGCCTTGGTTAGAAACCTTGTGACCCAGGACTATTCCTCCTGTCACCATAAAGTGGCATTTCTCCCAGTTCAAGACCAAATTGGTCTCTTGGCATCTTTTCAATACCAAGGCGAGGTGATGTAGACAACTAGGGAAGGAATCTCTGAATACCGAGAAATCATCCATAAAAACTTCAATGAACTTTTCTATCATATCTGAAAAGATAGAAAGCATGCAGCGTTGGAAAGTTGCAGGTGGATTACATAACCCAAATGGCATGCGCCTGTAGGCAAACACTCCATATGGGCAAGTGAATGAGGTTTTCTCTTGATCTCTGGGATCAACCACTATTTGGTTATATCCTGAATAACCGTCGAGAAAACAATAATATGCGTGCCCTGCAAGTCTTTCCAACATCTGATTCATGAATGGAAGGGGGAAATGATCTTTTCGTGTAGCCTCATTGAGCTTCCTGTAGTCTATACACATCCGCCATCCTGTGACTGTCCTTGTAGGAATTAATTCATTCTTCTCATTGGGAACCACGGTGATTCCTCCCTTTTTTGGGACAACATGCACGGGGCTAACCCACGGGCTATCTGAGATTGGGTAGATCACCCCTCCCTACCATAACTTCATAACTTCTTTCTGTACTACTTCCTTCATGATAGGGTTCAACCTCCTTTGGGATTGAATGGATGGTTTGGCATCATCTTCCAGCAGTATCTTGTGCATGCATATGGCTGAACTTATCCCCTTTAGGTCAGCAAGAGTCCAACCAATGGCATCTTTGTGTTGTCGCAGTACCTTGAGCAATTCTTCCTCTTGATCTTGGCTGAGGCATGAACTTATGATCACTGGGTAACTTTCATGTTCTCCTAAGTATGCATATTTGAGAGTGGGTGGTAGTGCTTTAAGTTCAAGTTTGGGTGCTTCTGACTTTTTGTTTTCTTCTTTTGGTGCACCTTGTATATGAATCTCTGCTGTTGCAACCTCTTCACTTGATTCAGATTCCTCATCTACCAATCTCTCAGGTTCTTCAGGTTCTTCTTCTTCAAAATTCTCTTGCACTTCCTCCTCAAGTACATCTAACCTCATGGATTCCCCCAATTGTTCTGGTGGGTAACTCATGGCCTTGAACACATTGAATGTCATCTTTTCATTGTGTAGTCTTAAGGTAAGATCACCTTTTTGGACATCAATGACAGCTCCAGCAGTGGCCATGAACGACCTTCCCAGGATGATGGAAGCCTTGGCTTCCTCCTGCATGTCCAGCACTACAAAGTTTGCTGGGAAGATAAAATCTCCCACTTTCACCAGCAAATCTTCTATGACGCCATGCGGGAACTTGAACGATCTGTCTGCCAACTGTAGGGCCATTTTTGTTGGTTTAGCCTCCTCTATCTTCATCTTCCTCATCATAGCTACTGACATCAAGTTGATGCTGGCTCCTAAGTCACAAAGGGCTTTCTCCACTGTGATTTCTCCTATAATGCAAGGGATATGAAAACTCCCAGGATCCTTCAATTTCTGGGGCAATTTGTGCTGAATGATAGCACTACACTCTTTTGTTAGTATCACAGTCTCGTTGTTCTTCCAACTTCTTTTCTTAGTCATGAGCTCCTTCAAGAACTTGGTGTAGAGTGGCATTTGTTCTATCGCTTCAGCAAAGGGTATGTTGATTTGCAGCTTCTTGAAGATTTCCAAAAATCTTAAAAACTGATTGTCATCTCCCTTCTTCTTTAGTTGCTGAGGGTATGGGACTCTTGGGATTTCTGGTTTCAGCACTCCTTCCCCTTTTTGTGAACTCAAAGTCGGAACTTGAGCTTCGTCCTGCTCTTCTTGTGGTTTCTGGGGGGTTTCCTTCAGTTCCTTCCCACTCCGAAGGGTGATAGCCTGACACTCCTCCCTTTTGGTTGAGTTAGTTTTACTGCGAAGGTTGTGGCTGGGAATTTGCTTGAATAAATAGCCAATTTGTGTCTCAAGCTTCTTGATGGCAGCATCCTGATTTTGTATATTTGACTGCACTTCCTCTCTGAATGCTTTACTGTCCTGGATATCCTTGCATATTCCTTCAAGTAGATTTTTAATCCTTGAGATTTTTTCGTCAAATGATGATAGGTCAGGTTGAGGAGGGTTGTTCTGGCCTTGATATGAATGTGGAGAGGTGTTGTTATTGGGATGTTGATATGGTCTAGATGTGAAATTGTTTAGATTTGGGTGTGTTTGATCAAGGCTTTGGTCTTGTTGATTTTCCCACCCAAAGTTTGGGTGATTCCTCCATCCAGGGTTGTAATTCTTGGAGTATGGATCATGGTTCTACCTAGGTGAATTCCCAATGTAGTTGGCTTGCTCCTGACTACCCTCTGCTTCTTCATTCACTCCTTCTTGGGTTGTTGATGAAGTGGAGATTGCTTCTACTTGGTTCCTCTCCATCTTCTTGGTGAGGTCAGCCAGCTGCTGGGTAATGAGCTTGTTTTGGGGCCAACAGAGCATCTACATTGTTTAGCTCCATTACTCCTCTTGTGTTCCCTCTTTCGGAAGCATAGAAGTAGTCGTTCTCTGCTACTGTTTTAATGACATCTATAGCCTCCTCAATGGTTTTCTTCTTATTCAAAGATCCTCTGGATGAATGCTCTACGGCCTTCTTTGACTCATAAGAGAGCCCTTCATAGAAAATGTGCAGCTGCACCCATTCGTTGAACATGTCAGGTGGACACCTCCTTGTCAGGTCTTTAAACCTCTCCCATGCTTCATATAGAGTCTCACCATCTTGTTGCCTGAAGGTTTGGACCTCAGCTCTCAGCCTATTGATTCTTTGAGGAGGGTAAAATCTTGCTAAGAATTTGTTCACCACGTCTTCCCAAGTTGTCAAGCTTTCCCTTGGAAAAGATTTCAGCCACTTGGCTGCCTTATCCCTGAGTGAGAATGGAAATAAAAGCAGTCTATAGGCGTCAGGATGAACACCATTAGACTTTACTGTGTCACATATTCTCAGGAAGGTGGTTAAATATTGATTTGGGTCCTCTTGGACACTTCCTCCAAACGAACAGTTGTTCTGCAAAAGGGTGATGAGCTGTGGCTTCAGTTCAAAATTGTTGGCATGGATGGTTGGCTTTTGAATGCTACTTCCATAGTTTCTTGGGTTTGGATTGATATAAGAGCCTAAAACTCTTCTATCCTCCCCAGTATGACTTGTTCGACCTCTTCCGCCATGGTTGTGAGCCTCTTCTTCATGATAGTTTTTCATGTTTTCTTCCATGTTTGGTTCAAAGTGTTCCTCAAAGTGTTCCTCCTCTTCTTCAGCACCAACTACACGTTTGTCTCTTGCCTACCTCCTTAGTCTAAGGAAGGTTCTCTCAGGTTCAGAATCAAAGGAAGTTGAAGCCCTGCTTCTTCTCCTTGTCATACAACCAACAAGTACAAGCAAAGAGAATAGGTGCAGAAAGTATATCTGTCAGAATTACTGTTAGTATGAGTGATGCAATATATCAAACAGTTAGTGGGTTAGTGAGATGAAATGTAAATAACAAAAAAAAAGTAGGGGGAAGGGAAGAAATTAACTAAAACAGGAAGTAAATAACTCAAACAGAAATTTAAATCAAACAAAAATAAAATGCTCAATCTAGTTATCCCCCAATCTAATCATTGTTGATGCACAATCAATCCTCGACAACGGCGCCATAAACTTGATGCACGAAAAACTTGTCTCATAAGAAATTTCCTTCGGCAAGTGTACCGAATTTGTCGTCAAGTAAAAACTTACAATAGAGTGAGGTCGAATCCCACAAGGATTGATTGATCAAGCAACTTTAATTAGAGGAATGTTCTAGTTGAGCGAATCAGAAATTGAGTTGAGAATTGTAGAGAATTAAATGCGGGAAAGTAAATGGCAGAAAGTAAATTGCAGAATCTTAAATGGTAATGGGGGAATTGCTCATAAATGTAAATGACATAAATTAAAGAGAATGGGTAAGATCAAAAATGGGGAGTTCATTGGGCTTAGGAGATGTTGCATTCTCCGGATCAATCTCATTTACATCTCTTCCTCAATCAATGTACTCATTGATCTCCTTGGCAATCTTAAGTGATTGAATTACAATTTCTTGTAATTCAATCTCTCAAATCTTGATCAATAGCCAATTCCTTGGTCAATTGCTCATGAGAAGAGATGAAGTATGGTCACTGATTATACCACATGCATTTCCCAAATCAAGCATTGAGAGGATTATAGTCACATATCCATCCAAACCCAATTTGGTCCAGCATGAGAAAGCATTTCTAGCTTGATCCCTTCATTCCTCTTCCAAGGTTCAGAAGAGATCCAAGTATGAATAGTTTCTTTTCCAAGATAACTACCCAATTGGATGAAGATCGAAAGCTTTCAAGTAATATCAAGAGAAAAGATAGAAGAAGAATAATGAAAACTAGTATTGATCCATCAAATTACAACAGAGCTTCCTAACCCAATGAAAGGGGTTTAGTTGTTCATAGCTCTGGAAAATGAAAACAAAGATGGAGAATACATGATGAAAACTAGAAGAGCAGAGAAAGTAAAATACAGGGAGTAGTTCTATGCTATTTTCCTACTCCCAGGAACTCCCTTAAATAATTCAAAGCTACTCCTATATATACTACTCTTCTCATCTTCTAGTTGGCTCTTCAAGTCTTGGGCCTTTGGATCTTGAGTTTGAAGCAGTTTTCTTCTTCATTTGGGCTTGGCTTTACTTGCAGAGAGAAAGTGTGAAGTGGGCAGAGATTTTAGCTCAGGACGTTAGGGTTGTTAACGTTTAGTGAAAATATGAGTTCGAGAACGTTAGTGACAATCAACTTTCTCACTAACGTTACTAAGTAAAGCCACCTTAACCTCAACGTTAGTGGCACAAACGTTGCCACCAACATTGCCTCTAGGTCCTTTGCACACGTTATTGGGACTTAACTTTCCCAATAACGTTGAAAAGCCCCCATTGCTCCTACGTTAGAGCCCACGTTAACTTAGTTAACGTGGCTCTTTAACGTGGTCTTGCCATCCTTCGAGAACATTAGTGACATTCAACATTGTCACTAACGTTCCAATGTGCCCCCATGTCTCACGTTAGAGTCCACGTTAACTAGGTTAACATGGCTTATAACGTGGCCATGCTTAGCTATCCCCAACGCTAGTGACAATGTTGAGTGTCACTAACGTTGGCTCATCATTCACTCATCCACGTTAACTAAGTTAACGTGGGAGTTAACGTGGCTCATAGTGGCTTGTGTGGCTCCTTCCAACGTTAGTGACAATGTTGAGTGTCACTAACGTTGGCCATCACCTTCTTCTCTTACGTTAGCCTCCACGTTAACTAAGTTAACATGGAAGTTAACGTGGCTCCTTGGGGTTGTGTGGTTGCTTCCAACGTTAGTGACAATGTTGGGTGTCACTAACGTTGTCGACCACTCTTGCCTCTTCACGTTAGCTTCCACGTTAACCAAGTTAACGTGGGAGTTAACGTGGCATTGTGCACTTAGGCCAACGTTAGTGACAATGTTGAATGTCACTAACGTTTGCTTTCTTTCCCCCTTTTAACGTTAGAGGCCACGTTAACTAAGTTAACGTGGACTCTAACGTGACCACTTATGAGCATTGGCCAACGTTAGTGATAATGTTAAGTGTCACTAACGTTGGCTCAAATTCCCTTCTTCACATTAGAGTTCACGTTAACTTAGTTAACGTGACTCTTAACGTGGGTAATGATGGCTTCGAGAGCGTCATTGGCAGTCACTTTTCTCATTAACTTTGCAAGTTACCTCCCATTCCTTGCTTCCTTTGGTCCTGAAATCAGGCAATAAAGTGCATCAAAGTTCTAGTCCAAGTCATGGGTAATGCAGAATACAATTTGTCACTAAACTCATGCAAAATCCTCATGAAATCATGTAAAATGCACAATGTATGATTGAATCAAGGTGTAAGTGAATATCTACCCAAAACTAGCTTATTTCCTAAGAAAATGCATGAAACTACCGTAAAAACAGTAAAGAAAAGGTCAGTAAAACTGGCCAAAATGCCCTGGCATCACACCTTTGAAAATTTGCAAGGGCATTGCATAATTCAAAAGGCATCCTTCTGTAAGCAAATACTCCAAATGGACAGGTGAATGAGGTTTTTTTTTGTCCTTGGGGTCTACCACTATTTGATTGTACCCAGAATAACCATCCAGGAAGCAGTAATAGGCATGGCAAGCCAATATTTCCAGCATCTGATCAATGAATGGGAGAGGAAAATGATCTTTCCTTGTGGACTCATTTAGTCTTCTATAATCTATGCACATCCTCCACCCAGTCACTGTCCTTGTAGGGATTAACTCATTCTTTTCATTGGAAATGACAGTCATCCCCCCTTTCTTTGGTACAACTTGGACCGGACTTACCCAAGTACTATCAGAGATTAGGTATATAATTCCAGCATTCTATAGCTTTATCACCTCTTTTTGAACCACTTCTTTCATGGCTGGGTTAAGCCTTCTTTGAGGCTACACCACAGGCCTTGAGTCTTCCTCCAACAAGATTTTATGCATTTAGATGGTAGGGCTTATGCCCTTGATATCATCAATCGTCTATCTCAGAGCTGTCTTGTGAGCTTTCAATATTTTAATCAGCTTTGTTTCTTCTTCCATGTTTAAGGAGGAGTTGATGATCATTGGCAAGGTCTCTTCTTCTCCAAGAAATGCATACTTGAGATGGGGAGGGAGGGTCTTTAATTCTTGCTTTGGCATTTCCTCTGTCTTGCTTTCAAGGGAAATTTCAAAGGCTGGTTTCTCTGTGACATCTTGATCAGTTCCCATGTCTTCTTCTTGTTTCTCCTGGACATTGATTTCAGACAGTTCTTCCATCAAGTCTTCTACCAATTCCACCCTCATATGCTTTTCCTTCTTAGGGAGATGTTGCATGGCTTTAAAGACATTGATGATCATTTTTTCATCATGCACTCTGAGGGTCATTTCACCTTTCTCCACATCAATAATAGCCCTTGTTGTAGCTAAAAAAGGTCTCCCCAAGATGATTGAGTTATGTCCTTCTTCTTCCATATCCAAGATGACAAAGTCGGCAGGGAAGATAAACTCTGCAATCTTCACCAATAAATTTTCTACAACTCTATTTGGTATCTTGAGTGATCTGTCAACCATTTGAAGTGACATTCTGGTGGGTTTGACTTCCTCTATTGCAAGCTTTTTCATTAGTGACAAGGGCATCAAATTGATGCTGGCTCCTAAGTCACATAGAGCTTTTTCCAAGGTCATGTTGCCTATGGTGCAAGATATGATGAAACTCCCAGGATCTTTGAGTTTTGGTGGGAGACCTCTTTGAATTACTGCACTGCACTCTTGTGTTAAAATCACTGTCTCCTTCTCATTCCAGCTTCTCTTCTTGTTGATGAGTTTCTTTAGAAATTTCGCATATAGAGGCATCTGTTCTAGAGCTTCAGCAAGTGGTATGTTAATTTCCAGCTTCTTGAAAACTTCCAGAAATTTGGGAAACTTTTGATCCTTGAGCTCTCTTTGCACTCTTTGAGGATATGGCAGAGGAGGGATGTAATGTTTAACTTCCTTCTTCTGTTCTTGTGGAGGCTCTATCATGACTTATTTTCCCTTCTTTGAAGCTTGAGATTATTTATCTTTCTTTCTGAGCTCTTCCTGGTCCTTTTCTTTAATTGTCACTTCTTCCTTGCTGTTGGCCTTATCATCCTCTGCTGGCTTCTTGTTAGCTTCTTTGTTATTCTCCAATGTCTTTCCACTCCTAAGTTGAATTACTTTACATTCTTCCTTGGGGTTGGGAATGGTGTCACTTGGTAGTGCATTGGTTGGTCTTTCGGCCACTGTTTGCTTGGACAATTGTCCAATTTGTCTTTCCAGGTTCCTTAGTGAAGCTTCATGGTTTTTATTGGCCAATTCTTGGTGTTTGATCATTTTCTCCATCATCATCTCCAAGTTGGAGATTCTTTGGGATTCTTGGGGTGGTTGTGGTTGAGTGTGGAATGTAGATGGGGAATGAAAGTTGTTTTGGTTAGTTGATGGGTTATTGGGTGGATAGGATTTGGCTAAAAATTTGATGACCAAATCATCCCAATTGGTGATGCTTTCCTTAGGGAAGGTTTCTAACCAATGCGTGGCTTTGTCTCTCAGTGAAAATGGAAATAGCAAGAGTTTATTGATGTCAGGGTGGACTCCATTGGTTTTGACAGTGTCACAAATTCTCAAAAACACAGAAAGTTGTTGGTTTGGGTCTTCAGCAGCACTTCCTTCATATTGACAATTATTCTGAGCCAAGGTAATCAATTGAGGCTTGAGTTCGAAGTTATTAGCATGGACATTGGGGGTTAGGATGCTGCTCCCACAATTCCTTGGGTTGGGGATAGTGTAAGAAGCTAAAACTCTTCTCTGAGGCTGGCCATTGTTGTTGGCCACATCCTCAGGTGGATTTGGAATGTTACCCTCCATCTCTTTATCCTCTTCTTCTGATTCTTCTTCTCCAATAACCCCCTTCCCTCTTGCTTCTCTTCTTCTTCTCAAAAGTGTTCTCTCTGGTTCAGAACCAAAAGAAGTGGATTCACCTCTTCTCCCTCCTGGCATACAACACGGACAAAACCAGAAAACTAAAATAAAACACTTTACTGATAGAGGGTGGTTAATGGTTAGTTGAAACAAAATATCAAACATTTAAAATGCTCAAGAAAAATAAAGAAAAAGTGCTTAATCTAGATTATCACCTACTTAATCATTGTTAATCTAAATCAATCCCCGGCAAAGGTGCCAAAAACTTGATGAGGGAAAAATGATTTCACACAAACTCACCGGCAAGTGTACCGGGTCGCATCAAGTAGTAACAACTCACAAGAGTGAGGTCAATCCCACAGGGATTGATGGATTGAGTAACTTTAGTATGGTGATGAATTTAGTTAAGCGAATATTTGATGATTTTTGGTGAAATTCGATTTACAGGAACTAAATTACAAGTAAACTAAAGTGCAGAAGAAGTAAATTGCAGAAATTTAAAGTGCAAGAAATTAAAAGAGCTGAAACTTAAATTGCAAGAAAAGTAAATAACTGAAACTTAAAGTGCAAGAAATTTAAATTGCAGAATCTAAATTGCTAGGAAACTTAAATTGCATGAAGAATAAAGGGATTTGGGTATTGGGAATCAAAACTGAATTGGAAAACGTAAATTGCAGTGAATTAGGGAACTCTTAGATGAAGAAATGCAAAAAATATATCAATCAGGATTTTAGTACCAAAACAGAAATGAAGAATTTGTAGAAGAAGATAAAACAGAAAGAAAACTTAGAACAATCTCAAAATCCTAAAAGAGAAATTGATAATTGCAGAAGAATAATGAAACAGAAAAGAAATTTAGATCTCAATTGCTCTTTTAATAGAACAGGAAGAAGAAATTGCAAAAGAAAGAAAAACAGAAAGTAAACTATGACCAGATCTCCAACTCATAAAACTATCAAAGGAAAAATAAAAGAAAGCTCCAAGATGAAGAAATTAAGAAGAATTCTTCATTCTGAAGTCAAAAGACACAAAACAGAAAGTAATAGTTGCAGAAAAGAGAAAGCAAAACAGAAAAGGAAAATTCAGATCTGATCTCAATTCTAAAATTCTAAAAAAATGAAAATTAAAAGAGAGCTCCCTGTGAAATCAAATGTTATCCTATTTATACACTTTTTAACTTAGTCTTCCAATACTTGGAGTGGGCTTTTTGGCCTATGAAGAAGTGGATCAAAATGGCTCCTCATTGCTGTCTCTAGGGGAACGTTGCATTCTCTAAGTGAGCGCAGCATTCATTCATCCACGCGTGCGCGTCTCTGACGCGTGCGCGTCCTTTTGCCTCTTTGCTCATCGACGCGTGCGCGTCATGTACGCGTGCACGTCACTATCAGTCTTCAGCTCCAAACATGCTCGCGCGCCCCTTTCACGCGTACGCGTCATTGATAGCGTTAACCTAGTGAGCGCTACATTGGCTTAGTGAACGCTGCACACGCGTGCGCGTCTTCCATGCGTGTGCATGGGTAGCAAATACCAATTTCTTGCTTTAGCATCACTCACACGTTGGCGTGATTCCTTCCAAATCCACCATCGACGCGTGCGCGTCAAGCATGCGTGCACGTCATTTCTAGAATTTTGCCTCCAATTTCAAATCTTGCCCGAAAACGCTGAGTAATCAAACATAGCGCTCTCTTCAAAAATGAGCGCCAACCACTTCCATGCGTACGCGTCATGAACACGTACACGTGGATCTTCAAAAATCCATCCCTGACACGTAAGCGTTTGTTACGCGTGCGCGTCACAAGTGAGCATGGTGTTCATTATTTGAACGCAACGCTATACTGCATGGCTTATTCTTTTCTTCATTTTCTCACCTAAAACCAACCAAACAAGCAATCAAAGTTTCACCAAAATCACAAGAATTTGCAACAATCATAATAATCACTTAGTTCTTGCATAAATCTCATGATTTTGTATAAAATAAATGATGTTTGATTGAATCACAATAATCATGAAATTTCACTCTAACCACTTACTTATTGTGCAAGAAAGTGCATAAAACCTAATGAAACAAATGAAAAATGCTTGTGAAACTAGCATAAGATGACTTGTCATCAGTAGCCAAAGAACCACAAGGATTATCAAGAAGGTTAATTCAAGAATTGGAGTTCAAGCATGGTGTAGAGCACAAGTGGGTAATTTCCGGAGGATGTTGGGTACTTCAAGGGTAGAATGAGATCTTTTCCATCCGGCTTGGAGCATGGAGATCAACAAGAAGGTGACCGGATGCCTAGAATATGGGATCCCGGAAGAGCCTCTTAGTGCAAGCATGGATGGAGGTTCAAGGAGGAGTGGAAACACAAGCCACCCTAGCTAGAGTCTCCTCATTAAGTCCAACTTAAGGACTATAAACCAAAGTGCTAGGTGGGAGACACCCCACCATGGTAACATCTTCCTTATCCTTTCTCTTTGTTTATAGTCTTAGTTTATTACATATTTGCTTGTCTGAGTTAGCTTAGAATTAGTTTAATTTCAAGTTTAGATAGGTTGAATTGCAAATGGATCATGATTTTGTGATGTTTTAAACGTTTTGGGGTTGATATGTTGATGTGCTAAGGCTTGGACCCTTAATTTTGAAAGAAAAAAGTTTTGAGAAACAGGGCACCTGTGCGTGCGCACCACCCTGTGCGCACGCACAAAATTGTATTTTCCACCATCTGTGCGAGCGCACGCCTCTGTGCACTCGCACACCCCTTGCAGCGCCCTCTGGTCGTAGCACTAGCATAGCTTGTGCATGGATGCTGCCCTATTTTTCTTGATCTATGCGTGCGCATTGCCTTGTGCGTATGCACGCGTCTTCCTTTTCGCGCCATCTGTGCGGCCGCACCGACGTGTGCGTCCGCACACCAGCTTGCAGCCTTTCTGGTGGGAGCGCTGGCTGAGCCTGTGCGCATGCACATTCTACCCTTTTCGCCCTTATGCGTGCGCACGGACTGTGTGTGTACGCACACATGTTCCATCCATAAAAAAAAAAAGCGTTCTGTGTGCGCGCACCGGCTTTTGCGTGTGCACACTTCTATTTTCGCCTTCTGATCGGAGCACTCGCACACCTTGTGTGAGTGCACCCCTCCCCTTTTCACATTATGTGCGTACGCACACATGTCTATGCGTACGCACAAGTGCTGTTTTGGGCAAAATTTTTATTTCTTTTCCATTTAAGCCTTCACGCACTTCCGCCCCCTCCACCCCCTCTCTTTTCTTGCTTCTTCCATGTTTTTCCTCTTGTTTTATTTAATCTTCATTGCATTTCATTTTTATTTTAGTTATTATCTTAGTTTTACTTTAGTTATTTCTATTTAAATAATTTATAAGTGTTTGTTTACTAGCGATAGGGTTGCCTCTTGATACAATGCAGTTATACTTTGCTTTAATATGCAAGTACCTAGTGGATTTGAATACTCATGTTTTGATTGTATCACTAGGGCAAATTATATAAGTGCATTGGATTAAGTGATTTGAGTTGAATTTACTTGTTCATCATGATTTATATATTAAAAATCATCACATGTCCAGTACTTGTTCCTTGTTAATGCTTTGCATTTGTTTGAGTGACCTAACTTGATTCTTATCAAGGTTATCACTTTTTGTAACAAGTACCCTTCCATGTGACCTTTTCATTATGCTTTATGATGAGTAGGGAGTTTTTGTAAATTATTGAATTGGTTGTTGTTTATTGTGCTATTTTATATTAATCTTGCGCTTTAACTTGCACAATTATAATAGCCAATATCTTAATCATTCAATTCACTTTCATAGTCACCTAAGGTTGCTTGTGCCTTAAGTTTCGCTCATTCTCCACTTGCAACCTTGGTTACCTAATTGAGGGACATATGGTAATTCTTTTGATTGTGTGATCCCCATTTACCCGGCCAATGTGTGTTGTTCTAAACCGTGCACACTTAGAACACACACATTCTCATACCACACACATCTCACTTTTCCTCAATTGTGTTTATTTGTTTACTCAGCAACCAAAACCCCTGAACCCACCAGCTGAAGGTGGAGCTTCATAGCTCCTCACCACCGGATTTTATTCGTGCACGGAGGACCGTGCAACGCTTAAGTGTGGGGGAGGATTCGTCATTTTGGGGTGTAAACTTTCTTTTCCCGAACACTTTGCACCTTATTTTTGTTTCTTTTTATTATGTTTCTTGTAGATATTTAGAATGCTTTTGGCTGTTGCATTGCATTTTTCTTTTGGTATATATATCTTAGCTTATGCATAGTTTATTTCTAGTTATTGCATCTTGCATTTTTGCATATTTTTTTTAGTATATATTTTATAGATAGAAGTTGTGATTGGATGATGTGAATAGCATAGTGCCTAGTTCAATTTTGTCCTAATTGTTCATGTTAGTTTTTGTAATGTTGAAAATTAGGAATAGAACTTGGAAAATTTTTGAAAATTGCATCCATCACAACATACATACATATAGGAAATAAGTTTGGTGAAACAACAAAGAATTTTCATGAAACCCTTTTTAGGGCGTGCCATTGATTGAATTGAAAAAAAATCTTTTTTCAACTTGCTTGAAGCATCCTTTTTCATAGAACATAGAAAAGAGCTAGAACAACATACCTTGGGAGATTTGAGCTCTAATAGATGGTTGCACATTTCCAACCATAAAGTTTATTCTTGTGCGATTACACTCCTTTTTTATTGTGATCATTGATTTTCATGAATCTATATGTCCTGTATTTGTTGTTTGATTGTATTTAGCATGATTGAGGCCATTCTTGTTATTGAACTCACAAACCTATATGGCCAACCCTTGCATTCACCTTTGTAACCCCTTTTTGAGCCTTTAAACCCCCTTTTGTTCTAATGCTAAGCACCTTATTCACCCTAAAGTGAAAAACCATTGATGTCCTTGGATTACTCTTTGATTAGCTTGGGTGGAGTAGTGTGTATACTCTAAGTGTGGGGGAAAATTGTTGGGAAACATTAGTGATAAGCTTATTCGGGATATTCATTGAGAAAACTTGGATAATAGAATAATACGCATGCATTCATTGTTCAATATATATGAAATAAAAAGCTAAATAAAGGATGCATATGTGTGTGTTTTGGAAAGAATATGCATGAGTAGAGGTGAGATAGGAGACAAATGGGTAGCTAGGTTGTTTTGTTATGTGTACATAGGATGATATAGGATTAGGTGGACACTTAAGCTAATCAAAGATGTAATTCACTAAGTCCACTTGACCATATTTTCCTTACCTGGACCCTAGCCCCATTACAACCTTCAAAAGACCTCGTGATATTTGCTTTTCATGCATCAAAAATTAGTTGATTGTTAGATGACTTGCAAATCTTTGAAAAACATGAGTAAAGGAGAATTAAGTGATTAAACTCTAAACACTGAGCGAATAGAGTGTAAACACATCCGGTGAGGGGTTCGATCGCTCAATTCTATGTCCTTGTTCCTTATATTTTATCTTCTTGCAAGTTGTTTGGTTGTTAATTTGAAAATCTCAATTCAAGTTTTTGGATTTTGGTTATATTGTTGTATCTTCTTACCCAGCCCTAAGATCTTATCTTCGATTGAGTGAAATTCTGTTGTTCGTTTACACCAAACCAATAGGACATTATAGATAGATATATATAGATAGTATATAGCATAGATACATGCATATAAATAGTGCATTCAATAAGTTGTTTCCCTTTTATCCTTCTGCTTTGTATGTGATTAGCATGAGGACATGCTATTGTTTAAGAATGAGGGAATTGATGAGTCCATATTTTTTCGTATATTTTGACTCAAATTGGATAGATTCTAGCACATGAACTCACACTTAAGCACCAAAATAGCATACTTTTGTGTTTTCTCTCTAGATCGTGCCTAAAGGTGAAAACATGCTCTTTTGTGCCTATTTTGACTAATTTTATTCCATTGACCTTCCATTCGATACCTTGATGTTATTTGTGAGTGATTTCAGACGAATAAGGTA
Source organism: Arachis hypogaea (assembly GCF_003086295.3). NCBI lineage: Eukaryota > Viridiplantae > Streptophyta > Magnoliopsida > Fabales > Fabaceae > Arachis > Arachis hypogaea. Next base: position 62,050,517 of record NC_092047.1, read on the forward strand.
GGAATGGCTTGGTGGGAATGGAAGAGGAGCATGCAATTGGGAGAAAGCATGAAGAAAACAAAGGAGGAGAGCACAATTATGCGTGCGTACGCACAGAGATGTGTACGTACGCACAAAATGGAAATCAGCATGCGTGCGTGCGCACAGCTACTTGTGCATACGCACGAGAACCCAGGTAGAGCGAATCCAGAGAATCGTGAAGTGTGTGTGTACACAACCATCTGTGCATACACACAAGAGGAAATTCAGCGAAGTGTGCGGACGCATACATCTATGCGTTCGGACAGGTCCCAGTGCGTGCCTTCATTAAAAATGCACGTGCACTCGCGATTTTGGGATTCCTTGGCCCATTTCTGAAGGCTTAAGGCTGAAGTCAAGGGCTATATGAAGGGAGCAACACCATATATGAAGGCATTAGGACTTAGACATAATTTTTGATAGTTTTACATAGTAGGAATAGGAGTAGTGTAGAAAAGAAAATTCTCTCTTAGGTTTAAATTAGGGTTTTGTAGCATTTTATTCTTCAAGTATGATTTTTTATTCTAGCAATTGCATTATAATTATTTCTTTAATTTCTCCTTTAATTACATTACTTGTCCTACACTTTTATCTATTTCAAATTTTCTTGTCCATATTTACATAGCTTTGCAATTTTGGATTTCCAATTGTTGAATTTGATGTTTGATGCTTATTTTATATTTGTGGAGTTGCTTTTGATGCTTGTTATCATTTATGCTTCATAGCTTTCATGATTTTCTCAATTTTACGATATTTTATGTTTATACCCTCTATGTGTTTGATGAAATATCAATTTTGATTATGGGATAATTTCCACCCCTTGGCTTGGGGAAAAATGAGTCTATGGATTACTGGAGCCATAATATCCAAGATTTAGTGATAGTTCTTGGGAAGTTAGTTGATTCTTGTTTCCATTAAAGCTAGCCTTTTATCAACTAGTTTGGTAAGTTAGTTAGAACTTATGGATAAAGGTCAATTATGCTTGCTTGACTTACTCCTCGATGTTTAGGGTTAACTAGGCGAGATTAACTCATGATAACTATCATAGTTGTGGTTATGGCAAGGAAGGGATTCCATAACTTATCCCAAGTCAAGGTTTCATTTATGTTTTGAACTACTTTTTCATTACTTCATAGCTTTACTTGTCCATATTGCATACATAGTTCTTTTGTTCTTTCATTAGCTTATTAATTACAATTTCGTCTAGTTCTTTTATCTCTTTATTTGTTTATTGCAATCATTGAAAACCCCTTTGCCCTTGATGACAAGTCATCTTAGGCTAGTTTCACAAGCCTATTTCATTAGTTTTTACTTGGTTTTCATGCATATTTAGGCAACAAATAAGTGTTTGAGTGAGAATTTCATGCTTGTCTTGATTCAATCAAACATTGGTAATTTTATGCAATCTCATTAGATTTCTTGCAAGATTTAGTTGATAATATGAAAGATGCAAGATTTGATGATCATGCCAAGGCTTTGACGTATTTGTTTGGTTGATTTCAGGTGAAAATGAAGAGGAAGAAGGGCAGAGCAGAGTAACGTTGCGTTCAAAGAAAGAACGCCACGCTCAGTAAGTGACGCGCACGCGCATAAGACGCTTATGCGTCAGGGGAAAATTTTGAAGACCCACGCATACGCGTGAATGACGCATACGCGTGGAAGTGTTTGGCGCTCGTTTTTAAAAGAGAGTGCTACGTTCATTTACTCAGCGTTTTTGGGCAGATTAAAATTTGGAGGCAAAGTTTTGCAAACGACGCGCACACGTGCTTGACGCGCACACATCGATGGTGCACCCAGGACAAAGCACGTGTATGCGTGGCTGGCGCCGAAGCATGGAATTGAGGTTTTGCTACCCATGCGCACGCGTACATGATACGCATGCATGGGGCAGCGCTCATTAAGCAAACGTAGCGCTCATTAAGAGAACGCTGCAAAGGACGCGTACGCGTGAGTGATGCTTACACGTTGATGGTCGAAAATGCAAAAGCACGCGCAAGCGTGAAGGACGCGTACGCGTGGGTGCCCAAACGCTCCGTTCTCTAAATGAACACTACGCTCTCCTGGAAGCTGCAACTCTGGCCTAATTAATTCCAATTCAAGCCCATTGAAGCCCCAAAGCAAGCATAGTCCAATTGACGTCACTAAAAGGCACAAGGATCATCTAGAATAGGAATTTTGTATTTAATTGTAATTTATTTTCAATCTGAATTTCATTTAGTAGTTTAGGAAGCCTATATAAAAGCATCAGTTTCATTTGAGAAAAAAGAAACACGCACAGTAGGAGTAGGAGTAGAATAGAGGCTCAGGTTGGAGGATTAGAGACTCCAGATCTCTCTTGGAGGATTAGAGACTCCAGAGAGCTTAGCATAGTTGATACTCTTTTATATTTCTGCACTTTTTTACAATTCAGCTTATGCAATTTAAATTTCTGCAATCCTCTGCTACAATTTCCTTTCTGCAAGTTTTACATTTCTGTTCATGTTCATCAGTTTTATTTACTTTCCTGCAATTTAAATCTTCTACAATTGTTCTGAGTTTTGATTTACTGCTTGATTTAATTTTCCAGTACCCAATTCCCTTTACATTTGCTGCACTTTACATTTCTTGCTCTTTAAGCTTCTGTCAAATTTACTTTCTACAATTTATAATTCTTGCAATTCACTCTCTGTTAGTTTAATTTCATTCAATTCACTACTGTCTGCTTGACTAGATTGACCACTCACTAAAGTTGCTTGATCCATAAATCCCTGTGGGATCGACCTCACTCTTGTGTGTTATTACTACTTGATACGATCCGGTACACTTGCCGGTGAGATTGTGTGGAATCATTTTTTCCTCATCAAGTTTTTGGCGCCGTTGCCGGGGATTGATTTAGATCGACAATGATTAAGTGGGTGAGAAGTCTAGATTAAGAATTTTCTTTATTTTTGTCCTTTTAATTTTCTGTTTTAAACTGATACCAAGGTGTTTGAGTTATTGCCTCACTAAAAAATTCTTCTCTGTGACATGAATTTCAATTTTCATTGGTGATGTGTTTTACAAAATTCAAATGGAGGTCAACTCATCTTGTGATCAAACAAATTTTATGGGATATTACCCACCATCACCAATTGACTATTCTAATAGTGACTGAGAATATCACCAAGAAATCATAGATTCTAAGAGCACTCCAATCAATGGAGATATGCTTCAGAGCCACAAGATGAGTAAGACAATTTTATGAGATATTGCCCACCATCACAATATGATCCAAGTCATTATCCTAGTGATGGCTGGGAATATCACCAAGAAATGATAGATGATGAAGCAATTCACATGAGATATGATCCAGAACCACAAGATGATTTATATCATCACCCTCATGGTGTCTGGACATGTCAACAAGAGTGTGAACAATCAGTTGAAATGGGACACTTCCTAGAGACACAATATGATCCAGATTTTGATGAGTTTAACAACTACTCATATTGTGGCTGGGAAGGTCAAAATCAAAGAGATCTTAGTAATCCATACTTTGTTCATCAAGAGACATCTTCACTGGAGTGTAATTTCCATAAATTCATGCAAGATTGTCCCCCAATGCCACAAGATGATCCATATTGTGATGAATTCCACAATTCTTCAAGTTGTGATTGGGAGGATCAAAACCAAAAAGCACTTGACAGTTCATACTCCACTTATCAAGAGTCATCATAACTTGAGCAAACCTTCAATTCATTCATGCAAAATTGTCTGACCTCACCTCCCAGTTTCTCATGTGAAAATTCTTCATCACTTGATGATACCTCAACACAATATTTCCTCCACGATCCATACTAACCACAAAATTCATTCCACAATTCACAAAATTCATTCCATGTCCCTCAAAACATCACCACAACACATCCATGCCCACAAAATTACTCTCAACCTTCATCCCTTGAGCTAGCATTTGAACAATACCTACAAACATCCATAGACTCTTGGAAAGAGCAAGAAACCCTTTGCAATAAGATGGATGGATATTTGGTGCAAGCAAGGAGAAACAAAGAAGTGCTAAGCAAGGGAGATGAAGACTAATTGATGGATGTGAAGGAGGAAGTAGAAGAGAAAGATAAAGAGGCTACTGTATCAAGTGAAATTTCAATGGAGGAGGAGGTTGTGGAGGTATTTGAACCTGAGACTACATATCTACAGAAGCCACTTGAGATGACAAAGGAACATGAAAATTCACAACCCCCACAAACTTTTCTAAACCAAAAACTCTCAACACTTGAATATGTCATTGAAAAATATGAAGAGGAGATGAAGAAATCTTGGGAAGAACAACAAATCTCCTCCATAAAAGTGTAATTAAAACAAATGTTGAGTGCAAAGAAGGAAGTAAAAGGGGAAGATGAAGAAGTTCCTGTACCAAGAGATGTTTCAATGAGGAATGAGGTTGTGGAGATATATGAGCCTAGGATTTCATATCCACAGAGGCTAATGGAGGTGATAGAAAACCATGAGGACTCACTCCCAGAGAACTTAATGGAAGATCATGCAGAGGAAAATGAGGAATTCTATCAGGGAAGTCCACACTCAAATGAAGCAGAGAAGTGCATAAAGGTAGGGCTCATGGAACCATCAATTCAAAAGGCTCTTGATGAAGATAAAACTCCAATAATCACACAGCAACCATGTTTTGAAATCAAAGAAGTGAAGGCAATCAACAACAACACCGAAGAGAGGATTGTGACCAAGCTACCATTGAACATATCAAGGAAGAAGGAGAGGTCAACCACAAGCAATCCAACCCCTGGACCACCAGCAAAAAAGCTCAATCAAGCAATTAACAAAAGGAAGCTTGCTGAGAAGAGGACAAGAAAGGGGACACTAACTGGCTCCTCTTTACCATTGAGGTCATTCCTCTTAACAAACTGGAAGAAGAGGAAGAAAGTCATCAGCTACAGGTCAGTAGTTTTTCCTTTCTTAGTTATTTTAATAAAGGAGTTAAGTAGATTTCTCTGTATTGCAAAGAGCTAAGTTTGATGTTGCACACCAAAATAATTAAGGGGTGAATGTTGGATGCTAAGTTTGGTGTTCCACCAAACATTTCATTAAGAACACATTGCACCCTCAGCATGACTAGTCTCGGCTCCAAACAATCAGAGAAACTACTTAATAATTGTTATATTTCTAGTTTTTAGTTTGTTTTCTAGTTTATATTTGTTTTCTAGTTCATAGTCTACTTTCTTAATAAAAAGTACTTGATGTTTCATGCATGTATTTATTCTGCTGCATATAGAAGTAGGCAAGGAACTATGTTTGGTGTTCCCTGATGACAAGTCATCTTACGCTAGCTTTTCAAGCACTTTTCACTTGTTTCATTAGGTTTTATGCACTTTCTTGCACAATAAGTAAGTGATTTCGAATGGATTTTCATGGTTATGTTAAACCAATCAACCATCATTTAATTGACACAAAATCATAGGATTTAAGCTCGAATTAGTTGATTTTATGAATGATTTAGAAATCTTGTGAATTTGGTGATACTTTGACATGTTTGTTTGGTTGCTTGTAGGTGAAGAAATAGTGAAGAAAAGAAAGAACCATGAAAGCGTGCCTTACCAAAGCGTGGCCATGGCCGTAAAAGCGTAGCACTCAACCAAGGAACAAGGCCAGTGCTTAAGGAAGTAAAGGCATGTAGCACTCAAAGAGTGAGCTGTAACGACCCAATTTTTAGTACGCCTAGGACATACCAGAAACCGAGTGCTACCAATTTGTCATCCTAATTATTATCTATTATTTATTATATGAGCCTGATTCGTTGTTAAAAGCGTAGTTAGTTAGTGAGGTACTTTTTTTTTTCCTGAAAACGTTTGGATTAATAAACATAATCATTTATAATCAATTCACAAATAAAAACAGATAAAACAGTTATAAACAATCACACATAAATACATCACAAGCAACTAACAACATTTAGTGATCCAGCCTTTATTAGAGTATAGACTTTTAGTTAGAACTCCCCTAGATATAGCTAGATAATAACTATATGCATATACATATATACAACATCCCAGGTCCTGACCTGTTCAAGAGGTCCCTAAGCTGGCACTTAGGCTAGCCTAGACTATATACTCGCCTAGTCCCTCTAAAATACTAAAGCGAGGGAAAGTGCATTCTAAGTCTTCAAAACTCAAGTCAGGTGGAACGTTACCAAAAGATGGAACATCATCTACTATTCCTCTGCACGATCCGACGTTGCCATATGACGTCTCTCTGGTACCTCATCAGGTAGCCACACAACAGGAGTCTCGTACACAGGATTTAGGCTAAAGTGCGCATACAAACGGGGTGCAGACATCGGCTGGTCTCATAGTATATACATATAAATAGATAAAGAGATTCACCCTAGACTCAGAAGACTACCTAGAGCGGAATCCTCTTTGCGAAACGGTCATCAGTAGATTACGGAAGGGTACTCCTGCTTCCATCTGAAGGGGGAAGGGAGAGAGAAGGGGTAAGAACTGGGGAGTTCTTAGTAGTGCCGGAATTATTAGTTAAGTTCATTAATTTGTGTTGCTTAGCAGATATATAGCAGAATACCGAGAAGTAGTGAACAGAAGATACAGATAAATAGAGAAAATAGAGAAAACAAAAAGCAAAACACAAACAAAAGAATACAAGAAAACAAAACACAGACACAGTGAATAGAATACTAACAAAGAAAGCATACATTCATTCAACAATCATAACAGAGGAAATGCACAACCAAGTATGATGCATATCTGTCCTATGCAGGTAATGAGCGGATAATTTATACGCTTTTTGGCATTGTTTTTAGTATGTCTTTAGTAGGATCTAGTTACTTTTAGGGATGTTTTTATTAGTTTTTATGTTAAATTCACATTTCTGGACTTTACTATGAGTTTGTGTGTTTTTCTGTGATTTCAGGTATTTTCTGGCTGAAATTGAGGGACCTGAGCAAAAATCAGGTTCAGAGGTTGAAGAAGGACTGCAGATGTTGTTGGATTTTGACCTCCCTGCACTCAAAGTAGATTTTTTGGAGATACAGAACTCCAAATGGTGCGCTTCTAATTGCGTTGGAAAGTAGACATCCAGGGCTTTCCAGCAATATATAATAGTTCATACGTTTCTCGAGTTTAGATGATGCAAACTGGCGTTGAACGCCAGTTCCATGTTGTAGTCTGGCGTTCAGCGCCAGAAACAAGTTGCAAAGTGGAGTTCAACGCCAGAAACACGTTACAAACTGGCGTTCAACTCCAAGAATGACCTCTCCACGTGTAAACTTCAAGCTCAGCCCAAGCACACACCAAGTGGGCCCCGGAAGTGGATTTCTACATCATTTACTCAATTCTGTAAATCCTAGTAACTAGTTTAGTATAAATAGGACTTTTTACTATTGTATTAGACATCGTGGGATGTATAGTTCTTAGATCATGGGGGCTGGCCATTCGGCCATGCCTGAACCTTTCACTTATGTATTTTTCAACGGTAGAGTTTCTACACACCATAGATTAAGGTATGGAGCTCTGCTGTTCCTCATGATTCAATGCAAAGTATTACTATTTTTCTATTCAATTCAACTTATTCCGCTTCTAAGATATCCATTCGCACCCAAGAACATGATGAATGTGATGATTATGTGACGCTCATCATCATTCTCACTTATTAACGCGTGTCTGACAAACACTTCCGTTCTATATGCAAACAAGCTAGAATGAGTATCTCTTAGATATCTAATACAGAGGACCGAGTCCGAGATATTAGAATCTTCGTGGTATAAGTTAGAACCCATGGATGGCCATTCCTGAGATCCGGAAAGTATAAACCCTGTCTGTGGTATTCCGAGTAGGATCTGGGAAGGGATGGCAGTGACGAACTTCAAACTCGCGAGTGCTGGGCGTAGTGACAGACGCAAAAGGAGGGTGAATCCTATTCTAGTATGATCGAGAACCTCCAGATGATTAGCCGTGCCGTGACAGAGTATTTGGACCATTTTCACAGAGAGGATGGGATATAGCCATTGACAACGGTGATGCCCTACATAAAGCTTGCCATAGAAAGGAGTAAGACTGATTGGATGACGACAGCAGGAAAGCAGAGGTTCAGAGGAATGAAAGCATCTCTATACGCTTATCTGAAATTCTCACCAATGATATACATAAGTATCTTTATCTTTATTTTCTGTTTATTTATTATTATGATTCGAAAACTCCATAACCATTTAATATCCGCCTGACTGAGATTTACAAGATAACCATAGCTTGCTTCATACCAACAATCTCCGTGGAATCGACCCTTACTCACGAAAGGTTTATTACTTGGACGACCCAGTGCACTTGCTGGTTATTTGTGCGAAGTTGTGAAGTTATGTTTGGACCATGGTACTGTGCACCAGGTTTTGGCGCCATTGCCAGGGAGAGAACGAACAACAAATTTTACAACCTGAGTAACAATTTCGCATACCAGGTTTTTGGCGCCGTTGCCGGGGATTGTTCGAGTTTGGACAACTGACGTTTCATCGTGTTGCTCAGATTGGGTAATTTTCTTCTTATTTTGTTTTCAAAAACTTTTCAAAATTTTTCTTTATTTTTTTCGTTTTTCCAAAATTTATTTTCGAAAAATATAAAATAAAAATACAAAAAAATTTATAAAATCATAAAATCAAAAATATTTTTATGTTTCTTGTTTGAGTCTTGTGTCATGTTTTAAGTTTGGTGTCAATTGCATATTCATCTTTCATTTTTCAAAAATTGCATTCATGCATTCATAGTGTTCTTCTTGATCTTCAAGTTGTTCTTGGCTAGTCTTCTTGTTTGATCTTCATATTTTCTTGTTTTGTGTCTTTTCTTGTTTTTCATATGCATTCTTGCATTCATAGTGTCTATACATGAAAAATTTCTAAGTTTGGTGTCTTGCATGTTTTCTTTTTTTGAAAATTTTTCAAAAATAAGTCTTGATGTTCATCTTGATCTTCAAAGTGTTCTTGGTGTTCATCTTGACATTCATAGTGTTCTTGCATGCATTGTGTGTTTTGATTCATAATTTTTATGTTATGAGTCTTTTTCATGTTTTTCTCTTTCATCATTAAAAATTCAAAAATCAAAAAAATATCTTTCCCTTTTTCACTCATAAATTTCGAAAATTTGGATTGACTTTTTCAAAAATTTTTAAAATCTAGTTGTTTCTTATGAGTCAAATCAAATTTTCAATTTGAAAATCTTATCTTTTTCAAAAGCATTTTCAAAAATCAAATCTTTTCCATTTTTCTTATTTATTTTCGAAAATTTTAAAAATATTTTTCAAAAATCTTTTTCTTAATTTTATCTCATAATTTTCGAAAATATCATCAAAAAATTAATGTTTTGATTCAAAAATTTCAAGTTTGTTACTTGCTTGTTAAGAAAGATTCAAACTTTAAGTTCTAGAATCATATCTTGTGATTACTTGTGAGTCAAGTCATTGATTTTGACTTTTAAAAATTCAAATCTTTTTCAAATTAAAATTTCAATCATATCTTTTTCAAATTCAATTTCAAAATCTTTTCTAACTTCTTATCTTTTTAAAATTGATTTTCAATTCTTATCTTTTTGTTTCAATCATATCTTTTTAAATTTCAATAATATCTTTTCCAAAAATAAATTTCAAAACTTTTTCAACCAATCTTATCTTATTGTTTCAATCATATCTTTTTCAAAACTACCTAACTAATCCTCTCTCTCTTATTTTCGAAAATTCCCTCTCTCCTTTTTCAAAATTCCTTTTTAATTAACTAATTGTTTTAATTTTAATTTAACTTTAACTTTAATTTTCAAAATCTAACTTTCAATTTTATTTTTTATTTTAATTAAATTTTGAAATTCTCTCTCTCATCTCCTTCTATTTATTTATTCATCTACTAACACCTCTCTTCCATCCAAAAATTCGAACACCACCTCCCTCTCTATGTTCGAGTTTTCCCTCTTCTCTTCTTTACATTACATTCTTTTCTTCTTCTACTCACACAAAGGAATCTCTATACTGTGACATAGAGGATTCCATATTTTCTTTGTTATTCCCTTCTTTGTCATATGAGCAGGAGCAAGGACAAGAACATTCTTGTTGAAGCAGATCCTGAACCTGAAAGGACTCTGAAAAGGAAACTAAGAGAAGTTAAAATACAACAATCCAGAGACAACCTTACAGGAATTTTCGAACAAGAAGAGGAGATGGTAGCCGAAAATAATAATAATGCAAGGAAGATGCTTGGTGACTTTACTGCACCAAATTCCAATATACATGGAAGAAGCATCTCCATCCCTACCATTGGAGCAAACAATTTTGAGCTTAAGCCTCAACTAGTTTCTCTGATGCAACAAAACTGCAAGTTTCATGGACTTCCATCTGAAGATCCTTTTCAGTTCTTAACTGAATTCTTGCAGATATGTGATACTGTTAAGACTAATGGAGTAGATCCTGAGGTCTACAGGCTTATGCTTTTCCCGTTTGTTGTAAGAGACAGAGCTAGAACATGGTTGGACTCTCAACCTAAAGATAGCCTGAACTCTTGGGGTAAGCTGGTCACGGCTTTCTTAGCCAAGTTCTTTCCTCCTCAAAAGCTTAGTAAGCTTAGAGTGGATGTTCAAACCTTCAGACAGAAGGAAGGTGAATTCCTCTATGAAGCTTGGGAGAGATACAAGCAACTGACCAAAAAGTGTCCTTCTGACATGCTTTCAGAATGAACCATCCTGGATATATTCTATGATGGTTTATCTAAGCTATCAAAGATGTCATTGGATACTTCTGCAGGTGGATCCATTCACCTAAAGAAAATGCCTGCAGAAGCTCAAGAACTTATTAACATGGTTGCTAACAACCACTTTATGTACACTTCTGAGAGGAATCCTGTGAGTAATGGGACGCCTCAGAAGAAGGGAGTTCTTGAAATTGATGCTCTGAATGCCATATTGGCTCAGAACAAACTATTGACTCAGCAGGTCAATATAATTTCTCAGAGTCTGAATGGAATGCAAGCTGCATCTAACAGTACTCAAGAGGCATCTTCTGAAGAAGAAGCTTATGATCCTGAGAACCCTGCAATAGTAGAGATAAATTATATGGGTGAACCTTATGGAAACACCTATAACCCCTCATGGAGAAATCACCCAAATTTCTCATGGAAGGATCAACAGAAGCCTCAACAAGGCTTTAATAATGGTGGAAGAAACAGGTTTAACAATAGTAAACCTCTTCCATCATCCACTCAGCAACAGACAGAGAATTCTGAGCAGAATCTATCTAGCTTAGCAAATTTAGTCTCTGATCTATCTAAGGCCACTCTGAGTTTCATGAATGAAACAAGGTCCTCCATTAGAAATTTAGAGGCACAAGTGGGCCAACTGGGTAAGAAGATCACTGAAACTCCTCCTAGTACTCTCCCAAGCAATACAGAAGAGAATCCAAAGAGAGAGTGCAAGGCCATTGATATAACAATCCTGGCCGAAACCACAAAAGAGGAAGAGGACGTGAATCCCATCCTGGGATGTCCAATGATCAACAAGGAGTTTCCCTCTGAGGAACCAAAGGAATCTGAGGCTCATCTAGAGACCATAGAGATTCCATTGAACCTCCTTATGCCCTTCATAAGCTCTGATGAGTATTCTTCTTCTGAAGAGAATGAGGATGTTACTGAAGAGCAAGTTGCCAAGTACCTTGGTGCAATCATAAAGCTGAATGCCAAATTATTTAGTAATGAGACTTGGGAAGACGAACCTCCCTTGCTCATCAATGAATTGAGTGATCTGGATCAACTGACATTGCCTCAGAGGAAACAGGATCCTGGAAAATTCCTAATACCTTGTACCACAGGCACCATGACCTTTGAGAAGGCTCTATGTGACCTTGGGTCAGGAATAAACCTCATACTACTCTCTGTAATGGAGAAACTGGAAATCCTTGAGGTACAAGCTGCTAGAATCTTATTAGAGATGGCAGACAATTCCAGAAAACAGGCTTATGGACAAGTAGAGGACGTGTTAGTAAAGGTTGAAGGCCTTTACATCCTTGCTGATTTCATAATCCTAGATATTGGGAAGGATGAGGATGAATCCATCATCCTTGGAAGATCCTTCCTAGCTACAGCAAGAGCTGTGATTGATGTTGACAGAGGTGAACTAGTCCTTCAATTGAATGAGGACTCCCTTGTGTTTAAAACTCAAGGTCATTCTTCTGTAAACATGGAAAAGAGGCACAGTAAGCTTCTCTCACTACAGAGTCAACCAGAGCCCCCCACAGTCAAACTCTAAGTTTGGTTTTGGAAGGCCACAACCAAAGTCTAAGTTTGGTGTTGGAAAGTCTCAAAAATGCTCTGAACATCTGTGAGGCTCCATGAGAGCCCACTGTCAAGTTATTGACATTAAAGAAGCGCTTGTTGGGAGGCAACCCAATTTTTATTTATCTAATTTTATTTTTATTGTTCTTTCATGTTTTATGAGGTTCATGATCATGTGGAGTCACAAAATAAATCCAAACATTAAAAATAGAATAAAAAACAGCAGAAGAAAAATTACACCCTGGAGGAAGGACTTACTGGCGTTTAAACGCCAGTAAGGAGCATCTGGTTGGCGTTCAATGCCAGAACAGAGCATGGATCTGGCGTTGAACGCCAGAAACAAGCAACATCCTGGCGTTCAGACGCCAGGAATGCACCCTGAGGAAAGCTGGCGCTGAACGCCAGAAACATGCTGCATCTGGGCGTTGAACGCCCAGAACAAGCATCAATTCGGCGTTTAAACGCCAAAATTGCTTGCAAAGGCATTTTACATGCCTCAATGGTGCAGGGATGTAAATCCTTGACACCTCAGGATCTGTGGACCTCACAGGATCATCTCAGGATCTGCGAACCCCACAGGATCCCCACATACCTCCACTCATACTCTCCCCTCTTCTCATTCATCCTCTCTTCCCAATAAACACCCTTCCCACCCAAACCCACCCACTATGGCCGAACCTACTCCCTCTCCCCTCACTATATAAACCCCTCCATCCCTCCTTCATTTTCACATAACACAATCCTCTCTTCCCCTTCTTGGCCGAAACACAACCCTCTCTCCCTCTCTTCCATATCTTCTTCTTCTTCATCTATTCTTTCTTCTCTTGCTCGAAGGTGAGCAACATTCTAAGTTTGGTGTGGTAAAAGCATAGCTTTTTTATTTTTCCATAACCATTGATGGCACCTAAGGCCAGAGAAACCTCTAGAAAAGGGAAAGGGAAGACAAAAGCTTCCACCTCCGAGTCATGGGAGATGGAAATATTCATCTCAAGGGTCTATAGCTCAGTGGTAGAACATTTGACTGAAAATCAAGAGATCCCTGAGATGCCTCAGGGGATACATTTTCCTCCACATAATTATTGGGAGCAACTAAGGATAGGAGCACCAAGAGCACTCCATCATCCTCAATGAAATTAGAGAAGATCAAAGAGCTATGAGGGAGGAGCAACAAAGACAAGGAAGAGACATAGAAGAGCTCAAGGACATCATTGGTTCCTCAAGAAGGAAACGCCACCATCACTAAGGTGGACTCATTCCTTGTTCTCAAATTTTCTGTTTTTCGTTTTCTTTATGTTAAGTGCTTATCTATGTTAGTGTCTTATTACATGATCATTAGTATTTAGTAACTTTGTCTTAAAGTTTTGAATGTCCTATGAATCCATCACCTCTCTTAAATGAAAAATGTTTTTAATTCAAAAGAACAAGAAGTACATGAGTTTCGAATTTATCCTTGAACTTAGTTTAATTATATTGATGTGGTGACAATACTTTTTGTTTTCTGAATGAATGCTTGAATAGTGCATATGTCTTTTGAAGTTGTTGTTTATGAATGTTAAATATGTTGGCTCTTGAAAGAATGATGACAAGGAGACATGTTATTTGATAATCTAAAAAATCATAAAAATTATTCTTGAAGCAAGAAAAAGCAGTGAATACAAAAGCTTGCAAAAAAAAATAGAAAAGAAAAAAAATAGCGAAAAAAATTTTTAGAAAAGAGAAAAAGCAAGCAGAAAAAGCAAAAAGCTCTTAAAACCAAAAGGCAAGAGCAAAAAAGCCAATAGCCCTTAAAACCAAAAGGCAAGGGTAAATAAAAAGGATCCAAGGCTTTGAGCATCAGTGGATAGGAGGGCCTAAAGGAATAAAATCCTGGCCTAAGCGGCTAAACCAAGCTGTCCCTAACCATATGCTTATGGCGTGAAGGTGTCAAGTGAAAACTTGAGACTGAGCGGTTAAAGTCAAGGTCCAAAGCAAAAAGAAGAGTGTGCTTAAGAACCCTGGACACCTCTAATTGGGGACTTTAGCAAAGCTAAGTCACAATCTGAAAAGGTTCACCCAATTATGTGTCTGTGGCATTTATGTATCCGGTCGTAATACTGGAAAACAAAGTGCTTAGGGCCACGGCCAAGACTCATAAAGTAGTTGTGTTCAAGAATCAACATACTGAACTAGGAGAATCAATAACACTATCTGAACTCTGAGTTCCTATAGATGCCAATCATTCTGAACTTCAATGGATAAAGTGAGATGCCAAAACTATTCAAGAGGCAAAAAGCTACAAGTCCCGCTCATCTGATTGGAGCTATGTTTCATTGATAGTTTGGAATTTATAGTATATTCTCTTCTTTTTATCCTATTTGATTTTCAGTTGCTTGGGGACAAGCAACAATTTAAGCTTGCTGTTGTGATGAGTAGATAATTTATACGCTTTTTGGCATTATTTTTAGTTTGTTTTTAGTAGGAACTAGTTACTTTTAGGGATGTTTTTATTAGTTTTTATGTTAAATTCACATTTCTGGACTTTACTATGAGTTTGTGTATTTTTCTGTGATTTCAGGTATTTTCTGGCTGAAATTGAGGGACCTGAGCAAAAATCAGATTCAGAGGTTGAAGAAGGACTGCAGATGCTGTTGGATTCTGACCTCCCTGCACTCAAAGTGGATTTTTTGGAGCTACAGAACTCCAAATGGCACGCTTCTAATTGCGTTGGAAAGTAGACATCCAGGGCTTTCCAGCAATATGTAATAGTTTATATTTTAACCGAGTTTAGAAGACGCAAACTGGCGTTGAACGCCAGTTCCATGTTGCAGTCTGGCGTTCAGCGCCAGAAACAAGTTGCAAAGTGGAGTTCAACGCCAGAAACACGTTACAAACTGGCGTTCAACTCCAAGAATGACCTCTCCACGTGTAAACATCAAGCTCAGCCCAAGCACACACCAAGTGGGCCCTGGAAGTGGATTTCTACATCATTTACTCAATTCTGTAAACCCTAGTAACTAGTTTAGTATAAATAGGACTTTTTACTATTGTATTAGACATCTTGGGACGTTTAGTTCTTAGATCATGGGGGCTGGCCATTCGGCCATGCCTGAACCTTTCACTTATGTATTTTTCAACGGTAGAGTTTCTACACACCATAGATTAAGGTGTGGAGTTCTGCTGTTCCTCATGATTCAATGCAAAGTACTACTGTTTCTCTATTCAATTCAACTTATTCCGCTTCTAAGATATCCATTCGCACCCAAGAACATGATGAATGTGATGATTATGTGATGCTCATCATCATTCTCACTTATGAACGCGTGCCTGAAAAACACTTCCGTTCTACATGCAAACAAGCTAGAATGAGTATCTCTTAGATATCTAATACAGAGGATCGAGTCCGAGATATTAGAATCTTCGTGGTATAAGTTAGAACCCATGGATGGCCATTCCTGAGATCCGGAAAGTCTAAACCTTGTCTGTGGTATTCCGAGTAGGATCTGGGAAGGGATGGCTGTGACGAACTTCAAACTCGCGAGTGCTGGGCGTAGTGACAGACGCAAAAGGAGGGTGAATCCTATTCCAGTATGATCGAGAACCTCCAGATGATTAGCCGTGCCGTGACAGAGCATTTGGACCATTTTCACAGAGAGGATTGGATGTAGCCATTGACAATGGTGATGCCCTACATAAAGCTTGCCATAGAAAGGAGTAAGACTGATTGGATGAAGACAGCAGGAAAGCAAAGGTTCAGAGGAATGAAAGCATCTCTATACGCTTATTTGAAATTCTCACCAACGATATACATAAGTATCTTTATCTTTATTTTCTGTTTATTTATTATTATGATTCGAAAACTCCATAACCATTTAATATCCGCCTGACTGAGATTTACAAGATGACCATAGCTTGCTTCATACCAACAATCTCTGTGGAATCAACCCCTACTCACGTAAGGTTTATTACTTGGACGACCCAGTGCACTTGCAGGTTAGTTGTGCGAAGTTGTGAAGTTATGTTTGGACCATGGTATTGTGCACCAGGTTTTGGCGCCATTGCCAGGGAGAGAACGAACAACAAATTTTACAACCTGAGTAACAATTTCGCATACCAGCAGGCAATGAGCTCACGTGTCGGTTTACACCCTGCAGCCCGACATTACCCAGGAACTAGTCCTAGATATGGCTTATTCTCTGTAGGTGAACTTCAGCCTACAGAAATAGCACTCCCATAAGTGATCTTCGACTTACAGGAATAGTCTAAACACAACACAACAACTTTCTGTAGGTGAACTTCGGCCTACAAAAATAACACCTCTGTAAGTGAACTTCGGCTTACAGAAAAAGTCTAATTACAGCACAACAACTTTCTATAGGTGAACTTCGGCCTATAGAAATGACACCTCTGTAAGTGAACTTTGGCTTACAGGAATTACAACTCTCTGTAGGTGAACTTCGGCCTACAGGAGCAACACCCTGAGATTCACAATTGATATTCACTGTAGGTGAACTTTGGCCTACAGGAATAACAACTCACTGTAGGTGAACTTGGGCCTACAGGACCTCTAGGGCCAATAGAAAAGCAGCAGATGAATATACAAATATCTCTGGAGTTGCCTTAACGCAACAAATGACCTTTCAACAGGCCCTCTGCTTGTTCTCTATTCTCTTTATCATATTACTCTTTTCACTTTGTCTTTTTACTCTGCTCTGATTACTCTGTTCTCTGTATCTCTTTACTTTTTTCTGATTACTCTTTCCTCTGTATCTATATTACTCTTTTTTCTCTTTATCTCTTTACTTTACTCTGGTTGACCTGTTCTCTGTGTTTCTCTACTTTGCTCTGATTTCTCTGTTTAACGTATGTATTTAAAGCTTATGTAAATTTTGGTATGAATAGTTAGTCTGTCCCAAGTATAGGTTCATTAAGTCTATACTGAAACAGTTTAACTTTTCATATAATACCTAACCCTAGTCGCAACTCAAGGACTAACTATGTTGCCCTAGTTCGTTCACTAATTTCTATCTGTTTTTCTGTCATTAAAACCTTACAGACTTTTTCTTTGATTTTATCTCTTCTTTAACTTCTTATCTTTCCTTTATCTTTGCCTCACTAATATGTTATTACCACTTCCTAAGTGTTTTATGGAGGTAATTATGAGATTCTGCACTTAAAGTTGTCTTTCTAAAGCTTTTACAGAAAACTGCCTTTTCCGCATTATTTTATTATTTTTATTAAAATATTATTTTAATTAAATATTATTATTTAATATTTTATTATTATTTATTATTTTATCATTAAATTTTCGAAAATTAACTTACTTTTACTTTTAACCTTTAAAATTCACTTTTTACCACTCGTAACTTTTAATATTTCTACTTTAACCACCCTAACTTTTAGAAATTACCAAATAACCCCTCAAACACCAAAATAATTACAACCTTGCCCTTTCTAAGATCTAAAAGGTGTTTTTCAATGTTCTTCACCACACTCAAAGTGTTCTTCATGTTCTTCGTATATTCTTCAGATTCTTTCTCTGTTTTTACCCGTTTTTCAGTCTTTTCAGCAACCGATTTTTACCAAAATTCATAATAAATTCTCAGCCACTAAAACCCCATCTTTTCTACATGATTTTAACAAAAATTGAACCCCAATTTAAGGCCTAGGGTTCGTTTTTCCAGCAGCCCTCAAGAACAACATTCATAGCTTGAATATCATCAAATTTCATCAAAATTTCAACAAACTTTCACCAAGAATAACTCATATAAGCAATCAATTTCAAGCATAACCAAACCATATCGTCACACCCTACCTGGTTTTGCTGCTCCTAATTCAGTTAGACTTTCAGGTGGTCCTTTAGCACTTTTTTCTTCCTAAATCACATCAAGAACCTCTTTAAATCCAAAAACCCTCAACTAACCAAATCTCCCTCAGCACGTTAAGAGGTGATTTCTAACCTTATACTTGCTGGAAAGTCACGTTTCTTGGCCCTCAAGTCAAGTTAAGCATGATTCCTAAGGAAGAACATCAAGAAAACACATGTTTAAGCATGTTTCCTTGAAAACCGAATTGAAAGGGGAAAGGAACAGCCATATCACCTTATTTCCAGCCTTGATAAGTTACATGGTTATGTAGAGAAAGAAGAAAGGATCATTTTGGTGAAATCGGAGTTTTGATTTGAGTTTTAGTTCAGAAGAAATCAAGCTTTGAAGATTAAGTGTTCATGAAAGTTTCTCTCTTTTCTCTCTTGTTATTTTCGGCCAAAGGGAGTAAATGACCAGCCTTGGAGTATCTTGGGGGTGTAAGGTGAGTTGTAATTGGTTGGCTTGGAGGTGGGTTAAAATAATATTAAAATATCTCAGATGTATAACTACTAAAACTATATGTATCGGAACACTTGTAAAAACATCTCTAAAAATTATTTTTTGAGCTACTAGCTTAAATGACACTAGTAACATATTTATTATGAGAATAAAACATGTATAATGAGGCCTTAGCATTGCTAAAGTCATCAGAGAGTGCCGGTGCTAAGCTGCACCAGTAAACTGTGAACCCGGTTAAACCGATTTCCTGTTTTTAACTAAAACAGACCAGGTAACTTTATAATATCATTCAAGCATCTTCTAATACTAATATAATGATAATATAATACTATTATATCTCTTCTCTCATGAGTCGAGTCCGGTTCGTCAAACTGAGACTATTTACAAAAACTAGAATCAGAACTCCTAACCGATACAGTTCAAAAACAAGGTTCTTCGCGATTGCGTTGTCGGGCTTGTCTCAACTAAGGTCCTGAGTTAAAGATAATATAATGAAAATGAGGATTGAGATGCTTGATGATATAGAAGAGGTGTTCCCTTTACTGATCTTCCAGAGAAATCCGTGTCTTCAGAAAAGATCTTGCGTACTCGAAAATTAGGGTTGTTACATGAGCGGAACCTTCAAAGAATGAACGCTAGTGAGAAGGGCCACAGACCAAGGCACTGGTGCTCGAATAAGTGAGCGCTACGTTCATTTGATTGAATGTTTTCGCACATTAGAGGGAAGAAGAGCAAGGCACAACAAGGTGTAGCGCTCGAAGATCCCAACGGAGCGCTCATCTATCAAGGCCAGCGTTCAATTAATCGAGCACTATCTTTAAACATTTGAACGTTTTTGGGCATGGCTCAGCAAGAAAAGCAAAGCATAGTTCTCACAAAATGGTAGCACCAAGGATCGAAGAGGGAACCACGCACCAAGGGAGCGCTACGTTCGCATCTCTTCACCGAGCGCTACACCAAGAGGAAATTGGCACAAAGGGAGCAGCCAAGGCTCGAAAGGGGAACCAAGGCAGCATGTGTAGTGCTACGTTCACAATTCTAACTGAGTGCTCCACTGGAGCATGGCTCCAACGCATTTTCAAACAAGTGCACCCTTGGTCCATTTTCAATCAAATGCCATCTTGGACCCACTTCTTCACCAATTTGAAAAGCCCACTCCAAGTTCTGAAAATCAAAAATAGAAAGTGTATAAATAGGAGTTAATTTGATTTGTAAAAAAAGACCTTTAGCTCATTCTTAGTTTTCACTTTTTATTTTCATTTGTTTTGAATTTGGAATTTGGGAATTGGATCTTGTTTTCTTTCTGCATTTTCTTTTCTTCTGGAACTTCTACTTTTCTGCTTTGGATCTTGAATTGAGACTAATGAGCTCCATTGATTCAAATTCTGAGAATCATCTCTTGCTTTACTTCTCAATTGATCTAAGGATTGGATTTTAATCTTCTCTGCTGTTTTCATCTTCATTTTCTTCGGCAAATTTCTTTTCTGTTTGATCAAGGGAGTAATTGAGGTCTAGATCTGATTGCTAATCTCATTGCTCTTCTTCGATCTTCAATTTCTCTTTCAGAATTTCCCAATTGATTTAAGATTTCTTGTTAATTTGTTTCTTCAAGCAATTTTACATTTCTGTTCTTGCTACTGAGATCTAGATTTGAGTTCTTGCATCTCATAGCTCTCTAATTTACTTTAATTTGCAATTTGTTGTTCAATTCCAAATCCCAGCACCCAAATCCCTTTTACTCTTCAAGCAGTTTACATTTCTTAGCCATTTAGATTCAGCAATTTACCTTTCTTGTACTTTACGTTTCTGCAATTTAATTTTCTTGCAATTTAAGTTTCAGCTCTTTTACTATCTTGTTCTTTAAGTTACTTGCAATTTACCTTTTCTGCATCTTTAGATTCAGTCAATTTACCTTTTACACTCTATTTTTCTGCTCAATTTACCTTCTGCACATTTAATTACTTGCAATTTAGCTTCTGACAATCAAAATCACTCAATTCATCAAATATTCACTTAACTAAATTCATCACCAAATTAAATTTCTCAATCCATCAATCCCTGTGGGATCGACCTCACACTTGTGAGTTATTACTTCTTGATGCGACCCGGTACACTTGCCGGTGAGTTTTGTGTTGGAAGCGTTTTTTCCTTCATCATGTTTTTGGCGCCGTTGCCGGGGATTGATATAGATCGACAATGATTAAGTAGGGTGATAATCTAGATTAAGCACTTTTTTTTTCTTTTTCTTTGTTTCTAACAAGCACACTAACTGTTTGAATTTTTGTTTAAGCTAACCATAACCTCACTCTAGTAGTAGACTGAATTGCTCTTGTTTTCTGGTTTTCTGTGTGTTTCTTGTTGTTTTGGTTGTATGACAAAAGCAAGGAGAGAGGTCTCCACCTCTAGTGATTGTGATGAGAGGACTCTTCGAAGACTAAGAAAGGAAGCCAGAGGAAAGGGGGTCATTGGTGAAGAAGCTTCTGAAGAAGAATACCAAGAAATGAAGGAGAGTCCAACAAATCCAACAGTGGGAGTAGCCAACAACAATGATCAAACCCAGAGGATAGTCTTGGCTTCTTATACATTTGCTAATCCAAGGCATTGTGGGAGTAGCATCCTTACCCCAAATGTCAATGCCAACAACTTTGAATTGAAGCCTCAACTCATCACTTTGGTACAAAACAACTGTTCATATGGAGGAAGTCCACTAGAAGATCCAAATCAGCATTTATCTATCTTCCTGAGGATCTGTGACACAGTAAAATCCAATGGTGTGCATCCAAACATATATAAACTCTTACTGTTCCCATTTTCATTGAGGGACAAGGCTGCTCAATGGCTGGAGACCTTTCCACAAGAAAGTATCACTAGCTGGGAGGATCTAGTGAGCAAATTCCTAGCCAAGTTCTACCCACCTCAAAGGATTATCAGATTAAAGACAGAGGTGCAAACCTTCACACAGATGGATGCAGAATCCCTCTATGAGAAAATGCCCCCTTGAAATATTCAATGAATGGGATATACATCAGAATTTTTATGAAGGATTGACTCTGAAAGCTCAGGAAGCATTAGATCATTCAGCAGGAGGTTCATTGCAACTAATGAAGACAGTAGAGGAAGCCCAAAACTTCATAGATATGGTGGCAAACAATCAATACTTCTTTGCTCATCAAAGACAATGCCAACCAGCCCAGGGAAAGGGTGTACTGGAGTTGGAAGGTGTGGACACTATTCTAGCTCAAAACAAGGTGATGCATCAGCAAATCCAGCAACAATTTGAGCATATGGCTAAGAGGATTGATAGTCCGCAAGTTGCATCAGTAAATGTCACCAATCAACCACCAGCTGGGTGGGGACAAAATGAGGAAAATTGTGAAGATCAGCAGCAGGAACAAGTGAACTACATGCACAACCAAGGATCTAGCCAGAATGAATTCCATGGAGACACATACAATCCCTCTTGGAGAAACCATCCCAATCTAAGGTGGGGAGACAATCAAAACCAGCAGCCTTGGCAGAAGAAATCAAACCAGAATAACTCAAGAAACACAAACCACAATCCTTACAGAAAACCCCAAAATAACTACCCCAACTCCAGCTATTATCCACCCAATAACCCAGCCACTAACCAAAACAGCTATCATACACCCTCAACACCCTACAATCAGCCACAGATACCACAAGATGCTCAAAGGATCTCAAACTTGGAGATACTGATGGAAAAGATGATGAAACATCAGGAGATAACCAGCAAGAATCATGAAGCCTCAATGAGAAACTTAGAAAGGCAGATTGGGCAACTGTCCAAACAAGTAGTGATTGAGAGACCAACAAGCTCACTCCCAAGTGATACCATTCTGAATCCCAAAGAAGAATGCAAAGCTATCCAATTAAGGAGTGGAAGAACCTTGGTGAGTGACAAAGAAGTCAACAAGAAGCCTATGGACAATGACAAGGCTAGTAGCAAGAAAGATGAAGCCAGCAACAAGGAAGAAGACGAGCAAGAACAGGAGAAGCTTAAAGAAAAAGATGAGCAGCCACAAGCTTCAAAGAAAGGAAAACAAGTCATGGAGGAATCATCACAAAAACGGAGGAAGGAAGTGAAGACTTACACACCTCCTCTGCCATATCCTCAAAGACTACAAAAAGAACTCAAGGATCAACAATTCCCCAAGTTCCTTGAGGTCATCAAGAAGCTCGGGATTAATATCCTACTTGTTGAAGTATTAGAGCAGATGCCTCTATATGCAAAGTTCCTGAAGGAGCTCATCAAGAAAAAGAGAAGCTGGCATGAGAAGGAAACAGTGCTTCTGACATAAGAATACAGTGCAGTGATCCAAAAAGGGCTCCCTCCAAAACTCCAAGACCCTGGGAGCTTCTTCTTACCTTGCACCATTGGTAATATGACCATTAAAAAAGCACTGTGTGACTTAGGAGCCAGCATCAATCTAATGCCTTATTCTATGATGAGAAAGCTATGCATAGAGAAGGTAAAGCCCACACAGATGTCATTAGAGCTCGTGGACAAATCATCGGTATTTCCCAAAGGAGTGATTGAAAACCTTTTGGTCAAGGTGGATAAGTTTATATTCCCTATAGACTTTGTAATCCTGGACCTAGGAGAAGAAGAGAGTGACTCTATTATCTTGGGAAGACCATTCCTGGCCACAGCAAGGGCCATCATAGATGTTGAACAAGGAGAATTGACCCTAAGGGTACATGATAAGAGCATCACTCTGAATGTCTTTCCAGAAGTACAGTATACTGATGAAAAGGAAAACTGCATGAATGATGACAGAGAAGACTTGCATTGGAAGGAAGAATCCAAGGAGATACTCATTAGTTCCCCTCCAAAGCAAGAGACAAGCAGCAAAGCAGGACAAAAGGAGAATGAGACCGTACAAAATAATGAGAGAAAGCAAGAAGAAAGTGAGGTGTTGGCCACTAAGAAGGCAGATCCCAAAATACAGCCCACTATCAAAGCAGAACGATAACCAAAAAAGGGAGAAGAAAAGCAAGAAAAAGGCCCTAAAAGGATGGAAAAACAAAAAGATCCCAACTGAAGGATTCTCAAAGGGAGATAAAGTGCAACTAATCTACCAACAGTTGGGGACAGAGCAATAATTTGATGATTACTACACTATCAATAGGATACTCTCGCTGGAGCATACAGAGATTGAACATCAAGGCACTGGAAGAAAGCTTACAGTGAGAGGAGACAAACTGAGGCACCACAATCATCAACCACCCTAATAAGGAGTCAATGACAAGCTAATGACAGTAAAAGAGTGCTGCATGGGAGGCAGCCCATGATTTAATATTCTTGCTTTGTTTTAATTTCAATAAATGGTTCTCCTAGCATATATTTGAGTTCTTACAAGTAGATTTGATAATTGCACATATCATTGTGAAGCATATGTCTGATTCCTAAGTTTGGTGTACCTAAAGGCACTCCAAAATAGCTTCTCAAGCTATCTTAGGATATATACTTATTCATTCAGGTGGAGTATATAGCCAAACACTAAGTTTGGTGTCTACATATGCATTGAATCTCAGAAAAACCATTTTTTTGCTCAAAGGATAAAATTTATGAATAGATGAACTATACATTATTTCATTTTATGAGTTTATGGTAGAAAATAAAATGTCCTTTATGATGAATGTACCAATTGTGACAGATGTTCTTTGCATTTTATATGGATCACTTAGCAGGGGACAAGTTTGGTGTTCACCAAATTTTGGTTCACTATCTAAGGAGCACAATTGGTTATTTATGAATAAGGAACATGTAGAATTTTGTTTTTCTTTATTGCTTGGCACTACACCACCGTAATTCAAACCTTAAAGCTTACCATTGTCTTGATTTAATTGTATAGGTACAAGGGAAATTGAGAAGAAGACCAAAGGGATCATGCACGGTTATGACAAGATGAAAAGAGAATCACATGTGCCTAGGGAATGGTGCTCCTTTAGAGACAAAAATCTGCATGCATTAATGCCTTGGAGGCCGAACCACATGCATCCAATGGGGGAGCAATCCTTGTCCTCCTTCATCTTTGCATGCTAGCCGTCCATGTTATGAGCCTTATACAATGTTTTGCTCAATCTTCACCCTTCATTTTGCTCAACCGAAGTTGTCCCACTTGTGGTTTTGTTCCAAAGATTCATGCCTTGACTATAAATAGGTGGTGACACTTCATAGCTCACATATCCCTTCTCTCCTCATACAAGACTTCCTCATCTATTTGCTTTTGTTTTACTCACACCATCATCCCAAACACATTACAGCAGCCCCTATTTACCCGAAGACAACACAAAATACCCAACAGCAACTTATCTCCCATTCTCTTTCATAACAAGACCGTACTTAACCCAGGTTCATCTTTTCTTCTCCATTCTTTTTGAATTCATGGCTTCATCAAGTTCTAAGAGAAGGAAGGGAAAAGAACTAGTGGTAGCTGAACCTTGATGCGGGTGCAAACTGTCTCTCAACAAATTTCCTTCGGCAAGTGTACCGAATTTGTCGTCAAGTAAAAACTCACAATAGAGTGAGGTCGAATCCCACAGGGATTGATTGATCAAGCAACTTTAATTAGAAGAATGTTCTAGTTGAGCGAATCCAGAATTTGGGTTGAGAATTACAGAAAATAAAATGGCGGGAATGTAAATAACAGAAAAGTAAATGCTAGAATTAAAGGACTGGAAGTAAATGACTGAAAGTAAATTGCAGAATTGTAAATGGGAATGGGGGATTTGATCATAAAAGTAAATGGCAGAAATTAAAGAGAATGGGTAAGATCAGAGATGGGGAGTTCATTGGGCTTAGGAGATGTTGCAATTCTCCGGATCAAGTTCATTTTCATCTCTTCCTCAATCAATGCACTCATTGATCTCCTTGGCAATCTTAATTGATTGAATTACAAATTCAATCGCTCAAATCTTGATCAATAGCCAATTCCTTGGTCAATTGCTCATGAGAAGAGATGAAGTATGGTCACTTATTATACCACATGCATTTTCCAAATCAAGTATTGAGAGGGTTATAGTCACGTACCCATCCAAACCCAATTTGGTCCAGCATGAGAAAGCATTTCTAGCTTGATCTCTTCATTCTTCTTTCAAGGTTCAGAAGAGATCCAAGTTTGAATAGCTTATTTTCCAAGATAACTACCTAATTGGATGAAGATCGAAAGCTTTCAAGTAAAATCAAGAGAAAAGATAGAAGAAGAATAATGAAAATTAGTATTGATCCATCAAATTACAACAGAGCTCCTTAACCCAATGAAAGGGGTTTAGTTGTTCATAGCTCTAGAAAATGAAAACAAAGATGGAGAATACATCATAAAACTAGAAAATGCAGAGAAGGTAAAATACAGAGAGTAGTTCTCTTTTCCAACTTCCAGGTTTCCTAAACAATTCAAAGCTACTCCTATATATACTACTTTTCTCAGCTTCTAATTGGCTCTTCAAGTCTTGGGCCTTTGGATCTTGAGTTTGAAATAGTTCTCTTCTTCATTTGGGCTTGGCTTTACTTGCTGAGAGAAAATGTGAAGTGGACAGAGACTTTAGCTCAGGACGTTAGGGGTGTTAACGTTTAGTGAAAATATGAGTTCGAGAACGTTAGTGACAATCAACTTTCTCACTAACGTTCCTAAGTAAAAGCCACATTAACTTCAACGTTAGTGGCATAAACGTTGCCACTAACATTGCCTCTAAGTCCTTCGCACACGTTATTGAGACTTAACATTCCCAATAACTTTGAAAAGCCCCCTTTGATCCCACGTTAGAGCCCACGTTAACTTAGTTAACGTGGCTCTTTATCGTGGGCTTGCCATCCTTTGAGAACGTTAGTGACACTCAACATTGTCACTAACATTCCAAGGTGACCCTATGATGAGCTATTTTGGTGGAGAAACGAATCTCTCCAAAACAACACCAATCTAACCGGCAAGTGCACCGGGTCACATCGAGTAATAAAAACTCACGGGCGTGAGGTCGATCCCACAGGGATTGAAGGATTGAGCAATTTTAGTTTAGTGGTTGATTTAGTCAAGCGAATCAAGATTTGGTTGGGTGATTTGTAATTTGCAGAATTTAAATTGCATGAAATTAAAGAGAGCAGGAAATTAAATTGCTGAATCTTAAAGAACAAGAAATTAAATGGCAGAAACTTAGAGTGCAAGAAACGTAAATTGCGGAATCTTAAAGTGCAAGAAATGTAAATGGCTCGAAATGTAAAGGGGATTAGGAGTTGGATTTGCAGAAATTAAACAAAGAAAAGTAACTTGCATCAAACAAAAGAGTAAAAGAAGGTTTGGGTTGAATCGGATCTTGAAGCAGTAAAGTAAATGAACATTAAAAGCAAGAAACAAAATGTAAATTAGGAATTCAGATCTCAGGGCCCAGAGACTAGAAAACCAAGTCTAGATCTCAATGCCTTCCTAGATCCAACAAGAACAATTGCAAGGGAATTGTAAATTGCAAGGAAAGTAGATGAGAAGCAAGTAACAGAAACGGAAATTCAATTGCAGTAAATAAACAGAGAGATCCAAGGATGAGATTGAAACAGAATTCCTTCAATTCTTCAACCCAAGATCCAAGACAAGTGTAATTGAAATTGAAAGCAAATAACTAAGAGGAAGAGAAGTAAATTCTCTTTCCCCAATATCCAAAGCTCTCCGAAAACTATTATGAAAATTCAAAGGGAAAAGCTCCCCGAAAACTTGAATTCTCTCCTATTTATACACTTTCTTCAAAATGATCTTCAAGCCTTGAGTTGGGCCTTTGCTCTTGGTGGAATTGGGTTGAAAGAGGCCTTGGTTGATTGCTCTTGGAGTTTGGAGAGGAACCAAAGTGAACCAATTGAACCGGGTTGGAGTTTTGCAAAAGTTGGAGTAAAAGTTTGAGCAAAAGTTAGGGGTCTAACTTTTGCTCCAACTTTTCATATCAGCTACCATAATCTGCTGATACCAACGTTGGTGCCAAAGTTAGGGGTCTAACTTTTGCTCCAACGTTGGCTTTACCTTGTGCACTTATGGCGCCAACGTTAGCCCAAAAGTTAGGGGTCTAATGTTGGCGCAAACTTTCGCTCCCCCTTTGTATTTCCCATGTGCCAACGTTGGCCCAAAAGTTAGGGGTCTAACGTTGGCGCAAACTTTTGGTGGTCAGGGGGTATTTTCATGTGCCAACGTTAGCCCAAAAGTTAGGGGTCTAACGTTGGCGCAAACTTTTGGTGCCCAGGGAGTGATTTTCATGTGCCAACGTTAGCCCAAAAGTTAGGGGTCTAACGTTGGCGCAAACTTTTGATGCCCAGGGAGTGATTTTTAAGTTCCAACGTTAGCCCAAAAGTTAGGGGTCTAACGTTGGGGCTAACTTTTCACCCAAAAGTTTGTGCAAAAGTTTGAGGCTAACTTTAGGTCCAGCTTTTTGCTTCCTGGTTCAATTTCACTTATTCCATTGTCCTCCCTTTACTCCTAGCCATTCCTTCTTGCTTCAACCTTTCTCCAAGCTTTCTTCACCTATCATAATCAACCAAACACATCAAAGCTATGCTCAAAATCATGAGATATTCATTTTATCTTAATATGTAACAATTATGGCATCAAACCTCATGAAATTGCATTAATTTATCTATGGTTGATCAAATCAAAAGAAGCATGAAAATCTACCTAAATTGGCTTGCTTGTAGCTCAAGAAAGTGCATAATTCAATTGAAAACTAAAGAAAAAGGCTAGTGAAACTAGGCTAAGATGACTTGTCATCACAACACCAAACTTAAAGCTTGCTTGTCCCCAAGCAAGAAAAGATTTATTGAGAAGAAAGAATGAAATGGAAGAGGATGTTCATGCTAGCAGAGTATTATTGATAGTTCATGGGATTTTTTGTGGATATGTAAATACTCACTTCTTATTGACTCCTAGGCCTAGAAAGTCTCCTTCAAGCTTCAAGTAACATACTGCTATGACCTCTCATTATTCCTTTATCCTTGGCTATTACTTTGTTTATAAGCTTTATTTGAGTGTCATGTGTAGCAAGTTCATTTTCTTTTCTTTATACTTGACACATTATTCACTATAGACACTTGGCTCACATTCCTTCTTAGAACATTGATGCCCAGCACCTCTTTGGGCTACTAAGTGCCTTGTAGTTAGGTTGCTCTTGATAGTGGACTTTCAGCTGATGATCCCGGGTTAGTTAACTCAAGTCACCGAGTGTTGATGCACTCCAAAGAACTTAGTAATCCAAGCAGATCCCAATACAAAGACACCACAGGCATATATTCTAAGGTTCAAGCTATTGGTGTCCAGCTTTGTTTCTTTTTGTTTTTCTTTTTAACCAAGGATTTTTTATTCAATTGAGATTCATAGACAGTAGGCCACTCTGTACTTAGAAGGAGATATCCTGGCTCTTTATTCACTAAAAGTGAGCTATTATACAATCACACACATACCACCACTTACTTTTATTCTACTTCTATCTAACAGAGACTATCTTACTTCACATTCAAACATTTCTTTTATTGAACTTAAGGATGCAGGGAACAAAACATACTTTTTGCTAAGTGGAAGTAAACACACAAGCACACACATAGACTAGCTTACTTATTTTAAAACAAACATAATGTAAAGGCTATTGATTAAAAGAACTACTTAAAGATGCAAAGACAACTTAAAACAGATAGAATGCATGTTTTTTTTTCTTTGTAGTGATGAACAAGGAGCAAGTCCACCTTTCATTTGTCATGCTTTTTCTTTCTCCTTTCATACACTTGGTTGCTAGTGTTTCCACCATCCGTGTTTGTTGTCTGTTGGCCTCGCCAGAATCCAGCCTTATTCATAGCCTCCTCTACTCTATCTTCAAGTCTCATAGCATTGCTTACCTCTACCTCACTTCTCTTTTTGAAGAATTCATCAAAAGTTGGGAAAGCCGGATCCATGTTGTGCAAATGTTCTCCAATATAGTTTAGTTTGATTTGGCTATTGATGTTGTAATCGGCTTGTACTTCATACCTTGCATCTTGGAGTGTTGTGAACTCTTTGAGAGCCCTCAAATTTTCAGCTTGCATTTGTTCCAACTTTCCAAAAGATTCATGAGATTGAAAAGCATGTTCTTCTTGCATCACAAGGAATCTTGACTCGAATTCACTTTGTTTGTTCATCATTCTTAGCTCTCTTTCTTCTTGTGCTTGTTGGTTTTTCATGTATAGTGAATGGTATTCCTCTTGCCTTTCTTGAATTCTCATGTACTGTTGTGACAATCTTCATATTGCTTCTTGCATTTGAGTCATATCCATATTGCCATGTGGGAAAAAGTGCGGCTGTTCCTCCTCCTCTTGTGGCTCTTCTTCCATGTGGCCTTCATCTTCTTCCATTGGTTCTTCCCTTTGCCTTCTTCCATGTGGCCTTCGGCCTTGGTGTGCTTCAGGAGTCATTGTTATTCTTTCAATGGTTATGGGCATGCCTTGGTTTAACCATATTGGATTCTCTTCTTCCATTGGCACTTTAGCCTTTGCACACAACCTCCAAATGGTACTTGGGTAGTATAACCAAGACCCGGCCGAATTCTTCTCGGCAATTCTTTGGATGTCTTTTGCAAGGATTTCATGAACTCTTATCTCTCCTCCCACAATGATGCAATGCAACATCACAGCTCTCTCCCTGTTAACTTCTGAGGTGTTCACTGTGCCCAGAATTGATCTTTTCATCAACTCATACCATCCTTTTGCTTCCAGGGTGAAGTTACATCTCTTCAGATACTTATATTTGTTCTTGTCATCTCCTTCCCACTCTAAGTTCTCCATACAAATGTCTCTAGCAATCTCATCATAATCCTGATCTTCATTCGACCTTTGGTGGTATCCCAGTTCATCAAAGCGGACTGACTTTAGTCCCAGGACTTTCTTGATTGCATCCGAGCTAAAATCTACTTCCACTCCCCACACATAGCTCTTGTACGTTGGGGGCTCACGCATGTCAAGCTTTGAGACATTTGCATAGAACTCTCTTATGATATTGGCATTGATTCGGGTGGCTGGTGATACAAGTTCCTCCCACCTCCTCTTTCGAATTTCGTCCTTCATTTCTTGGCATCCATCATCCGGTAGCAAGAATGGAATTTCAGGATAGATCTTTTTCTCGTTCATCCATTCCATTTGCATTTGATGGTCCCAAGACTTGAATCTCCATCGGTCATATTCACGGGTGTCCTCCTCCACCGTGGGTTCTTTGCCTTTTCTTCGTTTGGTTCTTGAGGAAGAGGCCATGATCACTTGGTTGGTTGAGTCTTGTGAGGTTAGAAGGAGTGTGAAGAGTGTTGGAGAGTTTGATGTGTGTTTGGAGCAAGAAGAAATTTAGACCGAACTTGCTATGACAAGAAATGATGAAGGGAAGTTTAAATGGTTGGAGTTTAAAGCAAGGGAAATGTTGAACCGAGCTTGTTATGTTGAGGAGTGATGAATGGAGTGAAGTTTCAAGGGTTGGAGTGATTCGGTCATGTGCATGGCTTGAAGGTGGTATGTTTTTAAATGAGTAATGAAGGGCTAAGATACAATTAGACTTATGGGAATTAAAGGTGTGCATGTAAGGATGAATGAAGACAAAACTTGCTTCTTCACTTGCCTTTGCCGTGACCATTCTCAAGGAGTGCAGATTTCCTTTTTGAAGCATGTGATGAGATTTTGTCCTCATGCTAAGCTTTCCTTTGTCTTGTCCCTTTCATTGAAGATTCTTTGACTACCTAGTCATCACAACAAGACAACATACATTAGTTTTGTCCAACCGTGGCAAGAGTGTTCCTTTTATTAATACTATATGAATTATCAATTCTTATAACCATTTGAACCGTGACTCATCTTTGAGGACACCAAACTTGATGGTTGATTATGTATAAAGAAATTGTGTCTCTTCCTTCAATTAGTGAAATCCCACTGTCACTCTTAGTTAAATGTTTATAAGAATTGCTTTCTTCCTAATTTTCTTTTTCTCTTTTTTTTCATGAAGGATCAATTGTGTCCCTAAATCGGTGCATCAAGGTTTGATGAACACCAAACTTGTTTCTTGTCAAATGGTACGTCACAATTGATGCTTTCATTACTGGAAAAGAATTTTTCCATTTATAAGATTTTGCAAAACAACAATTGTATGATTATTGATGCATGAATTTCTAATTTTCATGAAGCTATGTGGACACCAAACTTAGTGTTTGGCCATATGCTTTGTCAAAACACTCCAAGGATGCAAAATGGAATTATTTGTAACATTGGTTTAGTGTGCTTGAAGGCACACCAAACTTAGCATATGTTTCAAAACAGTGCATGCAGTCAATGGACATGTTCATGAAAAGAGAGAAGAATTCATGCTCAAATTATCATAACTTATTGAATTTAAATTGACATGAATCTTAAAGCATGGGTTGCCTCCCATGGAGCGCTATTTTATTGTCATTAGCTTGACATTGAGGCTTTCTTTTATGGTGGTTGGTGCTTGTAGAGCCTCAATTTGTCTCCTCTGACCGTGATCCTCTTCTTTATTCTCTGGTGTTCAATTTCAGCATGCTCTAATGAGAGTATGTTGCTGACAGTGTAGTAGTCCTCGGTTTGTTGATTTGCCCCCAGCTGTTGATATATCAGTTGCACTTTGTCACCTTTGGAAAGCCCCTCTGTTGGAATCTTTCTGTTCTTCCAACCCCTTTTTGCTTTGTTTCTGCGTTTCATCTTTCCTTTTGTTGATCTTTCTTCTCTGGCCGTAGGCTTTCCTTGGGGACCTCTCTTTTCAGTGGCTAATACTCTAATATCCTCTTGGGCTTCTTCATCAGTCTGCACAATCCTTAGCATTGAGATGTTGCTGTGACCTTCCTGGTCATTTTTCATATAGTCTTTCTTCTCTTTGCTAAATTGTGCCTCTGGTAATACCTTCAGAGTGACACTCTGGTCATGCATCCTGAGAGTTAATTCCCCTTCCTCTACGTCTATGATAGCTCTAGTAGTGGCCAAGAATGGCCTTCCCAGAATAACAGAGTCACCATCATCATCGTTTGATTCTAGAATCACAAAATCAGCAGGGTATATAAAACTGTCCACCTTGACCAAAAGATATTCAATTACACCCCTGGGGTATACCATTGACTTATCTACCAGCTCCAGAGACATTTGTACTGGTTTGACCTCCTCTATATGCAGCTTTTTCACCAGGGAGGATGGTATTAAGTTAATGCTTGCTCCGAGATCGCACATTGCTTTAGTGATGGTCAATTCCCCAATGGTGCAAGGCAACAGGAAGCTCCCTGGGTCCTCAAGCTTGGGAGGAAGCCCCTTTTGAATCAAGGCCCTGCATTCCTCAGTAATCATTATGGTTTCTTTCTCATCCCAGCTTCTTTTCTTGTTGACAAGCTCCTTCAAGAATTTGGCATACAGAGGCATTTGCTCAAGTGCTTCAGCCAAGGGAATATTAATTTCCAGCTTCTTAAAAATCTCAAGGAACTTGTGAAAATGCTGGTCTTTAACCTCTTTGTTGAACCTCTGAGGATAAGGCATTGGAGGTGTGATGTTCTTTCCTATTTGCTGCTGTCCCTGAGCTACTTTCTTTGAGCTATGTAGCTGGTTGCTTTTCTCCTTGGGTTTCTTAGTGTTTTTGTTTGGCATCACAACTTGCTCCTTAACTCCATCTGCCTTTGTTTGCTTCTCATCCTCTGTTGGTTCTTTGATGCTCTCTGCTTGCTTCTTTGTAGTGTCATTGTTGCTCATCAATGTTCTCCCACTCCTTAATTATATTGCCTTGCATTCCTCCTTAGGATTTGGGATTGTGTCACTCGGCAGTGAGTTTGAAGGTCTCTCAACAGATACTTGCTTGGAGAGTTGCCCAATCTGCCTCTCTAGGTTCTTCAATGATGCTTCATGGTTTTTGTTTGTTATTTCTTGATGTTTCATCATTTTTTCTATCAAGGTCTCCAAGTTGGTGAGTCTTTGAGGTTCAGGTGATGCTTGTGGTGGGTTGTGAGATGTGGGTGGAGGGTGGTAGGTATTTTGGTTGGTGGAATGGTTGTTGGATTGGTACTGGTTGAGATTGGGGTAGTTGTTTTGAGGTTTTCTGTATGTGTTTTGGTTAGTCTGCTGCTGATTGTAGTTTTGATTGTTTCTTGGGTTGTTTTGGTTTGGGTTTCTCTGCCATGGTTGTTGGTTTTGGTTGTGAGTGTCTCCCCATCTGAGGTTGGGGTGATTCTTCCATGAGGGGTTGTAGGTATCACCATAGAATTCATTTGGACTTGAATGCATGTACTGGACTTGTTCCTGCTGTTGCTCCTCTTGGATTTCTTCATTTTGCCCCCATGTGGCTGATGGTTGGCTGGTGTTAACTGCTGCAACTTGAAGGCCATCAATCCTCTTGGTCATTTGCTCAAATTGTTGTTGAATTTGCTGCTGCAATAATTTGTTTTGAGCCAGGATTGAATCCACTCCTTCTAGCTCCATTATTCCTCTCCTTTGTGATGGTTGGCGGCCTCTTTGATGAGCAAAGAAATATTGGTTGTTGGCCACCATATCAATGAGTTCTTGAGCCTCCTCTGCAGTTTTCATGAGTTGCAAGGAACCTCCAGCTGAATGATCCAAAGATTCCTGGGATTTCAGTGTTAAGCCTTCATAGAAGTTCTGCAGCTTCTCCCACTCATTAAACATGGCAGGGGGCATTTTCTGATTAGAGCTTTGTACCTCTCCCATACCTCATAGATGGGTTCAGCCTCCATTTGTGTAAATGTTTGTACCTCAGCCTTCAACCTTATAATCCTCTGAGGTGGATAAAATTTTGCAAGGAACTTAGTTACCAAATCATCCCAGTTATTGATGCTGTCCCTTGGAAAAGATTCTAGCCATTGAGTAGCTTTGTCCCTGAGAGAAAATGGGAATAGCATCAGCTTGTAACTGTCAGGAGGCACACCATTAGTTTTGACAGTGTTGCATATCCTCAGGAAAGTGGACAAATGTTGGTGCGGGTCTTCAAGTGGTCCTCCACCAAAAGAGCAGTTGTTCTGAACCAAAGTGATGAGTTGTGGCTTGAGTTCAAAATTGTTTGCATTGACATTTGGGGCTAAGATGCTGCTTCCACAATGCCTAGGATTTGCAAAGGTATAGGAGGCCAAAACTCTCCTCTGGGGTGGGTTGTCATTGTTGTTGTCTGCTCCGCCTGGTGGATTGGTTGAATGTTCCTCCATCTCTTGGAATTCTTCGTCTGATTCCTCTTCTCCAATAATATTTTTCCCTCTTTCATCTCTTCTTAACCTCCTGAGAGTTCTTTCGTCTTGTTCATGAAAATTGGGTGTGGTTCTTCTTGTGCCTGACATACAAGCAGAGCATGAGAAATGCTCAAAACCAGTGACACTTCAATCTACTGCTAGATTGAAGTGTTAGTTAGTTTAAGCAAAAAATCAAACAGTTAGTGGGTTAATCAAAATTAAAGAAAAAGTGCTTGATCTAGATTACCACCTCACTTAATCATTGTCAATCTAATCAATCCCCGGCAACGGCGCCAAAAACTTGATGAGCTATTTTGGTGGAGAAACGAATCTCTCCAAAACAACACCAATCTAACCGGTAAGTGCACCGGGTCGCATCAAGTAATAAAAACTCACGGGCGTGAGGTCGATCCCACAGGGATTGAAGGATTGAGCAATTTTAGTTTAGTGGTTGATTTAGTCAAGCGAATCAAGATTTGGTTGGGTGATTTGTAATTTGCAGAATTTAAATTGCATGAAATTAAAGAGAGCAGGAAATTAAATTGCTGAATCTTAAAGAAGAAGAAATTAAATGGCAGAAACTTAGAGTGCAAGAAATGTAAATTGCGGAATCTTAAAGTGCAAGAAATGTAAATGGCTCGAAATGTAAAGGGGATTAGGAGTTGGATTTGCAGAAATTAAACAAAGAAAAGTAACCTGCATCAAACAAAAGAGTAAAAGAAGGTTTGGGTTGAATCGGATCTTGAAGCAGTAAAGTAAATGAACATTAAAAGCAAGAAACAAAATGTAAATTAGGAATTCAGATCTCAGGGCCCAGAGACTAGAAAACCAAGTCTAGATCTCAATGCCTTCCTAGATCCAACAAGAACAAATGCAAGGGAATTGTAAATTGCAAGGAAAGTAGATGAGAAGCAAGTAACAGAAACGGAAATTCAATTGCAGTAAATAAACAGAGAGATCCAAGGATGAGATTGAAACAGAATTCCTTCAATTCTTCAACCCAAGATCCAAGACAAGTGTAATTGAAATTGAAAGCAAATAACTAAGAGGAAGAGAAGTAAATTCTCTTTCCCCAATATCCAAAGCTCTCCGAAAACTATTATGAAAATTCAAAGGGAAAAGCTCCCCGAAAACTTGAATTCTCTCCTATTTATACACTTTCTTCAAAATGATCTTCAAGCCTTGAGTTGGGCCTTTGCTCTTGGTGGAATTGGGTTGAAAGAGGCCTTGGTTGATTGCTCTTGGAGTTTGGAGAGGAACCAAAGTGAACCAATTGAACCGGGTTGGAGTTTTGCAAAAGTTGGAGTAAAAGTTTGAGCAAAAGTTAGGGGTCTAACTTTTGCTCCAACTTTTCATATCAGCTACCATAATCTGCTGATACCAACGTTGGTGCCAAAGTTAGGGGTCTAACTTTTGCTCCAACGTTGGCTTTACCTTGTGCACTTATGGCGCCAACGTTAGCCCAAAAGTTAGGGGTCTAACGTTGGCGCAAACTTTCGCTCCCCCTTTGTATTTCCCATGTGCCAACGTTGGCCAAAAAGTTAGGGGTCTAACGTTGGCGCAAACTTTTGGTGGTCAGGGGGTATTTTCATGTGCCAACGTTAGCCCAAAAGTTAGGGGTCTAACGTTGGCGCAAACTTTTGGTGCCCAGGGAGTGATTTTCATGTGCCAACGTTAGCCCAAAAGTTAGGGGTCTAACGTTGGCGCAAACTTTTGATACCCAGGGAGTGATTTTTAAGTTCCAACGTTAGCCCAAAAGTTAGGGGTCTAACGTTGGGGCTAACTTTTCACCCAAAAGTTTGTGCAAAAGTTTGAGGCTAACTTTAGGTCCAGCTTTTTGCTTCCTGGTTCAATTTCACTTATTCCATTGTCCTCCCTTTACTCCTAGTCATTCCTTCTTGCTTCAACCTTTCTCCAAGCTTTCTTCACCTATCATAATCAACCAAACACATCAAAGCTATGCTCAAAATCATGAGATATTCATTTTATCTTAATATGTAACAATTATGGCATCAAACCTCATGAAATTGCATTAATTTATCTATGGTTGATCAAATCAAAGGAAGCATGAAAATCTACCTAAATTGGCTTGCTTGTAGCTCAAGAAAGTGCATAATTCAATTGAAAACTAAAGAAAAAGGCTAGTGAAACTAGGCTAAGATGACTTGTCATCACCCTATGTGTCACGTTAGAGTCCACGTTAACTAGGTTAACGTGGCCATGCTTAGCCATCCCCAACGTTAGTGACAATGTTAAATGTCCCTAACGTTGGCGTTTCTTTCACTCATCAACGTTAGCTTACATCCCATGAGACTTTTATTCATTGATCCCTTTATTGTCATTTCAGAGCTTATTGGTGTTCTTAGGCTAAGTGCTCTGTAAGGGGGCAACTTTTTAAGATAAGCTTTCAGCCAAGACTCCCGAACCAGTTGGTTCAAGGTGTTAGGTGTTGAAGCACCCCTAAGGACTTACTCCCTCAAGTTTTTCCCCCATACATACACACCACAGGCATATAGTTCATTTATTTTCCTTCTTGAGACCTTGGTGTCCAGCACCTCTTTGGGTTAATAAATGCTCTGTGGTGAGGGTTACTCTTGATAATGGACTTTCAGCTGATAATCCCGGGTTAGTTAACCCAAGTTACCAAGTGATAAAGCACCCCTAAGAGCTTATTCATCCAAGTAGATCCTTCACACAGGAACACCACAGACACATATCTTAAGATCAAAACCATTGGTGCCTAGCCTTATTGCTTACTCTTTTTCTTTTGTTTTTCCACTTTCATTATTCTTTTCTCTTTCTCTTATTAGGATCTTGTCATATACTTAGTCTCATGAGTATATTCAAAGCAAAGTATTTAGGCTAGATAGTTGTCATCCCACCTTATGGTTGAACCAACTTAGCTAACTTATGATCATACCACAAACTCATGAATGTACTCCATAGTATGAACTCCACTCTGGTCTTTTGAAACATAAACATTCTCTCTTCATTTGATTCAAAAGGAACAAGCATACAGGTAAGTTAAGGAGGATGCAGTGACATAAAGACTAGCACACAGAAATCTTCTTTAATACCAAAGACTTAAACGACAGAATTGAAAAAGGTTTAAACATAACATGGAAGCAAGTTCTATTTCATACAAGATCTTCCTTATTTAAAACATAGAGAAAGGTGGAATAAAGAAGGAACTCCACCACCTTTTACTGTTGTGGATGTCCATGCTCTTTTCCTTGCTTGTCCTCCTTGTTTCCTCTTGCATTTCCTCGCATTCGTGCCAATCTTGCTTGCTTCCAATCCTCAAGTGCCTTCCTCACTGACTCATGACTCTCTTCCACCCTTTTTCTTTCCTTTCGTGCTAATTCATCCTTCATTTCTTCATACCTGGCTATTCCTGGATGCAATATTGGCAGCTGTCCCACTAAGTAGCCGAGCCTGGCTTGAGTGTTTATGTGATGTCCTGTCTCGCTCATGTAAACTCCTTCTGCGAATGCCCTTTGCTCGTCCAATAGTTCTGCCTGTTCTATTTGTCTTCGATGCATCTCATGTATGTGTGCCCCTTGATGTGCTTGGATGTTGATTAGCCTCTGGATGAATTCTTGTTGCTCATTTTCCCTTTGTTCCATCCTGTTGAATGTTTCTCCCATTGTTGTCTTTGACTTAGTTGCTGTTCCATTACTTGCCTTTGCCACTCACCTTGCTGAGTCATCCATCTTGAGAGTGCTTCCTCTTGCTACCCCATCATCTATAATTGAAGCTCTTTCTATGCTCCTTGGCTCTCCAAATATTGTCTAGACAAGCCATCAATGGCTTCCTGCAATTGGTGCATGTCCAAGGTCTGTGGTGCTTGCCCCTCTAAGACTTGTCCTTCCACTACTTGAGGGGCTGTTCTCTTCCTTTGCTTCTATTGAGGCAGGGGGGATGCTGCAGCATTCATCCTTCGTACAGTTATTGGGATGCCTTCCTTTATCCACACGGGGTCCTCATCTTCAAAAACCACCCCAGCTTTCTTGCATATTTGGTAAATAGTGCTGGGGTAACCTATCGTTCCTCTTGAGTCGCTTTTCTCTGCCATCTTTCTAATGCCTTCAGCTATGAGTTCATGGACCTTGATTTCTCCTCCCTTCAGTATACAGTGCACCATTGTGGCTCTCTTGACATTCACCTCCGAGTTTTTTGCAGCTGGGAGAATAGACCTTCTCACTAGCTCAAACCACCACTTGGCTTCAGGAGTGAGATCTGTTCTCTTGATGAACTTTGGTTTATTTCCCGCACCCCTTTCCCAGTCAGCTCCTGGTACACAAATATCTTGCAGAATCTGGTCATAATTGGGGTTGTCCAATCCTGAATGATAGCTTTCTTCTTCAAATTGTATAGACCGTAGCTTCAATGCCCTCATGACACTCATGGGACCAAAGTCCACCATCTTTCCTCTCACAAAGCTTGTATAGGACTCATCCTTCTTATCATATCGAACCGCATTTGCATAAAATTCTCTTATGAGGTTTGCATTCACCTTAATAACCGGATCAGTGAGGAGCTCCCATCTTCTCCTTTCTATCTTCTCTGTGATTTCGGGGCACTCAGTCTTTTTAACTTGAAATCCCAGCTCATAAATGATTTCCTTATCAACCATCCACCCGTATTGCAATGCATGATGCAAGCTTCTAAATCTCTTTTCATCATATGGATGTTCTTCTATGGGTTTCTTTCCCTTCCTTCTTTTAGAACCCGAAGACGCCATTAATGATAGTTAATATGTGAAGGAGGCAAAGTTGTGGAGATTTTTGGTTGTTTAGGGTTTTATTGCAATGAAGAGAGTGAGGTGGGAAAAAGGTTTTTAATGGGGTAGGGAATGTCTTGTACCGAAATGGAGAGTGGTGAAGAGTGGGTAATGACAATGAAGGTGGGTACGGGAACAAGGGTCATTTATATAGAGAAGTTGTGAGAGAATGGAGGGTGTGGATTAATGGGGTGGTTACTTGATGGACGGTTGGGGTGATGCATGGATAAAAGACAAGGATCATCACTTTATGAATGAGATTGCTCGGTCTTTTAGGGGTCCCATTTTTCCAATGTTGCATGGCAACATTTTCCAATGCATTCCCTTTTCGGAACAAGTGTGTAGTCCCTCCTTTTGTGGTGTCCGAACTTTCTTTGTTTAACTGTCCAATCACTCTCCTATAATATCCCTTTCCGTTTTCCTATAAGAATTAAAATAAGGAAATTAATATCATAAAAAATCAAACTCTACGGCTAGAATAATAAAGAGAAGAAAAAGTGTTTGTTTATTTATGAACTTCAACTAACTAACTATTTGTGTATCCTTATAGGCAGATTGATGGCACCATGGGGTGACACCAAACTTAGTTTGGAGCACTGCGATGAAAAGTTTTGTTCAAAGCTCCAAGAGTTCTGCTTTGAACACCAAACTTGTTCTTCACTATATACTGCATGATAAAGATGTCACTAAGTGTTTGTCAAGTTTGGGGTTGAAATTCATAAACATTGATTTTTTTTCACTATTTTCTAAAAACATATAAAACATGGGTTGCCTCCCATGAAGCGCTTCTTTAGTGTCACTTGATGACAAGTCATCTTAGCCTAGTTTCACTAGCCTTTTTCTTTTGTTTTCACTTGATTTATGAACTTTATTGAGCCATAAGCAAGCCAATTAGGTAGATTTCCATGTTTCCTTTGATTTAATCAACCATGGATGAATTAATGCAATTTCATGAGATTCTATGCTATAATTGTCATATATTATGAAAGAATAACAAACTCATGATTTTGAGCAAAGCTTTGATGTGTTTGGTTGATTGATGATAGGTGAAAAGAGTTTTGAAGAAGGTTGAAGGAAGAAGGAATGGCTAGGAGCAAGAGAGAACAAAAAGCTTGAGCAAAAGTTTGCCTCAAACTTTAGCTCAAACTTTTGGAAGAATTGAAAAACACTCCAGAGGAAAAAAGCTTGAGCAAAAGTTTGACCTCAAACTTTAGCTCAAACTTTTGGGAGAAAAGCTTGAGCCAACGTTTGCCTCAAACTTTTTGGCAAACGTTGGCATCACAAACTCAATACCCTGGAGAGAAAAGCTTGCGCCAACGTTTGAGGTCAAACTTTTGCTCAAACGTTGGCGCCACACTTGCACACCCTGGAGGAAAAAGCTTGCGCCAACGTTTGAGGTCAAACTTTTGCTCAAACGTTGGCGCAACACACATTTACAAGGGGGCCAACGTTTGAGCAAAAGTTTGACCTCAAACTTTGGCTCAAACGTTGGTAGCAGCAAAGTGAAGCCATCTGGTGTAAAAAGTTTGAGTAAAAGTTTGCCTCAAACTTTTACTCAAACTTTTACTCAAGCTTTTATGTTTTTCAACCCGGTTCACAATGGATCTTTCTCCAACTCCAAGAGCAATCAACCAAGGCCTTTATCAACCCAATTCCATCAAGAACAAAGGCCCAATTCAAGGCTTGAAGACCATTTGAAGAAAGTGTATAAATAGCTTAGAATTTAAGTTTTTGGAGAGCTTCCTTTTAGAATTTTCATAACACTTACAGTAGAGAACCCACTTTACATTTTTGTTTTGTTGTTTTAGAATTCTAGAGAATTGGGGAGGAGAATTGATCTCTCTTCTTCCTGGTTCTTGTTGAGCACTCTTTACTTTTCTTGCTTGGGATCTTAGGTGGAGAATTGAAGAACTTCTGTTTCAATCTCACCTTCGGATCTTGTTTAATTTTCTGCATAATCAAAATTCAATTTCTGTTCATTGCTTCTTCTTCTAATCTCTTTGCAATTTACACTTCTTTATTTCCTTTGCAATTGTTCTTACTGGATCTAGGAAGGCAGTGAGATCTAGACTCAGCTATCTAGTCTCTTGAGTCCTGAGATCTACAGTTTTAAACTTCAATTTCTTTATTTCATTGCTACACCAAGCTTTCTCTCATTTCCGTTTTAGATCCGGTTTAATTCAAGTCATCTTCTACTTTTCTGTTTATTGCATTTTACCTTTCCTTGTTAAAATTCTGCAAATCCAATTCCCAATTCCCTTTACAATTCAAGCCATTTACATTTCTTGCACTTTAAGATTCTGCAATTTACATTTCTTGCAATCTAAGTTTCTGCAATTTATATTACTTGCACTTTAAGATTCAGCACATTTACTTTCTATGCTCTTTAATTTACTGCAATTGTCCCTCTCCCTTTTAAATTTCATGCAATTTAGCTTTTGTCGAATACAAACCACTCAAATCAACTCTTGATTTGCTTGACTAAATCAACCACTAAACTAAAATTGCTAAATCCTTCAATCCCTGTGGGA
The DNA here is from genome assembly GCF_003086295.3 of Arachis hypogaea. Taxonomy (NCBI): domain Eukaryota; kingdom Viridiplantae; phylum Streptophyta; class Magnoliopsida; order Fabales; family Fabaceae; genus Arachis; species Arachis hypogaea. The sequence continues at coordinate 62,092,670 of NC_092047.1, forward strand.
TCGACCTCACTCCCGTGAGTTTTATTACTTGATACGACCCGGTGTACTTGCCGGTTAGTTTTATGTATTTGGAATTTATTTTCCGTTTTTTGAAAATACACATCAAGTTTTTGGCGCCGTTGCCGGGGATTGAAATAGATTGACAATGATTACGTGAAGTGGAGATCTAGATCAAGCACCTTTTCTTTTCTGTTTCTCTAATTTTTGACTAACACGCTAACTGTTTGAAATTTTGCTTAAACTAAACTTCATTCTAGCAATAGATTGAAGAGTTACTGGTGGTGTTTCTTTTGTTTTGTTTGTATGTCAGGTACAGGGAGATCCATTCCTGTTTTATCTGAAACTGACCAGAGAACTCTTAGAAGGTTAAGAAGAGCTGAAAGAGGGAAAAATATTGTTGGAGAGGAAGAATCTGAGGAAGAATATCACGAGATGGAAGGAGATCCATCTAATCTAGGAGGAGGGGTTAACAATAACCCACAGCAGAGGAGAGTATTGGCCTCCTATACCCTTGCAAATGCTAGACATTGTGGAAGCAGCATTCTCACCCCTAATGTCAATGCAAATAACTTTGAACTGAAGCCACAACTCATTACATTGGTCCAAAACAACTGCTCGTTTGGGGGAGGACCATTGGAGGATCCAAATCAACATCTATCTACATTCTTAAGGATTTGTGACACTGTCAAGTCCAATGGCGTGAATCCTGAAACTTACAAGCTTCTGCTGTTCCCGTTCTCATTAAGGGACAAGGCCGCACAATGGCTTGAAACTTTTCCCCAAGGAAGCATCACTAGTTGGGATGACTTGGTGACTAAATTTCTAGCCAAATTCTATCCACCTCAAAGAGTCATCAGGCTGAAGACTGAGGTGCAAACATTCACGCAATTGGATGCTGAAAATCTGTATGAAGCATGGGAGAGATACAAGGCTCTGCTGAGGAAATGTCCACCAGAAATGTTCACTGAGTGGGACAAGCTACAGAACTTCTATGAAAGACTCACTCTAAAGGCTCAAGAATCACTTGACCACTCAGCTGGAGGATCATTGCAACTGATGAAAACAGCAGAAGAAGCTCAAAATCTTATTGACATGGTGGCCAACAATCAATATTTCTTTGCTCATCAAAGAAATCGCCAACCATCACAAAGGAGAGGAGTAACGGAGCTAGAAGGAGTGGACTCAATCTTGGCTCAAAACAAGATGATGCAGCAGCAAATTCAACAATAATTTGAGCAAATGGCCAAGAGGATTGATAGCCTCCAAGTTGCAGCAGTTAACACAAGCCAACCATCATCCACATGGGGGCAAAATGAAGAAACTCAAGAGGAGCAACAGCAAGAACAAGTCCAATACATGCACAACCAAAATTCTGGACAGAATGAAGTGTATGGTGACACATACAATCCATCCTGGAAGAACCACCTAAACCTCAGATGGGGAGATAATCACAACCAGAACCAACAACCATGGCAGAGGAACTCAAACCAAAATACTTCAAGAAACAACCAAAACCACAACCAGCAGCAAACTAACCAAAACCCCTACAAAAAACCTCAAAACAACTACCCCAACCCCAACCATTACCAATCTAATAACCAACCCACCAACCAAAATGCCTACCATCCACCATCCACATCTCACAACCCACCACAAGCATCACCTGAATCTCAAAGACTCACCAACTTGGAAACCTTGATAGACAAAATGTGGAAACACCAGGAAATGACAACCAAGAATCCTGAAGCCTCCATGAAGAGCCTAGAGAGGCAAATTGGGCAAATCTCCAAACACATTTCTGTTGAGAGACCTTCAAGCTCACTGCCGAGTGACACAATCCCAAATCCTAAGGAAGAATGCAAGGCAATACAATTAAGGAGTGGGAGAACATTGATGAGCAACAATGACACTACAAAGAAGCAAGTAGAGAGCAGCAAAAGACCAATAGAAGAGGAACAGCCAACACACACAGAGGAAGCCAATGATGATGATGCAATGGCAAGCAAGCAAGCTTCAAAGCAAACTCAAGAAAAGGAGGAACAATAAAAAATTCAAAAAAAGGGGAATGAAGCAATTGAAGAGCCAACCAAAAATCAAAAGCAACAAGCAGAGAAGACCTTTGTACCTCCACTGCCATATCCCCAGAGATTCAACAAGGAGGTAAAGGACCAACAATTTCACAAGTTCTTTGAGACTTTCAAAAAGCTGGAAATCAATATTCCCTTGGCTGAGGCACTGGAGCAGATGCCCCTATATGCCAAGTTCATGAAGGAGCTAATCAACAAGAAGAGAAGTTGGCAAGAAAAGGAAACTATCATGCTCACTGAAGAATGTAGCGCTGTGATCCAGATGGGTATCCCACCAAAGCTCAAAGATCCAGGGAGTTTTGTAGTCTCATGCACCATAGGCAAGATAACATTGGAAAACGCCCTGTGTGATCTAGGTGCCAGCATCAACTTGATGCCTCTATCATTGATGAGAAAGCTTGCCATAGAAGAAATTAAACCCACCAGGATGTCACTAGTCATGGCCGATAGATCAATCAAGACACCCAATGGTATTGTGGAGAATTTACTAGTGAAGGTCGGAAAGTTTATCTTCCCCGCAGACTTCGTAATCTTAGACACAGAAGGGGAAGGAAGCAGCTCAATCATCTTGGGGAGACCATTTCTAGCCACAGCAAGAACCACTATTGATGTGGAGAAGGGAGAAATGACCTTCAGGGTGCATAATGAACAAATGGTAATCAATGTCTTCAAATCAATGCAACACCCCTCAGAGCAAGAGAACTACATGAATGTGGATATGATAGAAGGGCTGGTAGAAGAAATGTTTGAAGACGACTATCTGGAGCATCATAAAGAACAAGGAGAGGAAGTGATAGAAGTACTCATTGAAGACAAGAAAGAGGATAAACCAAAACAGGAGTTGAAACCTCTCCCTTCTCACCTCAAATACGTGTTTCTTGGGGAAGCAGAGGCATTACCAGTGATTACAAATTCCTCCTTGAACATGGATGAGGAAGCAAGGTTGATTAAAGTATTAAAAACTCACAAAACAGCCTTGGGGTGGACAATTGAGGACATCAAAGGCATCAGCCCTGCTATTTGCATGCATAAAATTTTATTGGAGGAAGAATCAAAACCTGTGGTTCAACCTCAAAGAAGACTCAACCCAACCATGAAAGAGGTGATTCAAAAAGAAGTGATGAAGCTATGGAATGCAGGGATAATTTTCCCAATCTTAGACAGCTCTTGGGTGAGTCCGGTTCAAGTTGTGCCAAAAAAGGGAGGAATGACAGTCATCACCAATGAAAAGAATGAGTTGATCCCCACTAGGACAGTGACTGGGTGGAGAATGTGCATAGACTACAGGAGATTGAATGATGCAACCAGAAAAGATCATTTTCCTTTGCCGTTCATCGATCAAATGTTGGAAAGACTAGCAGGCCATGCTTATTATTGCTTCCTTGATGGGTATTCTGGTTACAATCAAATAGTGGTGGACCCCAAGGATCAAGAGAAGACATCCTTCACATGCCCATTTGGAGTTTTTGCCTATAGAAGGATGCCCTTTGGGCTGTGCAACGCCCCAGCCACTTTTCAAAGGTGTATGCTTTCTATCTTTTCTGATATGGTGGAAAAATTCTTAGAAGTCTTCATGGATGATTTTTCTGTTTTTGGCAATTCATTTAACACTTGCTTGCACAACTTAACTCTTGTTTTGAAAAGATGCCAAGAAACTAATTTGGTGTTGAATTGGGAAAAATGCCATTTCATGGTTCCGGAAGGAATAGTTCTTGGGCATAAAGTGTCGTGTAGAGGTATAGAAGTTGATAAAGCTAAAATAGAAGTTATTGAAAAACTCCCTATACCTGTTAATGTGAAAGCAGTAAGAAGTTTTCTTGGGCATGCTGGCTTCTACAGAAGGTTCATCAAGGACTTTTCAAAAATAGCAAAACCATTGAGCAATTTACTAATGAATGATGTTCCCTTCATTTTTGATGATAACTGTAAACAAGCCTTTGAAACTCTCAAGAGAAAGCTCATTACAGCACCAATCATCACACCCCCTGATTGGAATTTACCTTTTGAACTTATGTGTGATTCAAGCAACCTTGCTATCGGTGCTGTACTGGGGCAAAAGAAGGACAAATTACATCATGTCATATATTATGCTAGGAAAGTGTTGAATGAAACATAGAAAAATTATACCACCACTGAAAAAGAACTTTTAGCAATTGTATATGCATTTGATAAGTTTAGACAATACTTGATCGGTTCAAAGGTCATAGTATACACTGACCATTTTGCTCTCAAGTATTTAATGTCTAAACAGGATTCAAAGCCAAGGCTTATTAGGTGGGTGTTGCTGCTACAAGAATTTGATATTGAAGTGAGGGATAGGAAGGGAAGTGAAAATCAAGTAGCAGATCATCTATCAAGAGTGCCACAAGAAGTTAAGCAAGACAAACCACAGCAAGTAAATGAGAACTTCCCTGATGAACATCTCTTCCAAATTCAACAAATACCTTGGTTTGCTGACATAGCAAACTACAAGGTAGGAAGGAAGATACCTCAAGAATTTTCCAAGCAACAAATGAAGAAATTACTCAATGAAGCAAGGAAGTTCTTGTGGGATGAACCTTTTCTACTCAAGAGATTCTCTGATGGAATGATTAGGAGGTGTATCCCTGAAAGTGAAATGAAGGACATACTATGGCATTGCCATGGCTCAGCATATGGTGGACACTTTGGACCAGAGAGAACAGCTGCAAAGGTATTACAGAGTGGGTTCTATTGGCCAACTATCTTCAAGGATGCCAGAGAGTTTGTTCACCAATGCAATGAATGTCAAAGAACTGGAGGATTGACAAAAAGAAATGAGATGCCTCAAAATTTCATCCTGGAAGTGGAGCTGTTTGACTTATGGGGCATTGATTTCATGGGACCTTTTCCTCCTTCCTACTCTTTCAGATATATCCTGGTAGCAGTAGAGTATGTATCAAAGTGGGTGGAGGCCATAACCACAACCACCTGTGATGCACAGATTGTCCTCCAATTCCTTAAAAAGCACATTTTCACAAGATATAGAGTGCCCAAAGGTCTGGTTAGTGATGGTGGTGGTCACTTTTGCAACAAACAAATGGAGAAACTCCTCTACAAATATGGAGTGATCCATAAAGTAGCCACACCTTACCACCCTCAGACTAATGGCCAGGCTGAACTCGCAAATAGGGAATTGAAGAAGATCCTAGAGAAAACAGTGGGAAGCACGAGAAAGGATTGGGCTAGGAAGCTAGAGGATGCCTTATGGGCATATAGGACAGCTTTCAAAACCCCTATTGGCAAGTCACCCTTTCAGTTATTATATGGCGAATCCTGCCACCTCCTTGTAGAGCTGGAACACAGAGCTTTTTGGGCCACTAAACTCCTCAACCTTGATTCCCAAGCTGCAGGAGAGAAAAGGTTGTTACAACTAAATAAGTTAGATGAATTCAGGCTAGAAGCCTATGAGAGTGCTAAGATATACAAGGAAAGAGCTAAGAGGTGGCATGATAAGAAGATCACAAAGAAGGAGTTCAAGCCAGGACAACAAGTGCTCCTGTATAACTCAAGGCTTAAGATCTTCCCTGGCAAACTTAAGTCTAAGTGGACTGGCCCATACTTGGTGACAAAGGTCTTTCCTTATGGGAGTATTGAATTGCTAGATGAAGCAACAAAGAGTCAATTCACAGCAAATGGTCACAGAGCAAAACTGCACTTGGGAGGACAATGGGATAAGGAAAAAGAGGTTCAGAGCCTACAGCCTTCTTGAGAAGAATTGAAGGATGTCAAGCTAGTGACATTAAAAGAGCGCTTGTTGGGAGGCAACCCAACCAGAGGTAGTTTTCTTTTCATAGCCTTTTCAATAAAAATGTTGAATATTTGGTATGCATTGCAAGGAGCTAAGTTTGGTGTCACACACCAAAACAATTTAAAGGAGAATGAAGGATCATAAGTTTGGTGTTCCACCAAAACATCATTTAAAAACACATTCTCACTTCGTGCACAATACTAGCTCCAAGCAATCAAACAGATTATTCAGTTACTTAATTGCTCTCTAATGTTAACTTCATAACCTTTAGCAAGAACATAAGATTTTACATATAGTTAACCTTTTGCATCAGAGGAAGTGGCAAGGAACTAAGTTTGGTGTTCCCACACCAAATTAAATCCAAAAGCCGCACTCAATTCATGCATACTAACCAGTCACCTAAGGGCTTAAGAAACAAGCAACTTTTGAGAATTATGCAGGGAACTAACCACAAATTGAAGACATTATGAACCATGACTCAAAAAGGGGACCAACAGAAAGAAAGACACAAGAACTGCAAACCAATAGGTTGTATCTGTACTTAACTTCAGCTGTTGAGATATGCTATGATTTATGTCTTGCTAAAGTGTTCATCTAGTACAAGTAGAATCACTCTCTTAAAATAAGTAAGCTAGTCTAAATGTGTGCTTGTGTGTTTACTTTCACTTAACAAAAAGCATGCTTTGTCCCCTGCATTTTCAATTCAATAAAAGAAATGTTTGAATGTGAAGTGAGATAGTTCTCTGTTAGATAGAAGTACAATAAAAGTAAGTGGTGGTATGTATGTGTGATTGTATGATAGCTCACTTTTAGTGAATAAGAGAACTAAGATGTCTCCTTTTAAGCAGAAAGTAGTTCACTGTCTATGAATCTCAATCAAATAAAAGTCCTTGGTTAAAAAGAAAAACAAACAGAGAAAAGAAAAAGCCAAAAATGGGCAATAGAATAAAAGAAAAAAAAAACGAAACAAAGCTAGACACCAATAGCTTGAACCTTAGAATATATGCCTGTGGTGTCTTTGTACTGGGATCTGCTTGGATTATTAAGTTCTTTGGAGTGCATCAACACTTGGTGACTTGGGTTAACTAACCCGGGATCATCAGCTGAAAGTCCACTATCATGAGCAACCTAACTACAAGGCATTTAGTAACCCAAAGAGGTGCTGGGCATCAATGTTCTAAGAAGGAATGTGAGCCAAGTGTCTATAGTGAATAATGTGTCAAGTATAAGGAAAGAAAAGAACTTGTTACACATGACACTGAACTAAAGCTTTTAGAAAAAAAACTAATAGTCAAGGACAAAGGAATAATGAGAGGTCATAGCAGTGTGTTGCTTGATCCTTGAAGGGGGCTTTCTAGGCTTAAAAGTCAATAAGAAGTGAGTGTTTACATATCCACAGAAAACCCCATGAACTATCAATAATACTCTGCTAGCATGAACATCCTCTACCATTTCACTCTTTCTTCTCAATAATTCTTTTCTTGCTTGGGGACAAGCAAGCTTTAAGTTTGGTGTTGTGATGACAAGTCATCTTAGCCTAGTTTCACTAGCCTTTTTCTTTTGTTTTCATTTGATTTATGCACTTTCTTGAGCCAAAGCAAGCCAATTGGGTAGATTTCCATGTTTCCTTTGATTTAATCAACCATGGATGAATTAATGCAATTTCATGAGATTCTATGCTATAATTGTCATATATTATGAAAGAATAACAAACTCATTATTTTGAGCAAAGCTTTGATGTGTTTGGTTGATTGATGATAGGTGAAAAGAGTTTTGAAGAAGGTTGAAGGAAGAAGGAATGGCTAGGAGCAAGAGAGAACAAAAAGCTTGAGCAAAAGTTTGCCTCAAACTTTAGCTCAAACTTTTGGAAGAATTGAAAAACACTCCAGAGGAAAAAAGCTTGAGCAAAAGTTTGACCTCAAACTTTAGCTCAAACTTTTGGGAGAAAGGCTTGAGCCAATGTTTGCCTCAAACTTTTTGGCAAACGTTGGCATCACAAACTCAATACCCTGGAGAGAAAAGCTTGCGCCAACGTTTGAGGTCAAACTTTTGCTCAAACGTTGGCGCCACACTTGCACACCCTAGAGGAAAAAGCTTGCGCCAACGTTTGAGGTCAAACTTTTGCTCAAACGTTGGCGCAACACACATTTACAAGGGGGCCAACGTTTGAGCAAAAGTTTGACCTCAAACTTTGGCTCAAACGTTGGTAGTATCAAAGTGAAGCCATTTGGTGTAAAAAGTTTGAGTAAAAGTTTGCCTCAAACTTTTACTCAAACTTTTACTCAAGCTTTTATGTTTTTCAACCCAGTTCACAATGGATCTTTCTCCAACTCCAAGAGCAATCAACCAAGGCCTTTATCAACCCAATTCCATCAAGAACAAAAGGCCCAATTCAAGGCTTGAAGACCATTTGAAGAAAGTGTATAAATAGCTTAGAATTTAAGTTTTTGGAGAGCTTCCTTTTAGAATTTTCATAAAACTTACAGTAGAGAACTCACTTTACATTTTTGTTTTGTTGTTTTAGAATTCTAGAGAATTGGGGAGGAGAATTGATCTCTGATGAGCGGATATTTTATACGCTTTTTGGGGTTAATTTCAGATAGTTTTGAGTATGTTCTAGTTAGTTTTTAGTCTATTTTCATTAGTTTTTAGGAAAAATTCATATTTCTGGACTTTACTATGAGTTGTGTGTTTTTCTGTAATTTCAGGTATTTTTCTGGCTGAAATTGAAGGAGCTGAGCAAAAATCTGATTCAGGCTGAAAAAGGACTGCTGATGCTATTGGATTCTGACCTCCCTGCACTCAAAGTGGATTTTCTCGAGCTACAGAACTCGAAATAGCATGCTTCCAATTGCGTTGGAAAGTAGACATCCAGGGCTTTCCAGCAATATATAATAGTCCATACTTTGCACAAGGATAGACGACGTAAACTGGCGTCCAACGCCAGTTCTCTGCCCAATTCTGGCGTCCAGCGCCAGAAAAGGATCAAAAGCTTGAGTTGAACGCCCAAACTGGCACAAAAACTGGCGTTCAACTCCACAAATGGCCTCTGCACGTGGATTGCTTAATTCTCAGCCCCAGCACACACCAAGTGGGCCCCAGAAGTGGGCCTCTGCATCATCTATCATAGTTTACTCATTTGTTGTAAACCTAGGCTACTAGTTTAGTATTTAAACAACTTTTAGAGACTTATTTTGTATCTCATGACATTTCAGATCTAAACTTTGTATTCTCTGACATCATGAGTCTCTAAACCCCATTGTTGGGGGTGAGGAGCTCTGCTGTGTCTCGATGAATTAATGCAAGTATTTCTGTTTTCCATTCAAACACGCTTGTTCCTATCTAATATGTTCATTCGCGCTTAACTGTGATGAAGGTGATGATCCGTGACATTCATCACCTTCCTCAAACCATGAACGTGTGCCTGACAACCACCTCCGTTCTATATCCGATTGAATGAATATCTCTGAGATCTCTTAATCAGAATCTCCGTGGTATAAGCTAGAACTGATGGCGGCATTCATGAGAATCCGGAAAGTCTAAACCTTGTCTGTGGTATTCCGAGTAGGATTCAAGGATTGAATGACTGTGACGAGCTTCAAACTCCTAAAGGCTGGGCATTAGTGACAGATGCAAAAGGATAGTAAATCCTATTCCAACCGGATCGAGAACCAACCGGTGATTAGCCATGCTGTGACAGAGCGCGTGAGCGTAGTTTTCACTGGAAGGATGGAAGGTAGCCATTGACAACGGTGATCCACCAACACACAGCTTGCCATAGGAGGACGTGCGTGCGTGAATCAGAAGACAGAGGAAAGCAGAGATTCAGAAGACAAAGCATCTCCAAAACTCCAACATATTCTCCATTACCGCACAACAAGTAACCTTTAATTTATGCTCTCTTGGTTATTCACAATTCAACTGATAAACATAATTGACTTCCTGACTAAGATTTACAAGATAATCATAGATTGCTTCAAACCAACAATCTCCGTGGGATTCGACCCTTACTCACGTGAGGTATTACTTGGACGACCCAGTGCACTTGCTGGTTAGTGGTACGCGTTGTGAAAAGTGTGATTCACAATTCGTGCACCAAGTTTTTGGCGCCGTTGCCGGGGATTGTTCGTGTTTGGACAACTAACGGTTTATTTTGTTGCTTAGATTAGGAAAAATTTTTCTTTTTTGGTTTAGAGTCTTTTATTATTTATCCCTTGTTAAAACACTTTAAATTTATAGCTCAATTAGTTAGAACGTGGTATTTATGTTCATGGTAATTGGCTATCATATTTTTTAAAATCTTTTTCAAAAATAATTTTTTTATTAAATCCTGTGCCAAACTTTAAGTTTGGTGTTTTCTTGTTGATTTTTCAAAAAAAAAAAAAAATTACTTCTTCAAAACAAGTGTTACATTCATAACTCATTTGGCTAGAGCGTTAATCTGTGTTCTTGGTAATTGGGTTAGAATCTTTTATATTCTTTTCAAAACCTTTTTCATAAATAATAATTTCTCTATTAAATTGTGTGCCAAACTTTAAGTTTGGTGTTTTCTTGTTGATTCCCTTTGGTTTTCGAAAATTTTGGTTTGGTTTTCTAAAAATTTTAAGTTTGGTGTTCTTTCTTCATGTTCTTGTGTTCTTGTGAATCTTCAAAGTGTTCTTGAGTTTTCCTTGTGTCTTGATGTTAAAATTTTTCAGTTTGGTGTTCCTTGGTGTTTTTCCTCCAAAATTTTCAAAAACAAGGAGCATTAGATCTAAAAATTTTAAATCTTGTGCTATCTTATTGTTTTTCTCTCTCCTCTTTGAATTCAAAAATATCTTTTCTCTCTGTTTTAAAAGCAAATTTTTGAAATCTATTTCAAAAAATTCAGATTTTTTTTTTAAATTTAAAACCTTTTTTCAAAAAAAAAAAATCATCATATCCTTTTCAAAATTTCCTAACCACTTTCTCTCTCCTCAGTTTTTCGAAAATCTTCACTCAATTTTTATTTATTTTATTTTGATTTATTTTCGAAATAAATAAATAAATAAATAAATAAATAAATAAATAAAATAAAATAAATAAAAAGGTAAATCAATCCAAGTTATATCCCTTTATCCATCATGGACATAAGTGGAAATGAACAGTCCAGGAGGACTCTGGGGTCATATTCTAACCCCTCTACTGCTTCATATGGGAGTAGCATCTGCATACCCTCCATTGGAGTTAGTAGCTTTGAGTTGAATCCTCAGCTCATTATCATGGTGCAGCAAAGTTGTCAGTATTCCGGTCTTCCACAGGAAGAACCTACAGAGTTTCTGGCACAATTTTTACAAATTGCTGACACAGTGCATGATAAGAAAATAGATCAGGATGTCTACAGAGTGTTACTGTTTCCATTTGCTGTAAAAGATCAAGCTAAGAGATGGTTAAATAACCAACCTAAAGCCAGCATAAGGACATGGAAACAACTAACAGAAAAATTCCTGAATCAATATTTCCCTCCAAAAAGGATGACACAGCTAAGGCTGGACATCCAAGGCTTTAAACAAGGAGATAATGAATCCCTTTATGATGCCTGGGAGAGATACAGAGAGATGCTACGAAAATGCCCCTCTGAAATGTTTTCAGAGTGGGTTCAGTTAGACATCTTCTACTATGGGCTTGCAAAAGGAGCTCAGATGTCTCTAGATTACTCAGCTGGTGGATCTATCCACATGAGAAAGACAATTGAAGAGGCTCAAGAGCTCATTGATACAGTTGCCCGGAATCAGCATCTGTATCTAAGCAGTGACCCTTCCATGAAAGAAGAGGTTAAAACAGCAACTGCTGAACTCAGTCCTGTAGAACAAGCTGCTGAATTCAATCAGCAATTGGACTTCCTAACAAGGCAGTTAGCCGAATTCAAAGATAGATTACAAGAGACAAGGATGGCTAATATACATATGGAAGAACAGTTTAAGCAAACAAAGCAGCAGCTGTCAAGGCAAATAACAGAAGAATGCCAAGCAATTCAATTAAGAAGTGGGAAGACATTAAATACCCCACCTCAAGGCATCAAAAAGCCAAGAAATGAGCAACCCACCAAAGATTCACCTGAGGACAGTAAGAGCCCAGGGAAAAATGATTCTGGCGCTAAAACGCCAGAGAATTGGTGGAGGGCTGGCGCTGAACGCCCAGACCATGCCCAAAATTGGCGTTCAACGCCAGAAACAAGGCAAGACTGGCGTTCAACGCCAGAAATGGGCAAGAATCTGGTGTTGAACGCCCAAATAGGGCAGAATCCAGCGTTGAACGCCCAAAATGGGCACATTTCTGGCGTTCAGGCGCCAGGAACAGACAGTGAGCTGGCGTTTAACGTCACTCCAGCTTCTAACTCTGGAACTCAATTGCCAGTGAGGGATCAGACACACACAGATGCTGATAACAACCCCTCTAAAAAGGCTTCTTCAACCACTTCTGTAGGCAATAAACCTGCAGCAACTAAGGTTGAAGAATATAAAGCCAAGATACCTTATCCTCAAAAACTCCGGAAAGAGGAGCAGGATAAGCAATTTGCTCGCTTTGCAGACTATCTCAGGACTCTTGAAATAAAGATTCCATTTGCAGAAGCACTTGAGCAAATACCTTCTTATGCCAAGTTCATGAAAGAGATCTTGAGTCATAAAAAGGATTGGAGAGAAACAGAAAGAGTTCTCCTCACTGAAGAATGCAGTGCAGTTATTCTGAAGAGATTTCCTGAAAAGCTTAAAGATTCTGGGAGTTTTCTGATACCATGCATATTAGAAGGTAATTGCACCAAGACAGCTTTATGCGATCTTGGGGCAAGCATCAACCTAATACCTGCATCCACTATCAGGAAGCTTGGCTTAACTGAAGAAGTTAAACCAACCCGAATATGTCTCCAACTTGCTGATGGTTCCACTAAATACCCATCAGGCGTGATTGAGGACATGATTATCAGAGTTGGGCCATTCGCCTTTCCCACAGACTTTGTTGTGCTGGAAATGGAGGAGCACAAGAGTGCTACTCTCATTCTAGGAAGACCCTTCCTAGCAACTGGGCGATCCCTCATTGACGTCCAACAAGGGGAAATAACCCTGAGAGTCAATGATGATGAGTTCAAGTTGAACGCTGTCAAAGCCATGCAGCATCCAGACACATCAACAGACTGCATGAAAGTTGATCTTATTGACTCTTTGGTAGAAGAGATCAACATGGCTGAGAGTCTTGAATCAGAGTTGGAAGACATCTTTAAAGATGTTCAGCCTAATTTGGAGGATTCAGGGGACATGAAAGAGCCTCTGAACTTTCTTCTAAAAGAGGAAAAACCTCCTAAACCCGAGCTCAAGCCACTACCACCATCCTTGAAATATGCATTTCTGGGAGAAGGTGACACTTTTCCAGTGATCATAAGCTCTGCTTTAAATTCACAGGAAGAGGAAGCACTTATTCAAGTGCTAAGGACACACAAGACAGCTCTTGGGTGGTCCATAGGTGACCTTAAGGGCATAAGCCCAGCTAGATGCATGCACAAAATCCTATTGGAGGATAATGCCAAACCAGTGGTTCAACCACAGAGGTGGCTAAATCCAGCCATGAAGGAAGTGGTGCAGAAAGAGGTCACCAAGTTACTAGAGGCTGGGATTATTTATCCTATTTCTGATAGCCCCTGGGTGAGCCCTGTTCAAGTCATCCCAAAAAAGGGAGGCATGACAGTGATTCATAATGAAAAAAATGAACTGGTTCCTACAAGAACAGTTACAGGGTGGCGCATGTGTATTGACTACAGAAGGCTCAATACAGCCACCAGAAAGGATCATTTTCCTTTACCATTCATAGACCAGATGCTAGAAAGACTAGCAGGTCATGATTATTACTGCTTTTTGGATGGCTACTCAGGTTATAACTAGATTGCAGTAGATCCCCAGGATCAAGAGAAAACAGCATTCACATGTCCATCCGGGGTGTTTGCTTATAGAAGGATGCCATTTGGGCTATGTAATGCTCCTGCAACCTTCCAGAGATGCATGCTCTCTATTTTCTCTGACATGGTGGAAAAATTTCTGGAAGTCTTCATGGATGACTTCTCAGTATATGGAGACTCATTCAGCTCCTGTCTTGATCACCTGAAACTTGTTCTGAAAAGATGCCAAGAAACCAACCTAGTTTTAAAATGGGAAAAGTGTCACTTCATGGTGACTGAAGGAATTGTTCTTGGGCATAAAATCTCAAACAAGGGAATAGAGGTGGATCAAGCAAAAATAGAGGTAATTGAAAAATTACCACCACCTGCCAATGTTAAGGCAATCAGAAGCTTTCTGGGGCATGCAGGATTCTATAGGAGGTTTATAAAGGATTTTTCAAAAATCACAAAACCTCTAAGCAATCTGCTAGCTGCTGACACGCCATTTGTGTTTGACACAAAGTGCCTGCAGGCGTTTGAAACGCTGAAAGCTAAGCTGGTCACAGCACCAGTCATTTCTGCACCAGACTGGATATTACCATCTGAGCTAATGTGTGATGCCAGTGATCATGCCATTGGTGCAGTATTGGGACAGAGGCATGACAAGCTTTTGCATGTCATTTATTATGCCAGTCGCGTTCTAAATGATGCCCAGAAAAATTACACAACCACAGAAAAAGAACTACTTGCAGTGGTTTACGCCATTGACAAGTTCAGATCATACTTAGTAGGATCAAAAGTGATTGTGTATACTGATCATGCTGCTCTTAAATATCTACTCACAAAGCAGGATTCAAAACCCAGGCTCATCAGATGGGTATTGCTTCTGCAAGAGTTTGATATAGAAATAAGAGACAGAAAAGGGACAGAGAACCAAGTGGCTGATCATCTGTCCCGGATAAAGCCAGTGGAAGGGACGTCCCTCCCCTTTCTTGAGATCTCTGAGACGTTTCCTGATGAGCATTTATTTGCCATTCAGGAAGCACCATGGTTTTCCGATATTGCAAACTATAAAGCTGCAAGGTTCATACCCAAGGAGTACAACAGGATACAGAAGAAGAAATTAATTACTGATGCAAAGTACTACTTATGGGATGAACCTTATCTCTTTAAGAGATGTGCAGATGGAATAATCCGTAGGTGTGTGCCTAGAGAAGAGGCACAGAGGATCCTATGGCATTGTCATGGATCTCAATATGGAGGCCATTTCGGAGGTGAGCGAACAGCCACCAAGGTCCTCCAATGTGGCTTCTATTGGCCTACACTCTATAAAGATTCCCGAGAGTTTGTACGTAATTGTGACAGTTGCCAAAGAGCTGGTAATCTGCCTCATGGTTACGCCATGCCTCAACAAGGAATCTTGGAAATTGAGTTGTTTGACGTATGGGGAATTGACTTCATGGGACCTTTCCCACCATCATACTCAAACACTTATATTCTGGTGGCAGTTGACTATGTATCAAAATGGGTTGAGGCTATTGCCACACCCACCAATGATACTAAAACAGTGCTGAAGTTCCTCCAGAAACATATTTTTAGCAGGTTTGGTGTCCCTAGAGTACTAATCAGTGATGGGGGCACTCACTTCTGCAATAAACAGCTTTACTCTGCCATGGTTCGGTATAGAATTCGCCACAAGGTGGCCACTCCATATCATCCACAAACCAATGGGCAGGCTGAAGTCTTTAACAGAGAATTAAAGAGAATCCTGGAACGGACAGTAAATACCCGTAGAAAGGATTGGGCAAGGAGCATGGATGATGCTCTGTGGGCTTACAGAACAGCATTCAAGACCCCTATAGGGACCTCTCCATACCAACTGGTGTATGGTAAGGCATGTCACATGCCCGTAGAACTGGAACATAAGGCCTACTGGGCAACCAGATTCCTAAACTTTGATGCCAAATTAGCAGGAGAAAAAAGATTGCTCCAGCTAAATGAGCTAGAGGAGTTCAGATTCACAGCTTTCGAAAATGCCAAGCTTTATAAAGAGAAATAAAAAAAGTGGCATGACAGAAAGCTGTCATCTAGAATCTTTGAACCAGGACAGAAGGTTCTGCTGTTCAACTCTAGACTCAGGCTATTCCCCGGGAAATTGAAATCCCGGTGGAGGGGACCATACGTGATTACAAGCGTATCACCATATGGTTATGTAGAGCTTCAAGATATTGACTCTGACAAGAAGTTCATTGTTAATGGACAGAGAATCAAGCACTATCTTGAAGGCAATGTTGAGCAAGAGTGCTCAAGGTTGAAGCTAGATTAAAAGCTCAGCAAGGTCCAGCTAAAGACATTAAAGAAGCGCTTGTTGGGAGGCAACCCAATTTTTATTTATTTTCATGGTTTTTCATGTTTTATTAGGTTCATGATCATGTGGAGTCACAAAATAAATATCAAAAATTGAAAATAGAATCAAAAACAGCAGAAGAAAAATCACACCCGGGAGGAAGCACCTGTCTGGCGTTCAACGCCAGAACAGAGCATGGTTCTGGCACTGAACGCCCAAAATGGGCAACATCCTGGCGCTGAACGCCCAGAACAAGCATGGTTCTGGCGTTCAACGCCAGAAATAGCTAGTAAACGGGCGTTGAACACCCAAAATGGGCACCAACCTGGCGCTGAACGCCCAGAGTTGTGTGCAAGGGCATTTTGCATGCCTAAATTGGTGCAGGGATGTAAATGCCTTGACACCTCAAGATCTGTGGACCCCATAGGATCCCCACCTTCCCTCCTCATAATCCTAGTTTTTTTTTTCCACATCTATTCCTTCCTCCTTTGCTCGAGGGCGAGCAACATTCTAAGTTTGGTGTGGTAAAACAATTATGTGAAGGATCTATAGCTCAGTGGTAGAACATGTGGCTGCAAATCAAGAGATCCCTGAAATACCTCAGGGGATGCACTTCCCTCCACATAATTATTGGAAGCAACTGAGGATAGAAATACCAAAAATCACTAGGAATCAAACCACAAAGGCAAGGAAGAGACATAAAAGAGCTCAAGAACATCATTGGTTCCTCAAGAAGGAAATGCCATCATCACTAAGGTGGACTCGTTCCTTGTTCTTACTTTCTCTGTTTTTTCGTTTTCTCTATGTTAAGTGTTTATCTATGTTTGTGTCTTCATTACATGATCATTAGTAGTAATTAGTGTCTATTTTGATTTTATCCCCAATTAAGCTATAGTTTATTTTTCTCATCATCAGCGAACATGAATAAAGTAGTAGATCTTTTGAATAAGAGGCAATAAAATTTCGAGTTTTAATAAGAGAAATTCTAATTAGTTAAATGTGGTGGCAATGCTTTCTGTCTTCTGAATGAATGCTTGAACAGTGCATATGTCTTTTGAATTTGTTGCTTAAGACTGTTAAATATGTTGGCTCTTGAAAGAATGATGAACATGAGACATGTTACTGATAATCTGAAAAATCATAAAAATGATTCTTGAAGCAAGAAAAAGCAGCAAAGAACAAAGCTTGCAGAAAAAAAAAAAAGCGAAAAAAAATTATAGAAAGAAAAAGAAAAAGCAAGCAGAAAAAGCCAAAAGCTCTTAAAACCAAGAGGCAAGAGCAAAGAGCCAATAGCCCTTAAAACCAAAAGGCAAGGGTAATGAAAAGGATCCCAAGGCTTTGAGCATCAGTGGATAGGAGGGCCACGAAGGAATAAAATCCTGGCCTAAGCGGCTAAACCAAGCTGTCCCTAACCATGTGCTTGTGGCGTGAAGGTGTCAAGTGAAAACTTGAGACTGAGCGGTTAAAGTCAAGGTCCAAGCAAAAAGAAGAGTGTGCTTAAGAACCCTGGACACCTCTAACTGGGGACTTGAGCAAAGCTGAGTCACAATCTGAAAAGGTTCACCCAATTATGTGTCTGTGGCATTTATGTATCCGGTGGTAATACTGGAAAACAAAGTGCTTAGGGCCACGACCAAGACTCATAAAGAAGCTGTGTTCAAGAATCATCACGCTGAACTAAGAGAATCAATAACACTATCTGAATTCTGAGTTCCTATAGATGCCAATCACTCTGAGCTTCAATGGATAAAGTGAGATGCCAAAACTGTTCAGAAGCAAAAAGCTACTAGTCCCGCTCATCTAATTAGAATCTGAGCTTCAATCAAAAACTCTAAGATACTATTGCTTCTCAACCTATTAGTCTTCTATTTTATTTGTCTAGTTGCTTGAGGACAAGCAACAGTTTAAGTTTGGTGTTGTGATGAGCGGATATTTTATACGCTTTTTGGGGTTAATTTCAGATAGTTTTGAGTATGTTCTAGTTAGTTTTTAGTCTATTTTCATTAGTTTTTAGGAAAAATTCATATTTCTGGACTTTACTATGAGTTGTGTGTTTTTCTGTAATTTCAGGTATTTTTCTGGCTGAAATTGAAGGAGCTGAGCAAAAATCTGATTCAGGCTGAAAAAGGATTGCTGATGCTGTTGGATTCTGACCTCCCTGCACTCAAAGTGGATTTTCTGGAGCTACAGAACTCGAAATAGCATGCTTCCAATTGCGTTGGAAAGTAGACATCCAGGGCTTTCCAGCAATATATAATAGTCCATACTTTGCACAAGGATAGATGACGTAAACTGGCGTCCAACGCCAGTTCTCTGCCCAATTCTGGCGTCCAGCGCCAGAAAAGGATCAAAAGCTGGAGTTGAACGCCCAAACTGGCACAAAAACTGGCGTTCAACTCCACAAATGGCCTCTGCACGTGGATTGCTTAATTCTCAGCCCCAACACACACCAAGTGGGCCCCAGAAGTGGGCCTCTGCATCATCCATCATAGTTTACTCATTTGTTGTAAACCTAGGCTACTAGTTTAGTATTTAAACAACTTTTAGAGACTTATTTTGTATCTCATGACATTTCAGATCTAAACTTTGTATTCTCTGACATCATGAGTCTCTAAACCCCATTGTTGGGGGTGAGGAGCTCTGCTGTGTCTCGATGAATTAATGCAAGTATTTCTGTTTTCCATTCAAACACGCTTGTTCCTATCTAATATGTTCATTCGCGCTTAACTGTGATGAAGGTGATGATCCGTGACATTCATCACCTTCCTCAAACCATGAACGTGTGCCTGACAACCACCTCCGTTCTATATCCGATTGAATGAATATCTCTGAGATCTCTTAATCAGAATCTCCGTGGTATAAGCTAGAACTGATGGCGGCATTCATGAGAATCCGAAAAGTCTAAACCTTGTCTGTGGTATTCCGAGTAGGATTCAAGGATTGAATGACTGTGACGAGCTTCAAACTCCTGAAGGCTGGGCATTAGTGACAGATGCAAAAGGATAGTAAATCCTATTCTAACCGGATCGAGAACCAACCGGTGATTAGCCATGCTGTGACAGAGCGCGTGAGCGTAGTTTTCACTGGAAGGATGGAAGGTAGCCATTGACAACGGTGATCCACCAACACACAGCTTGCCATAGGAGGACGTGCGTGCGTGAATCAGAAGACAGAGGAAAGCAGAGATTCAGAAGACAAAGCATCTCCAAAACTCCAACATATTCTCCATTACCGCACAACAAGTAACCTTTAATTTATGCTCTCTTGGTTATTCACAATTCAACTGATAAACATAATTGACTTCCTGACTAAGATTTACAAGATAATCATAGATTGCTTCAAACCAACAATCTCCGTGGGATTCGACCCTTACTCACGTGAGGTATTACTTGGACGACCCAGTGCACTTGCTGGTTAGTGGTACGCGTTGTGAAAAGTGTGATTCACAATTCGTGCACCAATCTCTCTTCTTCCTGGTTCTTGTTGAGCACTCTTTACTTTTCTTGCTTGGGATCTTAGGTGGAGAATTGAAGAACTTCTGTTTCAATCTCACCTTCGGATCTTGTTTAATTTTCTGCATAATCAAAATTCAATTTCTGTTCATTGCTTCTTCTTCTACTCTCTCTGCAATTTACACTTCTTTATTTCCTTTGCAGTTGTTCTTACTGGATCTAGGAAGGCAGTGAGATCTAGACTCAGCTATCTAGTCTCTTGAGTCCTGAGATCTACAGTTTTAAATTTCAATTTCTTTATTTCATTGCTACACCAAGCTTTCTCTCATTTCCGTTTTAGATCCGGTTTAATTCAAGTCATCTTCTACTTTTCTGTTTATTGCATTTTACCTTTCCTTGTTAAAATTCTGCAAATCCAATTCCCAATTCCCTTTACAATTCAAGCCATTTACATTTCTTGCACTTTAAGATTCTGCAATTTACATTTCTTGCAATCTAAGTTTCTGCAATTTATATTACTTGCACTTTAAGATTCAGCACATTTACTTTCTATGCTCTTTAATTTACTGCAATTGTCCCTCTCCCTTTTAAATTTCATGCAATTTAGCTTCTGTCGAATACAAACCACTCAAATCAACTCTTGATTTGCTTGACTAAATCAACCACTAAACTAAAATTGCTCAATCCTTCAATCCCTGTGGGATCGACCTCACTCCCGTGAGTTTTATTACTTGATACGACCCGGTGCACTTGCCGGTTAGCTTTGTATATTTGGAATTCGTTTTCCGTTTTCCGAAAATACGCATCATCACTAGCTTGACGTTTTTCCCTCATCAGGGTGGTTGGTAGTGCTTAAAGTCCTCCCCTCTTGCTGTGGACTTATATCCATTGGTTGGATCAATGATTTCTACATGTTCCAGGGAAAGAACTCTGTTGATAGTGAAGACCTTAGGTAACTGAGATGGTACAGTGGGGAGATTAGGGAGAATATCTGGGAAGTAAGCTGAGACAACTCTATCCCCTGGAGAGAAGTCTTCCGTAGGGATCTTCTTGTTCCTCCACCTCCTTGGTACCTTCTTCTTTGTTTCTTTTGAGGTTGCCTTGCCCTCGGTGACCTCTTTTTCTAAAGGAGTTGTGATGCTGTCTTTTCCTGCCTCTAGAGGTTTAGGTTCCTCCAACTTTTCCTTGAGCTGTGGCAATTGCTGTTTTCCTTGTTTATCAATTAAGGGATCTCAGAATGAACTAGCTGTGCTTCAGTGCTTGTCTCATCTTTCAGTGTCTCATTATCATCTGTGCTTAGTCCCTTGTCCTCTTGATCTGTTTCTTGTGAGAGTTTCAAAACATTGAAGCTGAGTCGTTCATCGTGGATTCTCAATATTAGCTCCCCTTTCTCTACATCGATAAGTGCTCTGGCCGTAGCTAGGAATGGTCTTCCCAATATGATTGGGTGAGTGTGACTCTCTTCCATGTCCAGGATGACAAAGTCTGTTGGGAGAAAGTATTTCCCAACCTTTAGCAACACATTTTCCACCACTCCTATTGCTTGCTTTTGAGCTTTGTCAGCCAGTCTGATGATTACATCTGTGGGCATTATCTCATTGATCTGCAGCTTCTTCACCAGGGATAAGGGCAGTAAGTTGATGCTGGCCCCCAAATCACATAGTGCTCTATCGAACATAGTTTCACCTATGGCACAAGGGATGTGAAAACTCCCTGGGTCTCTTCTTTTTGTAGGCAACTCAGGTTGAATAAGGGCACTACATTCCTTGTTCATCACTATAGTCTTGCCTCCTTTGAGTGAGCTTTTCCTGGGAAGAAGTTCCTTCATATACTTGATGAATGCAGGCATTTGTTGAATTACCTTGATGAATGGTATGTTTACATGCAGAGATGCAAACAAGTCTAGGAACCTTGAGTATATTCTCTTTCCCACAGCACCATTGAGCAGTTGAGGGAAGGGTGCATAGAGCTTCAGCAGCTCTTGTTGTGAGATTTCTGGTTCTTGCTGATCTCTATCCTCCTTCTTTGTTGAGTTGTCATCAGTTTGTTCGAAAGGTTTGCCATGCTTGTCTTCAGTCTCTTGATCACTTGTAGTGACCATTTTGCAATCTTCCCATCTTACTTTCTTTGCTTCTCCTTTGGGGTTTTTCTCTGTGTCACTTTGGAAGCTATCAGTAGGTTTGGGAATCTTCTCAGCTAAACATCCCACCTGTAATTCCAGCTTCCTAATGGTCTCTCCCTGGTTCTTAATATTGGCTCGCACCTCCTCTTTGAACACCTTATTTTCTTGAATCTCTTGGCATATTCCTTCAAGTAAGGTTTCAATCTTAGAGAGCTTGTCATCAATTGATGGGTGATTCAGAGCAGATGTGCTGTTTTGGTTTTGATAGGCATGTGGAGAAGTGTTGTTGTGGGGGTGTTGAGATGTCCTCTGTGTGAATTATTGGTGAGCTGCATTGTTGTTGGAGTTGTAATGTCTCTGGTCTTGGTTTTGATCTTGCTGACTTTTCCACCCAAAGTTTGGGTGGTTTCTCCATCCAGGGTTATAGGTCTTGGAGTATGGATCATAGTTTTGCCTTGGTGAATTCCCAATGTAGTTGGCTTGCTCCTGACTACCCTCTACTTCTTCATTCACTCCTTCTTGGATTGTTGATGAAGTGGAGATTGCTGCTACTTAGTTCCTCTCCATCTTCTTGGTGAGGTCAGCCAGCTGCTGGGTAATGAGCTTGTTTTGGGCCAACAGAGCATCTACATTGTTTAGCTCCATTACTCCTCTTGTGTTCCCTCTTTCGGAAGCATAGAAGTAGTCGTTCTCTGCTACTATTTCAATGACATCTATAGCCTCCTTAATGGTTTTCTTTTTGTTCAAGGATCCTCCGGATGAATGGTCTACGGCCTTCATTGACTCATAAGAGAGCCCTTCATAGAAAATGTGCAGCTGCACCCATTCGTTGAACATGTCAGGTGGACACCTCCTTGTGAGGTCCTTAAATCTCTCCCATACTTCATACAAAGTTTCACCATCTTGTTGCCTGAAAGTATGGACCTCAGCTCTCAGCCTATTGATTCTTTGAGGAGGGTAAAATCTTGCTAAGAATTTGTTCACGACATCTTTCCAAGTTGTCAAGCTTTCCCTTGGGAAAGATTCCAGCCACTTAGCTGCCTTATCTTTGAGTGAGAATGGAAATAAGAGCAGTCTATAGGCGTCAGGATGAACACCATTAGACTTCATTGTGTCACATATTCTCAGGAAGGTGGTTAAATGTTGATTGGGGTCTTCTTGAACACCTCCTCCAAACGAACAGTTGTTCTGAACAAGGGTGATGAGCTGTGGTTTAAGTTCAAAGTTGTTGGCATGGATTGTTGGCTTTTGGATGCTACTTCCACAATTGCCTGGGTTTGGATTGATGTAAGAGCCCAAAACTCTTTTATCCTCCCCAGCATGATTTGCTCTACCTCCTTCCCCATGGTTGTGATTCTCTTCTTCATGATGGTTTTCCATGTTGTCTTTCATGTTGTCTTCCATGTTTGGTTCAAAGAATTCCTCCTCTTCCTCAGCACCAACCACTTTCTTTCCTCTTGCCTCCCTCCTTAATCTAAGGAAGGTCCTCTCAGGTTCAGAATCGAAGGAAGTTGAAGCCCCACTTCTTCTCCCTGTCATACTACCATCAAGTGCAAGCAAGAAAAGATAGGTGCAGAAAGTATTTTTGTCAGAATT
Organism: Arachis hypogaea; assembly: GCF_003086295.3. Taxonomy (NCBI): domain Eukaryota; kingdom Viridiplantae; phylum Streptophyta; class Magnoliopsida; order Fabales; family Fabaceae; genus Arachis; species Arachis hypogaea. Next base: position 62,115,928 of record NC_092047.1, read on the forward strand.
ACTGTTAGTTGTGGGTGATGCAATATATCAAACAGTTAGTGGGTTAGCAAATAGAATTGAAAATAACAAAGAAAAACAAAAGAGTAGTGGGGAAGGGAAGAAGTTTAACTAAAACAGAAAGTAAATCACTCAAACAGAAAATGAAATTCACAAAAGAAAAATTCTCAATCTAGTCATCTTCCAATTTAATCATTGTTGATGCACAATCAATCCCCGGCAACGGCGCCATAAACTTGATGCGGGTGGAAACTGTCTCTCAACAAATTTCCTTCGGCAAGTGTACCGAATTTGTCGTCAAGTAAAAACTCACAATAGAGTGAGGTCGAATCCCATAGGGATTGATTGATCAAGCAACTTTAATTAGAAGAATGTTCTAGTTGAGCGAATCTAGAATTTGGGTTGAGAATTGCAGAAAATAAAATGGCGGGAATGTAAATAACAGAAAAGTAAATGCTAGAATTAAAGGACTGGAAGTAAATGACTGAAAGTAAATTGCAGAATTGTAAATGGAAATGGGAGATTTGCTCATAAAAGTAAATGGCAGAAATTAAAGAGAATGGGTAAGATCAGAGATGGGGAGTTCATTGGGCTTAGGAGATGTTGCAATTCTCCGGATCAAGTTCATTTTCATCTCTTCCTCAATCAATGCACTCATTGATCTCCTTGGCAATCTTAATTGATTGAATTACAAATTCAATCTCTCAAATCTTGATCAATAGCCAATTCCTTGGTCAATTGCTCATTAGAAGAGATGAAGTATGGTCACTTATTATACCACATGCATTTCCCAAATCAAGTATTGAGAGGGTTATAGTCACGTACCCATCCAAACCCAATTTGGTCCAGCATGAGAAAGCATTTCTAGCTTGATCTCTTCATTCCTCTTTCAAGGTTCAGAAGAGATCCAAGTTTGAATAGCTTATTTTCCAAGATAACTACCTAATTGGATGAAGATCGAAAGCTTTCAAGTAAAATCAAGAGAAAAGATAAAAGAAGAATAATGAAAATTAGTATTGATCCATCAAATTACAACAGAGCTCCCTAACCCAATGAAAGGGGTTTAGTTGTTCATAGCTCTAGAAAATGAAAACAAAGATGGAGAATACATCATAAAACTAGAAAATGCAGAGAAGGTAAAATACAGAGAGTAGTTCTCTTTTCCAACTTCCAGGTTTCTTAAACAATTCAAAGCTACTCCTATATATACTACTTTTCTCAGCTTCTAGTTGGCTCTTCAAGTCTTGGGCCTTTGGATCTGGAGTTTGAAGTAGTTCTCTTCTTCATTTGGGCTTGGCTTTACTTGCAGAGAGAAAATGTGAAGTGGGCAGAGACTTTAGCTCAGGACGTTAGGGGTGTTAACGTTTAGTGAAAATATGAGTTCGAGAACGTTAGTGACAATCAACTTTCTCACTAACATTCCAAAGTAAAAGCCACGTTAACTTCAACGTTAGTGGCACAAACGTTGTCACTAACGTTGCCTCTAAGTCCTTCGCACACGTTATTGAGACTTAACATTCCCAATAACTTTGAAAAGCCCCCTTTGTTCCCACGTTAGAGCCCACGTTATCTTAGTTAACGTGGCTCTTTAACGTGGGCTTGCCATCCTTCGAGAACGTTAGTGACACTCAACATTGTCACTAACGTTCCAAGGTGCCCCTATGTCTCACGTTAGAGTCCACGTTAACTAGGTTAACGTGGCTTCTAATGTGGCCATGCTTAGCCATCCCCAACGTTAGTGACAATGTTGAATGTCACTAACGTTGGCGTTTCTTTCACTCATCAACGTTAGCTTCCACGTTAACTTAAGTTAACGTGGAAGTTAACGTGGCTCTTAGTGGCTTGTGTGGCTCTTTCCAACGTTAGTGACAATGTTGAGTGTCACTAACGTTGGCCATCACCCTTTTTTTCACACGTTAGCCTCCACGTTAACTAAGTTAACGTGGAAGTTAACGTGGCTCTTAGTGGCTTGTGTGGCTCTTTCCAACGTTAGTGACAATGTTGAGTGTCACTAACGTTGGCCATCACCCTTTTTTTCACACGTTAGCCTCCACGTTAACTAAGTTAACGTGGAAGTTAACGTGGCTCCTTGGGGGTTGTGTGGTTGCTTCCAACGTTAGTGACAATGTTGGGTGTCACTAACGTTGTCGACCACTCTTGCTTCTTACGTTAGCTCCCACGTTAACCAAGTTAACATGGGAGTTAACGTGGTATGTTTCTCCTTAGGCCAACGTTAGTGACAATGTTGAATGTCACTAACGTTGGCATTTCTTCCCCCTTTTAACGTTAGAGGCCACGTTAACTAAGTTAACGTGGACTCTAACGTGGCCACTTATGAGCATTTGCCAATGTTAGTGACAATGTTAAGTGTCACTAACGTTGGCTTAACTTCCCCTCTCCACGTTAGATTTCACGTTAACTTAGTTAACGTGACTCTTAACGTGGTCAATGATGGCTTCGAGAGCGTATTTGGCAATCACTTTTCTCATTAACTTTGCAAGTTACCTCCCATTCCTTGCTTCCTTTGGTCCTGAAATCAAGCAATAGAGTGCATCAAAGTTCTAGTCCAAGTCATGGGTAATGCAACATACAATTTGTCACTAAACTCATGCAAAATCCTCATGAAATAATGTAAAATGCACAATGTATGCTTGAATCAAGGTGTAAGTGAATATCTACCCAAAATTAGCTTATTTCCTAAGGGAATGCATGAAACTAACCTAAAAATAGTAAAGAAAAGGTCAGTGAAACTGGCCAAGATGCCCTGGCATCACAACACCAAACTTAAAGCTTACTTGTCCCTAAGCAAGTACTGGAACAAGAGAATGATGAATGGAATGCCAAGAGAAATGAGTCATTCTTGTGGAAGTCATATCACTGATTTTATGGTGGTTTCATGTATAGCAACTTAGGTTCATTCCTTTACTGGCTTTCAGACCTTTATCATGTCCTAAAACACTCACTTTGCTTACATCCCATGAGACTTTTATTCATTGATCCCTTCTTTTATTCATTGATCCCTTTATTGTCATTTCAGAGCTTATTGGTGTTCTTAGGCTAAGTGCTCTGTAAGGGGGCAACTTTTTAAGATAAGCTTTCAGCCAACACTCCCGAACCAGTTGGTTCAAGGTGTTAGGTGTTGAAGCACCCCTAAGGACTTACTCCCTCAAGTTTTTCCCCCATACATACACACCACAGGCATATAGTTCATTTATTTTCCTTCTTGAGACCTTGGTGTCCAGCACCTCTTTGGGTTACTAAATCCTCTGTGGTGAGGGTTACTCTTGATAATGGACTTTCAGCTGATAATCCCGGGTTAGTTAACCCAAGTTACCAAGTGATAAAGCACCCCTAAGAGCTTATTCATCCAAGTAGATCCTTCACACAGGAACACCACAGACACATATCTTAAGATCAAAACCATTGGTGCCTAGCCTTATTGCTTACTCTTTTTCTTTTATTTTTCCACTTTCATTATTCTTTTCTCTTTCTCTTATTAGGATCTTGTCATATACTTAGTCTCATGAGTATATTCAAAGCAAAGTATTCAGGCCAGATATTTGTCATCCCACCTTATGGTTGAACCAACTTAGCTAACTTATGATCATACCACAAACTCATGAATGTACTCCATAGTATGAACTCCACTCTGGTCTTTTGAAATATAAACATTCTCTCTTCATTTGATTCAAAAGGAACAAGCATACAGGTAAGTTAAGGAGGATGCAGTGACATAAAGACTAGCACACAGAGACCTTCTTTAATACCAAAGACTTAAACGACAGAATTGAAAAAGGTTTAAACATAACATGGAAGCAAGTTCTATTTCATACAAGATCTTCCTTATTTAAAACATAGAGAAAGGTGGAATAAAGAAGGAACTCCACCACCTTTTACTGTTGTGGATGTCCATGCTCTTTTCTTTGCTTGTCCTCCTTGTTTCCTCTTGCATTTCCTCGCATCCGTGCCAATCTTGCTTGCTTCCAATCCTCAAGTGCCTTCCTCACTGACTCATGACTCTCTTCCACCCTTTGTCTTTCCTCTCGTGCTAATTCATCCTTCATTTCTTCATACCTGGCTATTCATGGATGCAATATTGGTAGCTGTCCCACTAAGTAGCCGAGCCTGGCTTGAGTGTTTATGTGATGTCCTGTCTCGCTCATGTAAACTCCTTCTGTGAATGCCCTTTGCTCGTCTAATAGTTCTACCTGTTCTATTTATCTTCGATGCATCTCATGTATGTGTGCCCCTTGATGTGCTTGGATGTTGATTAGCCTCTGGATGAATTCTTGTTGCTCATTTTGCCTTTGTTCCATCCTGTTGAATGTTTCTCCCCATTGTTGTCCTTGACTTAGTTGCTGTTCCATTATTTGCCTTTGCCACTCACCTTGCTGAGTCATCCATCTTGAGAGTGCTTCCTCTTGCTACCCCATCATCTGTAATTGAAGCTCTTTCTATGCTCCTTGGCTCTCCAAATATTGTTTAGACAAGCCATCAATGGCTTCCTGCAATTAGTGCATGTCCAAGGTCTGTGGTGCTTGCCCCTCTAAGACTTGTCCTTCCACTACCTGAGGGACTGTTCTCTTCCTTTGCTTCCGTTGAGGCAGGGGGGATGCTGCAGCATTCATCCTTCGTACAGTTATTGGGATACCTTCCTTTATCCACACGGGGTCCTCATCTTCAAAAACCACCCCAGCTTTCTTGCATATTCGGTAAATAGTGCTGGGGTAACCTATCGTTCCTCTTGAGTCGCTTTTCTCTGCCATCTTTCTAATGCCTTCAGCTATGAGTTCATGGACCTTGATTTCTCCTCCCTTTAGTGTACAATGCACCATTGTGGCTCTCTTGACATTCACCTCCGAGTTTTTTACAGCTGGGAGAATAGGCCTTCTCACTAGCTCAAACCACCCCTTGGCTTCAGGAGTGAGATCTGTTCTCTTGATGAACTTTGGTTTATTTTCCGCACCCCTTTCCCAGTCAGCTCCTGGTACACAAATATCTTGCAGAAACTGGTCGTACTTGGGGTTGTCTAATCTTGAATGATAGCTTTCTTCTTCAAACTGTATAGACCGTAGCTTCAATGCCCTCATGACACTCATGGGACCGAAGTCCACCATCTTTCCTCTCACAAAGCTTGTATAGGACTCATCCTTCTTATCATATCGAACCGCATTTGCATAAAATTCTCTTATGAGGTTTGCATTCACCTTAATGATCGGGTCAGTGAGGAGCTCCCATCTTCTCCTTTCTATCTTCTCTATGATTTCGGGGCACTCAGTCTTTTTAACTTGAAATCCCAGCTCATAAATGATTTCCTTATCAACCATCCACCTGTAATGCAAGCTTCTAAATCTCTTTTCATCATATGGGTGTTCTTCCATGGGTTCCTTTCCTTTCCTTCTTTTAGAACCCGAAGACGCCATTAATGATAGTTAATATGTGAAGGTGGCAAAGTTGTGGAGATTTTTGGTTGTTTAGGGTTTTATTGCAATGAAGAGAGTGAGGTGGGAAAAAGGTTTTTAATGGGGTAGGGAATGTCTTGTACCGAAATGGAGAGTGGTGAAGAGTGGGTAATGATAATGAAGGTGGGTACGGGAACAAGGTTCATTTATATAGAGAAGTTGTGAGAGAATGGAGGGTGTGGATTGATGGGGTGGTTACTTGATGGACGATTGGGGTGATGCATGGATAAAAGACAAGGATCATCACTTTATGAATGAGATTGCTCGGTCTTTTAGGGGTCCCATTTTTCCAATGTTGCATGGCAACATTTTCCAATGCATTCCCTTTTCGGAACAAGTGTGTAGTCCCTCCTTTTGTGGTGTCCGAACTTTCTTTGTTTAACTGTCCAATCACTCTCCTATAATATCCCTTTCCGTTTTCCTATAAGAATTAAAATAAGGAAATTAATATCATAAAAAATCAAACTCTACGGCTAGAATAATAAAGAGAAGAAAAAGAGTTTGTTTATTTATGAACTTCAACTAACTAACTACTTGTGTATCCTTATAGGCAGATTGATGGCACCATGGGGTGACACCAAACTTAGTTTGGAGCACTGCGATGAAAAGTTTTGTTCAAAGCTCCAAGTGTTCTGCTTTGAACACCAAACTTGTTCTTCACTATATACTGCATGATAAAGATGTCACTAAGTGTTTGTCAAGTTTGGCGTTGAAATTCATAAACATTGATTTTTTTTCACTATTTTCTAAAAACATATAAAACATGGGTTGCCTCCCATGAAGCGCTTCTTTAGCGTCACTAGCTTGACGTTTTTCCCTCATCAGGGTGGTTGGTAGTGCTTAAAGTCCTCCCCTCTTGCTGTGGACTTATATCCATTGGTTGGATCAATAATTTCTACATGTTCCAGGGAAAGAACTCTGTTGATAGTGAAGACCTTAGGTAACTGAGATGGTATAGTGGGGAGATTAGGGGGAATATCTGGGAAGTAAGCTGAGACAACTCTATCCCCTGGAGAGAAGTCTTCCGTAGGGATCTTCTTGTTTCTCCACCTCCTTGGTACCTTCTTCTTTGTTTCTTTTGAGGTTGCCTTGCCCTCGGTGACCTCTTTTTCTAAAGGAGTTGTGATGTTGTCTATTCCTGCCTCTAGAGGTTTAGGTTCCTCCAACTTTTCTTTGAGCTGTGGCAATTGCTGTTTTCCTTGTTTATCAATTAAGGGGATCTCAGAATGAACTGGCTGTGCTTCAGTGCTTGTCTCATCTTTCAGCGTCTCATTATCATCTGTGCTTAGTCCCTTGTCCTCTTAATCTGTTTCTTGTGAGAGTTTGAAAACATTGAAGCTGAGTCGTTCATCATGGATTCTCAATATTAGCTCCCCTTTCTCTACATCGATAAGTGCTCTGGCCGTAGCTAGGAATGGTCTTCCCAATATGATTGGGTGAGTGTGACTCTCTTCCATGTCCAGGATGACAAAGTCTGTTGCGAGATCTATGCTTAGTCCCTTATCCTCTTGATATGTTTCTTGTGAGAGTTTGAAAACATTGAAGCTGAGTCGTTCATCATGGATTCTCAATATTAGCTCCCCTTTCTCTACATCGATAAGTGCTCTGGCCGTAGCTAGGAATGGTCTTCCCAATATGATTGGGTGAGTGTGACTCTCTTCCATGTCCAGGATGACAAAGTCTGTTGGGAAAAAGTATTTCCCAACCTTTAGCAACACATTTTCCACCACTCCTATTGCTTGCTTTTGAGTTTTGTCAGCCAGTCTGATGATTACATCTGTGGGCATTATCTCATTGATCTTCAGCTTCTTCACCAAGGATAAGGGCAGTAAGTTGATGCTGGCCCCCAAATCACATAGTGCTCTATCGAACATAGTTTCACCTATGGCACAAGGGATGTGAAAACTCCCTGGGTCTCTTCTTTTTGTAGGCAACTCAGGTTGAATAAGGGCACTACATTCCTTGTTCATCACTATAGTCTGGCCTCCTTTGAGTGAGCTTTTCCTGGAAAGAAGTTCCTTCATATACTTGATGAATGCAGGCATTTGTTGAATTGCCTTGATGAATGGTATGTTTACATGCAGAGATGCAAACAAGTCTAGGAACCTCGAGTATATTCTCTTTCCCACAGCACCATTGAGCAGTTGAGGAAAGGGTGCATAGAGCTTTAGCAGCTCTTGTTGTGAGATTTCTGGTTCTTGCTGATCTCTATCCTCCTTCTTTGTTGAGTTGTCATCAGTTTGTTCGAAAGGTTTGCCATGCTTGTCTTCAGTCTCTTGATCACTTGTAGTGACCATTTTGCAATCTTCCCATCTTACTTTCTTTGCTTCTCCTTTGGGGTTTTTCTCTGTGTCACTTTGGAAGCTATCAGTAGGTTTGGGAATCTTCTCAGCTAAATATCCCACCTGTAATTCCAGCTTCCTAATGGTCTCTCCCTGGTTCTTAATATTGGCTCGCACCTCCTCTTTGAACACCTTATTTTCTTGAATCTCTTGGCATATTCCTTCAAGTAAGGTTTCAATCTTAGAGAGCTTGTCATCAATTGATGGGTGATTCGGAGCAGATGTGCTGTTTTGGTTTTGATAGGCGTGTGGAGAAGTGTTATTGTGGGGGTGATGAGATGTCCTCTGTGTGAATTGTTGGTGAGCTGCATTGTTGTTGGAGTTGTAATGTCTCTGGTCTTGGTTTTGATCTTGCTGGCTTTTCCACCCAAAGTTTGGGTGGTTTCTCCATCCAGGGTTGTAGGTCTTGGAGTATGGATCATAGTTTTGCCTTGGTGAATTCCCAATGTAGTTGGCTTGCTCCTGACTACCCTCTACTTCTTCATTCACTCCTTCTTGGATTGTTGATAAAGTGGAGATTGCTGCTACTTGGTTCCTCTCCATCTTCTTGGTGAGGTCAGCCAGCTGCTGGGTAATGAGCTTGTTTTGGGCCAACAGAGCATCTACATTGTTTAGCTCTATTACTCCTCTTGTGTTCCCTCTTTCGAAAGCATAGAAGTAGTCATTCTCTGCTACTGTTTCAATGACATCTATACCTCCTCAATGGTTTTCTTTTTGTTCAAGGATCCTCCGGATGAATGGTCTATGGCCTTCTTTGACTCATAACAGAGCCCTTCATAGAAAATGTGCAGCTGCACCCATTCGTTGAACATGTCAGGTGGACACCTCCTTGTGAGGTCCTTAAATCTCTCCCATGCTTCATACAAAGTTTCACCATCTTGTTGCCTGAAAGTTTGGACCTCAGCTCTCAGCCTATTGATTCTTTGAGGAGGGTAAAATCTTGCTAAGAATTTGTTCACGACATCTTCCCAAGTTGTCAAGCTTTCCCTTGGGAAAGATTCCAGCCACTTGGCTGCCTTGTCCTTGAGTGAGAATGGAAATAAGAGCAGTCTATTGGCGTCAGGATGAACACCATTAGACTTCACTGTGTCACATATTCTCAGGAAGGTGGTTAAATGTTGATTGGGGTCTTCTTGAACACCTCCTCCAAACGAACAGTTGTTCTGAACAAGGGTGATGAGCTGTGGTTTAAGTTCAAAGTTGTTGGCATGGATTGTTGGCTATTGGATGCTACTTCCACAATTGCCTGGGTTTGGATTGATGTAAGAGCCCAAAACTCTTTTATCCTCCCCAGCAAGATTTGCTCTACCTCCTTCCCCATGGTTGTGATTCTCTTCTTCATGATGGTTTTCCATGTTGTCTTCCATGTTGTCTTCCATGTTTGGTTCAAAGAATTCCTCCTCTTCCTCAGCACCAACCACTTTCTTTCCTCTTGCCTCCCTCCTTAATCTAAGGAAGGTCCTCTCAGGTTCAGAATCGAAGGAAGTTGAAGCCCCGCTTCTTCTCCCTGTCATACAACCATCAAGTGCAAGCAAGAAAAGATAGGTGCAGAAAGTATTTTTGTCAGAATTACTGTTAGTTGTGGGTGATGCAATATATCAAACAGTTAGTGGGTTAGCAAACAGAATTGAAAATAACAAAGAAAAACAAAAGAGTAGTGGGGGAAGGGAAGAAGTTTAACTAAAACAGAAAGTAAATCACTCAAACAGAAAATAAAATTCACAAAAGAAAAATGCTCAATCTAGTCATCTTCCAATTTAATCATTGTTGATGCACAATCAATCCCCGGCAACGGCACCATAAACTTGATGCGGGTGGAAACTGTCTCTCAACAAATTTCCTTCGGCAAGTGTACCGAATTTGTCGTCAAGTAAAAACTCACAATAGAGTGAGGTCGAATCCCACAGGGATTGATTGATCAAGCAACTTTAATTAGAAGAATGTTCTAGTTGAGCGAATCCAGAATTTGGGTTGAGAATTGCAGAAAATAAAATGGCGGGAATGTAAATAATAGAAAAGTAAATGCTAGAATTAAAGGACTAGAAGTAAATGACTGAAAGTAAATTGCAGAATTGTAAATGGGAATGGGGGATTTGCTCATAAAATTAAATGGCAGAAATTAAAGAGAATGGGTAAGATCAGAGATGGGGAGTTCATTGGGCTTAGGAGATGATGCAATTCTCCGTATCAAGTTCATTTTCATCTCTTCCTCAATCAATGCACTCATTGATCTCCTTGGCAATCTTAATTGATTGAATTACAAATTCAATCTCTCAAATCTTGATCAATAGCCAATTCCTTGGTCAATTGCTCATGAGAAGAGATGAAGTATGGTCACTTATTATACCACATGTATTTCCCAAATCAAGTATTGAGAGGGTTATAGTCACGTACCCATCCAAACCCAATTTGGTCCAGCATGAGAAAGCATTTCTAGCTTGATCTCTTCATTCCTCTTTCAAGGTTCAGAAGAGATCCAAGTTTGAATAGCTTATTTTCCAAGATAACTACCTAATTGGATGAAGATCGAAAGCTTTCAAGTAAAATCAAGAGAAAAGATAGAAGAAGAATAATGAAAATTAGTATTGATCCATAAAATTACAACAGAGCTCCCTAACCCAATGAAAGGGGTTTAGTTGTTCATAGCTCTAGAAAATGAAAACAAAGATGGAGAATACATCATAAAACTAGAAAATGCAGAGAAGGTAAAATACAGAGAGTAGTTCTCTTTTCCAACTTCCAGGTTTCCTAAACAATTCAAAGCTACTCCTATATATACTACTTTTCTCAGCTTCTAGTTGGCTCTTCAAGTCTTGGGCCTTTGGATCTTGAGTTTGAAGTAGTTCTCTTCTTCATTTGGGCTTGGCTTTACTTGCAGAGAGAAAATGTGAAGTGGGGAGAGACTTTAGCTCAGGACGTTAGTGGTGTTAACGTTTAGTGAAAATATGAGTTCGAGAACGTTAGTGACAATCAACTTTCTCACTAACGTTCCTAAGTAAAAGCCACGTTAACTTCAACGTTAGTGGCACAAACGTTGCCACTAACGTTGCCTCTAAGTCCTTCGCACACGTTATTGAGACTTAACATTCCCAATAACTTTGAAAAGCCCCCTTTGTTCCCACGTTAGAGCCCACATTAACTTAGTTAACGTGGCTCTTTAACGTGGGCTTGCCATCCTTCGAGAACGTTAGTGACACTCAACATTGTCACTAACGTTCCAAGGTGCCCCTATGTCTCACGTTAGAATCCACGTTAACTAGGTTAACGTGGCTTCTAACGTGGCCATGCTTAGCCATCCCCAACGTTAGTGACAATGTTGAATGTCACTAACGCTGGCATTTCTTTCACTCATCAACGTTAGCTTCCACGTTAACTTAAGTTAACGTGGAAGTTAACGTGGCTCTTAGTGGCTTGTGTGGTTATTTCCAACGTTTCTTTTACCCTTTTTTTCACACGTTAGCCTCCACGTTAACTAAGTTAACGTGGAAGTTAACGTGGCTCCTTGGGGGGTTGTGTGGTTGCTTCCAACGTTAGTGACAATGTTGGGTGTCACTAACGTTGTCGACCACTCTTGCTTCTTACGTTAGCTCCCACGTTAACCAAGTTAACGTGGGAGTTAACATGGTATGTTTCTCCTTAGGCCAACGTTAGTGACAATATTGAATGTCACTAACGTTGGCATTTCTTCCCCCTTTTAACGTTAGAGGCCACGTTAACTAAGTTAACGTGGACTCTAACGTGGCCACTTATGAGCATTTGCCAACGTTAGTGACAATGTTAAGTGTCGCTAACGTTGGCTTAACTTCCCCTCTCCACGTTAGAGTTCACGTTAGCTTAGTGATGCGGGGAAAACTTGTCTCTCAACAAATCTTCCTTCGGCAAGTGTACCGAAGTTGTCGTCAAGTAAAAACTCACAATAGAGTGAGGTCGAATTCCACAGGGATTGATTGATCAAGCAACTTTAATTAGAAGAATGTTCTAGTTGAGCGAATCCAGAAATTGGATTGAGAGTTGCAGAAAATAAAATGGCGGGAATGTAAATAACAGAAAAGTAAATGCCAGAATTAAAGGACTGGAAGTAAATGACTGAAAATAAATTGCAGAATTGTAAATGGGAATGGGGGATTTGCTCATAAAAGTAAATGGCAGAAATTAAAGAGAATGGGTAAGATTAGAGATGGGGAGTTCATTGGGCTTAGGAGATGTTGCAATTCTCTGGATCAAGTTCATTTTTATCTCATCCTCAATCAATGCACTCATTGATCTCCTTGGCAATCTTAAGTGATTGAATTGCAATTTCTTGCAATTCAATCTCTCAAATCTTGATCAATAGCCAATTCCTTGGTCAATTGCTCATGAGAAGAGATGAAGTATGGTCACTGATTATACCACATGCATTTCCCAAACCAAGTATTGAGAGGGTTACAGTCACATACCCATCCAAACCCAATTTGGTCCAGCATGAGAAAGCATTTCTAGCTTGATCTCTTCATTCCTCTTCCAAGGTTCAAAAGAGATCCAAGTTTGAATAGCTTCTCTTCCAAGATAACTACTCAATTGGATGAAGACCGAAAGCTTTCAAGTAAAATCAAGAGGAAAGATAGAAGAAGAACAATGAAAATTAGTATTGATCCATCAAATTACAACAGAACTCCCTAACCCAATGAAAGGGGTTTAGTTGTTCATAGCTCTTGAAAATGAAAACAAAGATGGAGAATACATCATAAAACTAGAAATTGCAAAGAAAGTAAAATATAGAGGGTGGTTCTTCAGCCTCCAGAACTATTCTTCAATTCAAAGCTACTCCTATATATACTACTCTTCTTAGCTTCTAGTTCACTCTTCAAGTCTTGGGCCTTTGGATCTTGAGTTTGAAGCAGTTCCTTTCTTTATTTGGGCTTGGCTTTACTTGCAGAGAGAAAGTGCGGAGTGGGCAGAGACTTAAGCTCAGGGCGTAAGGAGTGTTAATCATTTAGTGAAAGTCCATGTTCGGGAACGTTAGTGACACTTAACATTGTCACTAACGTTCCAATGCACCCCTTTTGCCTCACGTTAAAACCCACGTTAACTAGGTTAACGTGGCTTTTAACGTTGCCTTGTCATCCTTTGAGAACGTTAGTGACACTCAACATTGTCACTAACGTTCCAGTGTGCCCCTTCTTGCTTCACGTTAAAGCTCACGTTAACTAGGTTAACGTGGCTTCTAACGTGGCCTTTGCCATCCTTCGAGAACGTTAGTGACATTCAACAATGTCACTAACGTTCCAATGTGCCCCTAGGTCTCACGTTAGAGTCCACGTTAACTAGGTTAACGTAGCTTCTAACGTGGCCATCTTTTAGCCATCCCAACGTTAGTGACAATGTTGAGTGTCACTAACGTTGGCTCATCCTTCATTTCTCATCGTTAGCTTCCACGTTAACCAAGTTAACGTGGAAGTTAACGTGACTCTTGGGGGTTGTGTGGTTGCTTCAACGTTAGTGACAATGTTGAGTGTCACTAACGTTGTCGACAACTCTTCATCCTTTACATTAGTTCCCACGTTAACCAAGTTAACGTGGGAGTTAACGTGGTACTTAGCACCATAGGCCAACGTTAGTGACAATGTTGAGTGTCACTAACGTTGGCTTCTCTCCCTCCCCCTTAACGTTAGAGGCCACGTTAACTAGGTTAACGTGGCTTCTAACGTGGCCACTTATGAGTAATTGCCAACATTAGTGACAATGTTGAGTGTCACTAACGTTGGCTCAACTTCTTTTCTCCACGTTAGATTTCACGTTAACTTGGTTAACGTGACTCTCTAACGTGGGCATTGATGGCTTTTTTTGAGAGTGTTATTGGCAATCACTTTTCTCATTAATCTTTGCAAGTTACCTCCCCTTTTCTTGCTTCTTTTTGGTCCTGAAATCAAGCAACAAAGTGCATCAAAGCTCTAGTCCAAGTCATGAGTAATGCAACATAATATTTGTCACTAAACTTATGCAAAATCCTCATGAAATCATGTAAAATGCACAATGTATGTTTGAGTCAAGGCATAAGTGAATATTTACCCAAAACTAGCTTATTTCCTAAAGAAATGCATGAAACTAACCTAAAAACAGTAAAGAAAAGGTCAGTGAAACTGGCCAAGATGCCCTGGCATCATAACACCAAACTTAAAGCTTGCTTGTCCCTAAGCAAGTACTGGAACAAGAAAATGATGAATGGAATATCCATAGGAATGAGTCATTCTTGTGGAAGTCATATTACTGATTTTATGGTGGTTTCATGCATAGCAACTTAGGTTCATTCTATTACTGGCTTTCAGACCTTTATCATGTCCCTAAACACTTACTTTGTTTATATCTCATGAGACTTTTATTCATTGATCCTTTTATTGTTATTTCAAGGGTTATTTGTGTTATTTAGGCTAAGTGCTCTGTAAGGGGGCAACTCTTTAAGATAAGCTTTCAGCCAACACTCCCGAACCAGTTGGTTCAAGGTGCTAGGTGTTGAAGCACCCCTAAGGACCTACTCCCTCAAGTCTCTCCCCCATACATACACACCACAGGCATATAGTTTATTTATTTTCATTTCTTGAGACCTTGGTGTCCAGCACCTCTTTGGGTTACTAAATGCTCTGTAGTGAGGGTTACTCTTGATAGTGGATTTTCAGCTGATAATCCCGGGTTAGTTAACCCAAGTTACCAAGTGATAAAGCACCCCTAAGAGCTTATTCATCCAAGTAGATCCCTCACACAGGAGCACCACAGACACTTGCCTCAAGCTTAAAACCATTGATGCCTAGCCTTATTGCTTACTCTTTTTCTTTTGTTTTTCACTTCCATTGTTCTTTCCCTTTTCTCTTCTTAGGATCTTGTTATTAACTTAGTCTCATGAGTGTATCCAAAGCAACGTATTCAGGATAGATAGTTGTCCTCCTAGCCTTGTGGTTGAACCAACTTAGCTAACTTATGACTACCCCAAAGATTCATGAATGCACTTCCACAATTTCAACTCCACTCTGGTCTTTTACAACTATAATCATTCTCTTTTTCAATTGATAAAAAGGGACAAGCTTGCAAGTAAATAAGGGAATGATGCAGTGACATTTAAACCAGAAATCATGGACCTATTCAGAAGGAAAACTTTAAAAGACAGAATTTTGAAAAAAAGTTCAACTGCAAGTAACTACAAATCAAAAGTGCAATTCGTACCTCCAACTTTCAACAATTCTAAGTACAATGGAATCAGGTAACAATACAACCTTCGGGTGATGATCTATGGTCCCTCTCTCTCTTTGTCATCCTTCTAGTTTTTGTTGCCTCGCTTCTTTGGGTGAAGGTGCACCATTTCCTTATAAGATTCCTACAAGGTCACTGGAAGTTGCTTGTTCCCAAAGCACTTGAGACATAGTTAGCTTATATGTATGCTTGTGCCTCTTGAACTCAGTTTGGTGTGTGAACACCAAACTTAGTTCTTTGCCCAGTGCGCAACATTGCATATATGCAGAGACCCTCATATCTTGTTATCAACAAAGCAATGATCACCTATAGTCTAACTACACCTAAGTGGTTTCTCTTGGTTGGATGGAGCTAGCAATGTTCTTTTGGGAGTGGGGTGTAATTCTAACCAATGTTCTTTAGTGGAACACCAAACTTAGAATTACACCATCACTCTTAGATTGTTCTGGGGTGGAACACCAAACTTAGCTCCTTCAATACAGGGGAAACCACTTGTGACTTTATTGAAATAAGGATGAAATTGAAACTACCTAAGGTTGGGTTGCCTCCCAACAGAGCGCTCTTTTATCGTCGCTAGCTCGACGAGTTCTTAATTATTTGAGATGGTACTTTACTCTGGGGTCTTCCCCCATGTTGCCCAGATAATGCTTGAGTCTTTGTCCATTCACTGTAAAAGTCCTCTTGGAACCTTCATCCGTGATTTCGATATGGCCATATGGTGATACTTTTGTAACCAAGAAAGGTCCGGACCACCTTGACTTGAGTTTCCCTGGGAACAGCCTTAATTTAGAATTGTAAAGGAGTACTTGCTGCCCTTTTTCGAAACTCCTGGGTGCCAAGTGCATGTCATGTTTTCTTTTTGCCTTCTCTTTATACATCTTAGTGTTTTCATAGGCTTGTGACCTGAATTCCTCCATCTCTTGCAGCTGCAAGATTCTTTTTGCACCCGCAGCAATGCTGTCAAAATTTAGTATCTTGATAGCCCAAAGAGCTTTATGTTCCAGCTCCAGTGGTAAATGACAAGCCTTCCCATAGACTAATTGATATGGAGACATTCCAAGTGGGGTTTTGAATGCTGTTCTGTATGCCCACAGAGCATCATCCAACTTCTTCGACCAATCCTTTCTAGATGCGCCCACAGTCTTTTCCAGGATCCTCTTCAGCTCTCTGTTAGATATCTCAGTTTGCCCACTTGTTTGAGGATGGTAAGGTGTGGCTACTTTGTGTTTTATCCCATATCGTAAGAGGAGAGCTTCTAGTGGTTTGTTACAAAAGTGGCTCCCTCCATCACTAATGAGGGCTCTTGGGACTCCAAACCGGCTAAAGATATTCTTCCTGGGGAAGTTCATGACTACCTTGTTATCATTAGTTGGGGTTGCAATAGCCTCTACCCACTTGGAAATATAATCTACTGCTACCAGGATGTAATTGTTTGCATATGAGGTTGGGAATGGTCCCATGAAATCAATTCCCCACACATCAAACAGTTCAAGTTCCAAGATGAAATTTTGTGGCATGGCGTTTCTTTTGGGCAGGTTTCCAGATCTTTGCAATTCATTGCAACTTTTTACTAGCTCTTTGGCATCCTTGAAAAGAGTGGGCCAAAAGAATCCGCTTTGTAACACCTTTGCTACAGTTCTGTCCCCTCCAAAGTGCCCGCCATAGCATGAACCGTGGCAGTTCCACAGGACTTCTCTCCCTTCCTCTTCCGAGACACATCTTCTAAGAATTCCATCTGAACATTTCTTGAAGAGATATGGCTCGTCCCAGACAAAGTATTTTGCATCATTCATGAGCTTCCTCTTTTGATGTTTATTGATCCCTGGTGGTAATGCTCCAGTTGCCTTGAAATTTGCAATATCTGCGAACCATGGTGCTTTATGAACTGTCATCAACTGCTCATCAGGGAAGAGCTCGTTAACACTTGTATCATTTTCTCCACCTTGATCATAAGGGATTCTAGATAAGTGATCTGCCACCTTGTTCTCCACTCCCTTCTTGTCTCTGATTTCAATCTCAAATTTCTGCAACAGTAAGATCCACCTTATTAGTCTTGGCTTCAATTCTTGCTTGGCAAACAAATATTTAAGTGTTGTGTGATCTGTAAAAACGATCACTTTAGCACCAATGAGGTATGATCTAAATTTGTCAAATGCAAAAACTATTGCTAGCAACTCCTTTTCAGTAGTGGTATAATTTCTTTGAGTTTCATTAAGGACTTTGCTAGCATAGTATATCACACGAACTAGGTTATCTTTCCTTTGTCCTAACACTGCCCCAACTGCAAAATCAGATGCATCGCACATCAATTCAAATGGTAGGTTCCAATCAGGTGGGAAAATGATAGGAGCAGAGGATAACCTCATTTTCAAATGTGCAAATGCTAGCATGCAGGTTTCATCAAAGATGAATGGTGTATCAGATACAAGGAGATTTCTTAAGGGCTTGGCTATCTTTGAAAAATCTTTAATAAATCTTCTGTAAAAACCAGCATGCCCTAAAAAACTTCTAATTGCCTTGACATCACTGGGTGGGGGTAGTTTTTCAATAAGTTCCACTTTAGCTCTATCAACCTCAATGCCTTGGTGAGAGACTTTATGACCAAGGACTATTCCCCCTGTCACCATGAAGTGGCATTTTTCCCATTTCAAGACCAAATTGGTCTCTTGGCACCTTTTCAATACCAAGGCGAGGTGATGTAGGCAACTAGGAAAAGAATCTCCGAATACCGAGAAATCATCCATAAAAACTTCAATGAATTTTTCTATCATATCTGAAAAGATAGAAAGCATGCAGCGTTGGAAAGTTACAGGGGCATTATATAACCCAAATGGCATGCGCCTATAGGCAAACACTCCATACGGACAGGTAAATGAGGTTTTCTCTTGGTCTCTTGGATCAACCACTATTTGGTTGTATCCTGAATAACCGTCGAGAAAATAATAATAAGCGTGCCCTGCAAGTCTTTCCAACATCTGATCCATGAATGGAAGGGGAAAATGGTCCTTTCGTGTAGCCTCATTGAGCTTCCTGTAGTCTATGCACATCCGCCATCCTGTGACGGTCCTTGTAGGTATGAGCTCGTTCTTCTCATTGGTAACCACAGTGATCCCTCCCTTTTTTGGTACAACATGTATGGGGCTAAACCAAGGGCTGTCCGAAATTGGGTATATGACTCCTCCTTGCCAAAGCTTCATAACCTCTTTCTGTACCACTTCCTTCATGATTGGGTTCAGCCTTCTTTGGGATTGAATGGATGGCTTGGCGTCATCTTCCAACAGTATCTTATGCATGCATATGGCTGAACTGATTCCCTTCAAGTCAGCAAGGGTCCATCCAATGGCATCCTTATGCTCCCGCAGCACCTTGAATAGCTCGTCCTCTTGATCTTGACTGAGGGATGAATTTATGATCACTGGGTAGTTTTCATTTTCTCCTAGATATGCATATTTGAGAGTGGGTGGCAATGCTTTGAGTTCAAGTTTGGGTGCTTCTGATTTTTTGCTCCCTTCCTTTGGTGCATCTGGTATGTGTGTTTCTGTTATAGCTACCTCTTCACTTGATTCAGATTCTTCCTCCACCAATCTCTCGTTCTCTTCAAGTTTATCTTCTTCAAAATTCTCCTGCACTTCATCCTCAAGTGCATCTAACCTCATGCATTCCCCCAATTGTTCCGGTGGATAACTCATGGCCTTGAACACATTGAATGTCATCTTTTCATTGTGTAATCTAAGGGTGAGGTCACCCTTTTGAACATCAATGATAGCTCCAGCAGTAGCCAAGAATGGCCTTTCCAAAATGAAGGAGGTTTTGGCGTCTTCCTGCATGTCCAGCACCACAAAATCTGCTGGGAATATGAAATCTCCTACTTTTACTAGCAAATCCTCCACTATCCCGTGAGGGAATTTGAACGATCGGTCTACCAGTTATAGAGCCATTTTTGTTGGTTTAGCCTCCTCAATTTTCATCTTTCTCATCATAGCTACTGACATCAAATTGATGCTGGCCCCTAAGTCACAAAGAGCCTTTTCTACTGTGATTTCTCCTATAATGCAAGGGATCTGAAAACTCCCAGGATCCTTCAGTTTCTGAGGTAGTTTATGCTGAATGATAGCACTGCACTTTTCAGTTAGTATCACAGTCTCATTGTTCTTCCAGCTTCTCTTCTTAGTCATTAGCTCCTTCAAAAACTTGGCATAAAGTGGCATTTGTTCTATGGCTTCAGCAAATGGTATGTTAATTTGTAGCTTCTTGAAGATTTCCAAAAATCTCAAGAACTGGTTGTCATCTTCCTTTTTCTTCAATAGCTGGGGGTATGGAGCTCTTGAGACGTTGAGTTGGGGTATCTTTTTCTCTTTCTGCAAACTTGGCGTGGGGGGTTGCATTCCATCTTGCTCCTCTTCCTTTTCAATTGAGCTTTCTTCTAGTGGTTTTTGGGGATGTTCCTTCAGTTCCTTCAAACTCCTAAGTGTGATAGCTTGACACTCCTCCCTTTTGCTTGAATGGGCATCATAGCAAAAATTGTGGTTCGGAAGCTACTTAAAAAGATAGCTGATTTGTGTCTCCAGTTTTGTGATGGCAGCATTTTGATTCTGCATGTTTGACTGTACTTCCTCTCTGAATGATGTACTGTCTTGAACGTCTCTGCATATTCCTTCGATGAAGGTTTCAATCTTAGAGAGCTTGTCATCAATTGATGAGTGATTCGGAGCAGATGTGCTGTTTTGGTTTTGATAAGTGTGTGGAGAGTTGTTGTTGTGGGGGTGTTGAGATGTCCTCTGGGTGAATTGTTGGTGAGCTGCATTGTTGTTAGAGTTGTAACGTCTCTGGTCTTGGTTTTGATCTTGCTCACTTCCCCACCCAAAATTCAGGTGATTTCTCCATCCAGGGTTGTAAGTCTTGGAGTATGGATCATAGTTTTTCCTTGGTGAATTCCCAATGTAGTTGGCTTGCTCCTGACTCCCTTCTGCTTCTTGGTTTACTCCTTCTTGTGTTGTTGATGAAGTGAAGATTACTGCTACTTGGTTTATCTCCATCTTCTTGGTGAGATCAGCCAGCTGCTGGGTAATAAGCTTGTTTTGGACCAACAGAGCGTCTACATTGTTTAGGTGATTGAATTGCAATTTCTTGCAATTCAATCTCTCAAATCTTGATCAATAGCCAATTCCTTGGTCAATTGCTCATGAGAAGAGATGAAGTATGGTCACTGATTATACCACATGCATTTCCCAAACCAAGTATTGAGAGGGTTACAGTCATATACCCATCCAAACCCAATTTGGTCCAGCATGAGAAAGCATTTCTAGCTTGATCTCTTCATTCCTCTTCCAAGGTTCAAAAGAGATCCAAGTTTTAATAGCTTCTCTTCCAAGATAACTACTCAATTGGATGAAGACCGAAAGCTTTCAAGTAAAATCAAGAGGAAAGATAGAAGAAGAACAATGAAAATTAGTATTGATTCATCAAATTACAACAGAGCTCCCTAACCCAATGAAAGGGGCTTAGTTGTTCATAGCTTTTGAAAATGAAAACAAAGATGGAGAATACATCATAAAACTAGAAATTGCAAAGAAAGTAAAATATAGAGAGTGGTTCTTCAGCCTCCAGAACTATTCTTCAAATTAAAGCTACTCCTATATATACTACTCTTCTCAGCTTCTAGTTCACTCTTCAAGTCTTGGGCCTTTGGATCTTGAGTTTGAAGCAGTTCCTTTCTTTATTTGGGCTTGGCTTTACTTGCAGAGAGAAAGTGCGGAGTGGGCAGAGATTTAAGCTCAGGGCGTAAGGAGTGTTAATCATTTAGTGAAAGTCCAAGTTCGGGAACGTTAGTGACACTTAACATTGTCACTAACGTTCCAATGCACCCCTTTTGCCTCACGTTAAAACCCACGTTAACTAGGTTAACGTGGCTTTTAACGTTGCCTTGTCATCCTTCGAGAACGTTAGTGACACTCAACATTGTCACTAACGTTCCAGTGTGCCCCTTCTTGCTTCACGTTAAAGCTCACGTTAACTATGTTAACGTGGCTTCTAACGTGGCCTTTGCCATCCTTCGAGAATGTTAGTGATATTCAACATTGTCACTAACGTTCCAATGTGCCCCTAGGTCTCACGTTAGAGTCCACGTTAACTAGGTTAACGTGGCTTCTAACGTGGCCATCTTTTAGCCATCCCAACGTTAGTGACAATGTTGAGTGTCACTAACGTTGGCTCATCCTTCATTTCTCATCGTTAGCTTCCACGTTAACCAAGTTAACGTGGAAGTTAACGTGACTTTTGGGGGTTGTGTGGTTGCTTCAACGTTAGTGACAATGTTGAGTGTCACTAACGTTGTCAACAACTCTTCATCCTCTACGTTAGTTCCCACGTTAACCAAGTTAACGTGGGAGTTAACGTGGTACTTAGCACCATAGGCCAACGTTAGTGACAATGTTGAGTGTCACTAACGTTGGCTTCTCTCCCTCCCCCTTAACGTTAGAGGCCACGTTAACTAGGTTAACGTGGCTTCTAACGTGGCCACTTATGAGTAATTGCCAACGTTAGTGACAATGTTGAGTGTCACTAACGTTGGCTCAACTTCTTTTTTCCACGTTAGAGTTCACGTTAACTTGGTTAACGTGACTCTCTAATGTGGGCATTGATGGCTTTTTTTGAGAGTGTTATTGGCAATCACTTTTCTCATTAATCTTTGCAAGTTACCTCCCCTTTTCTTGCTTCTTTTTGGTCCTGAAATCAAGCAACAAAGTGCATCAAAGCTCTAGTCCAAGTCATGAGTGATGCAACATAATATTTGTCACTAAACTTATGCAAAATCCTCATGAAATCATGTAAAATGCACAATGTATGTTTGAGTCAAGGCATAAGTGAATATTAACCCAAAACTAGCTTATTTCCTAAAGAAATGCATGAAACTAACCTAAAAACAGTAAAGAAAAGGTCAGTGAAACTGGCCAAGATGCCCTGGCATCACTTAGTTAACGTGACTCTTAACGTGGTCAATGATGGCTTCGAGAGCGTATTTGGCAATCACTTTTCTCATTAACTTTGCAAGTTACCTCCCATTCCTTGCTTCCTTTGGTCCTGAAATCAAGCAATAGAGTGCATCAAAGTTCTAGTCCAAGTCATGGGTAATGCAACATACAATTTGTCACTAAACTCATGCAAAATCCTCATGATATAATGTAAAATACACAATGTATGCTTGAATCAAGGTGTAAGTGAATATCTACCCAAAATTAGCTTATTTCCTAAGGGAATGCATGAAACTAACCTAAAAACAATAAAGAAAAGGTCAGTAAAACTGGCCAAGATGCCCTGGCATCACTTCAACTTATGATACAAAGAGATTTAAGTCTCAGTTTCATGAATCAAGGTATCATAGGCTCATGGAATCAAAGCACGTCATTCCAGAAATGGGCTTTAGACTGAGGGATGGAGAGTATCCTATCATGAGAAGAATTACCCGGGAAAGGAGGTGTGAGCTTTTGTGTGAACCTTTCACAGACATCAGTGCAGTCATGATAAGAGAATTCTACGCAAATGCTAGGGGAAGACAAGCCAAGACAACCCTCCTTATAAGAGCTATGTCAGGGGTGTTGAGGTAGATTTTAGTCCACCATCAGTCATGAGGGCCCTACAGTTGAGAGTAATAACCTATGGAGAGCTTAGCTTTGAAGAAAGATTGCAGGGTGAGAATGACCCTGACGAGATATTACATGGGCTATGCTTTGAAGATAGAGACTGGGAAAGGGACTCAGAGGGAGCTCCAAGCCACTTGAAAAGAATAGATCTCATACCTGAGGCCAAAGGTTGGTATGAGATAGTGAGGAGGTCTATACTCCCTACTGCAAACACCTTAGAAGTCACAATCCAGCGAGCTATCCTGACATATTGCATCTTAAAGGGAGGAGAAATCAACCTCTCACAGCTCATAGCAGACAGCATTCAGGAGATGGCTGAGAATACAAGCGAATCAAGTAGGCTTGGTCACCCAAGCACTACTCTGAGGCTGTACAACAGGGCTAGGGTACTATTTGAAGATGATGATACAGAGAAGGTAAAAGGAGGCAGAGGAATCACAAGGCAAAGCATGGAACGTACTACTGATGATGACAATCAAGAGGAAAGAAGATCCCAAGGAAGAAGAAGAAGACCACAAGTGGAGGAAGAGCAAGCTTCTAGTGCACTGAATTTGAGTCAAATACAGAGAGCCATTGAAGAAATGTCTCAGTAATTCGTGAGAGCACAGGAGCAACATCAAGAACAATATTTGAGGCAACAGGAGCAGTATCTGAAGGATCGAGAGCAACAAGAGAATTGGCAGCGCCAAATGATGGAACGACAAAAGAAATGGCAGCAACAAATGATGGCTCAACAACAAGAATTTCAAACAAATATTCTTGATGGGCAAAGGGAACAATCAGCAAATTTTCAAGAATAATATAATAGATTGTCTTTGCGACAGGCCAAGTATGGGGAATACACTCAGAATCTGTATCAGTGGAAGAACATATATCATACTATTGGAGAGCATAGACACGTGGATAGAATGGAGTATGATATAGAAACCCAATCAAAGTTAGATTATGTAGTCCATAGCATGCCAGCATTGAACCCACAAATCAAGCCATTTGAGCAATGCCAAGAGTTGGTAGACCATCAGAGAGCAAGAACCAAGCAACATGCAGCACATATGCAGCATGGGTTGGAGGAGGCTGGACTCTCAGGTCTGATGGACCCTATTTGGGATCGAAGGTGCCCTGTTGAAGAACCTCAAGATGCAACCAAGAAGAGGAAGAAGAAAGGAGAGTCAAGTAGGAGCAAGGAGCACGACAATTAGGAGGTGGTGGAGCTTCTTTTATGTTTTTCAATTAAATAAGGATGATGCATACCTGAAATATGATATGCCTCCAAATGCTTTATGTTTTGCACCTTCATATTCTAAGTAGTTTTCTTACAAGTGATCTGCATTGTGCTTGTTATCAATCATTTGCTTAAATTCTATTTTGTTCCCTTCTTCATGACTAAAAGAAAAATGTTTGAAATAGAAAGTGATTGTCCAATGTTGTAGGAATTAGAATGAAATTCAGTGGTGGTACTTGTTTGATTTAATGATTAGCTTAATAATAAAAGCTACATAATAAAATGTTCCCTGAAGTGTGAATTAGGGTGCTGCTATAAAGCCTTTTATTAATGAATATCCCCCTTGAGAATGATCAAAGTAAGAAAGAAAAAGAAAAGAAAAGCCAAGAATTGGCAAAGAAACAAACAATAAGGCTAGACACCAATAGCTTGGACCTTAGGACATATGCCTGTGGTGCTTTTGTACTAGGATATGCTTGAATAATTAGGTTCTGAGGAGTATTTCAAAACATGGCCACATGGATTAACTAATCTATGATTGCCAACCGAGAGTTTATTATCAAGAGCAACCTAGTTACAAAGAATTTAGTAATCCAAAGAGATGTTGGGCATCAATGTTCCTAGGAAGAAATTGTGAGCCAAGTGTCTGTGGTGAAGAAGTGTTGAGCAAAAATTGAGCCAAAAGGCTGCTGCAACACTTGCCACCAAGCTTTCATTAAGAAATAAGCTTTCTAATCAAAAGAAAGAAAGAAAAAGCTAACAGGGATCAATCAAAAAGCAAGGCATTATAGCAGCAACTCTAGTGAACCATCAAAGAGATATTCCATATCAGATAGCTAAGAATAATTGAGCTACGTTTGTCTGCATAAAACCCCATGAACCAAGTTCAATTATCTGCTAAATAAGGACATGTATGCTTCTCTATTTCATTTCATTACTTCTTATGTTTAGTGCTTGCTTAGGGACAAGCAAGATTTAAGTTTGGTGTTGTGATGACAAGTCATCTTACGCTAGCTTTTCAAGCATTTTTCACTTGTTTCATTAGGTTTTATGCACTTTCTTGCACAATAAGTAAGTGATTTGGAGTGGATTTTCATGGTTATGTTAAACCAATCAACCATCATTTAATTGACACAAAAGCATAGGGTTTAAGCTAGAATTAATTGATTTTATGAATGATTTAGAAACCTTGTGAATTTGGTGATACTTTGACATGTTTGTTTAGTTGCTTGTAGGTGAAGAAATAGTGAAGAAAAGAAAGAACCATGAAAGCGTGCCTTACCAAAGCATGGCCATGGCCGTAAAAGCGTAGCACTCAACCAAGGAACAAGGCCAGCGCTTAAGGAAGTAAAGGCATGTAGCGCTCAAAGAGTGAGCAGAGCGTTCAAAGAATGAACGCTAGTGAGAAGTGCCACAGACCAAGGCACTGGCACCCGAATAAGTGAGCGCTACCTTCATTTGAATGAACGTTTTCGCACATTAGAGGGAAGGAGAGCAAGGCGCAACAAGGCATAGCGCTCGAAGATCCCAATGGAGCGCTCATCTATCAAGGCCAGCGTTTTTGGGCATGGCTCAGCAAGAAAAGCAAAGCATAGTGCTCACAAAATGGTAGCACTAAGGATCGAAGAGGGAACCACGCTCCAAGGGAGCGCTACGTTCGCATCTCTTCACCGAGCGCTACACCAAGAGGAAATTGGCACAAAGGGGAGCAGCCAAAGCTCGAAAGGGGAACCAAGGCAGCATGTGTTGTGCTACGTTCACAATTCTAACTGAGCGCTCCACTGGAGCATAGCTCCAACCCATTTTCAAACAAGTGCACCCTTGGTCCATTTTCAATCAAATACCATCTTGGACCCACTTCTTCACCAATTTGAAAAGCCTACTCCATGTTTTGAAAATTAAAAATAGAAAGTGTATAAATAGGAGTTAATTTGATTTGTAAAAAAAGACCTTTAGCTCATTTTTAGTTTTCACTTTTTATTTTCATTTGTTTTGAATTTGGGATTTGGGAATTGGATCTGGTTTTCTTTCTGCATTTTCTTTTCTTCTGGAACTTCTACTTTTCTGCTTTGGATCTTGAATTGAGACTAACGAGCTCCATTGATTCAAATTCTGAGAATCATCTCTTCCTTTTCTTCTCAATTGATCTAAGGATTGGATTTTAATCTTCTCTGCTATTTTCATCTTCATTTTCTTCGGCAAATTTCTTTTCTGTTTGATCAAGGGAGTAATTGAGGTCTATATCTGATTGCTAATCTCATTGCTCTTCTTCAATCTTCGATTTCTCTTTTAGAATTTTACAATTGATTTAAGCTTTCTTGTTAATTTGTTGCTTCAAGCAATTTTACATTTCTGTTCTTACTACTGAGATCCAGATTTGAGTTCTTGCATCTCATAGCTCTCTGATTTACTTTAATTTGCAATTTATTGTTCAATTCCAAATCCTAGCACCCAAATCCCTTTTACTCTTCAAGTAATTTACATTTCTTAGCAATTTAGATTCAGCAATTTACCTTTCTTGCACTTTAAGTTTTTGCAATTTAATTTTCTCGCAATTTAAGTTTCAGCTCTTTTACTATCTTGTTCTTTAAGTTACTTGCAATTTACCTTTTCTGCATCTTTAGATTCAATCAATTTACCTTCTGCACTCTATTTTTTTGCACAATTTACCTTCTGCACATTTAATTACTTGCAATTTACGTTCTGGCAATCAAAATCACTCAATTCATCAAATATTTGCTTAACTAAATTCATCACCAAACTAAAATTGCTCAATCCATCAATCCCTGTGGGATCGATCTCAATCTTGTGAGTTATTACTACTTGATGCGACCCGGTACACTTGCCGGTGAGTTTTGTGTTGGAATCATTTTTCCCTTCATCATTCCCACACCAACTTAGGTTCAGAGAATCACAAGCATACATGCATGCTAACTGTCTCTCAAGTGCTTGGAGAACAAGCAACTTTCAATATCTATTGTAGAAAGTCATTCAATCTCTTGGAAAGAAAGATACATCATCATGTAGATGAACAAAGGAAGGATATGGAACCCAACAATGGTGATGACACAGAGAAAAAAATGGATTCCAAGTGGTTGTATTATTCTCTGACTGACTTTAGCTTAAACATGTTAATTGAAAGTGCAAATGTCCCTTGTTGAGTAGTGTCATCTTAGATTTATTTACTGTTTGTTTGTTTTCATGCTGTTGTGGCTTGCTAGTCTAAGTGCTTGATTCACTTTCATCTTACTTGAATTATATGCTTTGTTTCTCATGCTTGAATAAAAGAAAAATAATTCTGAGATAGAGACTGAGTAAAAGTCTAGTATGATATGGGACAGAATAAGGTTATGTGTTGGTATGTGCTGGTTCATTAGTTGATTTATAAATAAGGCTGAATGTGAGCATGACTGTGTGATATGAACTGGAGTTGCATTTCATGAGACTTGACAAATGAAAAAAGGTCCAAAATAAAAGAAACAAAAAGAAAAAGAAAGAAACAAAAAGAAATAAAAAAGGCTGGGCACTAATGGCTGGAAATTTGGATAAATGCCTGTGATGTTCTTGTACAAAGATAAGGTTGGATAACTAGGTTCTAAGGGGTGCTTCATCACCCGGCATCTTAGGTTAACTAACCCAGGATTGCCAACCAAAAGTCTACCATCAAGAGCTACTTTGAGACAAAGCATTTAGTAACCCAAAGAGGTGCTGGGCATCAATTTCCAAAGAACAAAATAGAGCTAAATGCCTATGATGGGTGTGTGCTAAGGAGAGGCTTGAGCAAGTAAGCCCATAGGGGTGTTTCAACACCTAGCATCTTGAACCAACTAGGGCTGAAAGCTTATTCTAAAAAGCTGCCTTACGACGTAGCATTAAGCCTCAGCAAACAATAAATCTCAGCCAAGAAAGAGAACAAGAAAAACTAAGGACCAAGCAATAGCAAGTCTCATTTTTTTTGTAATTCAAGTAAGGATCCAAAGGAGTGTTGATGTCTCAGTCATAGAATAAAAGTCTATAAGATACCATGCATGAAAACCCCATCAATTAGTATTTAGTGTCTTCCAATAAAGGGCTTATATACTTCCCTGCTTCCATTAATTTTCCTTATGCTTTACCCCTTGCTTGGGGACAAGCAAAATTTAAGTTTGGTGTTGTGATGACAAGTCATCTTAGGCTAGTTTCACAAGTCTATTTCATTAGTTTTTACTTGGTTTTCATTCATTTTTACGCAACAAATAAGTGTTTGAGTGAGAATTTCATGTTTGTCTTGATTCAATCAAACATTGGTAATTTTATGCATTCTCATTAGATTTCTTGCAAGATTTAGTTGATAATATAAAAGATGCAAGATTTGATGATCATGCCAAGGCTTTGATGTATTTGTTTGGTTAATTTTAGGTGAAAAATGAAGAGGAAGAAGGGCAGAGCAGAGTAACATTGAGTTCAAAGAAAGAACGCCACGCTCAGTAAGCGATGCGCACGCGCATAAGATGCTTCCGCGACAGGGGCAAATTTTGAAGACCCAAGCGTACGCGTCATTCACGCGTACGTGTGGAAGTGTTTGGCGCTCGTTTTCAAAAGAGAGAGCTACGTTCATTTACTCAGAGTTTTTGGGCAGATTAAAATTTGGAGGCAAAGTTTTGCAAACGACGCGCACGCGTGCTTGACGCGTATAGATCGATGGTGCACCCAGGACAAAGAACGCGCACGCGTGGCTAGCGCCGAAGCATGTGGTACACGAAAATCGTGATTCACACTTTTCACATCTCCGCACAACTAACCAGCAAGTGCACTGGGTCGTCCAAGTAATAAACCTTACGTGAGTAAGGGTCGATCCCACGGAGATTGTCGGCTTAAAGCAAGCTATGGTCATCTTGTAAATCTCAGTCAGGCAGATTCAATTGTTTATGAGGATTTGATAATTAAAATATAAATAAATCATAAAATAAGATAAAGTTACTTATGTAATTCATTGGTGGGAATTTCAGATAAACGTTTGGAGATACTTTGTTGCTTCTGAACCTCTGCTTTTCTATTGCCTTCTTCCAATTATGCGTTACTTCCTTCCATGGCAAGCTGTAGGATCCTCTCAGTGAAAATGGTCTTCTACGGTTTCTGCATGGCTAATCAACTGTCGGATTTCTCGTCTCGGATGAAAAATACCAGGTACAGCTACCGCATGGCTAATCATCTGTCGGTTCCCGCTAGCATCGGAATAGGATCCATTGATCCTTTTGCAGACTTTCACTTGCGCCCAACATTCGCAGGTTTGAAGCTCTTTACAGACATCCCTTCCCGGATCCTACTCGGAATACCATAGACAAGGTTTAGACTTTCCGGATCCCAGGAATGCTGCCAATAATTCTAGCCTATACCACGAAGATATTAATTTGATGGACTCGGTCCGTGTATTAGATATCCAAGAGAATATACTCCAGGTGTCATCCAATGACTATGTTGAACATCATATAGACCGCTTTGTGGTCGTCAGTCACGCGGATCTTGGCTAAGCGAGTAACGAAGAGTGGGTGATTGTCACGGGTCACCCCTTCATTCTGACTTAACTGAATTAAGTACGAGAGTATATCTTGGAGAAGAAGTAGGCGTGAATTGAAAGAAAAACAATAGTACTTACATTAATTCAGGAAGAACGGCAGAGCTCCACACCTTAATCTATGGGGTGCAGAAACTCCACCGTAGAAAATACATAAGTGAAAGAGGTCTAGGCATGGCCGTGAAGCCAGCCTCCAAACGTGAAAAGATAATTAGCTCGATCAAAAGATCGTCCAAAGATTTAAAATAAATCTCTAAAAATAGTTTTTATACTAAACTAGTTACTAGGGTTTACAGAAAATAAGTAACTAAGTACAGATATTGTAGAAATCCACTTCCGGGGCCCACTTGGTGTGTGCTTGGGCTGAGCATTAAGCTTTACACGTGCATAGGCTGTTCCTGGAGTTAAGCGCCAGCTTTGGTGCCAGTTTGGGCGTTTAACTCCAATTCTAGTGCTAGTTTGGGCGTTTTATGCCAGAAAGTTTTAGGCTGGCTTTGGACGCCAGTTTGGGCCATCAAATCTCGGGCAAAGTATGGACTATATTGTTGGAAAGCCCAGGATGTCTACTTTCCAATGCAATTGAGAGCGCACCAATTGGGCTTCTGTAGCTCCAGAAAATCCATTTCGAGTGCAGGAGGGTCAGAATCCAACAGCATCTGTAGTCTTTTTTCAGCCTCTAAATCAGATTTTTGCTCAGGTCCCTCAATTTCAGTCAGAAAATACCTGAAATCATAGAAAAACACACAAACTCATAGTAAAGTCCAGAAATGTGATTTTTGAATAAAAACCAATAAAAATATAATAAAAAGTAACTAAAACATACTAAAAACTATGTAAAAACAATGCCAAAAAGGGTATAAATTATCCGCTCATCACAACACCAAACTTAAATTGTTGTTTGTCCCCAAGCAACAAAAAACAAAATAGGATAAAAAGAAGAGAAAATACAATAAATTCCAAACTTATCAATGAACTTAGTTCCAATTAGATGAGCAGGGCTAGTAGCCTTTTTGCCTCTGAACAGTTTTGGCATCTCATTTTATCCTTTGAAGTTCAGAATGATTGGCTTCCATAGGAACTCAGAATTCAGATAGTGTTATTGATTCTCTTAGTTCAGTATGTTGATTCTTGAACACAGCTACTTTATGAGTCTTGGCCGTGACCCTAAGCATTTTGTTTTCCAATATTACCACCGGATACATAAATGCCACAGACACATAACAGGGTGAACCTTTTCAGATTGTGACTCAGCTTTGCTAGAGTCCCCAGTTAGAGATTCCCAGAGCTCTTAAGCACACTCTTTTTTTTTGCTTTGGACCATGACTTTAACTGCTCACTCTCAAGCTTGTCACTTGACACCTTCACGCTACGAGCACATGGTTAGGGACAACTTGATTTAGCCGTTTAGGCCAGGATTTTATTCCTTTGGGCCCTCTTATCCATTAATGCTCAAAGCCTTGGATCCTCTTTACCCTTGCCTTTTGATTTAAAGGGCTATTGGCTTTTTCTGCTTGCTTTTTCTTTTTCTTTCTTTTTTTTTATTTTTTTTCGCCATTTTTTTTCGCAAGCCTTGCTTTTCACTGCTTTTTCTTGCTTCAAGAATCAATTTTATGATTTTTCAGATTATCAATAACATTTCTCCTTTTTCATTATTCTTTCAAGAGCCAACAATTTTAACATTCATAAACAACAAATTCAAAAATATGCACTGTTCAAGCATTCATTCAGAAAACAAAAAGTATTGCCACCACATCAATATAATTAAACTAATTTCAAGATAAAATTTGAAATCCATGTACCTCTTGTTCTTTTACAATTAAAACATTTTTCATTTTAAGAAAGGTGATGGATTCATAGGACATTTATAGCTTTAAGACATAGATACTTAAACACTAATGATCATGTAATAAAGACACAAACATAGACAAAACATAAAGCATAAATTTCGAAAAACAAAAAAATAAGAACAAGGAAATTAAAGAACGGGTCCACCTTAGTGATGGCGGCTAGTTCCTCCTCTTGAAGATCTTATGGAGTGCTTGAGCTCCTCTATGTCTCTTCCTTGCCTTTGTTGCTCCTCTCTCATGGCCTTTTGGTCCTCTCTGATTTCATGGAGGATAATGGAGTGCTCTTGGTGGTCCATCCTTAGTTACCCCATGTTGGAAATTCTCCTTTGGAGGTGTTGATTTGCTCCCAATAGTTTTGTGGAGGAAAGTGCATCCCTTGAGGCATCTCAGGGATTTCTTGATGAGGAATTTCCTCATGCTCTTGTTGAGGTCCATGAGTGGGCTCTCTTGTTTGCTCCATCCTCTTCCTTAGTGATGGGCTTTTGAGATGAATCTCTCCATCTCCCATGACTCGGAGGTGGAAGCAATTGCCTTCCCTTTCCTCTTTCTAGAGGTTTCTCTGGCCTTAGGTGCCATTAATGGTTATCGAAAAATAAAAAAAGCAGAGCTTTTTCCCACACCAAAATTAAAAGGTTTGTTCGCCCTCGAGTAAAAAGAAGAAGAGAAAGGAGTAGAAGAAGAAGAAATGGAGGAGATGGACGGGGGTGTGGTTCGGCCTAGAGGGGGAGTAGTGTGTATGATGTGTGAAATTGAAGGTAGTGAGGAGGGTTATTTGTAGGGTAGGAGAGAGAGGGAATTCGGTCATGAAGGGGTGGGTTTGGGAGGGAAGAGAGGTAGGTGTGGTTTTATTATGGATGGATGTGAGTGGTGAAGAGATTATGGAAAAGAGGGTAAGATTTGATAGGTGAAGGGTATTTGGGGAAGAGTTATTGATGGGATTGGTCAAGGGTAATTGGGGAAGAGTGTTATGGAAAGGTGGGAAGAGGAGAGAAGAAGAGGTAGGGTAGGTGGGGATCCTGTGGGGTCCACAGATCCTGTGGTGTTAAGGAATTCTGCTCCCTGCACCATTCTGGCGTTCAAACGCCCTCAGTGTGCCAATTCTGGCATTAAACGCCAACTCTGCTACCTTTCCTAGCGTTAAATGCCAGTCTGCCTGCCATTTCTGGTATTTAACGCCAGCCAGACGCCAGGCACCCCTTTCTGGTGTTAAACGCCCAGAGTGCTACCCATTCTGGCGTTTAACGCCCAGAATGCTGCCAGGCTGGGCGTTAAACGCCCATTCTGCTATCCTTACTGGTGTTTAAATGCCAGTAAACCTGTCCTTCAGGGTGTTCTATTTTTATGCTATTTTTCATTTTTGCTTTAATTCTGCAGTTGTTTTTATGACTTCACATGATCATCAACCTAAAGAAAACATAAAATAACAATGGAATATAAATGAATATAATTAAATCACATTGGGTTGCCTCCCAACAAGCGCTTCTTTAATGTCAATAGCTTGATAGTGAGCTCTTAAATAGCTTAACAGAGACTCAGAGCTTGATGATGGCCTCCCAACACCAAACTTAGAAGTTGAGTGTGGGGGCTCTGTTTGACTCTTTATTGAGAGAAGCTTTTCATGCTTCTTCTCCATGGTTACAGAAGAAGATCCTTGAGCCTTAAACACAAGGTGGTCCTTATTCAATTGAAGGACTAACTCTCCTCTGTCCACATCAATCACAGCTCTTGCTGTGGCTAGGAAGGGTCTTCCAAGGATGATGGATTCATCTTCATCCTTCCCAGTGTCTAGGATTATGAAATCAGCAGGGATGTAAAAACCTTCAACCTTTACTAAGACATCCTCTACGAGTCCATAAGCCTGTTTCCTTGAATTGTCTGCCATCTCTAGTGAGATTCTTGCAGCTTGTACCTCAAAGATCCCTAGTTTCTCCATTATAGAGAGTGGCATGAGGTTTATACTTGAACCAAGGTCACACAGAGCCTTCTTAAAGGTCATGGTGCCTATGATTGAAGGTATTAAGAACTTTCTAGGATCCAGTTTCTTCTGAGGTAATTTTTGTTGAACCAAGGTATTTAGTTCATTGATGAGCAATGGAGGTTCATCCTCCGAAGTCTCATTACCAAAGAACTTGCCATTCAGCTTCATGATTGCTCCTAAATATTGAGCAACTTGCTCTTCAATAATATCTTCATCCTCTTCAGAGGAAGAATACTCATCAGAGCTCATGAATGGCAACAGTAAGTTCAGTGGAATCTCTATGGTCGCTATATGAGCCTCAGATTCCTTTGGTTCCTCATTGGGGAACTTCTTAGTGGCCAGTAGACGTCCATTGAGGTCTTCCTTAGTGGAAATCACTGCATTTCCCTCCTCTACAGGTTCGGCCATGTTGGACGTGTTTATGGCCTTGCACTCTCTTTTTGGATACTCTTCTGTATTGCTTGGGAGAGTACTAGGAGGAGTTTCAGTCACTCTTTTACTCAGTTGACCCACTTGTGCCTCCAAATTTCTAATGGAGGACCTTGTTTCAGTCATGAAACTAAGAGTGGTCTTAGATAGATCAGAGACTATGGTTGCTAAGTCAAAGTGCTCTGCTTAGAATTCTCTGTTTGTTGCTCAGAAGATGATGGAAAAGGCTTGCTATTGCCAAACCTATTTCTCCCACAATTATTATTGAAGCCTTGATTAGGCTTCTGTTGATCCTTCCATGAGAAATTAGGATGATTCCTCCATGAAGGATTATAGGTGTTTCCATAGGATTCTCCCATGTAATTCACCTATTCCATTGTAGGATTCTCAGGGTCATAAACTTCTTCTTCAGAGGAAGCTTCATTAGTACTACCTGATGCACCTTACATTCCAGACAGACTCTGAGAATTCATATTGACTTGCTGATTCAATATTTTGTTCTGAGCCAATATGGCATTCAGAGTATCAATCTCAAGAACTCCTTTCTTCTGAGTCATCCCATTATTCACAGGATTTTATTCAAAAGTATACATGAACTGGTTATTTGCAACCATCTCAATGAGTACCTGGGCTTCTGCAAGCATCTTCTTCAGATGAAGAGATCCACCAGCAGAGTGATATAATGACATCTTGGACAATTCAGACAGACCATCATAGAATATACATAAGATGCTCCATTCTGAAAACATGTCAGAAGGACACCTTCTGATCAGTTGTTTGTATCTTTCCCAAGCTTCATAGAGGGATTCACCTTCCTTCTGTCTGAAGGTCTGGACTTCTACTCTAAGCTTGCTCAACTTTTGAGGTGGAAAGAATTTGGCCAAGAAAGCATTGACCAAATTTTCCCAAGAGTTCAGGCTTTCTTTAGGTTGTGAGTCCAACCATATCCTAGCTCTATCTCTTACAGCAAATGGGAAAAGCATAAGTCTGTAGACCTCAGGATTAACCCCATTGGTCTTAACAGTGTCACAGATTTGGAAGAATTCAGCTAAGAACTGATGAGGATCTTCCAATGGAAGTCCATGAAACTTGCAATTATGTTGCATTAGAGAAACTAATTGAGGCTTAAGCTCAAAGTTGTTTGCTCCAATTGCAAGAATTGAGATGCTTCTTCCATAGAAGTCAGAAGAGGGTGCAGTAAAGTCACCAAGCATCTTCCTTGCATCTCCACCATTGTTGTTGTTTTCGGCTGCCATAATTTCTTCTTTTTCGAAAATTTCTGTTAGGTCCTCTCCAGAGTATTGTGCTTTAGCTTCTCTTAGCTTCCTCTTTAGAGTCTTTTTAGGTTCCGGATCAGCTTCAACAAGAATGTTCTTATCCTTGTTCCTGCTCATATGAAAAAGAAGAAAATAGAGAAGAAGAGGAATCCTCTATGTTACAGTATAGAGATTCCTTTATGTGAGTAGAAGAGTAGAATGAAGAAGGGAAATAAGAAGAATTCGAACACAGAGAGAGGGAGAGGGTTCGAATTTTTTTAAGAAGAAGAGAAGTGTTAGTAAATAAATAAAATAAATAGAAAGAGATGAGAGAGAGAAGAATATTCGAAGTCTTTTTTTTAATTTAAAAGAAAAGAAAAATATTTTTGTTTTTATTTTAATTATTAATTAGAATTCGAATCTAAGAAGGAAAATAAAATAAAATTAGAATTTAAAATAATTAGTTAATTAAAAAGGATTTTGAAAAAGTGGTTAGTTTTTTTGAAAATAAGAGAGAGAAAAAAGT
The DNA here is from genome assembly GCF_003086295.3 of Arachis hypogaea. NCBI lineage: Eukaryota > Viridiplantae > Streptophyta > Magnoliopsida > Fabales > Fabaceae > Arachis > Arachis hypogaea. Next base: position 62,151,402 of record NC_092047.1, read on the forward strand.
AGTTAGGTGGTTTTGAAAAAGATAAGAAATAGTAAAACAAACAAAAAGTCAAGTGGTTAATTGAAAAATGTTTGAAAATCAATTTTGAAAAGATAAGAAGTTAGAAAAGGATTTTGAAATTAAATTTTGAAAAAGATATGATTGAAAATCATTCTGAAAAAGATTTGAATTGGAAATTAAAAGAATTTGATTTTTGAAATTAAAGTTGATTACTTGACTAACAAGAAATTAAAAGATATGATTCTAGAATATAAAGATTGATCCTTTCGTAATAGGCAAGTAACAATTTGAAGTTTTTAAATCAAAATATTAATTGCTAGCAATAATTTCGAAAATATGAAATAAAATTAAGAAAAAAATTTTGAAAATTAATTTTAAAAATTTTCGAAAAACAGGAAAGAACAATGAAAAAGATTTGATTTTTGAAAAAGATTTGAAAAGATAGAATTTTTAAATTGAAATTTTGACTTGACTAACAAGAAAGAACTAATTTTAAAAATTTTTTACCAAATCAATTCAAAATTTCGAAAATTATGAGTACGATAAGTGAAAGATATTATTTTTTATTTTTAAATCTTTAATGAGGAGAGAGAAAAACACCAAAATGACACAAAACATAAGAAACTAAGATCAAAACAAATAATACATGCAAGAACACTTTGAATGTCAAGATAAACACCAAGAACACTTTGAAGATCAAGATGAAAATCAAGAACATATTTTTGAAAATTTTTAAGAAAAGAAAGACATGCAAGACACCAAACTTAAATTTTTTTTTTTAACTTTAGACACTAGTAATTCAAAAATGCATCGGAAAAGCAAGAAAAGATACAAAACAAGAAAATGTAAAGATCAAACAAAGAAAATCCTTAAGAACAAATTGAAGATTAAGAAAGAACACATGCATGCATTTTCGAAAATTTAAGAAATATTAAAAACATGCAATTGACACCAAACTTAAAATTTGACACTAGACTCAAACAAGAAACACAAAATTTTTGGTTTTTATGGTTTTATTAATTTTTTTTTTGTATTTTTCAAAAATTAATTTGGAAAAAGAAAAATAAGAAATTCAAAACTTTTAATAAGAATTCCAGGAATCATGCAATGTTAGTCTAATGCTTCGGTCCAAAAATTTAGACATGGCTAAACAGCCAGCCAAGCTTTATGTGAAAGCTTTGGTCCAAAAGATTAGACATGGCCAAATGGCCAGCCAAGCTTTAGCAGAACATTACATACAACAGCCAAATTGATGGGAATCAAAAAGCTCCTGCAATGATAAGTGGAAGCCTCAGTCCAAAAGATTAGACATGGCTTAGCAGCCAGCCAGGCTTCACATATCATCTGAAACTCTAGAATTCATTCTTAAAAACACTGAAGAATATTTTTTTTGAATTTTTCGAAAACTATATAATTTTTTTGTATTTTTTTTTGAAAATAAAAAATAAAAAACATAAAAAGCTTAAACATAAAATAAAGTTACCCAATCTAAGCAACAAGATGAACCGTCAGTTGTCCAAACTCGAACAATCCCCAGCAACAGCGCCAAAAACTTGGTGCATGGAAATCGTGATTCACACTTTTCATATTCTCCGCACAGCTAACCAACAAGTGCACTGGGTCATCCAAGTAATAAACCTTACGTGAGTAAGGGTCGATCCCACGGAGATTGTCGGCTTGAAGCAAGCTATACCACGAAGATATTAATCTCATGGACTCGGTCCATGTATTAAATATCCAAGAGAATATACTCCATTTGTCGTCCAATGACTACGTTGGACATCATGTAGACCGCTTTGTGGTCGTCAGGCACGCGGATCTTGGCTAAGTGAGTAACGAAGATTGGGTGATTGTCACAGGTCACCCCTTCATTTTGACTTAACTGAATTAAGTACGAGAGTATATCTTGGAGAAGAAGTAGGCGTGAATTGAAAGAAAAACAATAGTACTTGCATTAATTCATGAAGAACAGTAGAGCTCCACACCTTAATCTATGGGGTGCAGAAACTCCACCGTAGAAAATACATAAGTGAAAGAGGTCTAGGCATGGCCGTGAGGCCAGCCTCCAAACATGAAAAGATAATTAGCTCAATCAAAAGATCGTCCAAAGATGTAAAATAAATTTCTAAAAGTAGTTTTTATACTAAACTAGTTACTAGGGTTTACAGAAAACGAGTAACTAAGTGCAGATAGTGCAGAAATCCACTTCCGGGGCACACTTGGTGTGTGCTTAGGCTGAGAATTGAGCTTTACACGTGCATAGGATGTTCCTGGAGTTAAACGCCAGCTTTGGTGCCAGTTTGGGCGTTTAACTCCAATTCTGGTGCCAGTTTGGGCGTTTTACGGTAGAAAGTTTTACGCTGGCTTTGGACAGCAGTTTGGGCCATCAAATATCGGGCAAAGTATATATGATTATATATTGTTGGAAAGCCCAGGATGTCTACTTTCCAACGCAATTGAGAGCGCGCCAATTGGGCTTCTGTAGCTCCAGATAATTAATATCGAGTGCAGGAGGGTTAGAATCCAACAGCATCTGCAGTCCTTTTTCAGCCTCTGAATCAGATTTTTGCTCAAGTCCCTCAATTTTAGCCAGAAAATACCTGAAATCACAGAAAACCACACAAACTCATAGTACAGTCCAGAAATGTGATTGTTGAATAAAAACCAATAAAAATATAATAAAGAGTAACTAAAACATACTAAAAACTATGTAAAAACAATGCCAAAAAGGGTATAAATTATCCGCTCATCAGCACGGAATTGAGATTTTGCTACTCATGCACACGCGTACATGATGCGCATGCGTGGGGCAGCGCTCATTAAGCAAACGTAGCGCTTATTAAGAGAACGCTGCAAAGGACGCGTATGCGTCGATGGTCGAAAAAGCAAAAGCACGCGCAAGCGTGAGGGTGATGATGGAAAAACGATTCCACACAAAACTCACCGGCAAGTGTACCGGGTCACATCAAGTAGTAATTACTCACAAGAGTGAGGTCGATCCTACAGGGATTGATGGATTGAGCAATTTTAGTTAGGTGATAAATTTAGTTAAGCTAATATTTGTGATTTGAGTGATTTTAATTAACAGAATATAAATTGCAAGAAAATAAAAGTGCAGAAGGTAAATTGGGCAAAAAAGTAAAGTGCAGAAGAGATAAATTGCAAGTAACTTAAAGAGAAAGAAAGTAAAAGAGCTGAAGCTTAAATTGGAAGAAAAGGACATTGCAGAAACTTAAAGTGCAAGTAATGTAAATTGTGAATCTGAATTGCTAAAAAATGTAAATTGCTTGAAGAGTAAAAGGGATCTGGGTACTGGGATTTAGAATTCAACAAGAAATTGAAAGTCAAAGAAGATCAGAGATCTCTGAGGTGAAGAAATTCAGGTCAGCAGTCAAACAGAAATGTAAAATTGCTTGAAGAAACAACCAGCAAGAAAAATTAACTCAATTATGAAATTCTAAAAGAGAAATTGAAGATCGAAGAAGATCAAAGAGATTAGAAAGCAGATCTAGATCTCAATTGCTCCCTTGACCAATCAGAAAAGTAATTGCAGAAAAAATGAAAAGGAAAACAGTAAATAAAACTTAGATCCAATTCTCCAATTCCCAAAACTATATAAAAGAAAAGCAAAGATGATTCTGAGATCCAGATTCAATGGAATTCTTCAATCTCAATTCAAAAACTCAAAAGCAGAAGTTGCAGAAGAAAGAAAATGAAAACAAAAAATTAAACTCATATCCAATTCTTAGAACAATTAAGAAGAAAAGCAAAGATGATTCTCAGATTTAGAATCAATGGAGCTCTTCAATCTCAATTCAAATCCAGGAACAAACAATAGAAGTTGCAGAAGAAAAGAAAATGAAAACAGAAAGAAAATAGATCTAATTCCCAAATCCCAAATTCAAAACAATTGAAAATTAAAAGTGAAAACTAAAAAATGAGCTAAAGGTCCTTTACAAATCAAACTTAATCCTATTTATACACTTTCTATTTTGGTCTTCAAAGCTTGGAGTGGGCCTTTTGGTTTTTGGATTTTAGGAAGGATGGGTCCGGTTGGCTTCGGTTCAATTGAGTCAAGGTGTGTAGGAACCTTCCAGGGGAGCACTCCGTTTGGTCTTGTGAATGCTACGTTGCATCCTTGTGGCTCCCCTTGTGTGCATTGCTCCTTACCCATAGCCTAGCGTTCACTCTTTGAACGCTACGTTCAAATTATGAACGCTACTTTGGTTGCTTGCTTTCCTTGGCTGAGAGGCACGAAGAAGTTGGCAAAAAGGAGCGCTACGCTCAAATTTTTGAGCGCTCCTTCCTTGGCTAGCAAATTTGGTACGTCTTCAAGCCTTTGCCAGCGCATGTGTGGTGCGCTTTTTGCTTCCCTTGGCCAGCATCATGAAAAAGGGAAAGAGAGTGCGCATCGCGTTCACTCCTTTGAACGCTAGCCAAAGATCTTTGCTTCCAAGCCAAGGTTCACATTTCCAAACGCTACCCCTTTGTTTTGCTTTGTGCATGCCTTGCTTCTTTGCCAAGAATGTCACGAAAAAGTGAAAGAAAGGCAACGTAGCATTCTCTTATTTGAACGCTGTGCCTTGGCATGTTGGTTCCTTCTTCGAGTGCAACGCTTTTATTGTCATGGGCCACGCTTTTAAAGCGTGGCCTAAGGTCCAAAGCGTGCTCAAGCTTCAAAAGTGTGCCAAAAATTCCTCTTTCCATCATTTCTTCACCTACAAGCAACCAAACAACTAATCAAAGTCCCACAAAAATCACTAGATCTTTGCATCTTTTAATAAATCCATTAATTCTAGCATAAAACCTATGATTTTGTGTAAAATGAATGATGTTTGATTGATTCAAGATAATCATGAAAATCCCTTCCAATTACTTACTTATGGTGCAAGAAAGTGCATAAAACCTAATGAAACTAATGAAAAATGCTTGTAAAACTAGCATAAGATGACTTGTCATCACAACACCAAACTTAAACCGTACTTGTCCCCAAGCAAGCATTAAACATTGAGAAGAAATAAAATGAAACACAGAAGCATGTCCTTATTTAGCAGATAATAGAATTTGAACCATGGGATTTTATGTAGACAAGAATGCAGCTCAATTATTTTTTGCTGATAGATAAGAAATGCTTCTTTGAGGATTCACTAGAGTTGCTGTCATAATGCCTTGCTCTATGATTGATCCCTTTTTGGTTTTTCCTTCTTTCTTTTGCTTAGAAAGCTTATTTTCAATGATAACTCAGTGTCAAGTGTTGCAGCAGCCTTTTGGCTTAATTTTGCTCAACACTTCTTCACTACAGACACTTGGCTCACAAATTCTCTTAGGAACATTGATGCCCAGCATCCATTTGGATCACTAAATGCTTTGTATCTAGGTTGCTCTTGATGATGGACTTTCGGTTGGTAATCCTAGATTAGTTAATCTAAGTTACCAAGTTTTAAAAGACTCCTCAAAACCTAATTGTCCAAGCATATCCTAGTACAAAAAGCACCACAGACATATGTCCTCAGGACCAAGCTATTGGTGTCTAGCCTTATTGTTTGTTTCTTTGCCAATTCTTGACTTTTCTTTTCTTTTTCTTTCTTACTTTGCTTTATGTCCAGGGATGTTCATTAATAAAAGGTTTTATGATAGCAACCAAGTTCACACTACATAGAACACTCTATTATGCAGCTTTTATTATTGAGCTTTCCATTTAATCAAGCAATCACCACCACAAGTTTCATTCTAATTCCTACAACATTGGACACTCACTTTCTTTTTCAAACATTTTCTCTTATTGATGCAAAAATGGAGACAAAACATGAATTTAAAGTAGTTGAGTGATAAGAAGCATTTAAACTAGTGCAGACATCAAAGTTTGCATTATTTGAACTAAACATCAAAGTAAACAGTAACTTCTCATTCAGAATATCTTAAGGTAACGTGAATTTTGTGACAATACAACCTCTCAGGGGTGTCTTGCAGCTTTCCTTTTGTCATCATCATCTTTTACTTTTGCATTTCCTTTGGTGATGATTCTTTCAAGAGGTTGAATGTCTTTCTGCATAATTATTAGAAGTTGCTTGTTTTTCCAAGCACTTAGGCAAATGGTTAGCATGCATGAACTATTGTAGTTTCTTGAACTTACTTTGGTGGGGAACACCAAACTTAGTCCCTTGCTACTGTCTATGTTGCATCAATTACATGAAACTTTGTGCTTTTGTTGAAAGTAATACAGCTAAAACTAGAAAACAGACAGTGGTTTAGTGGTTATCCTGATTGCTTGGAGCTAGTAACCAGCTATGCAGAGGGTTGAATTGTGTTTTTAAATGAGATTTTTGGTGGAACACCAAACTTAGCATCCTTCATTCACCCTTAAATTGTTTTGGTGTGCAATACCAAACTTAGCTCCTTGCAATGCAGATAAAACCACTTAACCTTCTTATTAAAATAGTTAAGATAAGAAAACTACCTTTGGTTGGGTTGCCTCCCAACAAGTGCTCTTTTAATGTCACTAGCTTGACATCCTTCATTCTTGCTTAGCTAAATTTCTGAATCTCCTTCTCTTTGTCCCAATGGCTTCCCAAGTAATGCTTTGCCCTGTGACCATTTGCTGTGAAATTGTTCTTTGTGGCTTCATCTAGCAGTTCAAAGGCTTCCATAAGGAAGAACCTTTGTCACCAAGTAGGGGCCAGTCCATTTAGACTTGAGTTTGCCAGGGAAAACATTGAGTCTGGAGTTGTACAAGAGTACTTGCTGTCCTGGTTTGAATTCCTTCTTTGAGATCCTTTTGTCATGTCATCTCTTATCTTTTTCCTTGTATATCTTAGCATTTTCGTAGGCTTCCAATCTAAACTCATCCAACTCATTTAATTTCAATAACCTATTATCTTCAACGGTATGTTGTACTTCCTGGAAGACATTTAAGGTGATCTTCTCATCATTTACCCTTAAGGTCATTTGTTCTTGTTCAACATCAATGATGGCCCTTGCAATGGTCAGGAAAGGTCTTCCTAATATGATAGAATCATCCCCCTCTTCTTCTAAGTCCAGGATTACAAAGTCTGCTGGAAATATGAATTTTCCTACTCTGATCAAGAGATTTTCAATCACCCCCTTGGGAATCACCAGAGATCTATCCACTAGCTCTAATGACATCTGTGTAGGCTTCACTTTGTCTATAGATAGCCTTCTTATCATGGACAGAGGCATGAGGTTAATACTGGATCCCAAATCATACAGTGCCTTGTCAATGATTATGTCACCAATGGTACAAGGTAGGAAGAAACTCCCAGGGTCTTTGAGCTTTGGTGGGATGCCTTCTTAGATCATTGCACTGCATTCTTATGTCAGGATCACTGTTTCCTTTTCATTCCAGCTCCTTTTCTTATTGATGAGCTCTTTGAAGAATTTTACATACAGAGGCATTTGTTCTAGAGCTTCAGCCAGTGGAATATTGATCTCCAGCTTCTTAAAGACTTCTAGGAACTTGAGGAACTGTTGATCTTTGATTTCTTTCTGCAATCTTTGAGGGTATGGCAAAGGAGGGTTATAAGACTTCACTATCTTCCTCTGTTCTTGTGATGGCTCCTTCATAATCTGCTTCCCCTTCCTTGAAACTTGAAGTTCCTCTTTTTCCTTGAGCCTTTCTTGGTTCTTTTCTTCAATTGTCACTTGCTCTTTACTGCTGGTCTTGTCATTCTCTGTTGGCTTCTTGGTGGCTTCTATGTCATTCACCAAAGTTTTTCCACTCCTTAATTGGATGGCTTTACATTCTTCCTTGGGGTTGGGAATGGTGTCACTTGGCAATGCATTGGGTGCTCTTTCAGCCACTGTTTGCTTAGACAATTGGCCAATCTGCCTTTCCAAATTCCTCATTGAAGCTTCATAGTTCTTGTTGGTTAGCTCTTGATGTTTCATCATCTTTTCCATCAGTATCTCCAAGTTGGAGATCCTTTGAGATTCTTGAGGTAGTTATGGTTGATTATGGGATGTTGAGGGTGAATGATAGTTATTTTGGGTATTAGATGGGTTGTTGGATGGATAGTTATTAGATTGAGGTTGATTATTTTGTGGTTTTCTGTATTGGTTTTGGTTAGTGTTTTGATGGTTTTGATGGTTTGTGTTTCTGGAGTTGTTTTGGTTTGAGTTTCTCTGCCAAGGCTGTTGGTTTTAATTGTGATTGTCTCCCCACCTTAAATTAGGGGGGGTTTCTCCAGGATGAGTTGTAGGTATCTCCATGAAATTCATTCTGATTAACTCCTTGGTTGTGCATATAATTGACTTTCTCTTGTTGCTGCTCTTCATAGAGTTCCTCATTTTGCCCCTTTGATGGTTGATTGGGAGTATTCACTGTTGCAACTTGGAGTCCATCAATCCTCTTGGCCATCATCTCCATCTGTTGTTGAATCTGTTGATGCATTACCTTGTTTTGAGCTAAGATGGTATCCACATCTTACAGCTCCAATACACCCTTCCTTTGAGCTGGTTGGCGTTGCCTTTGGTGACCATAGAAGTATTGGTTATTTGTTACAGTGTCAATGAGGTTCTGAGCCTCCTCAGCTGTCTTCATGAGTTGTAGTGAACCTCTTGCTGAGTAGTCAAGTGCCTCTTGAGCTCTCAATGTCAATCCTTCATAGAAGTTTTGAAGTTTATCCCATTCATTGAACATCTCTGGTGGACACTTCCTAAGTAAAGCTTTGTATCTTTCCCAAGCATCATACAACGACTCTCCATCCATCTGAGTGAATGTTTGGACCTCTGTTTTGAGTCTGATGATCCTTTGGGGAGGATAGAACATGGCTAGGAACTTGTTCACTAAATCCTCCCAATTGTTAATGCTTTCCCTTGGAAATGCCTCCAACCATTGAGCAGCTTTGTCTCTCAGGAAAAATGGAAATAGCAACAACTTGTAAATGTCAGGATGCACACCATTGGTTTTCACTGTGTTACATATCCTCAGAAAGGTAGATAGATGCTGGTTTGGATCCTCCAAAGGGCCTCCTCCATAAGAACAGTTGTTTTTCACCAATGTCATGAGTTGAGGCTTCAATTCAAAGTTGTTTGCATTGACATTTGGAGTGAGGATGCTACTCCCTCAATGCCTTGGATTAGGAAAAGTATTGGAGGCTAGAACCCTCCTTTGAGGCTGGCCATTGTTAGCCACTCCCTCTTGTGCATTTGGGGCATTCACCTCCATCTCTTGAATCTCTTCCTCTGATTCCTCTTCACCAATGACTTCCATTCCTCTGGCTTCTCTTCTTATTCTTAGAAGAGTTTTCTCATTAATGTCACCAGAGGTGGAGACTTCTCTCCTTGCTTCTGTCATACATACAACACCAGAAATAACAAACAATCAACTCTATTGCTAGAGTTATGTTAAGGTTAGCTTAAGCAAAAATTCAAACAGTTAGTGTGCTTAGTAAAAAGAAAAAGAAAATGCTTAATCTAGATTATCATCATACTTAATCATTGTCAATCTAAATCAATCCCCAGCAACGGCGCCAAAAACTTGATGAGGGAAAAATGATTCCACACAAAACTCACCGGCAAGTGTACCGGGTCGCATCAAGTAGTAATTACTCACAAGAGTGAGGTCGATCCCACAGGGATTGATGGATTGAGCAATTTTAGTTAGGTGATGAATTTAGTTAAGCGAATATTTGATGGTTTGAGTGATTTTGATTAACAGAAGCTAAATTGCAAGAAAATAAAAGTACAGAAGGTAAATTGGGCAGAAAAGTAAAGTGTAGAAGAGATAAATTGCAAGTAACTTAAAGAGCAAGAAAGTAAAAGAGCTGAAGCTTAAATTGCAAGAAAAGTAAATTGCAGAAACTTAAAGTGTAAGAAATGTAAATTGCTGAATCTAAATTGCTGAGAAATGTAAATTGCCTGAAGAGTAAAAGGGATTTGGGTACTGGGATTCAGAATTCAACAAGAAATTGCAAGTCAAAGAAGATCAGAGATCTCTGAGGTGAAGAAATTCAGCTCAGCAGCCAAACAGAAATGTAAAATTGCTTGAAGAAATAACCAGCAAGAAAAATAAACTCAATTATGAAATTCTAAAAGAGAAATTGAAGATCGAAGAAGATCAAAGAGATTAGAAAGCAGATCTAGATCTCAATTGCTCCCTTGACCAATCAGAAAAGTAATTGCTGAATAAATAGAAAGGAAAACAGTAAATGAAACTTAGATTCAATTCTCCAATTCCCAAAACTATATAAAAGAAAAGCAAAGATGATTCTGAGATCCAGATTCAATGGAATTCTTCAATCTCAATTCAAAAACTCAAAAGCAGAAGTTTGCAGAAGAAAGAAAATGAAAACAAAAAATTCAACTCAGATCTAATTCTTAGAACAATTAAGAAGAAAAGCAAAGATGATTCTTAGATTTAGAATCAATGGAGCTCTTCAATCTCAATTCAAATCCAAGAACAAACAATAGAAGTTGCAGAAGAAAAGGAAATGAAAACAGAAAGCAAATAGATCCAATTCCCAAATCCCAAATTCAAAACAATTGAAAATTAAAAGTGAAAACTAAAAAATGAGCTAAAGGTCCTTTACAAATCAAACTTAATCCTATTTATACACTTTATATTTTGGTCTTCAAAGATCGGATTGGGCCTTTCGGTTTTTGGATTTGAGGAAGGATGGGTCCGGTTGGCTTCCGTTCAATTGAGTCAAGGTGTGTGGGAACCTTCCAGGGGAGCGTTCCGTTTGGTCTTGTGAATGCTACGTTGCATCCTTGTGGCTCCCCTTGTGTGCATTGCTCCTTACCCATAGCCTAGCGTTCACTCTTTGAACGCTACGTTCAAATTGTGAATGCTACTTTGGTTGCTTGCTTTCCTTGGCTGAGAGGCACGAAGAAGTTGGCAAAAGGGAGCGCTATGCTCGAATTTTTGAGCGCTCCTTCCTTGGCTAGCAAATTTGGTAAGTCTTCGAGCCTTGGCCAGCGCATGTGTGGTGCGCTTTTTGCTTCCCTTGGCCCGCATCACGAAAAAGGGAAAGAGAGTGAGCGTCGCGTTCACTCCTTTGAATGCTAGCCAAAGATCTTTGCTTCCAAGCCAAGGTCCACGAGAAAGTGGCAAAAATGGAGTGTAGCGTTCACATTTCCAAACACTACCCCTTTGTTTTGCTTTGTGCATGCCTTGCTTCTTTGCCTAGAATGTCACGAAAAAGTGAAAGAAAGGCAACGTAGCGTTCTCTTATTTGAACGCTGTGCCTTGGCATGTTGGTTCCTTCTTCGAGTGCAACGCTTTTATTGTCATGGGCCACACTTTTTAAAGCGTGGCCTAAGGTCCAAGGCGTGCTCAAACTTAAAAAGTGTGCCGAAAATTCCTCTTTCCATCATTCTTCACCTACAAGCAACCAAACAACTAATCAAAGTCCCACAAAAATCACTAGATCTTTGCATCTTTTAATTAATCAATTAATTCTAGCATAAAACCTATGATTTTGGGTAAAATGAATGATGTCTGATTGATTCAAAATAATCATGAAAATCCACTCCAATTACTTACTTATGGTGCAAGAAAATGCATAAAACCTAATGAAACTAATGAAAAAATGCTTGTAAAACTAGCATAAGATGACTTGTCTTCACAGGGAGGCGTACGCGTCGGTGCCCGAACGCTCCGTTCTCTAAATGAACGCTATGCTCTCCTGGATGCTGCAACTCGGGCTCAATTAATTCCAATTCAAGTCCATTGAAGCCCCAAAGCAAGCAGAGTCCAATTGACATCATTCAAAGGCACAAGGATCATCTAGAATAGGAATTTTGCATTTAATTGTAATTTGTTTTCAATCTGAATTTCATTTAGTAGTTTAGGAAGCCTATATAAAGGCATCAATTTCATTTGAGAAAAAAGAAACACACATAGTAGGAGTAGGAGTAGAATAGAGGCTCAAGTTGGAGGATTAGAGACTCCAGATCTCTCTTGGAGGATTAGAGACTCCAGAGAGCTTAGCATAGTTGATACTCTTTTATATTTCTACAATTTTTACAATTCATCTTATGCAATTTGAATTTCTGCAATCCTCTGCTACCATTTCCTTTCTGCGAATTTTACATTTCTGTTCATGTTCATCAGTTTCATTTACTTTCCTACAATTTAAATCTTTTGCAATTGTTCTGAGTTTTGATTTACGGCTTCATTTAATTTTCCAGCACCCAATTTCCTTTACATTTGCTGCACTTTACATTTCTTGCTCTTTAAGCTTCTATCAAATTTACTTTCTGTAATTTATAATTCTTGCAATTCACTCTCTGTTAGTTTAATTTCATTCAATTCACTACTGTCTGCTTGACTAGATTGACCACTCACTAAAGTTGCTTGATCCATTGGTGCACGAAAATTACTTCACACTATGTAATTCCGCACAACTAACCAGCAAGTGCACTGGGTCGTCCAAGTAATACCTTACATGAGTAACGATCGATCCCACGGAGATTGTTGGTTTGAAGCAAGCTATGGTTATCTTGTAACTCTTAGTTAGGATATTAAGTTGTGGTTATCAATTGACTTGCAAATGAACAAGAGAGCATGAATTAAAGGTTACTTGTTATGCAGTAAATGAGAATATGTTGGAGTTTTGGAGATGCTTTGTCTTTTGAATCTCTGCTTTCTCCCTATCTTCTTTTTCACGCACGCACGTCCCTCCTATGGCAAGCTATGTGTTGGTGGATTACCGTTGTCAATGGCTACCATCCCTCCTCTCAGTGAAAATGGTCCAGGTATGCTGTCACCGCATGGCTAATCATCTGTAGGTTCTCGATCATATCGGAATAGGATTTGCTATCCTTTTGCATCTGTCAATACTTCATGCCCAATACTTACAATCCCAATCCAAGCTTCAGCTTGCCCATTTGTCTGTGGATGATATGGAGTCGCCACCTTATGGCGAATCCCATATCGGACCATGGCAGAGTAAAGCTGTTTGTTGTAGAAGTGAGTGCCCCCATCACTGATTATTACCCTAGGGACACTAAACCTGCTGAATATATGTTTCTGGAGGAACTTCAGTACTATTTTAGTATCATTGGTGGGTGTGGCAATGGCCTCTACCCATTTTGATACATAGTCAACTGCCACCAGAATATAAGTGTTTGAGTATGATGGTGGGAAAGGCCCCATGAAATCAATTCCCCAGACATCAAACAACTCAATCTCCAAGATTTCTTGTTGAGGCTTGGCATAACTATGAGGCAAATTACCACCTCTCTGGCAACTGTCACAGTTACGTACAAACTCTCGGGAATCTCTGTAGAGTGTAGGCCAGTAGAAACCACATTGGAGGACCTTGGTGGCTGTTCGATCACCTCCGAAATGGCCTCCATATTGTGATCCATGGCAATGCCATAGGATCCTCTGTGCTTCTTCTCTAGGCACACACCTACGGATTATTCCGTCTGCACATCTCTTAAAGAGATAGGGTTCATCCCACAAGTAGTACTTTGCATCAGAAATTAATTTTTTTCTTTTGTTGCCTCCTGTACGCCTTGGGTATGAACCTTGCAGCTTTATAGTTTGCAATGTCTGCAAACTATGGTGTTTCCTGAATAGCGAACAAATGCTCATCCGGAAAGGTTTCAGAGATTTCAATAGCGGGAGAGGGCCCCTTCTACTGGCTCTATTCAGGACAGATGATCAGCCACTTGGTTTTCTGTCCCTTTTCTGTCTCTTATTTCTATATCAAACTCTTGCAGAAGCAATACCCATCTTATAAGCCTGGGTTTTGAATCCTGCTTTATAAGTAGATATTTAAGAGCAACATGGTCAGTGTACACAATCACTTTTGATCCTACTAAGTATGATCTAAACTTGTCAATGGCATAGACCACTGCAAGCAATTCCTTTTCTATGGTTGTGTAATTTTTCTAGGCATCATTTAAAACACGGCTACCATAATAAATGACATGCAGAAGTTTGTCATGCCTCTGCCCCAGTACTGCACCAATGGCGTGATCACTGGCATCACACATTAATTCGAATGGCAATGTCCAGTCTGGTGCAGAGATAACTGGTGCTGTGACCAGCTTAGCTTTCAGAGTTTCAAACGCCTGTAGGCACTCTGTGTCAAACACAAATGGCGTGTCAGCAGCTACCAGATTGCTTAGAGGTTTCGCAATTTTTGAAAAATCCTTTATAAACCTCCTGTAGAATCCTACATGCCCCAAAAAGCTTCTGATTGCCTTAACATTGGCAGGTGGTGGTAATTTTTCAATTACCTCTATTTTAGCTTGATCCACCTCTATTCCCTTGTTTGAAATTTTATGCCCAAGGACAATCCCTTCAGTCACCATAAAGTGACATTTTTCCCAGTTTAAAACCAGGTTGGTCTCTTGGCATCTTTTCAAAACCAGTGTCAGGTGATCAAGACATGAGCTGAATGAGTCTCCATATACTGAGAAGTCATCCATGAAGACTTCCAGAAATTTTTCCACCATATCAGAGAAAATAGAGAGCATGCATCTCTGAAAGGTTGTAGGTGCATTACACAGCCCAAATGGCATCCTTCTGTAAGCAAATACTCCAGATGGACATGTGAATGCTGTTTTCTCTTGATCCTGAGGATCTACTACAATTTGGTTGTAGCCTGAATAGCTGTCCAAGAAGCAGTAATAATTATGACCTGCTAGTCTTTCTAGCATCTGGTCTATGAATGGTAAAGGAAAATGATCCTTTCTGGTGGCTGTATTGAGCCTTCTGTAATCAATACACATGCGCCACCCTGTAACTGTTCTTGTAGGAACCAGTTCATTTTTTTCATTATGAACCACTGTCATACCTCCCTTTTTAGGGACAACTTGAATAGGACTCACCCAGGGGCTATCAGAAATAAGATAAATAATCCCAGCCTCCAGTAATTTGGTGACCTCTTTCTGCACTACTTCCTTCATGGCTGGATTTAGCCGCCTCTGTGGTTGAACCAATGGCTTAGCATTATCCTCCAATAAGATCTTGTGCATGCATCTAGCTGGGCTTATGCCCTTAAGGTCACTTATGGACCACCCAAGAGTTGTCTTGTGTGTCCTTAGCACTTGAATTAGTGCTTCCTCTTTCTGTGGATTTAAAGCAGAGCTTATGATCACTGGAAAAGTATCACCTTCTCCCAGAAATGCATATTTCAGGGATGGTGGTAATGGTTTGAGCTCAGGTTTAGGAGGTGTTTCCTCTTCCTGAGGAAAATTTAGAGACTCTTTCAATTCCTCTGAATCCTCTAGATCAGGTGGAACATCTTTAAAGATGTTTTCCAGCTCTGATTCGAGACTCTCAGCCATGTTGATCTCTTCCACCAAAGAGTCAATAAGATCAACTTTCATGCAGTCTTTTGGTGTGTCTGGATGCTGCATGGCATTGACAGCATTCAACTTAAACTCATCCTCATTGACTCTCAGGGTTATTTCCCCCTGTTGGACATCAATGAGAGTTCATCCAGTTGCTAGGAAAGGTCTTCCTAGAATGAGAGTAGCACTCTTGTGCTCCTCCATCTCCAGCACTACAAAGTCAGTGGGAAAGGCGAATGGCCCAACCCTGACAATCATGTCCTCAATCACGCCTGATGGGTATTTAATGGAGCCATCAGCAAGTTGGAGACATATCCGGGTTGGTTTAACTTCTTCAGTTAAACCAAGCTTTCTGATAGTGGATGCAGGTATTAGGTTGATGCTTGCCCCAAGATCACATAATGCTGTCTTGGTGCAATTACCCTCTAATATGCATGGTATCAGAAAGCTTCTGGGATCTTTAAGCTTTTCAGGGAAGCTTTTCAGAATGACTGCACTGCATTCTTTAGTGAGGAGAACTTTTTCAGTTTCTCTCCAATCCTTCTTATGACTTAGGATCTCTTTCATGAACTTGGCATAAGAAGGTATTTGCTCAAGTGCTTCTGCAAACAGAATCTTTATTTCAAGAGTCCTGAGATAATCTGCAAAGCGAGCAAATTGCTTATCCTACTCCTCTTGGTGGAGTTTTTGAGGATAAGGTATCTTGGCTTTATATTCCTCAACTTTGGTTGCTGCAGGTTTATTTCCTACAGAAATGGTTGAAGAAGCCTTTTTAGAGGGGTTGTCATCAGCACTTGTGCGTGTCAGATCCCTCACTGGCAATTGAGTGCCAGGGTTGGAAGCTGGAGTGACGTTAGACGCCAACTCCTCATCTGTTCCTGGCGTCTGAACGCCAGAACTGTGCTTCCTTTGGGCGTTCAACGCCAGTTCCTTGCTTGTTTCTGGCGTTGAACGCCAGTCCTGAGCATGGTTTGGGCGTTCAGCGCCAGCCTTCCACCCAATTTCTGGCGTTTTAGCACCAGAATCATTTTTCCCCGGGCTCTTACTGTCCTCAGATGGATTTTGGGTAGTTTGCTCATTTCTTGGCTTCCTGCTACCTTGAGGTGGGGTATTTAATGTCTTCCCACTTCTTAATTGAACTGCTTGGCATTCTTCTATTATTTGTTTTGACAGCTACTGCTTTGTTTGCTTTAATTGTACTTCCATATTTATATTAGCCATCCTTGTCTCTTGTAGTCTATCCTTGAATTCGGCTAACTGCTTTGTTAGAAAATCCAATTGCTGATTGAATTCAGCAGCTTGTTCTACAGGACTGAGTTCAGCAGTTACTGTTTTAGCCTCTTCTTTCATGGAAGGGTCACTGCTTAGGTACAGATGCTGATTTCTGGCAACTGTATCAATGAGCTCTTGAGCTTCTTCAATTGTCTTTCTCATATGGATAGATCCACCAGCTGAGTAATCTGGAGAAAGCTGAGCCCTTTCTGTAAGCCCATAATAAAAGATGTCTAGCTGAACCCACTCTGAAAACATTTCAGAGGGGCATTTTCTTAGCATCTCTCTGTATCTCTCCTAGGCGTCATAAAGAGATTCATTATCTCCTTGTTTAAAGCCTTGGATGTCCAGCCTTAGTTGTGTCATCCGTTTTGGAGGAAAGTATTGATTCAGAAATTTTTCTGTCAGCTGTTTCCATGTCTTTATGCTAGCCTTAGGCTGGTTATTTAACCACCTCTTAGCTTGGTCTTTTACAGTAAATGGGAACAGTAATAATCTGTAGACATCCTGATCTACTTCCTTATCATGTACTGTGTCAGAAATTTGTAAAAACTGTGCCAGAAACTCTGTAGGTTCTTCTTGTAAAAGACCGGAATACTGGCAACTTTGCTGCACCATGATAATGAGCTGAGGATTCAACTCAAAGCAACTGACTCCAATGGAGGGTATACAGATACTACTCCCATATGAAGCAGTAGTGGGGTTGGCATATGACCCCAGAGTCCTTTTGGACTGTTCATTTCCGCTTAGGTCCATGATGGAGAAAAGGAGATGATGTGGCTTTATTTTATTTATTTTATTATAAAAAAATAATTTTCGAAATAATAAAATAAAATAAAATAAAAACTACAATAAAAATAAAATAGAAAAGAGTTGAAAATATTTTATGAAGATTTTCGAAAAAATGAAGAGAGAGAAAAAGTGGTTAGGGAGTTTTGAAAAAGATATGATAAGCTAAAATTTTGAATTTGAAATCTGAATTTTTATGAAAATTTTCGAAATATTTGCTTAAAAAATAGTTAGAAAGGATATTTTTTTTTGAAAATTTTTGATAAAAGAGAAAAACACACAAAAGATACACAACTTAAAATTTTTAGATCTAGTACTCCTTATTTTCGAAAATTTTGGAGGAAAAACACCAAGGAACACCAAACTTAAAAATTTTAAGATTAAAACACAAGTAAGACTCAAGAACACTTTGAAGAATCACAAGAACAACAAGAACAAGAAGATAGAACACCAAACTTAAAATTTTTAGAAAACCAAAATAAAATTTTCGAAAACCAAAGAAAAATCAACAAGAAAACACCAAACTTAAAGTTTGGCACAAGATTTACTCAAAGAAAATTTTTTTTTTTGAAAAATTTTTGAAAAGAAAATAAAAGACTCTGACCCAAAAGACAAAAATTTCCTAATCTAAGCAACAGGATTCACCGTCAGTTGTTCAAACTCGAACAATCCCCGGCATCGGCGCCAAAAACTTGGTGCACGAAAATTACTTCACACTATGTAATTCCGCACAACTAACCAGCAAGTGCACTGGGTCGTCCAAGTAATACCTTACGTGAGTAAGGGTCGATCCCACGGAGATTGTTGGCTTGAAGCAAGCTATGGTTATCTTGTAACTCTTAGTCAGGATATTAATTTGTGGTTATCAATTGACTTGCAAATGAACAAGAGAGCATGAATTAAAGGTTACTTGTTATGCAGTAAATGAGAATATGTTGGAGTTTTGGAGATGCTTTGTCTTTTGAATCTCTGCTTTCTCCCTATCTTCTTCTTCACGCACGCACGTCCCTCCTATGGCAAGCTATGTGTTGGTGGATCACCGTTGTCAATGGCTACCATCCCTCCTCTCAGTGAAAATGGTCCAGGTACGCTGTCACCGCATGGCTAATCATCTTTTGCATCTGTCACTACGCCCAGCACTCGTGAGTTTGAAGCTCGTCATAGTCATCCAATCCCAGAATCCTACTCAGAATACCACAGACAAGGTTTAGACTTTCCAGATTCTCAAGGATGCTGCCAATGAATTCTAGCTTATACCACGGAGATTCAGATTAAGGAATCTAAGAGATACTCATTCAATCTAATGTAGAACAAAAGTGGTTGTCAGGTACACGTTCATAGGTTGAGAATGGTGATGAGTGTCACGGATCATCACATTCATCATAATGAGGCGCGAATGAACATTTTAGATAGGAACAAGCGTGATTGAATAGAAAACAGAAATACTTGCATTAATTCATCGAGACACAGCAGAGCTCCTCACCCCCAACAATGGAGTTTAGAGACTCATGCCGTCAAAGAGTACAAAATTCAGATCTAAAATGTTGAGATACAAAATAAGTCTCTAAAAGTTGTTTAAATACTAAACTAGTAACCTAGGTTTACAGAAAATGAGTAAACTATGATAGATAGTGCAGAAATCTACTTCTGGGGCCCACTTGGTGTGTGCTGGGGCTGAGACTAAAGCTTCTCACGTGCCTGGGCTGTTTTGGGCATTCAACGCCAGGTTATAACCTGTTTCTGGCGTTGAACTCCAACTTGTAACCTGTTTCTGGCGCTGGATGCCAGACTGCAACATGGAACTGGCGTTGAACACCAGTTTACGTCATCTATCTTTGAGCAAAGTATGGACTATTATATAATTCTGGAAAGCCCTGGATGTCTACTTTCCAACGCAATTGGAAGCGCATCAATTGGACTTTTGTAGCTCCAGAAATTCCATTCCGAGTGCAGAGAGGTCAGGATCCAACAGCATCAGCAGTCCTTTTTCAACTTGAATCAGATTTTTGCTCAACTCCCTCAATTTCAGCCAAAAAATACCTGAAATTACAGAAGAACACACAAACTCATAGTAAAGTCCAGAAATATGAATTTTTCCTAGAAACTAATGAAAATAAACTAAAAACTAACTAAAACATACTAAAAACTATATGAAATTAACCCCAAAAAGCGTATGAAATATCTGCTCATCATCCATTAATCCCTGTGGGATCGACCTCACTCTTGTGAGTTATTACTACTTGATGCGACCCGGTACACTTGCCGGTGAGTTTGTGTGGAATCGTTTTTCCCTCATCAGCCCTCCATAACCAAAATTATGCACTTATTGGCATTAGTTCCTAGGGAGAACGATCTGGGAGTCGAAATACTCTCGGTTATAAATTGGTTTGAATTGTGACATTATCTTGAATTGAAATTTGATTGAGAGGATCCATTATCGGTTTGGACTATACTCACAACGAAATTACTTTATCTAGTTTTCTGAATTGGCATAAATTCTCTTCTATCAAACGGCCATGGTTTCACTACCTAGATCAATAGAAGAAGTATTAGTAGTATCGATGGAAGAATAGATGGTTTCCTCCTCAAATGACGTGTCTGATTCACCCTCGAATACGGTTGGTGAATTAGTAGAAACCCTTTCACCACCTCTAAAGGCTAACCGTCTCCTAGCTTGCCTAAGATGTGAGATAGTTCTCTCAATTTCCGGATCAAAAGGGGCTAAACTAGGATCCGGGAGTGAGCGCATCATTCAATAAAAGAAGTATAGAGCTCATGACAACAAGATGCACTAAACAAAAATCAATCCTAACTAACAATTGAACTAGAAAACAATCAAGAAAGAATGCAAGTATTCACATATCCACATATTTACACTAACCAACAACATAGCACACAATTGCAACTCCCCGGCAACGGCGCCATTTTGATGAGCTATATTTTTTCGGTGTAGAATTTTCCAATAGGATTTTGTCATGAGTATAGTCTAAACCAACAAACTATAACGTATCAAACATAGAAAGTGTGTGTCCACAATTTAAAATCAATAACCGAGAGTATTATTCTCGGGTCATTCTCCCTAGGAGTTTCCCTAAGGTGCACATCATTGGTTAGGAATTCTCTTTGTGTTTGAGGTTGAATGCGAGAAATGTAAACAAGCTTGCATAAGAGCAAGGAACAATTAACAAGTAAGCTAATGGACACAAGAAATTGAACTAAACAAGTGTGAATGACAATCAATCAATGTAAAGCCTTGGCTAGGGTTGGGAATTGGAAGTCCTATCCTCATTGCCTCGAACAATTATGATGAGAATTGGTTATTGCTCCACTTAGTCAACCTCTAACTATGAAGAAAAGTCAAGTGGAGATAATCAATTTAAGTCCACAAGTCCTAGTCTAATCCTAAGGAGAGACTAGAGTTAGTGTCATTCAAATCAATTAGCAATTTCCAATTATCAATCAACAAAAGGCTTTGACAATTCAAGTGTCTCTAATTATCCAACCCCTAAGCCAAGAGTGAAAATCTACTCCATAGCTAAACTTGACATTTTCTCAAACAATTGGTGTGCAATAATGGAAGACATCATGAAATTGAGAAGAGAATTGGAATTCAAGCTATCTAATACAAGTAATTGACAACAATCAAACAATTAACAACAATGAACATGAAATTCCTCAATGCATTAATGGAAATCAAAGTAACAAGGGCTAGATCCAAGATCTATAACACTAGAGTAACAAGAACACTAAATTGAAAGTAGAAGAAGAAGATCTACAATTTAGAGCAATATAAAATTGAATCAAAATCAGATCTCACCAAATGATCCAAGTACAATTGGGATTGAGAAAGCCAAAAACCTAGAGAGAAGTTGGAGTTTCTCTCTCTAAAAATGTAACTTCCTAAAATAAAGGTGTGTAAAAAAGATCCTTCTCCCCTTCAATCATTGGTCCTTTATGTCTTTTCCAGCCAGAATTCCCCTCAAAACTGACCCTGGAAACCCTCTGAAATCGCTAGGCATGTTTTCACTAAAGAGGTCACGTGCGCGCGTCATGCGTACGCGTCGATGGGCTTTTGTGATCCACGCATACGTGTCAGGTGTGCATACGCGTCGATGAAGATTCCGCCCAGCCATGCGTATGTGCCATGCTTGCGCGCCAATTCCAGATTTCAGCTTCCACGCATGCGCGTCAGCTACGCGTGCGCATCGATGCCAATGCTCCAAAGCTCCATTTTTCATGCTCCTTTCCCTTATGCATGCTTCCTCCATCTCTTCTAGGCCATTTCTTCTCCTATAAACTCTGAAATCACTCAACAAACGGATCACGACATCGAATGGTAATAGAGAGAGATAATAAAATAGCTCATTTAGGGCCTAAAAAGCATGTTTTCAATCATCAACCAAAATTAGGAAGGAGACATAAAACCATGCATTTTATATGGATAAGTGTGATAGAATGTTGACAAAACCCTCTAAACTCTACACAAAATATACCCTAAGATTGGGGCTCATCACTTTTAGTCATATTCCAACAACTTTTTAAGTAGTGTTCCAAAGGGGAACCTTTTCTTTATAGTTTGTTTGGATGACTTTTTAGCCTTCTTCCGACTTGTGCTTTTGCTTTTTAAGTAACGTCTTTTTTCGAGACTTTGTACCTTTCAGCTAAGCACTTCTGTCTTGGCTTTTTAGCCTTTTTTTGGCCTTTGTGAGATGTCTTTGTCCCTTTTCAGTGATCCTTTCATTGGTCCGACTTCTCTGTCGGGCCTTCTTAAGTTATTTTTAGTAATCCATTTTTAGTCAGACCTCGTCAGGTCACTTTTTATGGGTTACTTTTTATAACTTCTTGAATTAACTTGCTTCTATCGCTTCACCTTTCCGACCTCTTTGTAATTAGGCGATGAATTTTGCATTTTATGAGATTAAATTAATGCGTCTTGGTAGGAAAATTTTTAGGAAATTGATAACATTCATTCAAATAATAATGAAATAAAAACATAAATAAGAATGTACATGAGAGTGCTACCCTTCTAGGTCGGACAACTTCTTAGATCTCAGCCTGGCGCCTCATTAAAAAACCTTTTTAGGAAAAAGAGTGTGCCTTGACTGAAGATCTTTACAACTTTCTAGCTATAGTACCTTTTCAAGTTACAGGCATGTCATGACCTTGGTAGCTCTCCCCCTTCGAGGTCGGACACTGTTAAACCGCTATTTTATGATTTATCTTGTGCTCAATTGAGTGAATTTTATCCATTATTCTCACACTTATTCATACAATTCGCATGTTTTACATTTTCCTTCCTGATTATGTGCTTTGATTGAAAACATGCTTCTTTGGCCTTAAATTTCCTATGTTTAATCCTCTTTTATTACCATTCGATGCCGTGATATGTGTGTTAAGTGATTTCAGAGATTATAGGGCAGGAATGGCTCAGAGGATGGAAAGGAAGTATGCAAAAATGGAAGGAATACAAGAAGTTGAAGAAACTGCTAAGATGTCCAGCCTGACCTCTTTGCACTCAAACGGTCATAACGTGAGCTACAGAAGTCCAAATGAGGCGGTTTCAGTTCCGTTGGAAAGCTAACGTCTGGGGCTTCTATTTGATATATAATTTGCCATAGTAGCCATACATCTAGGTGATGCAAAGGCATGCTCCACGCGGACGCGTCGCAGTGACGAAAATCAGCATGGCAGATTTTGCCCCAGCGATTTCTGGGCTGTTTCTAACCCAGTTTTCGGACCAGAAAATACAGATCAGAGGCTATAAAGTGGGGGAATCCATTCATTCATAAATCAAGCTTTAATATACACAATTCTAGGATTAGATGTAGATTTAGAGAGGGAGGTTCTCTCCTCTCTCTTAGGATTTAGGATTAGGATTTCTCTTAGGATTTAGGATTTCATCTTCTTCAATCACAGGTTCAATGTTCCTTTTATTTATTTTTTCAATTTAATTTATGAATTCCCATGTTAAGATTTGAATATTCTATTTAATATATTTTGAGGTATTTCAGATTTAGGATTTCTTTCTTTTATTTATGTTGCTGTTGCTTCCCATTTGAAGGCATTTTTATTCGAATAGATTTTCTTCACTTTTTGCTTTGCTTAAGTAATTGGAGATACTTGAGTTATCAAACTCCTTGTGATTGATGATTGTTATCTTTGCTAGTTAATTTGTATTCCAATAACTCTAGTCTTTCCATAGGAATTGACTAGGACCAGAGGAATCAAATTGATTCATCCACTTAACTTACCTTTATAATTAGAGGTTAACAAGGTGGGAGCAAAATCCAATTCTTATCACAATTGATAAGGATAACTAGGATAGAAATTCCAATTCTTATACCTTGCCAAGAGATTCTTATAATTATTAATTTATTTTTTTTGCCATTTAAATTACTTGTTCCTTGTTTCAAAAAAACCCGAAAATACACTTTTACTCATAACCAATAATAAA
The DNA here is from genome assembly GCF_003086295.3 of Arachis hypogaea. Classification (NCBI taxonomy): domain Eukaryota; kingdom Viridiplantae; phylum Streptophyta; class Magnoliopsida; order Fabales; family Fabaceae; genus Arachis; species Arachis hypogaea. Next base: position 62,175,187 of record NC_092047.1, read on the forward strand.
TCATACCTCGCTGCAATTCCTTGAGAAGACGACCCGAGGTTTCAATACTTTGGTTATCAATTTTATTGGGTTTTGTTACTTGTGACAACCAAACTTTTGTACGAAAGGAATTCCTGTCAGTCTAGAAGTTATACTTACAACGCGAATTTATTTGTGAAAATTCTAGATCACGCGAGACTTTCGTTCGTCAAAATGGCGCCGTTGCCGGAGAATTGCAAACATGTGCCTTATTATTCGTTATTGTAAATATTTGCTTTTAAATTAATTTTTTCGAAAAAAAATTCAGTTTTTTATTTTAAAATTTTTTATCTTATCTTATCTTAGTTTTAAATTTCAAAATTCAAATCTTTTTTCAAAAATCATCTTTTTCAAAATATTATCTTATCTTATTTCAAATTCAAATTTCAAATTTCAACTAAATTCCAAAATTCAAAATTCAAAATACAAAATTTAAATTTTAAATTTTAAAAATCAAACCTTTTCAAAATTTAAATCATTTTTTCAAATCTTTATCTTATATTGTTGACTTTTTCAAAATTTAAAATTCAAATTTCAAATTTCAAAAGTCAAATTTCAAAATTTAAAATTCAAAATTTAATTTTCAAATTCAAAAATTTAAATTTCAAAATATTTTAATTTAAAAACTTATCTTCTCTTACCTAACTTATCTTATCTTTTCTAATTTTAAAATCAAATCTTTTTCAAACCTTTTCTCTTATTTATTTTATTTTATTTTATTTTCCTTTGCTTGTTTATTTGTTTTTGTTTTAAATTTTTATTACTTACTATGAGTTCTCACTCTCATCGATTTGAGTTTAGTTCTAATATTGTTGAAAGGAATGGAAGCTATAACAGGAACATGCATCAAGGTCGAAACAATCACAGATGGAAGGAGCCACGAGGATCTGATCAACCCTTTAGGCAACAACACCCTCCCAGATACCATGGACCATGACCATTCCACAATGCATGCCAAGACAATAGTTATGGTGGACCCTTTCGTGACAACCAACCTCCACCAGTATACTATGGTCAAGAGCCATTCCAGGGAGCATACCAAGATGATAAATATGGTGGATCCCCTTGTAGTTACCAACAAGCCCCATCATATGCTTATGAACCACCTCCCCAACATACCTTTGAACCACCAAACTCACAAGCGTCTTTCCACCATTCACCTCCATATGACCCTAACCCATATCCACCATACCAACCACCCTATGAACCGTATGAACCATACATAGAGCCACCCCAATTCCAACCCAATTACTCCCAAGAAACACCACCTCAATATACACCATGTCCATATCCATCAACCTAGGAATTCGTTAAGGAGCATCTCAAGGAAATAGTGGAAAAATTTCATGCAACCCTTCACCAATTGAATCAAGCAATAAATCGATTACCTTCCCGACGTTCAGACACTCAAGGAACCCCCATGGCTTCATGTGGACAATCTAATGAAGAACGCATCATGAAGAAGATACTAGAAACCCCACTGGACAGTAAGGAGCATGACTTTGTACTGGAACAAGTGGAGAAAGCCAAACTTATCGAAGAAGAAGAATTGGTTGAATACTTAGGAGATGCTAAACCTCCATGGGAAAGTCAAGTTATAGAGCCTCCTTCAAAGACGTTTGAAATTGATGTTGAGTTGGTGTACAACCTCCAATGCATATCATGGTTGAAGACTTTGAAGATGTTGATCAAGAGATGGATACAATCATTGATGAATTCTTATCTTTAATTGAATCCTCTCCCATTGGACTTGACATGGAAATTAAAGAAGAAGAAGCACAACCTCCCATGCCCTTGGTGAACAATGAAGAAGAGATCAAATTAGAAGAAAGCTACCAAGAGGAAGAGGTTGATATTGAAGAAGCTTGCAAAGAGGTGGAAGTTGTCAAAGAAGAGTCCAAGAGAATGGAGTTGGAAATCACCTTGCGAAGGTTGTTGGAGACCTCTCCCCAAAAGCCATCACCATCCATCCCTTCATTCAAGTGAGTAAATCTCTCATCTCTAAGCTTAATTAGCTCACTTGAATATGCTTTGCTTGAAACAGATGGTCAACTTAGAGCTCTTTGTGGCTTCAAGAGTAAGAGGGAGATGGTTAGTAGTAGGAGTCGTCATGCAAGATTCAATATGGTGGAAAGCTCAAAGTTTAAATGCAACGGTTGGTGTAAAGCTCAACTGAATGGGTCTACGAAGTTGTTTGGCCGCTTTAGTGAGAATTCGGATTGCTTATCACCCGGTTGGAACAAAGATGGTCAACAAGAAGACGGGTGCAAAGGCAAGGTCTAGGACCCCGGAATTCAATATAGAAATCAACACTCTTAGGGCCATGTCACTTGCTTCAACTTGCTTGAAGACTTTATGCATCTAATTTGGGACCCCGAAGGTTACTGGAAGTACAAACATTGGTGGAGATTCCTGGATGAGTTCAAGCACAAGCCACCATAACAGGGAGTTCATCAAATGTCCAACTTAAGGACTTTAACTAAAAGTGCTGATGCACGGAAAACTTATCTTGCAACAAATTTCCTTCGGCAAGTGTACCGAATTTGTCGTCAAGTAAAAACTCACAATAGAGTGAGGTCAAATCCCACAAGGATTGATTGATCAAGCAACTTTAATTAGAGGAATATTCTATTTGAGCGAATCCAGAATTTGAGTTGAGAATTGCAGAAAATGAAGTGACAGAAAAAGTAAAATGCTAGAATTAAATAACTGAAACTAAATGACTGAAAGTAAATTGCTGAATTGTAAATGGGAATGGGGTATTGCTCATAAATGTAAATGGAAGAAAATAAAGAGAATGGGTAAGATCAGAAATGGGGAGTTCATTGGGCTTAGGAGATGTTGCATTCTCTGGATCAATTTCATTTTCATCTCTTCCTCAATCAATGCACTCATTGATCTCCTTGGCAATCTTAAGTGATTGAATTACAATTTCTTGTAATTCAATCTCTCAAATCTTGATCAATACCCAATTCCTTGGTCAATTGCCCATGAGAAGAGATGAAGTATGGTCACTGATTATACCACATGCATTTCCCAAATCAAGTGTTGAGAGGATTATAGTCACATATCCATCCAAACCCAATTTGGTCCTGCGTGAGAAAGCATTTCTAGCTTGATCTCTTCATTCCTCTTTCAAGGTTCAGAAGAGATCCAAGTATGAATAGCTTCTTTTCCAAGATAACTATCCAATTGGATGAAGATCGAAAGCTTTCAAGTAAAATCAAGAGAAAAGATAGAAGAAGAATAATGAAAACTAGTATTGATCCATCAAATTACAACAGAGCTCCCTAACCCAATGAAAGGGGTTTAGTTGTTCATAGCTCTGGAAAATGAAAACAAAGATGGAGAATACATGATGAAACTAGAAGTGCAGAGAAAGTAAATACAGAGAGTAATTCTATGCCTAGCAGCTCCCTATAATTTCCAACTCCCTATTTAATTCAAAGCTCTATATATACTACTCTTCTGTTCTTCTAGTTGGCTCTTCAAGTCTTGGGTATGGGCCTTTGGATCTTGAGTTTGAAGCAGTTCTCTTCTTCATTGGGCTTGGCTTTACTTGCAGAGAGAAAGTGTGAAGTGGGTAGAGACTTTAGCTCAGGACGTTAGTGGCGTTAACGTTCAGTGAAAATATGAGTTCGAGAACGTTAGTGTCATTCAACTTTTTCACTAACGTTCCTCACCTAAGTAAGAGCCACGTTAACCTCAATGTTAGTGGCACAAATGTTGCCACTAACGTTGCCTCTTTGTCCTTTGCGCACGTTATTGGGACTCAACTTTCCCAATAATGTTGAGAAGCCTCCCCCTTCCCTACGTTAGAGTCCACGTTAACTTAGTTAACGTGGCTCTTTTAACGTAGACTTGCCAACCTTCGTGAACGTTAGTGACACTTACCATTGTCACTAACGATCAAATGTGCCCCTATTTCTCACGTTAGAGTCCACGTTAATTAGGTTAACGTGGCTTCTAACGTGGCCATGCTATCCATCTCCAACGTTAGTGACAAAGTTGAGTGTCACTAACGTTGGCTTATCATTCCCTTATCCACGTTAGCTTCCACGTTAACTTAGTTAACGTGGGAGTTAACGTGGCTCATAGTGGCTTGTGGGCTACTTCCAACGTTAGTGACAATGTTGGGTGTCTCTAACGTTGGTGATCACCTCCCTTCTTCACGTTAACTAAGTTAACGTGGGAGTTAACGTGGCTTATTGGGGCTTGTGTGGGTTCCTTCCAACGTTAGTGACAATGTTTGGTGTCACTAACGTTGGCAATCACTTTGTCTCCTTACGTTAGCTCCCACGTTAACTAGGTTAACGTGGGAGTTAACGTGGCTTAATGTGACTTGGCCAACGTTAGTGATAATGTTGAATGTCACTAACGTTGGCCTCCCCCCTTTCTTCTTAACGTTAGAGGCCACGTTAACTAAGTTAACGTGGCAACTAACGTGGCCACTTATGAGTTTGGTCCAATGTTAGTGATAATGTTAAGTGTCACTAACGTTGGCTCCCTTTCCTTTCTTCCACGTTAGAGTTCACGTTAACTTAGTTAACGTGACTCTTAACGTGGGCAATGATGGCTTCGAGAGCGTTATTGGCAATTACTTTTCTCATTAACTTTGCAAGTTACTCCCATTCCACGTTAGTGTTAACGTTAGTGCAACTAACGTAGCCACTAATGTGGTTCTTTTTTGCTTCCTTTGTCCTGAAATCAAGCAATAAAGTGCATCAAAGTTCTAGTCCAAGTCATGGGAAATGCAACATCCAATTTGTCCTTAAATACATGCAAAATTCTCATGAAATAATGTAAAGTGCACAATGTATGCTTGAATCAAGATGTAAGTGAATATCTACCCAAAACTAGCTTATTTCCTAAGGAAATCCATGAAACTACCCTAAAAATAGTAAAGAAAAGGTCAGTGAAACTGGCCAAAATACCCTGGCATCACAACACCAAACTTAAAGCTTGCTTGTCCCTAAGCAAGTACTGGAACAAGAGAATGATGAATGGAATGCCAAGAGAAATGAGTCATTCTTGTGGAAGTCATGTCCCTGGTTTTATGGTGGTTTCATGCATAGCAACTTAGGTTCGTTCTTGGCTTTCAGACCTTTATCATGTCCTAGAATACTCACTGTGATTGCATTCCATGAGACTTTTATTCATTGATCCTTTTGTTGTTATTTCAGGGCTTATTTTTGTTCTTAAGCTAAGTGCTCTGTAAGGGGGCAACTCTTTAAAATAAGCTTTCAGCCAACACTCCTGAACCAGTTGGTTCAAGGTGCTAGGTGTTGAAGCACCCCTAAGGACTTACTTGCTCAAGTCTCTCCCCCATACATACACACCACAGGCACATAGTTTATTTATTTTCTTTTCTTGAGACCTTGGTGTCCAGCACCTCTTTGGGTTACTAAATGCTCTGTAGTGAGGGTTACTCTTGATAGTGGACTTTCAGCTGATAATCCCGAGTTAGTTAACCTAAGTTACCAAGTGATAAGGCACCCCTAAGAGCTTATTCATCCAAGTAGATCCCTCACACAGGAGCACCACAGACACATGCCTCAAGATTAAAACCATTGGTGCCTAGCCTTATTGCTTACTCTTTTTCTTTTATTTTTTTAACCTTTATTGTTTTTTCCTTTTTTCTTATTAGGATCTTCTTATTTAGCTAGTCTCATGGGGTGTATTCAAAGCATATGATTCAGGACAGATAGTTGTCTTCCCACCTTATGGTTGAACCAACTTAGCTAACTTATGATCACACTATAAACTCATGAATTTACTCCATAGTATGAACTCCTCTCTGGTCTTTAAAAACACTCATTCTCTTTTCATTTGATTTAAAGGGACAAACATACAAGTAAGCAAAGTAAGGGTGCAGTGACATAAAGACCAGCAAGCATAGACCTCTTCAACACAAAACTTAAGAGACAGAATTGAAAAAGGTTCCAACTACAAGTAACTATTAATCAAAAGTGCATTCGGACTTCAAATTTTCAACAATTCTGAGTATAATGGAATCAAGTAACAATGCAACCTTCGGGTGATGATTTCTAGTTGCCCTCTTTCTTGGTCATCATCCTAGTCCTTGCTACTTCACTTCCTTGGGTGAAGGTGCACCATTTCCTCATAAGATTCCTGCAAAGTTATTGGAAGTTGCTTGTTCCCAAAGCACTTGAGACATACTTAGCTTGCATGTATGCTTCTGGTTTTTGAACTTAATTTGGTGTGTGAACACCAAACTTAGTTCCTTGCCCAGTACAAAATATTGCATATATGCAGAGAACCTCATATCTTGTTGTTAACAAAACAATTATTACTAAAGTCTAACTACATCTAAGTAGTTTCCTTTGATTGGTTGGAGCTAGCAATGTGTTTTGGGAGAGGGTGTAATTCTAACTAATGTCTTTGGTGGAACACCAAACTTAGAATCACACTTTCACTCTTGAATTGTTTTGGTGTGGAACACAAAACTTAGCTCCTCGCAATACAGGGGAAACAACTTGTGATCCTTATTGAAATAAAGATGAAAAGGAAACTACCTGAGGTTGGGTTGCCTCCCAACAGAGAGCTCTTTTATCGTCGCTAGCTCGACGGTTCCTCCTTTACTTGAGATGGTAATTTACTCTGGGGTTTTCCCCCATGTTGCCCAGATAATGCTTGAGTCTTTGTCCGTTCACTGTAAAAGTCCTCTCTGAACCTTCATCCATGATTTCAATGTGTCCATATGGCGAAACTTTTGTGACAAGAAAAGGTCCGGACCACCTTGATTTGAGTTTTCCTGGGAATAGTCTCAATTTGGAATTGTAAAGGAGTACTCGCTGCCCCTTTTCGAAACTCCTGGGTGCAAGATGCAGGTCATGTCTTCTCTTTGCTTTCTCTTTATACATCTTGGTATTTTCATAGGCTTGTGACCTGAATTCCTCCATCTCTTGCAGCTGCAAGATCCTCTTTGCACCAGCAACAATGCTGTCAAAATTTAGTATCTTGATAGCCCAGAGAGCTTTGTGTTCCAGCTCCAGTGGTAAATGACAAGCTTTCCCATACACTATTTGATATGGGGACATTCCAAGTGGTATTTTGAATGCTGTTCTGTATGCCCAAAGAGCATCATCCAGCTTCTTCGACCAATCCTTTCTTGATGCACCCACAGTCTTTTCCAGAATCCTCTTTAGCTCTCTGTTGGATATCTCAGTTTGTCCACTTGTTTGGGGATGGTAAGGTGTGGCTACCTTGTGTTTTACCCCATATCGTAGGAGAAGAGCTTCTAGTGGTCTGTTACAAAAATGGCTCCCTCCATCACTGATGAGTGCTCGTGGGACTCCAAACCGGCTTAAGATATTCATCCTGAGGAAGTTCATGACTACCCTATTATCATTCGTTGGGGTTGCAATAGCCTCTACCCACTTGGAAACATAATCCACTGCTACCAAGAAGTACTTGTTTGCATATGAGGTTGGGAATGGTCCCATGAAATCGATTCCCCACACATCAAACAATTCCAGTTTCAAGATGAAATTTTGTGGCATCTCATTTCTTTTGGGCAAGTTTCCAGATCTTTGGCATTCATTACAGCTCTTTACTAGTTCTTTGGCATCCTTGAAAAGGGTGGGCCAAAAGAATCCGCTTTGTAACACCTTAGCTGCAGTTCTATCCCCTCCAAAGTGGCCTCCATATCATGAGTTGTGGCAATTGCATAGGACCTCTCGTCCTTCTTCTTCCGAAACACATCTTCTAAGGATTCCATCTGAACACTTCTTAAATAGATATGGCTCATCCCAGACAAAGTACTTTGCATCATTCATGAGCTTCCTTTTTTGATGTTTATTGATCTCTGGAGGCAATGCCCCAGTTGCCTTGAAGTTGGCAATGTCTGCGAACCATGGTGCTTTGTGAACTATCATCAACTGCTCATCAGGGAAGAACTCGTTCACACTTGTATCAGGTGTTCCACCTTTATCATGAGGAATTCTAGATAGGTGATCTGCTACCTTGTTCTCCACTCCTTTCTTGTCTCTGATTTCAATATTGAATTCCTGCAGCAATAAGATCCATCTTATTAGTCTTGGTTTTGATTCTTGCTTGGCAAACAAATATTTAAGTGTTGCGTGATCTGTAAAAACAATCACTTTAGCACCAATGAGGTATGATCTAAACTTGTCAAATGCAAAAGCTATTGCTAGTAACTCCTTTTCAGTAGTGGTATAATTTCTTTGAGTATCATTAAGGACTTTGCCAGCATAGTATATCACATGGACTAAGTTGTCTTTCCTCTGTCCTAACACTGCCCCAACTACAAAATCAGATGCATCACACATCAATTCAAACGGTAAATTCCAATCAGGTAGGGAAATGATAGGAGCAGAGGACAACCTCATTTTCAAATTTTCAAAGGCTAACATGCATGTTTTATCAAAGATAAATGGTGTATCAGATACAAAGAGATTGCATAAGGGCTTGGCTATCTTTGAAAAATCTTTAATAAACCTTCTGTAAAAACCAGCATGCCCCAAAAAGCTCCTAATTGCCCTAACATTACTGGGTGGAGGCAGTTTTTCAATAAGTTCTACTTTAGCTCTGTCAACCTCAATGCCTTGGTTAGAAACTTTGTGACCAAGGACTATTCCTCCTGTGACCATAAAGTGACATTTCTCCCAGTTCAAGACCAAATTGGTCTCTTGGCATCTTTTCAATACCAAGGCAAGGTGATGTAGGCAACTAGGGAAGGAATCTCCGAATACCGAGAAATCATCCATAAAAACTTCAACGAATTTTTCTATCATATCTGAAAAGATAGAGAGCATGCAGCGTTGGAAAGTCGCAGGTGCATTACATAGCCCAAATGGCATGCGCCTGTAGGCAAACACTCCATATGGGCAAGTGAATGAGGTTTTCTCTTGATCTCTGGGATTAACCACTATTTGGTTATATCCTGAATAACCGTCGAGAAAACAATAATATGCGTGCCCTGCAAGTCTTTCCAACATCTGATCCATGAGTGGAAGGGGGAAATGATCTTTTCGTGTAGCCTCGTTGAGCTTCCTGTAGTCTATGCACATCCACCATCCTGTGACTATCCTTGTAGGAATTAGTTCGTTCTTCTCATTGGGAACCACGGTAATTCCTCCCTTTTTTGGGACGACATGCATGGGGCTAACCCAGGGGCTGTCTGAGATTGGGTAAATTACCCCCCATGCCACAACTTCATAACTTCCTTCTGTACCACTTCCTTCATGATTGGGTTCAGCCTCCTTTGGGATTGAATGGATGGTTTGGCATCATCTTCCAACAGTATCTTGTGCATGCATATGGCCGAACGTATCCCTTTCAGGTCAGCAAGTGTCCAACCAATGGCATCCTTGTGCTGTCGCAGTACTTTGATCAGTTCATCCTCTTGATCTTTGCTGAGGCATGAGCTTATGATCACTGGGTAGTTTTCATTTTCTCCTAAGTATGCATATTTGGGAATGGGTGGCAGTGCTTTGAGTTCAAGTTTAGGAGCTTCTGACTTTTCGTTCTCTTCCTTTGGTGCATCTGGTATGCCAATTTCTGTTGTTGCAACCTCTTCACTTGATGTACACTCTTCTTCTATTATTCTTTTGGGTTCTTCAGACTCTTCTTCTTCAAAATTCTCCTGCACCTCCTCTTCAAGTGAGTCCAACCTCATACATTCCCCCAGTTGTTCTTGTGGGTAACTCATGACCTTGAACACATTAATTGTCATCTTTTCATTGTGTAATCTCAGGGTGAGATCACCTTTTTGGACATTAATGACAGCTCCAGCAGTGGCCAAGAACGGCCTTCCCAAGATAATGGAAGTCTTGGCTTCCTCCTGCATGTCCAGCACTACGAAGTCTGCCGGGAATATGAAGTCTCCCACTTTCACCAGCAAATCCTCTACTATGCCATGAGGGAATTTGAATGATCTGTCTGCCAACTGTAAGGCCATTTTTGTTGGTTTAGCCTCCTCTATCTTCATCTTCCTCATCATAGCTACTGACATCAAGTTGATGCTGGCTCCTAAGTCACAAAGAGCTTTCTCACTGTGATTTCTCCTATAATGCAAGAGATCTGAAAACTCCCAGGATCCTTCAATTTCTGGGGCAGTTTGTGCTGAATGATAGCACTACATTCTTCGGTTAGTATCACAGTCTCGTTGTTCTTCCAGCTTCTCTTCTTAGTCATAAGCTCCTTCAAGAACTTGGCATAGAGTGGCATTTGTTCTATTGCTTCAGCAAAGGGTATGTTGATTTGTAGTTTCTTGAAGATTTCCAAAAATCTCGAAAACTGATTGTCATCTCCCTTCTTCTTTAATTGCTGAGGGTATGGGACTCTTGGGATGTCTGGCATCAGCACTCCTTCCCCTTTTTGTGAACTCAAAGTCGGAACTCGAGCTTCGTCCTGCTCTTCTTTCTCTTTATTTGAGTCCTCTTCTTGTGGTTTCTGGGGGTTTTCCTTCAGTTCCTTCCCACTCCGAAGGGTGATAGCCTGACACTCCTCCTTTTTGGTTGAGTTAGTATTACTGCGAAGGTTGTGGCTGGGAATTTGCTTGAATAAGTAGCCAATTTGTGTCTCAAGTTTCTTGATGGCAGCATCCTGATTCTGCATATTGGACATCACACTTCTTCTCGGAACGCTTTACTGTCTCGAATCTCTTTGCCTATGCCTTCAAGTAGATTCTCAATCCTTGAGATTTTGTCATCAAATGATTGTAGATCGGGAGTAGAGGTGGAAGGATGAGGTAAGTTATTTTGGTTCTGATGTGGATGTGGAGAGGTGTTGTTATGGGGGTGTTGATATGGTCTAGATGTGAAGTGTTGGTGGCTTGCATTGTTTGGATTTGGGCGTCTTTGATCAAGGCTTTGGTCTTGTTGATTTCCCCACCCAAAGTTTGGGTGATTCCTCCATCCAGGGTTGTAGGTCTTGGAGTATGGATCATGGTTTTGCCTAGGTGAATTCGCAATGTAGTTGACTTGCTCCTGACTTCCTTCTGCTTCTTCATTCACTCCTTCTTGGGTTGTTGATGAAGTGGAGATTGCTGCTACTTGGTTCTTCTCCATCTTCTTGGTGAGGTCAGCCAGCTGCTGGGTAATGAGCTTGTTTTGGGCCAGCAGAGCATCTACATTGTTTAGCTCCATTACTCCTCTTGTGTTCCCTCTTTCGGAAGCATAGAAGTAGTCATTCTCTGCTACAGTTTCAATGACATCTATGGCTTCCTCAATGGTTTTCTTCTTGTTCAAAGATCCTCCGGATGAATGGTCTACGGCCTTCTTTGACTCAGAAGAGAGCCCTTCATAGAAAATGTGCAGCTGCACCCATTCATTGAACATATCTGGTGGGCACCTCCTTGTTAGGTCTTTAAACCTCTCCCATGCTTCATACAGAGTCTCACCATCTAGTTGCCTGAAAGTTTGGACCTCAGCTCTCAGCCTATTGATTCGTTGAGGGGGTAAAATCTTGCTAAGAATTTGTTCACCACATCTTCCCAAGTTGTCAAGCTCTCCTTTGGGAAAGACTCCAGCCACTTGGCTGCCTTATCCTTGAGTGAGAATGGAAATAAGAGAAGTCTATAGGCGTCAGGATGAACACCATTAGACTTCACTGTGTCACATATTCTCAGGAAGGTGGTTAGATGTTGATTGGGGTCCTCTTGGACACTCCCTCCGAACGAGCAGTTGTTCTGAACAAGGGTGATGAGCTGTGATTTTAGTTCAAAATTGTTGGCGTGGATGGTTGGCTTTTGAATGCTACTTCCACAGTTTCTTGGGTTTGGATTGATGTAAGAGCCTAGAACTCTCCTATCCTCCCCAGCATGATTTGCTCGACCTCTTCTGCTATGGTTGTGAGCTTCTTCTTCACGATGGTTTTCTATGTTTTCATCCATATTTGGTTCAAAGTATTCCTCAAAGTGTTCCTCCTCTTCTTCAACACCAACTACACGTTTTTCTCTTGCCTCCCTCCTTAGTCTAAGGAAGGTTCTCTCAGGTTCAGAATCGAAGGACGTTCAAGCCTCGCTTCTTCTCCCTGTCATACAACCAACAAGTACAAGCAAAGAGAATAGGTGTAGAAAGTATATCTGTCAGAATTACTGTTAGTGTGAGTGATGCAATATATCAAACAGTTAGTGGGTTAGTGAAATGAATGGTAAATATCAAAGAAAAAGTAGGGGGAAGGAAAAAAAATTAACTAAAACAGAAAGTAAATGACTCAAACAGAAAATTAAATCAAACAAAAATAAAATGCTCAATCTAGTTATCCTCCAATTTAATCATTGTTGATGCACAATCAATCCCCGGTAACGGCGCCATAAACTTGATGCACGAAAAACTTGTCTCGCAACAAATTTCCTTCGGCAAGTGTACCGAATTTGTCGTCAAGTAAAAACTCACAATAGAGTGAGGTCGAATCCCACAAGGATTGATTGATCAAGCAACTTTAATTAGAGGAATATTCTATTTGAGCGAATCCAGAATTTGAGTTGAGAATTGCAGAAAATGAAGTAACAGAAAAAGTAAAATGCTAGAATTAAATAACTGAAACTAAATGACTGAAAGTAAATTGCTGAATTGTAAATGGGAATGGGGTATTGCTCATAAATGTAAATGGCAGAAAATAAAGAGAATGGGTAAGATCAGAAATGGGGAGTTCATTGGGCTTAGGAGATGTTGCATTCTCCGGATTAATTTCATTTTCATCTCTTCCTCAATCAATGCACTCATTGATCTCCTTGGCAATCTTAAATGATTGAATTACAATTTCTTGTAATTCAATCTCTCAAATCTTGATCAATACCCAATTCCTTGGTCAATTGCTCATGAGAAGAGATGAAGTATGGTCACTGATTATACCACATGCATTTCCCAAATCAAGTGTTGAGAGGATTATAGTCACATATCCATCCAAACCTAATTTGGTCTAGCATGAGAAAGGATTTCTAGCTTGATCTCTTCATTCCTCTTTCAAGGTTCAGAAGAGATCCAAGTATGAATAGCTTCTTTTCCAAGATAACTATCCAATTGGATGAAGATCGAAAGCTTTCAAGTAAAATCAAGAGAAAAGATAGAAGAAGAATAATGAAAACTAGTATTGATCCATCAAATTACAATAGAGCTCCCTAACCCAATGAAAGGGGTTTAGTTGTTCATAGCTCTGGAAAATGAAAACAAAGATGGAGAATATATGATGAAACTAGAAGTGCAGAGAAAGTAAATACAGAGAGTAATTCTATGCCTAGCGGCTCCCTATTTAATTCAAAGCTACTCCTATATATACTACTCTTCTGTTCTTCTAGTTGGCTCTTCAAGTCTTGGGTATGGGCCTTTGGATCTTGAGTTTGAAGCAGTTCTCTTCTTCATTGGGCTTGGCTTTACTTGCAGAGAGAAAGTGTGAAGTGGGTAAAGACTTTAGCTCAGGACGTTAGTGGCGTTAACGTTCAGTGAAAATATGAGTTCGAGAACGTTAGTGTCATTCAACTTTTTCACTAACGTTCCTCACCCAAGTAAGAGCCACGTTAACCTCAACGTTAGTGGCACAAACGTTGCAACTAACGTTGCCTCTTTGTCCTTCGCGCACCATATTGGGACTCAACTTTCCCAATAACGTTGAGAAGCCTCCCCCTTCCCTACGTTAGAGTCCACGTTAACTTAGTTAACGTGGCTCTTTTAACGTAGACTTGCCAACCTTCGAGAACGTTAGTGACACTTACCATTTTCACTAACGTTCCAATGTGCCCCTATTTCTCACATTAGAGTCCACGTTAACTAGGTTAACGTGGCTTCTAACGTGGCCATGCTATCCATCTCCAACGTTAGTGACAAAGCTGAGTGTCACTAACGTTGGCTTATCATTCCCTTATCCACGTTAGCTTCCACATTAACTAAGTTAACGTGGGAGTTAACGTGGCTCATAGTGGCTTGTGGGCTACTTCCAACGTTAGTGACAACGTTGGGTGTCACTAACGTTGGCGATCACCTCCTTTCTTCACATTAACTTCCACGTTAACTAAGTTAACGTGGGAGTTAACGTGGCTTATTGGGGCTTGTGTGGGTTCCTTCCAACGTTAGTGACAATGTTTGGTGTCACTAACGTTGGCGATCACTTTTTCTCCTTACGTTAGCTCCCACGTTAACGTGGGAGTTAACGTGGCTTAATGTGACTTGGCCAACGTTAGTGATAATGTTGAATGTCACTAACATTGGCCTCCCCCCTTTCTTCTTAACGTTAGAGGCCACGTTAACTAAGTTAACGTGGCAACTAACGTGGCCACTTATGAGTTTGGTCCAACGTTAGTGATAATGTTAAGTGTCACTAACGTTGGCTCCCTTTCCTTTCTTCCACGTTAGAGTTCACGTTAACTTAGTTAACGTGACTCTTAACGTGGGCAATGATGGCTTCGAGAGCGTTATTGGCAATTACTTTTCTCATTAACTTTGCAAGTTACTCCCATTCCACGTTAGTGTTAACGTTAGTGCAACTAACGTAGCCACTAATGTGGTTCTTTTTTGCTTCCTTTGTCCTGAAATCAAGCAATAAAGTGCATCAAAGTTCTAGTCCAAGTCATGGGAAATGCAACATCCAATTTGTCCTTAAATACATGCAAAATTCTCATGAAATAATGTAAAGTGCACAATGTATGCTTGAATCAAGATGTAAGTGAATATCTACCCAAAACTAGATTATTTCCTAAGGAAATGCATGAAACTACCCTAAAAATAGTAAGGAAAAGGTCAGTGAAACTGGCCAAAATGCCCTGGCATCAAGTGCTAGGTGCGAGACAACCCACCATAGTATATTCTTTCCTTTTTGTTCTTAGTTTTATTTTATTTTATTTTCATTTCGTGTTCATTCATAATTTCTGCATAGTCATCTGCATTCTACATCTTGCATTCTGCATACTGCATAAAAAAAAACAAACAAACACGCATGCGACGCGTAAGCGTCCCTGACGCGTACGCGTCATGGGTGCGTTGTGAAGAAAAGAAAAGTAAACAGAAAGTCACGCGAAAGCGTGGCTGGAGGCGTGCCTTAGGCACAAACATGCCCACGCGACCGCGTCTCCCACGCGGCTGCGTCATTTGGAAAATAAGCCTCCCACACGTCCGCGTCACCTACGCGACCGCATGCTCCTAAAAATCGATGTAAAATAGGTGTATGGCAGCAAGTTATGACGGAGTGGGGCTGGAATGATGCTAGCAGCACAAGCCCTACCACGTGAACACGTGCCCCACTCGTCCGCATCGTTTTCAAAATATGGCCATTCACGCGATCGCGTCACCCACGCGAACGCGTCACCCTTAATTTTTGCAAAATGAGTTTAAAACAGAGAGTTGCGTGAACGCATGGCTGCCCTCGCGCCATTAGCTTAAATCAAGTCACGCGACCGCGTGACCCACACGTCCGTGTCACTTGACAAAAATCACACACCACGCGATCGCGTGACCCACGAGTCCGCATCATATGCGACGCACAACTTATCCAGCTCAGCCAAGATATCTTATCTTTTCTTCCCCAAATCCTAATTTCTTTCTTCTTCTTTCTTCTTTCTTTCTTTTCTTCTCCCCCTCTACTCTTCTATCCCTTTAATTTAATGCATTTATTTGTTCGTTTTTCTTCTCAATTTCATCTTAGCTTAATTCCTTTTGGTTTATTTTTCAATTCTTTTTCATGCATTTTTATGTTGGTGTTGGAGTTTTATTTGGATAGTACCTTATTTGAGCATGTGGCTATTCTGAGGAGAGATTTGACAATTGACATTTACTTATGGCTCTCATATACATTTGGAATACATTATTTTCATCCCTATTTTAACTTGCACACCCAGTGTTTGTGAAAAAGCTTTTTTGGCATTTTGAATCTTATTTTATTTTACTCTTTCACTTGCATACCTCTTTTTCACAATACTTGTGCCCCACATGTATTTGGGATTATCATTCACAATTGTCATTATTACACATGCTCTTTAATTTGGCACATTTATTACTTGATGCTTGAGCTATGCTTCTCATGCCTATTATTTGCATATTTTTACCCCCTTACATCTAATTATTTTGAATTGCTCTTTTTTATCTGTATTTTTGTCTTCCCTACATGTTGTAGCTACCATGTAGTTGGGCTATCATCTTTCCTTTGGCATTCCTTATCACTTGGAATTTCCTCCCTTCCGGTCTTAATTTTCTATATTTCACACTCTTCCTTTTTCTTCTTCCTTAGGCATGGTACCAAGAAAGGAAAAGAGAAGGCCACTGACAAGACACCGGCACGGAGAGGAACCAAGAGGCCTCCAGCTAAGGCGCCTCTATCTACAAGCGTCAGTTGTAGAAACCCGTCCACTTGTACATCTCAGCATGCACCGAGGATGGTGCAATCTTTAAGTGTGGGGAGGTCGATACCGATCTCCATGGGTTAGTTACTCTTCTATCTCAACACCAATATTTTATTTTCTTTGTTTGTTCATGGTTGCATTTGCATGTTTGATTGCATAATTGTTTGATTTTGTGCATATTTTACCACTTGGTTAAAGTAATATTTTCTTTTTCAAGAAACTTTTTATAGTATTTCACTAATTTAAATTGAAAATTTTTTTTTTCTATTAAAACTTATTTGAAGTTGTATTTAGAACATTGTTTAAAAAGCTAAGAACACACAACCTGTGAGATTTGAGCTTATTTATATGGTTACATTATTTAACCATAAAATTTTATTCTTGTGTGTCTTCTTCCCTATGATTGAAATCTTTACTTTGTTCCATTCTATATGTCCATTATTTAGTGTATTTACATGCTTGCATATGATTGAGGCTATTACTTGTTTAGCTCACTTATCCCAAATAAGCCTACCCTTTCAATTACCTTTGTTAGCCACTTTGAGCCTATTATTCCCCATTTGTTCTATATTCTACCACATTACTAGCCTTAAGCGGAAAAACAATTAAATATCCCAATTAAATCTTTGGTTAGCTTAAGGTAGAAATTGTGTATCAACTAAGTGTGGGGAAACCGTGGGAACATGGGTTAATAAGGGAATGTATTATGTTTTTACTTTGATAAAATATTGGGAATTTGGGTACCTACTCATGTGAGACCAGAAAAATTAAAAATCCATGTGCATTGATAAGTTATGTTTATTTTTCTATTAAAAAAAAAGAAAAAAATCCAAAAAAAAAATATTCAATAAATAAGTAAATAAATAAGGGGACAAAATTACCCCAATGCTAAGTAAAGTTAAGGCTAAGATCAATGCATATGTGAAAAAAAATTAAAAGAAAGGTTGATGCATGAGTATGAGATGAAAAAGTGGGAATTATGGGTAGCTAGGCATGAATTAGAATTACATAGAATGTGTGTGTATGTTGGGTGAAAGCTTGGGTTAGTCAAAGATTCATATTTCAGCTCACTTGACCATACATATATCCTCACCCTTACCTTAGCCCCATTACAACCTTGAAAAGACCTCATAATGTTTGCATTAGTATACTAAATAATTGTTGATTGGTTAGATGAAGAACAAAGTTTAGAAAGCATGACTAGAGAAGAGTAGAGAGATTTACCCTAGACACTTGAGAGTTAGAGTGATATACACTACCAGTGAGGGTTCAATGCTTGATTCTATGTTCCCTGCTTTCATGAGCTATATTCTCACAAGTTTACTTGTCTTTTATTGTATGATTTAAATTAGTGGAATCTGATTTATGTTTGTCTTGGAGAACTTGTTTACTTTTAACCAAGTAGGTAGAATCATTTTTTGCATGTAGTTGCATTCATATAGATAAGTTGAATTTCATACATTCTACCATTCCCCATTCATTCTTATAGCTTCTCTTGAGCTTAGCATGAGGACATGCTAATGTTTAAGTGTGGGGAGGTTGATAAACCGCTATTTTACAGTTTATCTTGTGCTCAATTGAGTGGATTTTATCCATCATTCTCACACTTATTCATACAATTCGCATGTTTTACATTTTTCTTCCTGATTCCGTGCTTTGATTGAAAACATGCTCCTTTGGCCTTAAATTTCCTATGTTTAATCCTCTCTTATTACCATTCGATGCCGTGATATGTGTGTTAAGTGATTTCAGAGATTATAGGGCAGGAATGGCTCAGAGGATGGAAAGGAAGCATGCAAAAATGGAAGGAATACAAGAAGTTGAAGAAACTGCTAAGCTATCCAGCCTGACCTCTTCGCACTCAAACGGCCATAACTTGAGCTATAGAAGCCCAAATGAGGCAATTCCAGTTGCGTTGGAAAGCTAACGTCCGGGGATTTGATTTGATATATAATTTGCTATAGTGGCCGTACATCTAAGCGACGCGAATGCGTGCTCCACGCGGACGCGTCGCAGTGACTAAAATCAGCGTGGCAGATTTCGCCCCCAGCAATTTCTGGGCTATTTCTGACCCCGTTTTCGACCCAGAAAATACATATTAGAGGCTATAAAGTGGCGGAATCCATTCATTCATAAATCAAGCTTTAATATACACAATTCTAGGATTAGATGTAGTTTTAGAGAGGGAGGTTCTCTCCTTTCTCTTAGAATTTAGGATTAGGATTTCTCTTAGGATTTAGGATTTCATCTTCTTCAATCACAGGTTCAATATTCCTTTTATTTATTTTTTCAATTTAATTTATGAATTCCCATGTTAAGATTTGAGTGTTCTATTTAATATATTTTGAGGTATTTCAGATTTAAGATTTCTTTCTTTTTTTTATGTTGCTGTTGCTTCCCATCTGAAGGCATTTTTATTCGAATAGATTTTCTTCCCTTTTTGCTTTGGTTAAGTAATTGGAGATACTTGAGTTATCAAACTCCTTGTGATTGATGATTGTTATCTTTGCTAGTTAATTTGTATTCCAATAACTCTAGTCTTTCCATAGGAATTGACTAGGACCAGAGGAATCAAATTGATTCATCCACTTAACTTACCTTCATAGTTAGAGGTTAACAAGGTGGGAGCAAAATTCAATTCTCATCACAATTGATAAGGATAACTAGGATAGAAATTCCAATTCTTATACCTTTCCAAGAGATTCTTATAATTATTAATTTATTTTTCTTGCCATTTAAATTACTTGTTCCTTATTTCAAAAAAACCCGAAAATACACTTTTACTCATAACCAATAATAAATCATACCTCCCTGCAATTCCTTGAGAAGACGACCCGAGGTTTCAATACTTCGGTTATCAATTTTATTGGGTTTTGTTACTTGTGACAACCAAACTTTTGTACGAAAGGAATTCCTGTCGGTCTAGAAGCTATACTTACAACGTAAACTTATTTGTGAAAATTCTAGATCGCGCGATAGTTCCGTTCGTCAGACACCTTATAGTAGCCTTTTCCTAGTACTTCTGTAACTCAGTATGGTCCCTTCCAGTTAGCTGCTAGCTTCCCCTCTCCTGACTGACCTGGTCCGATATCATTTTGGATTAAGATGAGATCGTTGGTGGTGAAGCTTCGCTGGATTACCTTCCGATTATACGTCAGAGCCATTTGACACTTTAGAGCTTCCTCTCTGATCCGAACTTTTTCTCGGACTTCTGGAAGTAGGTCGAGCTCTTCCCTTTGAGCTTGGGAGTTGGTGTTTTCATTGTAGAGGATTACTCTGGGGGATCCTTCTTCTACTTCTATGGGAATCTTTGCCTCTATTCTGTAAGCAAGACGGAATGGTGATTCTCCGGTGGTTGAGTGTGGTGTTGTCCGGTATGCCCATAGAACTTGCGGGAGCTCTTCAGCCCAAGCTCCCTTGGCGTCCTGTAGTCTCCATTTTAACTCGACCAGTATGACTTTGCTGGTGGCTTTGGCCTGTCCATTGGCTTGTGGGTGCTCTACGGAGGTAAACTGGTGCTTGATTTTCAAGTCGTCTACCAGGTTCTTGAAGCCCATGTCGGTCAATTGAGTGCCATTGTCTGTGGTAATGGAGTATGGGACCCCAAACCTTATGACAATGTTTCTGTACAAGAACTTCCGACTTCTTTGGGTGGTGGCATTGGCTAAAGGTTCAGCCTCGATCCACTTCGTGAAATAGTCTATTCTTACAATGAGGAACTTGACTTGCCCTGATCCCTGAGGGAAAGGTCCGAGGAGGTCGAGCCCCCACTTTGCAAACGGCCAGGGTGAAGTAACACAAATGAGCTCTTCGGGTGGTGCGATGTGAAAGTTGGCATACTTCTGTCATGGGGCATGTTTTGACAAACTCTGTTGCTTTTTTTTTGTAGGATCGGCCAGTAAAAACCAGCTCGGAGTACCTTTTTGGATAGAGCTCGCACCCCGAGGTGGTTGCCCCACATGCCACTGTGGACTTCCTCAAGAACTTCCCTCGTAGTAGAGGTCGGGACATATTTTAGGAGGGGTATAGAGATTCCTCTCCTATATAAGCGTCGTGCACTATGGTGTAGTACTATGCTTCTTGTACTAGCCTTTTTGCCTCTTTCTTGTCTGCGGAAAGTGTTTCAGATTTCAGATAGCTAACTATGGGAGTCATCCACCCTTGGTCCTAGTCTGATATACTTAGGACTTTTATTTCTTCCGAGGTTGACAGATTTTGCAGTGTTTATTGGATAAGGCTTCTATTATGGCCCCCTGATTTGGTGCTGGCTAGTTTTGAAAGGGCATCAGCTCGGGCATTTTGTTCCTGAGGTATATGTCAGACCTCATATCCCCTAAATTGTCTGAGCTGTTCTCTGGTTTTGTCTAGGTATTTCTTCATGGTGGGATCCTTAGCCTGGTAGCTGCCTTCTATTTGTGAAGTAACTACCTGTGAATCGCTGAAAATGGTAAACTTATGGGCTTCTACCTCCCTAGCCAGCTTTAAACCAGCCAGTAGGGACTCGTATTTAGCTTGGTTATTTGAGGCGGGGAACTCAAACTTTAATGAGAGCTCGATTTGGGTTCCCTGATCACTCTCTAAAATGACATTGCGCCACTCCCGATTTTGTTCGAGGAGCCATCCACGTAAAGGCTCCAGTTTGTACGGGTGCCCGGGATATCAGTGTACTCTGTGATGAAGTCGGCCAGGTATTGAGACTTGCTAGCTGTCCGAGAGTCATATTTGAGGTTGAATTCGGATAACTCGACTGCCCATTGTAGGATTCTTCTAGCTAAGTCTGTTTTCTTTAAGATACATTTTATGGGTTGGTTGGTCCTTACTCTGATGGTGTGAGCTTGAAAGTATGGTCAGAGTCATCGAGAAGTAAGTATAAGGGCGTAGGCAAACTTTTCTATCTTTTGATAGTTCAGTTTAGCCCCTTGCAAAGCCTTACTGATGAAGTAGATAGGTTGTTGTCCGTTTTCGTCTTCTCTCACTATTGCTGAGGCTATTGCCCGACTTCCTACAGCGAGGTATAGGATTAGTTCCTAGCTTTCCCTAGGTCAGGCTAAGATGGGTGGTTGTCCCAGAAATGTCTTGAAGTCTTGAAAAGCTTGTTCATATTCTGGGGTCCATTCAAATCTTCTTCCTTTCCTTAGTGTTTCGTAGAAAGGAAGAGATCTCAAGGCTGATCTAGCTAAGAACCTAGACAGAGCCACTAGTCTTCCAATGAGCTGCTGGACCTCTTTGACACAGGTCAGACTTTTCATGCGAAGTATGGCCTGGCATTTATCTGGGTTTGCTTCAATTCCTCTTTGGGTGAGCATGAAGCCCAAGAATTTGCCAGCTTCTACCGCAAAAGTGCATTTCGCGGGGTTAAGTCTCATCCCATGCTTTCTTATGGTGTCGAACACTTCAGTGAGGTCGGATAGCATCGTTTCCTCCCTTTGTGTATTTACCAGCATATCATCTACAAAAACCTCCATCAGCTTCCCAATGCGATTGGCAAAAAGTTTGTTCATCAGTCTCTGGTATGTAGCCCCTGCGTTCTTAATTCTGAAGGGCATGACTATGTTGCAGTAGTTTGCTTTTGGGGTTAAGAATGAGGTTTTCTCCTGGTCAGGTTGATACATTGGGATTTGATTGTATCCCTAGTAAGCGCCCATGAAGGAGAGGTATTGATACCCCGATGAAGCGTCGACTAGTGTGTCTATGTTCGGGAGTGGGTAGGGATCTTTTGGGTAGGCCTTGTTGAGGTCGGTGTAATCGGTGCACATCCGCCACTTCCCATTTGACTTCTTGACCAATACTACATTGGCTAGCCATAATGGGTACTTTACCTCCCTCATGAATCCTGCCTGCAACAAGGCTTTTACCTGCTCCTCAACGGCTTGCGACCTCTCTGGGCCGAGCTTCCTACACTTCTGTTGCACTGGCCGAGACCCAGGATATACGGCTAACTTATGGCACATTAGTCCGGGATCAATACCGGGCAAGTCAGTGGCCTTCCATGCAAAGAGGTCAGAATCATCCCTTAGGAGCTTTGTTAGCATCTCGTTTAGGTCTCCTCGTAGATTTGCCCCTATGTTTGTTGTTTTGTCTCGAGTGTCTCCGATTTGAACTTCTTCGACCTTCAGTTTCAGGTAACCCTCGGAACATTGACGCCGTTGCTAGAGAACCTGGAAGTCATTCCATCATCATGGCGGACAACCTTGACAACAACCACAGTTCTGATTTGGAAAACAGAATGCCGCATAAGAACGCGGACATCACACCAAAAGATACATCTCAACCAAACAGAGATAAGCATTTGCCAAATACAGAAATCCTGGATGCCCTACAAGCTCAACAGGATCGTCTCAAACAGCTCGAAAAAGAGGCCGAGCATCAACGAGAAGCCGAGAGGAACCTCTGGAGAGAAACTAGGCGACGCCGAGAGTTAGAGGACAAGCTCCTAAAGCTCGAGGCTGATCTCAAAGCTAAAACCGTTCAGTCCAATCATGATGATAGCTCCCACAAGGGCCAAGATCCCTTCACCAAAGAGATCATGAAAGCCAAAGTTCCAAAGGATTTTAAAGCTCCTGACATGACTTCATACAATGGTACCTATGATCCAAGCCATCATCTCAGCAATTTCAGAAGCAGAATGTATCTCACTGACGCCTCGAACGCCGTTCGATGCAAAGCCTTCCCGACTACCCTGACAAAGACAGGAATAAAGTGGTTCGACAATTTGCCTCCTAGATCCATCACAAGTTTTGACGACTTAGCCAAAAAATTCCTTGCCAGATTCTCCATCCAGAAAGACAAAGCCAAACACGCCCCGAGCCTATTAGGTATCAAGCAAGGAGACCGGGAAAGTCTTCGCAACTACATGGAAAGATTCAACAAAGCGTGTCTGGACATACAAAGTCTGCCAACAGAAGCAGCCATCATAGGTTTCATCAATAGCCTGCGAGAAGGACCTTTTAGTCACTTCATATCAAAAAAGCATCCAACATCTATGAATGAGGTACAAGAACGGGTAGAAAAGTATATTAACATGGAGGAGAATTCTCAATTAGGAGAAACCTCAAAAGCTGGATTCTCCTACCCCTCTCGGGACAAGGGTAAAGAATCCAAGAAAAAAGAAAATCAACCCAGTGAGAAGCCTAGAATATACCACAATTACACCACTCTTCGGGTGTCTCTTTTGGATGTTTATCGAGAAATATGCAATACTGAGAAGATCCCACCACCCCGCCCAATCAAAAACAAAAGAGGAGGGGGAAGTCGGACAGAGTACTGCGAATACCACCGAATTTGCGGACATCCTTAATGAACCGGGTCGCATCAAGTAATAATAACTCACAGGAGTGAGGTCGATCCACAGGGATTGATGGATTAAGCAACTTTAGTATGGTGATGAATTTAATTAAGCTAATATTGATGATTTCATTGGAAATTGATTGACAGAATGTAAATAGAAATGAATCTAAATTGCAGAATGTAAATTAACTAAAACTTAAATGGCAAGAAACTTAAAGTGCTAAATCTTAAAGTGCTAGAAATTTAAAAGAGCTGAAACTTAAATTGCAAAAAATGTAAATAATTGAATTTTAGATTGCAAGAAAGTAAAATTGCAGAATTGAAATTGCGAGGAAACTTAAATTGCATGAATTATAAGGGAAATTGGATGCAGATATTCAAACAGCAAAATAATTCAATTGAAAATTTGAATCAGACAAGTTTGAAATGAAGAAAATTAGAGAAAATGATTCATCAGGGATTGGAGATACTGCAATCCTCCATGAATCAATTGGGTCTCAACTCCTTCCTCAATAATTTATGTAGATCTATGGCGGATTAAAATTGATTGGATCCCAATTTCTTGACAATCCAATCTCTCTAATCATAATCAATCTTGCCAATTCCTTGATCTAATTGTCACGAGAAGAGTTTGAGCACATTCTCTTATCCATTAGCCACACAAATTCTCAAAACCTCAATTCCTCCCAAATAGTGTTAGTAATGAGAATTGTGAAGGATAGAGCTTCAGATCTAATGCAAGTGATTCCCCTTCCGAGGCTCACACAAGCATTCAATTGAATTCAACCCCCTACCGGAGTGAAGAATTCTAAATCAAAACAGAAGATATCCAATAGCTACAAAAATGAATTAAGAAGAAGAAGAATTTCATTGATTCATTAGAATTACAATAGAGCTCCTCCCCCTAATGAATTTGGGGTTTAGTTCCTCATTGCCCAAGTAAAACCAGAAAATAGAAAGTTGCAGAAAAAAATGTAGAAGGAAAACTCGAAAAGGAAAAATTACAAAATCTGCTCTGCTAACTAACTCCCACTACAATTTCCTACTGACTAGCTAACTCCTTTTTGAATCAAATTCTTCTCTATTTATGCACCTTCAATTGAGCCTTTAGGTTCTTGGATTGGGACTCTTGATCCTTGTTGGGGTTGATTGGGTTGGCGCCAAATGCAATTGAGGAGAAAAGTATGCCAATTATGCCTTTTTGGTATTGAAGTTAGAGTCAACGTTTTCAGCCTAACGTTAAGTCAAACGTTCTTGTGAAAAATTAGATTCTGGTTCTGTCATTAACGTTTGACTCAATGTTGGAGTGCCAACGTTCTCCTATCCACGCGTACACGTGACTCACGCATATGCGTGGATAGTGCAAAATACCACTCTGCGCGTAAGCATGACCTGTGCTTCTGCGTGCTTGGGGTCAGAGTACTCATCCACGCGTGCGCGTACTACAAACGTGCGCATGGATGCAAATCTCCAAATTACAGTTTTTAAAGCCTTGCGAAGACGTTGGGCTCAGCATTTGAGTGGCAACGTTCCCTCCAACATTGCTTCATCCACGCATGCGTGTCATGTACGCGTGTACGTAGATTGTCAAAATATCTGCTTACGCGTACGTGTTGCATGTGCATGCGTGTCATTATACCTTTTCAAAATTGAGATTTTTGGAGCTCAGATCGTGCAAGTTGGCACCAGCGTTGGTCTCAACGTTGGAGTGCCAACGTTGCTCTAACCACGCGTGCGTGTGATGTACGCGTGCGCGTGGATTGTCATATTTTTCAATCCACGCGTGCGTGCGCGTCGCTGCAATTTTTCCATTTTCCAGGAAGCATTTTTTACATGAACAACGTTGGGGATAACGTTGGCTTGCCAACGTTCCCTCCAACGTAGGCACCACTTTTGCAATTGCCTCCCACGTTTGAGGTAGCGTTGGTGGACCAACTTGGTCACCACCGTTACTTCCTCTGCTTGCTTCTTCCTTTGCTTTTTCCTCTTCTTTCTTGTTCCTTTCTTGCCACATTTTCTCCTAAAATCAATCAAACAAAATGCCTCAAAGCTTGCTATAATCATAGGGTGTTTGCAACCATTCATAACATCCATTAAAAGTAGCTCAAAACCTTATGAAAAAGCATAATAACAACCATGTTTACTTGACTCAGGAGATGCATGAATTTTCAATCTAACCGCTTACTTGTTGCTCAAGAAAGTATGAAAACCTAATGAAAACTAGTGAAAAATGCTAGTAAAACTAGCATAAGATGACTTGTCATCACAACACCAAACTTAAAACTTGTTTGTCCCCAAGCAAGCACTAAAATAAGAAAGAGGAAAGAAAACAGATAAGCATATATGTGTCCTTATTAGTGAGTAATTGAATTTAGCTCATGGAGTTTTATGCAGACAGACTGCAGCTCAATTATTGTTAACTTTCAAATGTAAAATGTCCCTGTAAGTGTTAGCTAGAGTTGCTGCTACAAGACTCTATTCTATATTGGTCCTTGTGAGATTTTTATTCTTTCCTTTGCCTTAGAAGCTTATTTATCAATTGTAGCTCAGTGTCAAGTGTTGCTTCAGCTACTTAGCTTAATTTTCAATCAACACCTCTTCACTACAGACACTTGGCTCACAATTCTTCTTAAGAACATTGATGCCCAGCACCTCTTTGGGTTACTAAATGTCCTGTAATTAGGTTGCTCTTGATAATGGACTTTTGGTTGATAATCCCGGGTTAGTTAACCCAAGTTAGCAAGTGTTGAAACACTCCTTAGAACCTAATCATCCAAGCAGATCCCAGTACAAAGACACCACAGGCATATGTCTTAAGGTCCAAGCTATTGGTGTCTAGCTTTTATTCTTTGTTTCTTTCATTTGTTTGTTACCAATTCTTAGCTTTTCTTTCTTTCTTTCTTACTTTTTTTTCAAGGACATTTATTTATAAAGGATTCATAGCAGTAACTAAGTTTTCACTTGAAAAAAGCATTCTACTTTGTAGTTTTTATTTTTGAGCTTAGAAACTAATCAAGCAATTACCACCACTGATCCTTATTCTAATGTCTACTATATTGGACAATTACTTTCTGTTTCAACCTTTTCTTTTATTATGCAAAAAGGGATACAAGACAAACATTTAAGCAGATGAAAATGACAACAAGCACCTATACTAGAATATTTGTTTTGGAAATTAAAGAGAGTAAATAATAAAATTCAAACTGAATAAAATGAAAGCATGATCTTTCTTATTGATAGATAAGGAGCAACACCACCTTTCAATCCTTTGGTTGCTTCCCTTTGCTCAAGTCTCCTTTTTTTCTTTTGTCACCATCATCTATAACTTCTGTATCCCCTTGGGTGATGATGTGTTATTCCTTCAAGAGGTTGAATGCTTCCCTACGTAATCATTAGAAGTTGCTTATTTCCCAAGCACTTAGGAAAGTGGTTAAAATGCATGGACTGTTGTAAGTTTTTGAACTTACTTTGGTGTTGGAACACCAAACTTAGTCCCTTACTACTATCCATAGTAAAATTAATCATAAGCATGAAATCTTGTGACTTTTATTAAGTAAACCAGTAAAGACATTCAAGTAACTGTCAAGAAATTTCCTTGGTTGTTTTGGAATTTATCACTCCTGATGTTCAAAGGGTTATAGTGTCTTTCCATCTAATCTTGGTGGGACACCAAACTTAAAACCAAACATTCATCCTTTCTATCCTCATTTTGGTGTGTAACACCAAACTTAATTCCTTGCAATACAGAGGAACTCTTGAATTTTATTGAAATAGCTATGAGAAGAAAACTACCTTCAGTTGGGTTGCCTACCAACAAGTGCTTGTTTATCGTGATTAGCTTGACGTCTTTCATCCTTATTCATCCCAGCTCATGAATGCTTTCCTCTTTGTTCTAGGGTCCTCCCAGGTAGTGCTTGGCTCTGTGACCATTTGCTGTGAATGTGTCCTTTGTAACTTCATTAAGAAGTTCAAGACACCCATAAGGGAGAACCTTTGTCACCAAGTAGGGGCCAGTCCATTTGGACTTGAGTTTTCCAGGAAATACCTTGAGCCCGGAGTTATATAAGAGCACTTGTTGTCCTGTTTTGAACTTCCTTTTCAAGATTTTCTTGTCATGCCACTTTTTAGCTCTCTCCTTATATATCTTAGTATTCTCATAAGCTTCCAATCTGAATTCTTCCAATTTATTGAGTTGCAATAGCCTTCTCTCTCCTACTGCATGAGAATCAAGATTGAGGAGCATAGTGGCCCAAAAAGCTTTGTGTTCAAGCTCCACAGGAAGGTGACAAGATTTTCCATAGATTAGTTGAAATGGTGACTTCCCAATTGGAGTTTTGAATGCTGTTCTATATGCCCACAGAGCATCATCCAATTTTTTTGCCCAGTCTTTCTTTGTGATCCCTACTGTCTTCTCTAGAATTTTCTTCATCTTCCTGTTTGCCAATTCAGCCTGGCCATTAGTCTGAGAGTGATATGGTGTGGCCACTTTGTGAATTACTTCATATTTGTGGAGCAACTTTTCCATCTGTCTGTTGCAAAAGTGGCTGCCACCATCACTGATAAGGCCTTTAGGTACCCCATATCTAGTGAAGATGTATCTCTTAAGAAATTGAAGAATAATTGGTGCATCACAGGTAGTTGTTGCTATGGCTTTCACCCATTTGGAGACATATTCTACTGCTACCAGAATGTATTTGAAGGAATAGGATGGAGGAAAGGGGCCCATGAAATCTATGCCCCAGAGATCAAACAATTCCACTTCCAAAATGAAGTTTTGAGGCATTTCATTCCTCTTTGTCAACCCTCCAGCTCTTTGATATTCATTGCATTGGTGCACAAACTCTCTGGCCTCTTTGAATATAGTTGGCCAATAAAATCCACTTTGAAGCACTTTAGCTGCTGTTCTTTCTGGCCCAAAATGTCCATCATAAGCTGAACCATAACAGTGCCACAATATGTCTCTCATCTCATTTTCAGGATGACACCTTCTAATCATCCCATCTGGACACCTCTTGAACAAGAACGACTCATCCCACAAGAATTTCTTGGCTTCATTACTAGCTTCTTCACTTGTTGCTTGGTAAAGTCTTGAGGAATCTTCCTTCCCACCTTGTAGTTTGCAATGTCAGCAAACCAAGGTGCCTGCTAAATTTGGAAAAGATATTCATCTGGAAATTTTTCATTCACTGGTTGTGATGTATCTTGATTGCCTTCTTGTGGTAGTTTTGACAAATGGTCTGCCACTTGGTTCTCATTTTCTTTCCTATCTCTCACTTCAATGTCAAATTCTTGTAGCAGCAACACCCACCTAATAAGCCTTGGCTTTAAATCCTATTTAGACATGAGATACTTGAGAGTAGCATGATCAGTATATACTATAACCTTAGAACCAATCAAGTATTGTCTAAATTTATCAAATGCATATACAATTGCCAAGAGCTCTTTCTCAGTGGTGGTATAATTTTTTTGTGCCTCATTCAACACCTTACTTGCATAGTATATAACATGATGCAGCTTGTCTTTCTTTTGCCCCAATACAGCACCAATTACAAAGTCACTTGCATCACACATGAGTTCAAAAGGCAATTCCCAATCTGGGGGTGTGATGATTAGTGTTGTAATGAGTTTTCTTTTTAACTTTTCAAAGGCATGCTTGCAATTGTCATCAAAGATAAAAGTATTGTTAATCACTAGCAAATCGCTCAGTGGTTTGGCAATTTTTGAAAAGTCTTTGATGATCTCCTATAAAAACCAGCATGACTAATGAGCGGATAATTTATACGCTTTTTGGCATTGTTTTTAGTATGTTTTTAGTAGGATCTAGTTACTTTTAGGGATGTTTTTATTAGTTTTTATGTTAAATTCACATTTCTGGACTTTACTATGAGTTTGTGTATTTTTCTGTGATTTCAGGTATTTTCTGGCTGAAATTGAGGGACTTGAGCAAAAATCAGATTCAGAGGTTGAAGAAGGACTGTTGATGCTATTGGATTCTGACCTCCCTGCACTGAAAGTAGATTTTTTGGGTCTACAGAACTCAAAATCGCGCGTTTCCAATTGTGTTGGAAAGTAGACATCCAGGGCTTTCCAGCAATATATAATACTCCATACTTTGACCGAGTTTAGATGATGCAAAAGGGCGTTGAACGCCAGTTCTACGCTGCACTCTGGAGTTAAACGCCAGAAACACGTCACGAACCAGAGTTGGACGCCAAAAACACGTTACAACTTGGCGTTCAACTCCAGAAGAAGCCTCTGCAAGTGTAAACTTCAAGCTCAGCCCAAGCACACACCAAGTGGGCCCTGGAAGTGGATTTATGCATCAATTACTTATTTCTGTAAACCCTAGTAACTAGTTTAGTATAAATAGAACTTTTTACTAATCTTCGGATCATCTTATGATTTTTAGTTCATCTTTGAGATCATATTGATCACGTTTGGGGGCTGGCCTCTTGGCCATGCCTGAACCTTCATTACTTATGTATTTTCAACGGTAGAGTTTCTACACTCCATAGATTAAGGTGTGGAGCTCTGCTGTTCGTCATGAATTAATGCAAAGTACTACTGTTTCTCTATTCAATTCAACTTATTCTGCTTCTAAGATATTCATTCGCACTTCAATATGAATGTGATGAATGTGACAATCATCATCATTCCCCTACGAATGCGTGCCTGACAACCACTTCCGTTCCACCATAGATTGAATGAATATCTCTTGGATCTCTTAATCAGAATCTTTGTGGTATAAGCTAGATTGATGGCGGCATTCATGATAGTCCGGAAAGTCTAAACCTTGTCTGTGGTATTCCGAGTAGGATTCAGGGATTGAATGACTATGACGAACTTCAAACTCGCGAGTGCTGGGCGTAGTGACAGACGCAAAAGGAGGGTGAATCATATTCCAGTATGATCGAGAACCTCAGATGATTAGCCGTGCTGTGACAGAGCATTTGGACCTTTTTCACAAGAGGATGGGATGTAGCCATTGACAACGGTGATGCCCTTACATAAAGCTTGCCATGGAAAGGAGTAGGATTGGTTGGATGAAGACAGCAGGAAAGCAGAAGTTCAGAAGAACGGAAGCATCTCTATACGCTTATCTGAAATTCCCATCAATGAATTACATAAGTATTTCTATCTTTATTTTCTGTTTATTTATTATTTATTTTTGAAAACTCCACCACTATTTGATATCCGCCTGACTGAGATTTACAAGATGACCATAGCTTGCTTCATACCAACAATCTCCGTGGGATCGACCCTTACTCACGTAAGGTTTTATTACTTGGACGACCTAGTGCACTTGCTGGTTAGTTGTGCGAAGTTGTGAAGTTTTGTTTGGACCATGGTACTGTGCACCAGTTTGTTGGCGCCATTGCCAGGGAGAGAACGAACAAAAAATTTTACAAATCTGAGTAACTATTTCGCATACCAAGTTTTTGGCGCCATTGCCGAGGATTGTTTGAGTTTGGACAACTGACGGTTCATCGTGTTGCTCAGATTAGGTAATTTTCTTTTTGTTTTATTTTCAAAAATTTTTCAAAAATCTTTCAAAAATTTTTCTTTTGTTTTCGAAAAAATTTTTTTTTTTTAATTTTCAAGAATGTTTTCTAGAGTTTCATATAACATGTTTTAGCTTGGCTGGCTATTAAGCCATGTCTAATTCCCAGGATTTTGATTGAGGACTATGAATTCATTACTTCCTTTTTCCCAAATATTTTCGAAAAAATATACAAAAAACCAAAAAAATAATAAAATCATAAAAATAAAAAATATTTTGTGTTTCTTGTTTGAGTCTTGAATCAATTCTTAAGTGTGGTATCAATTGCATTTTTTTTTCTAAAATTTTTATGCATTTTTCGAAAATTCATGCATTCATAGTGTTCTTCATGATCTTCAAGTTGTTCTTGGCCAGTCTTCTTGTTTGATCTTCATATTTTCTTGTTTTGTGTCTTTTCTTCTTTTTTCATATGCATTCTTGCATTCATAGTGTCTATGCATGAAAAATTTCTAAGTCTGGTGTCTTGCATGTTTTCTTTTCTTGAAAATTTTTCAAAAATAAGTTTTTGATGTTCATCTTGACATTCAAAGTGTTCTTGGTGTTCATCTTGACATTCATAGTGTTCTTGCATGCATTGTGTGTTTTGATTCATAATTTTTATGTTATGAGTCTTTTTCATGTTTTTCTCTTTCATCATTAAAAATTCAAAAATCAAAAAAATATCTTTCCTTTTTTTCTCTCATAAATTTCGAAAATTTGGATTGACTTTTTCAAAAATTTTTAAAATTCAATTGTTTCTTATGAGTCAAATCAAATTTTCAATTTAAAAATCTTATCTTTTTCAAAAATCAAATCTTTTTCATTTTTCTTATTTTATTTTCAAAAATTTTAAAAATATTTTTCAAAAATCTTTTTCTTAATTTTATTTCATAATTTTCGAAAATATCATCAACAATTAATGTTTTGATTCAAAAATTTCAAGTTTGTTACTTGTTAAGAAAGATTCAAACTTTAAGTTCTAGAATCATATCTTGTGATTTCTTGTGAATCAAGTCATTAATTGTGATTTTAAAAATCAAATCTTTTTCAAAACTAATTTCAATCATATATTTTCAAAAATATCTTTTTATCTTATCTTTTTCAAAATCATATCTTTTTAATCATACCTTTTCATATCATATCGTTTTCAAATATCTTTTCTAACTTCTTATCTTCTTATCTTTTCAAAATTTAATTTCAAAATCTTTTTCAACTAACTAATTGACTTTTTGTTTATTTTGTAACTTTTTCAAAACTACCTAACTAATTATCCCTCTCTAATTTTCGAAAATACCTCCCTCTTTTTCAAAAATTCTTTTTAAATTGTTTTCAATTTTTAATTTTAATTTTATTTCATTCTTAATTTTTGAAAATCATTAACCCTTCTTCAAAAACTATTTTCGAAATTTAACTTTAAAATTTTTAATTTTCAAAAATCCTCTCACCTCTCATCTTCTTTTATTTATTTACTCATCTACTAACACTTCTCCTCACCCAAAATTCGAACCCCTTCTTCTCCTTTGAGTTCGAATTCTTCTCTTCTTCATTCTTAATCTTCTTTTCTTCTACTCACACAAGGGAACCTCTATACTGTGATAAAAAAGATCCCTATTATTATTTTCTATTCCCTTCTTTTTCATATGAGCAGGAGCAAGGACAAGAACATTCTTGTTGAAGCAGATCCTGAACCTGAAAGGACTCTGAAAAGGAAACTAAGAGAAGCTAAAATACAACAATCCAGAGACAACCTTACAGGAATTTTTGAACAAGAAGAGGAGATGGCAGCCGAAAATAATAATAATGCAAGAAGGATGCTTGGTGACCTTACTGCACCTAATCCCAATTTACATGGAAGAAGCATCTCAATTCCTACCATTGGAGCAAACAATTTTGAGCTTAAACCTCAATTAGTTTCTCTGATGCAGCAGAACTGCAAGTTCCATGGACTTCCATCTGAAGATCCTTTTCAGTTCTTAACTGAATTTTTGCAGATCTGTGATACTGTTAAGACTAATGGAGTAGATCCTGAAGTCTACAGGCTCATGCTTTTTCCTTTTGCTGTGAGAGACAGAGCTAGAATATGGTTGGATTCTCAACCTAAAGATAGCCTTAACTCTTGGGATAAGCTGGTCAAGGCTTTCTTAGCCATGTTCTTTCCTCCTCAAAAGCTGAGTAAGCTTAGAGTGGATGTTCAAACCTTCAGACAGAAAGAAGGTGAATCCCTCTATGAAGCTTGGGAGAGATACAAGGAACTGACCAAAAAGTGTCTGATGACAAGTCATCTTAGCCTAGTTTCACTAGCCTTTTTCTTTTGTTTTCAATTGAATTATGCACTTTCTTGAGCCATAAGCAAGCCAATTGGGTATATTTTCATGCTTCCTTTGATTTAATCAACCATAGATGAATTAATGCAATTTCATGAGGTTTTATGCTATAATTGTCATATATTATGAAAGAATGAATATCTCATGATTTTTAGCATAACTTTGATGTGTTTGGTTGATTGATGATAGGTGAAGAAAGCTTGGAGAAAGGTTGAAGCAAGAAGGAATGGCTAGGAGGAAAAGAGAACAAAATGTTTGAGCAAAAGTTTGCCTCAAACTTTAGCTCAAACTTTTGAAAGAAGTGAAAACGAACCAGGGAGCAAAAAGCTTGACCAAAAGTTTGCCTCAAACTTTTGTGCAAACTTTTGGGCAAAAAGCTTGAGCAAAAGTTTGCCTCAAACTTTTTGGCAAACTTTTGGGCAAAAAGCTTGAGCAAAAGTTTGCCTCAAACTTTTGGCAAACTTTTGGCATCACAAATCAACACCCTGGAGAGCAAAAGTTTGCGCCAACGTTTGCCTCAAACTTTTTGGCAAACGTTGGCGCATGAACAACACACCCTGGAGAGCAAAAGTTTGCGCCAACGTTTGCCTCAAACTTTTTGGCAAACGTTGGCGCCATGAGTGTGCAAGGGGAGGCCAACGTTTGAGCAAAAGTTTGACCCCAAACTTTTGCCCAAACGTTGGTAGCAGCAAAATAGGGTGGCTGATGTGAAAAGTTTGAGTAAAAGTTTGCCTCAAACTTTTACTCAAACTTTTACTCAAGCTTTCATGATTCCAAACCCGGTTCACTTTGGTTCTTCTCCAAACTCCAAGAGCAATCAACCAAGGCCTTTTTCAACCCAATTCCATCAAGAGCAAAGGCCCAATTCAAGGCTTGAAGACCATTTGAAGAAAGTGTATAAACAGCTTAGGATTTAAGTTCTTCGGGGAGCTTTTCCTTTTAGTTTTCATAGAGAGTTTTCGGAGAGCTTTTGGTATTGAGTGAATTTTAATTTCTAAGTCTCGGGGAAGGAGAATTGAATTCCCTTCCTCTTAGTTTTCTTGCTTTCAATTTCAATTACAATTGTCTTGGATCTTGGGTTGGAGAATTGAAGGAAATCTGTTTCAATCTCACCTTGGGATCTTGTTTAATTCTCTGCTTAATTGAATTTCAGTTTCGGTTAATTGCTTCTTCATCTACTTTCTTTGCAATTTACATTTCCTTTGCAATTGTTCTTGTTGGATCTAGGAAGGCATTGAGATCTAGACTTGGTTATCTAGTCTCTTGGGTCCTGAGATCTGAATTCCAATTTTACATCCCCTGTTTAATGCTTTTCAATCTCATTTACATTTCTGTTTTTAGATCCGATTCAATCCAAGTTATCTTCTACTTCTCTGTTCGTTGCAATTTACTTTTCCTTGTTTAAATTCTGCAAATCCAATTCCCAATTCCCTTTACAATTCAAGCCATTTACATTTCTTGCAATTTAAGATTCTGCAATTTACATTTCTTGCATTCTAAGTTTCTGCCATTTAATTTCTTGTTCTTTAAGATTTAGCACTTTAAATTTCAGTTCTCTTTACTTTCATGCAATTTACCCACTCCCTTTACTTTCTCTGCAATTTAAATTCTGCAAATCACAAATCTCTCAACCAAATCTTGATTCGCTTGACTAAATCAACCACTAAGCTAAAATTGCTCAATCCTTCAATCCCTGTGGTATCGACCTCACTCCCGTGAGTTATTATTACTTGATGCGACCCGGTGCACTTGTCGGTTAGATTTGTGTGTTTGGAATTCGTTTTCCAAAAATACACATCAGTGTCCTTCTGACATGCTTTCAGAATGGACCATCCTGGATATATTCTATGATGGTCTGTCTGAATTAGCTAAGATGTCATTGGATACTTCTGCAGGTGGATCCATTCACCTAAAGAAAATGCCTGCAGAAGCTCAAGAACTTATTGACATGGTTGCTAATAACCAGTTCATGTACACTTCTGAGAGGAACCCTGCGAGTAATGGGACGCCTCAGAAGAAGGGAGTTCTTGAAAGTGATACTCTGAATGCCATATTGCCTCAGAATAAAATATTGACTCAGCAAGTTAATATGATTTTTCAGAGTCTGAATGGAATGCAAGCTGCATCCAACAGTACTCAAGAGGCATCTTCTGAAGAAAAAGCTTATGATCCTGAAAACCCTGCAATAGCAGAGGTGAATTACATGGGTGAACCATATGGAAACACCTATAATCCCTCATGGAGAAATCACCCAAATCTCTCATGGAAGGATCAAAAGCCTCAACAAGGCTTTAATAATGGTGGAAGAAACAGGTTTAGCAATAGCAAGCCTTTTCCATCATCCACTCAGCAACAAACAGAGAACTCTGAACAAAATACCTCTAATTTAGCAAACTTAGTCTCTGATCTATCTAAGGCCACTGTGAGTTTCATGAATGAAACAAGGTCCTCCATTAGAAATTTGGAAGCACAAGTGGGCCAGCTGAGTAAGAAGATCACTGAAACCCCTCCTAGTGCTCTCCCAAGCAATACAGAAGAAAATCCAAAAGGAGAGTGCAAAGCCATTGATATCACCATCATGGATGAACCCAAGCAGGAAGGGGAGGACGTGAATCCCAAGGAGGAAGACCTCCTAGGACGTCCAGTGATCAATAAGGAGTTTCCCTTTGAGGAACCAAAGGAATCTGAGGCTCATTTAGAGACCATAGAGATTCCATTGAACCTCCTTATGCCATTCATGAGCTCTGATGAGTATTCTTCTTCTGAAGAGAATGGGGATGTTACTGAAGAGCAAGTTGCCAAGTACCTTGGTGCAATCATGAAGATGAATACCAAATTATTTGGTAATGAGACATGGGAAGA
Source organism: Arachis hypogaea (assembly GCF_003086295.3). NCBI lineage: Eukaryota > Viridiplantae > Streptophyta > Magnoliopsida > Fabales > Fabaceae > Arachis > Arachis hypogaea. The sequence continues at coordinate 62,211,533 of NC_092047.1, forward strand.
TGAACTTACTTGCTCATCAATGAAGTGAGTGATCTGGATCAACTAACATTGCCTCAGAAGAAACAGGATCTTGGAAAGTTCTTAATACCTTGTACCATAGGCACCATGACCTTTGAGAAGGCTCTGTGTGACCTTGGGTCAGGAATAAACCTCATGCCACTCTCTGTAATGGAGAAACTAAGAACCCTTGAGGTACAGGAAGCCAATTTCTCATTAGAGATGGCAGACAAATCCATGAAAATAGCTTATGGACAAGTAGAGGACATGTTAGTAAAGGTTAAAGACCTTTACATCCCTGCTGATTTCATAATCCTGGATACTGGGAAGGACGAGGATGAATCCATCATTCTTGGAAGATCCTTCCTAGCCACAGCAAGAGCTGTGATTGATGTGGACAGAGGAGAATTGATCCTTCAATTAAATGAGGATAACCTTGTGTTTAAAACTCAAGGATCTCTCTCTGTACCCATGGAGAGGAAGCATAAAAGCTTCTTTTACTGCAGAGTCAACCAAAGCCCCCATAGTCAAACTCTAAGTTTGGTGTTGGGAGGCCACAACCAAACTCTAAGTTTGGTGTTGAACTCCCATATCCAAACTCTAAGTTTGGTGTTGGGAAGTCTCAACAATGCTTTGAACATATGTGAGGCTCCATGAGAGTCCACTGTCAAGCTATTGACATTAAAGAAGCGCTTGTTGGGAGGCAACCCAATTTTTATTTATCTAATTTTATTTTTATTGTTCTTTCATGTTTTATTAGGTTCATGATCATGTGGAGTCACACAATAAATAGAAAAATCAAAAATAGAATAAAAAATAGCAGAAGAAAAATCACACCCTGGAGGAAGGGCTCACTGGCATTTAAACGCCAGTAAGGAGCATCTGGCTAGCGTGCAACGCCAGAACAGAGCATGCATCTGGCGCTGAACGCTAGAAACAAGCATAGAACTGGTGTTCAACGCCAGAAACATGCTGCATCTGGGCGTTGAACGCCCAGAACAAGCATCAGTTCAGCGTTTAAACGCCAGAATTGCATGCAAAGGCATTTTACAGGCCTAATTGGTGCAGGAATGTAAATCCTTGACACCTCAAGATCTGTGGACCTCACAGGATCATCTCAGGATCTGTGGACCCCACAGGATCCCCACCTTCCCTCCTCATAATCCTAGATTCTTCCACATCTTCTTCATCTATTCTTTCTTCTTTTGCTCGAGGGCGAGCAATATTCTAAGTTTGGTGTGGAAAAAGCATAAGCTTTTTATTTTTCCATTACCATTGATGGCACCTAAGACCGGAGAAACCTCTAGAAAAGGGAAAGGGAAGACAAAAGCTTCCACCTCCGAGTCATAGGAGATGGAGAGATTCATCTCAAGGGTCTATAGCTCAGTGGTAGAACATTTGACTGCAAATCAAGAGATCCCTGAGATACCTCAGGGGATACATTTTCCCCCACACAATTATTGGGAGCAACTAAGGATAGGAGCACCAAAATCACTAGGGATCAAGCAACAAAGACAAGGAAGAGACATAGAAGAGCTCAAGGACATCATTGGTTCCTCAAGAAGAAAATGTCACCATCACTAAGGTGGACTCATTCCTTGTTCTTAAATTTATTGTTTTTCGATTTTTTTGAGCTTTATGTTTATTTATGTGTGTGTCTTATTACATGATCATTAGTATTTAAGTGTCTATGCCTTAAAGTAATGAATATGAATCCATCACCTCTCTTAAATGAAAAATGTTTTAATTCAAAAGAACAAGAAGTACACGAGTTTCGAATTTATCCTTGAACTTAGTTTAATTATATTGATGTGGTGACAATGCTTCTTGTTTTCTGAATGAATGCTTGAACAATGCATATGTCTTTTGAAGTTGTTGTTTAAGAATGTTAAATATGTTGGCTCTTGAAAGAATGATGACAAGGAGACATGTTATTTGATAATCTGAAAAATCATAAAAATGATTCTTGAAGCAAGAAAAATCAGTGAATACAAAATCTTGCAGAAGAAAAAAAATAGAAAAAAAAATAGCGAAAAAAAATAGAAAAAAAAAAGAGAAAAAGCAAGCAGAAAAAGCCAAAAGCTCTTAAAACCAAGAGGCAAGAGCAAAAAGCCAATAACCCTTAAAACCAAAAGGCAAGGGTAATAAAAAGGATCCCAAGGCTTTGAGCATCAGTGGATAGGAGGACCTAAAGGAATAAAATCCTGGCCTAAGTGGCTAAACCAAGTTGTCCCTAACCATGTGCTTGTGGCGTGAAGGTGTCAAGTGAAAACTTGAGACTGAGCGGTTAAAGTCAAGGTCCAAAGCAAAAAAAAGAGCGTGCTTAAGAACCCTAGACACCTCTAATTGGGGAATTTAGCAAAGCTGAGTCAAAATCTGAAAAGGTTCACCCAATTATGTGTCTGTGGCATTTATGTATTCGGTGGTAATACTGGAAAACAAAGTGCTTAGGGCCACGGCCAAGACTCATAAAGTAGCTGTGTTCAAGAATCAACATACTAAACTAGGAGAATCAATAACACTATCTGAACTCTGAGTTCCTATAGATGCCAATCATTCTAGACTTCAATGGATAAAGTGAGATTCCAAAACTATTCAAGAGGCAAAAAGCTACAAGTCCCGCTCATCTGCTTGGAGCTATGCTTCATTGATAGTTTGGAATTTATAGTATATTCTCTTCTTTTTATCCTATTTGATTTTCAGTTGCTTGGGGACAAGCAACAATTTAAGTTTGGTGTTGTGATGAGCGGATAATCTATACGCTTTTTGGCATTGTTTTAAGTATGTTTTTAGTAGGATCTAGTTACTTTTAGGGATGTTTTTATTAGTTTTTATGTTAAATTCACATTTCTGGACTTTACTATGAGTTTGTGTGGTTTTTTGTGATTTTAGGTAATTTCTGGCTGAAATTGAGGGACTTGAGCAAAAATCAGATTCAGAGGTTGAAGAAGGACTGCTGATGCTGTTGGATTCTGACCTCCCTGCACTCAAAGTAGATTTTCTAGAGCTACAGAACTCAAAATGGCGCGCTTCCAATTGCGTTGGAAAGTAGACATCCAGGGCTTTCCAGAAATATATAATAGTCCATACTTTGGCCGAGTTTAGATGACGCAAAAGGGCGTTGAACGCCAGTTCTACGCTGCAGTCTGGAGTTAAACGCCAGAAACACGTCACGAACCAGAGTTGGACGCCAAAAACATGTTACAACTTGGCGTTCAACTCCAGAAGAAGCCTCTGTACGTGTAAACTTCAAGCTCAGCCCAAGCACACACCAAGTGGGCCCCGGAAGTGGATTTATGCATCAATTACTTGTTTATGTAAACACTAGTAACTAGTTTAGTATAAATAGAACTTTTTACTAATCTTCGGATCATCTTATGATTTTTAGTTCATCTTTGAGATCATATTGATCACGTTTAGGGGCTGGTCTCTCGGCCATACCTGAACCTTCATTACTTATGTATTTTCAACGGTAGAGTTTCTACACTCCATAGATTAAGGTGTGGAGCTCTGCTGTTTCTCATGAATTAATGCAAAGTACTACTGTTTCTCTATTCAATTCAACTTATTCCGCTTCTAAGATATTCATTCGCACTTCAATATGAATGTGATGAATGTGACAATCATCATCATTCCCCTACGAACGCGTGCATGACAACCACTTCCGTTCCACCTTAGATTGAATGAATATCTCTTGGATCTCTTAATCAGAATCTTCGTGGTATAAGCTAGATTGATGGTGGCATTCATGAGAGTCCGAAAAGTCTAAACCTTGTCTGTGGTATTCTGAGTAGGATTCAGGGATTGAATGACTGTGACGAACTTCAAACTCGCGAGTGCTGGGCGAGTGACAGACGCAAAAGGAGGGTGAATCCTATTCCAGTATGATCGAGAACCTCAGATGATTAGCCGTGCTGTGACAGAGCATTTGGACCTTTTCACAAGAGGATGGGATGTAGCCATTGACAACGGTGATGCCCTTGCATAAAGCTTGCCATGGAAAGGAGTAGGATTGGTTGGATGAAGACAGCAGGAAAGCAGAAGTTCAGAAGAACAGAAGCATCTCTATACGCTTATTTGAAATTCCCACCAATGAATTACATAAGTATTTCTATCTTTATTTTCTGTTTATTTATTATTTATTTTTGAAAACTCCACCACTATTTGATATCCGCCTGACTGAGATTTACAAGATGACCATAGCTTTCTTCATACCAACAATCTCTGTGGGATCGACCCTTACTCACGTAAGGTTTTATTACTTGTACGACCCAGTGCACTTGCTGGTTAGTTGTGCGAAGTTGTGAAGTGATGTTTGGACCATGGTACTGTGCACCAGTTTGTTGGCGCCATTGCCAGGGAGAGAACGAACAAATAATTTTACAAATCTGAGTAACAATTTCGCATACCAATGACCAAGAAAACTTCTTACTGCTTTCAAACAGGTATAGGATGCTTTTCTATGATCTTTATTTTAGCCTTATCAACTTCTATACCTTTGCTTGAAACCTTATGCCCAAGAACTATCCCTTCAGGAAACATGAAATGGCATTTCTCCCAATTCAAGACAAGATTAGTTTCTTGGCATCTTTTCAAGACAAGAGTTAAATGGTGCAAGCAGGTATCAAATGAATTGCCAAAGACAGAAAAATCATTCATGAAGACTTCTAAAAATTTTTCTACCATATCAGAAAATATAGAAAGCATACACCTTTGAAAAGTCGCAGGGGCATTGCACAGCCCAAAGGGCATCCTTTTGTAGGCAAAGACTCCAAATGGACATGTGAAGGAGGTTTTCTCTTGATCCTTGTGATCCACCACTATTTGATTGTACCTAGAATACCCGTCCAAGAAGCAATAATATGCATGGCCAGCCAATCTTTCTAGCATCTGATCAATAAAGGGGAAAGGGAGGTGATCCTTCTTGGTGGCATCATTCAGTCTTCTGTAGTCAATGCACATTCTCCACCCTGTCACTGTCCTTGTGGGAATGAGTTAATTATTCTCATTGAAGATTACAGTCATTCCTCCCTTCTTTGGCACAACTTGGACCGGACTCACCCAAGGACTATCAGAGATTGGGTATATGATTCCAGCATTCCATAGCTTCATCACCTCTTTTTCAACCACTTCCTTCATGGTTGGGTTGAGTTTTCTTTGAGGTTGCACAACAGGCCTTGAGTCCTCCTCCAGCAAAATTTTGTACATGCAGATGGCAGAGCTTATGCCCTTGATATCATCAATCGTCCATCCCAAAGCTGTCTTGTGAGCTTTCAACACTTTAATTACTGACAGAGTTTCTTCTTCTCCAAGAAATGCATACTTGAGATGTGGAGAGAGAGGCTTCAGTTCTTGCTTTGGTATTTCCTCTGTCTTGCCTTCAAATGAGGCTTTAGCTACTCTTTCTTCTATGATAGCTTGTTCTACTTCTGTTTCCTCTTCTTGTTCCTCCTGTTATTGGTTTCAAGTAACTCCTCTTCTACTTCTTCTATCATTTCCACCCTCATGTGCTTTTCTTTCTCAGAGGGATATTGCATAGCCTTAAAGACGTTGATGATCATTTGCTCATTGTGCACTCTGAGGGTTATCTCTCTTTTTTCCACATCAATGATAGCTCTTACTGTTGCTAAGAAAGGTCTACCCAAGATGATTGAGTTGTGTCCTTCTTCTTCCATGTTCAAAATGACAAAATTGGCAGGGAATATGAATTCTCCAATCTTCACCAGTAGGTTCTCTATAACCCCATTGGGTATTTTGAGTGATCTATCTGCCATTTAAAGTGACATTCTGGTAGGTTTGACTTCTTCTATTGCAAGTGATGCCAGGGCATCTTAAGGTAGTTTTTAATAGGTTTTATGCACTTTCTTAAGTTATAAGTAAGCAATTGGGGTAGAAATTCATGCATGCCTGGATGGATCCAACTATAGTTAATTTGATGCAATTTCATGAGAATTATGCTTTAATTACTTGTATGCTAAGAATGATGAGAATTCTCATGACTTTAGCAAGGCTTTGATGCATGTATTGGTTGATGACAGGTGAAGGAAGGTGTTCATACCCTGGGTCGAGCTATCCGACCTGGGCTGATTGAAGACAAAGCGACCGACCTCTTCAGGTAAGAACACCCGACCTCTTCTTTAAAGAGTTCGACCAAATCGCCACAAGAAGCCCAAGAAGGCCCAAACAAAGGGACATAGCCCAATCTAAAGGCAGTTATAGCCTAGAAAGATAAAGGCGGTTCCCCTTAAAGATAATATGACTTCACTCAAAGATAAGATAAGATAACTAACTTATCTTATCTAAGAAGGTCAGCCCACGCTACTATAAATACACTGGAGCCCCCAGGTATAACTCATACTCTGATTCTACTAAAAACCTGCTTAAAGCCTATGCTAACTTAAGCATCGGAGTCTGTTGTAGGTACCACCACCCTTCGGTGATGAAGGATCAAGCAGCATCTCCAGCTCCACCAGATCCAACAAGTCAGACATGACAGCTCCGGCCACCACAGCAGATCTCATCCGAGATCGATCTTCAGTTTCAGGTAACCCTGTGAACAGAAGGCATGGAAGGAAGTTGAAGAGGGAGCATGAAAAGATGAAGAAGAAGCAACGTTGGTGGCCAAGTTGGACCACCAACGTTGCTTCAAACGTTGGAAGGGACGCAGAGCAAGTGTCTGCATGATTTGCTGGTGCTCACGTTTGAGGGGACGTTGGCAAGCCAACATTACCCCCAACGTTGTGATAAAATGTTCAATTTTGGAGATGAATGATTTTTGAGCGACGCGTACTCGTCTATGATGCGTACACGTGAAAGAGCAAAATTTCTATATCCACACGCAAGCGTGAGTCATGTGCACGCGTGGAATGGCAAAATTGACCATCCACGTGTGCGCATGGGTCACGCGTACGTGTCACATAACGAACATTGGAGGTCCAACGTTTCCTTAAACGCTGTCCTCCAACGTTGCCTCTAATTTTGAATCGATGCGCACGCGTCAGTGACGCGTACGCGTGGATGGAAAAAATGGCAATGCACGCGTGTGTGGTGTAGGCACACGCATGACTAAGCAAAATCACAGCCTTCACGTGTAAGCGTGGTGTACACGCACGCGTGAATAAGCAAAATCACAGACTTCACGCGTACGCATGGATAGCAGATGTAAACCCCGTAAAATTAGCAAATATTTAGTCAATAAATTGAATTTTAATGAAAAAGATTAAAAATATAAATTTAATATTAAAAAAATAGAGCTAATTAAAACGAGAATTTTGACACCAATTTTAAAGGATTTGGCCCAAGAATGGGCCGAACGGGCTGAACCGGGTGAACCGGGCCCATATTGGGCCCAAAGCCCAACCCAACTCAGCCCAAACTTATTTAAAATAGCCATCTTCCTTTTTCCTTCAGCAAAACACGCTGAAGCTCAGCTATGGAAGAGAAGAATACTTCCAAAAACCCAAAAAAAAAAAAACCTAGCTTGATCTTCTTTCTTTGATAACATTTGATCCGGAGCTCCGATTGACGATCCGTTTGCGGCCACGCGACCGTAGCGTCGAGCTCTACAAAGCCCATAACATTGTAAGGTAAGAAAGCCACGCTTTCTTCCTCAATTTCTTCATTTCCTGTTCTGAGTTATTCGGCTTTGCTGTTGAGATCTTGTATAATTTCAGTGTTTAGGATGGAACTAACTTGGTGGACTTGCCGAATTTTGTCCTAATTTTTCGTTGGTAAGGTGAGAATCCTAAAAACCTAATTAAATCATTGATTAAGTATTTTTGGGTATTGGATTTTGTTTATGAATATGTGATGTTATGTATTAGGTGATATAAGCATAAGAATTGAAGCATATTGTGGAATTTGGAGACTTGGAAATTTGGTATTGGTGCCTAGATTTTTAGTGTAAGGGCTTACAAGCTTGCCTTGTGGTTTGTCATGGAAAATACGTGAAAATCGGCCAAGGTATGGTTTAGATTTCGCGCGTTTAATATATAAGGTTGTGTGAAAACTGAGGCTAGTGCCTTATAGGATAAGTTGAAGTAGTTGAATGCATTAAAAGATTAGTTGTGTGAAGATGTTGGATAAATTTATGGTTGAACTTGTATTGGAATTTATGAGTATGAGTTGTTGGTGTTGAACATGTGTTCTTGGACTTATTAATGATGGGTTGATGATGATGTTGTATGAATTGATGAGTGGGCTTGTGTTGGAATTAAATAGCATGAATTGTTGGTGTCATTGAATATGAGTTTTTGGAGTTATTAATGATAAGTTGATGATGTTGTGGTATGTGTTGATGAGATTTTGGTAATTATGGCTTATTGATTTGACAATGATAATTATGAGTTGTTATTAATGAATTAAAGGAATAAGTTAAAGAATGTTTAAAGAGTATAGATTGTGGTTGAAATGGTGATAATGGGATAGGGCTTGATATATTGTGTATGTGCATATTTGGTGGGTAAGGAAGTGAAGTTGGTAAAAGTGGGGTTTAGTATGTTTTGGTAAAATATGAATTTTGATGAACTTTGGTAGTCCATAACTTGCTCTTTAAATTTTGAATAAAAATGAAGTTTGTTCTAAATTAATGTGTGTTTAATAAGCTTGAGATTGATATAAAGTTTGAGAAAAATAGAATTTTGTAGAGGAAGTTATGGATGACGGAAATTTGGTATATAAAACTGTGATGCAGGTATTGAAAACTGGTTTATAGCAGCTTTCTGGGCATTCTGCCCATTTTTTTTTTGAAAAACGCCCACCCACGCATACGCGTGGCCCACGGGTACGCGTGGCTCACGCATATGCATGGCCTGGAATTTTGGCGAAGCATGCGCGAGAGACATGCGTACGCCTGTGTGCAAATTCACGCGTACGCATGACTCACGCGTACGCGTGACTTGATGTACGCTCCACGCATGCGCGTGGCCTACGCGTATGTGTGGATGCTGCCTACTGCAAAAACTGGTTTTGACTATTTTGAACCAAATTTTCACTTCTAAATCTCCATTTTCTTCTTGTTAGACTTAAGGTATGTTACTTAGACCAATAGCTAGTTGAAGCTAGGAAAATAAGATAACTTGAGGGTGAAGTAAGAGGTAAAATAAGGAGTTTTATAAAGAATATGAGAATGTTAATGGAAGTTTAATGCCATGGCTTGATAAATGATGATATATTGATTATAAATATGAAATGGCTTATGCATAATGATATCTGAGATACGAGTTTCCCTGGGTAAAAATCGGGGCTTGCCACCATGTGTTCCAGGTTGAATCTCGATACTCTGTTGACCCTACGTCGTAAGGGTGACCGGGCACGTATAAATTCCTGGGTAAGGATAGCCCCCATTGAATGATTATATGATGAATGAATGTGAACTCTATGCATAGACTCTTGGGGATGCGCAACGGGGGACAGTCTAAGGTTTTCAGACTTGTCGGGTTAGCTGGATAACCGACAGATGGGCCCCATCAGCCATAGGATAGGCATGCATCATGTGCATTTGTTTGTTTTGATTGCTATGCATTTCCTGAATTTGCCTAACTATATGTATACATCCTGCTACCTGCTATACTTGCTACTTGCACTATCTGCTTATTACTTGTGCGTGAATTTGTCTGGTTGCTTGTCTTTGCTGAATTTTGGATGACGGAGGAATGGAGGAAGGGTGAAATGGTTTGATGTTATGTTAGGTTTAGGATTGAGTGAGTTTAGATAGGTTTAGTATACCTACCCCTATTTATGGCTTCTGTTTTAGAAATTAAGTTTTATAATTGTATGACAGAGTTTTAGGATTGCGTCTGGCATTCCCAAGACCTTATTTATTATACGCGTGTGATGTGCGGAAAGCGATCCGAAACAAAACTCACCGGCAAGTGTACCGGGTCGCATCAAGTAATAAAACTCACGGGAGTGAGGTCGATCCCACAAGGATTGAAGGATTGAGCAACTTTAGTTTAGTGGTTGAATTAGTCAAGCAAACAAGTGTTGATTGTGTGAAATTGTGTTGACAGGAATTAAATTGCATAGAATGTAAAGGGGAATGGGTGATTTGCAGGAAATTAAAGGGAACAAAAAGAAAAAGAGCTAAATCTTAAAGAACAAGAAATTAAATGGCAGAAACTTAGAACGCAAGAAATGTAAATTGCAGAATCTTAAAGTACAAGAAATGTAAATTGCTTGAATTATAAAAGGAGTTGGGAATTGGGATTGCAGAAATTAAACAAGGAAAAGTAAATTGCAACAAGCAGGAATATAAAAGATGGATTCAATCAAACCGGATCTCAAATGACAATAACAATAAGCTTGGTGTAGCAACGAAACAAGGAAATTGAAATTGAAAGATGTAGATCTCAGGACCCAAGAGACTAGATAACCAAGTCTAGATCTCAATGCCTTCCTAGATCCAAATTTAGAATTCAATTGCAAGAAAAGTAAAGATCAAACAGTAGAAGAAAGGAATTCACATCTTGATTTCTCAAAGAGTGCAGTAAAGAAAACAGAGAGATCTCAGGGTGAGATTGAAACAGAATTCCTTCAATTCTCCAACACCCAAGACTCAGAATCTCCAAAATGCTCAAAACTCAAAAGCTCTCTACTATGAAAATTCTTAAAGAAAATTCTAAAAGGAAAGCTCTCCCCAAAATCACTCAGTAAAAACTAAAAAGGAAAAGCTCTCTTAAAACTTCAAATCCTAAGCTATTTATACACTTTCTTCAAATGATCATTAAGCCTTGAATTGGGCCTTTAGTCTTGATGGAATTGGGTTGACAATGGCCTCCGTTGATTGCTCTTGGTGTTGGGAAGAAATCCACTTGTGAACCGGGCCATGAACCATTCACGTTTGAGTCAACGTTTGAGGCAAACGTTGACTCAAACGTCTTCGTGTGTGGCATTATGCAGCTCGGCCACTTTCTGTCATCCACGTTTGGCTCAATGTTTGAGGTCAAACGTGAGCTCAAATGTGGCTCCTCCATTGCATCTCTCTTGGCCAACGTTTGGCCCAACGTTTGAGGCAAACGTTGGCGCAAACGTTGGTCATCCAAGGCATCAATCAGGGGTGCTTCTCCTTGCTAATATGTGGCCAACGTTTGACCTCACGTTTGAGGCAAACGTTGGCGGAAACGTTGGCTTCCCCTGGGTGTATATGCCATGCTCTTCCTTGCCAAAATGTAGCCAACGTTTGACCTCACATTTGAGGCAAACGTTGGCTCAAACGTTGCCGTGCCCAGGAGTGCTCTTTTTCATTCTTTTTGGCGCCAACGTTTGACCTCACGTTTGAGGCAAACGTTGGCGCAAACGTTGCCTTCCCTTGCTTCTTCTTCAGCCAACGTTTGCCTCAACGTTTGAGGCAAACGTTGGCGCAAACGTTGGCTCTTCTCCAGTGTGTTCTTCATCTGCTTCTCACGTTTGAGTTAACGTTTAAGGCAAACGTTAGCTCAAACGTGAATCCCTCTTTTCAAGCCCATTCTTGCAACCTTCTTCCAAGCTTTATTTCACCTATCATCAATCAACAATTGTATCAAAGCTATGCCATAATCATGAGAGTTGTTCTTCTTCTTGTCATATGAGCAATTATGGCACAAAAACTCATGAAAATGCATCAATTTATCCATGGTTGATTGAATCAAAGGAAACATGAAATTCAACCCAATTGACTTACTTATGGCTTAAGAAAGTGCATGAAACTAAATGAAACAAAGAAAAAAGACTAGTGAAACTAGGCTAAGATGACTTGTCATCACAACACCAAACTTAAAACTTGCTTGTCCCCAAGCAAGAACAGAATTATTAAGAAGAAAGAATGAAAACAAAAGAGAATGCTCATGTTAGCAGAGTATTATTGGTAGCTCATGGGGTTTTATGCAGATATGTAACTACTCACTTCTTATTGACAAGTAGGCCTAGAAAGTTCTCTCTAAGCATCAAGTAACACACGGCTATGACCTCTCATTATTCCTTTGTCCTTGTTTACTGAATTCTTTTCTTTATAAACTTTAGTTCAGTGTCATGTGTGACAAGCTCTTTTCTTTATTTATGCTTGACACATTATTCACATTAGACACTTGGCTCACATTCCTTCTTAGAATATTGATGCCCAGCACCTCTTTGGGTTACTAAATGTCTTGTAGCCAGGTTGCTCTTGATAGTGGACTTTCAGTTGATAATCCCGGGTTAGTTAACCCAAGTTACCAAGTGTTGATGCACTCCAAAGAACTTAATAATCTAAGCATATCCTAGTACAAAGACACCACAGGCATATATTCTAAGGTTCAAGCTATTGGTGTCTAGCTTTGTTTCTTTTGTTTTTTTTTTCTTTTGTTATGTTGCCACTTTTGGCTTTTTCTTTTCTCTTTTTGTTTTTCTTTTCATTTAAGGACTTTTATTTTGTTGAGATCCATAGACAGTGAACTACTTTCTTCTTAAACAGAGAACAGTCTATTCCTTTTATTCACTAATAGTGAGTTGCCACACAATCACACATACATGCCACCACTTACTATTATTTGACTTCTAGCTAGCAATGAACCATCTTACTCCATGTTTCAAATATTTATTTTATTGAATTGAAAAGATGTAGGGGGACAAAGCATGCATTAGTTAAGTGAAAGTAAACACACAAGTACACTTAGACTAGCATTCTTCTTGAAAATAATATTCAAGATGCATAACTACTGAACTAACAGTTACTGCTAAGATGGGCATATTCAAACTTCAAATTTATAAAAATTGCATGCTGATGGAGTTAAGTGTCAATACGACCTTTTGGTGGCTTCTTCTTCTTACTCTCGACTGATGGTGTGAAGCCCTCCCGAGAAAGTGTTTGAATCCCTGCAGAGTTAAGGGAAGTTGCTTGTTTCTCAAGCCCTTAGATAACTAGTTAGTGTGCAGGACCTTCTTGTGGGCTTTTGAACTTACTTTGGTGTGTGAACACCAAACTTAATCCCTTGCCACTACCTTTGATGCATCGAGTTGATCATATGTGAATTCCTAGTGTCTTAGCTAAAAATAATAAAACTACAAAGTAGAAGCAAACAATGATTAAATGATTCATCTGATTGCTTGGAACTAGCAACCCTTTATGCAGAAGGTGAGAATGTGTTTTTAAATTAGATTTTTGGTGGAACACCAAACTTAAAATCCTTCATTCTCCTTTAAATTGTTTTGGTGTGTGACACCAAACTTAGCTCATTGCACTGCAGGTGAATCCACTTAATCTTTTTATTGAACTAGCATTGAAAGAAAATGACTACCTCAGGTTGGGTTGCCTCCCAACAAGCGCTCTTTTAATGTCACTAGCTTGACATTCTTCATTTTTGCTTCAAGGACGTTGTAAGCTCTGAACCTCTTTTTCCTTGTCCCAATGTCCACCTAAGTACAGCTTTGCTCTGTGACCATTTGCTGTGAATTGACTCTTTGTTGCTTCATCTAGCAATTCAATACTTCCATAAGGAAAAACCTTGGTTACCAAATATGGACCAGTCCACTTAGATTTAAGCTTGCCAGGGAATATCTTGAGCTGTGAGTTGTACAAAAGTACTTGCTGCCCTGGTTTGAATTCTTTCTTCATGACCTTCTTGTCATGCCACCTCTTGGCTTTTTCCTTGTATATCTTGGCACTTTCATAGGCTTCTAGCCTAAATTCATCCAGCTCATTTAGCTGCAACAACCTTTTCTCACCTGCTGCTTCAAAGTCAAGGTTTAGGAGTTTAGTAGCCCAAAAAGCTTTGTGTTCAAGCTCCACATGGAGGTGACATGATTTGCCATATAATAGCTGAAAGGGTGACTTTCCAATGGGAGTTTTGAAAGCTGTCCTGTATGCCCAGAGTGCATTCTACAGCTTCCGAGCCCAATCTTTTCTTGAACTTCCTACTGTCTTTTCCAGAATCTTCTTCAATTCCCGATTTGCCAATTCAGCCTGTCCATTGGTCTGGGGGTGATATGGCGTGGCTACTTTATGAATCACTCCATATTTATGGAGGAGCTTCTCCATCTGTTTGTTGCAAAAATGGCTACCACCGTCACTCACAAGACCCTTGGGAACCCCATATCTAGTGAAAATATGCTTCTTAAGGAATTGAAGGATAATTTGTGCATCACAGGTGGTTGTGGCTATGGCTTCCACCCACTTTGAGACGTATTCTACTGCCACCAAAATATATCTGAAAGAATAGGAAGGGGGAAAAGGTCCCATGAAGTCAATACCCCATAAATCAAATAATTCCACTTCCAGAATGAAGTTTTGAGGCATCTCATTCCTTCTTGTCAAGCCTCCTGTTCTCTGGCATTCGTTGCATTGGTGAATAAATTCTCTAGCATCTTTGAAGATAGTTGGCCAATAGAACCCACTCTGTAGTATCTTTGTAGCTGTTCTTTCTGGCCCAAAATGTCCACCATAGGCTGAGCCATGACAATACCACAGTATATTTCATATTTCACTCTCAGGAACACATCTCCTAATTACTCCATCAGAGCATCTCTTGAACAGGAAAGGTTCATCCCACAAGAACTTCCTTGCTTCATTGATTAACTTCTTCACTTGTTTCTTAGAAAATTCTTGAGGTATCTTCCTCCCTACTTTGTAGTTTGCTATGTCAGCAAACCAAGGTGCTTGTTGAATCTGCAGCAAATGTTCATCTGGGAAGCTTTCATTCACAGGCTGTGAGGCTTCTTGGATTGTTTCTTGTGGTAGTCTTGATAAATGATCAGCAACTTGGTTTTCAGTGCCCTTCCTGTCCTTTATTTCAATATCAAATTCTTGTAAGAGTAATATCCACCTGATAAGTCTTGGCTTAGCATCCTGTTTTGACATTAAATACTTAATGGCAGCATGATCAGTATAAACCACAATTTTGGATCCTATCAAGTATGATCTGAACTTATCAAATGCATAAACTACAGCTAACAATTCCTTCTCTGTTGTGGTGTAATTTTTTTGAGCTTCATTCAATACTTTACTTGCATAATATATGACGTGATGTCCAAGCACAGCACCAATTGCAATGTCACTTGCATCACACATGAGATCAAAAGGTAGTTCCCAATCTAGGGGTGTGATGATTGGTGCTGTTGTGAGTCTGTTTTTTAAAGTTTCAAAGGCATGCTGGCAATTTTCATCAAAAACAAAAGGAGTATCAATCATAAGCAGATTGCTCAAAGGTTTAGCTATTTTAAAAAAATCCTTGATAAACCTTCTATAAAATCCTGCATGCCCCAAGAAACTTCTAACAGATTTCACATTAGTTGGTGGGGGGAGCTTCTCTATGATTTCCACTTTTGCCTTGTCAACTTCTATCCCTTTTCTTGAAACTTTGTGACCAAGAACAATCCCTTCGGGCACCATGAAATGGCATTTCTCCCAGTTCAAAACCAAATTAGTTTCTTGGCACCGTTTCAAGACGAGAGTTAGATGTTTCAGACAAGTATTGAAATTGTCACCAAAAACAGAGAAGTCGTCCATGAAGACCTCTAGAAACTTTTCGACCATATCAGAGAAGATGGAGAGCATACACCTTTGAAATGTGGTTGGGGCGTTACAAAGCCCAAAGGGCATCCTCCTGTATGCAAAGACTCCAAATGAGCATGTAAAGGCAGTCTTCTCTTGATCCTTGGGGTTCACCACGATTTGATTATACCCAGAATATCCGTCCAAAAAGTAATAATAGGCATGGCCGGCCAATCTTTCCAACATCTGATCAATGAATGGGAGAGGAAAATGATCTTTCCTGGTGGCATCATTCAATCTTCTATAGTCTATGCACATCCTCCACCCCGTCACTGTTCTAGTAGGGATTAACTCATTCTTCTCATTGGTGATGACTGTCATTCCTCCTTTCTTTGGTACAACTTGGACCGGGCTTACCCATGAGCTGTCGGATATTGGGAAGATTATCCCTGCATTCCACAACTTCATTACTTCCTTCTGGACAACTTCCTTCATCGTGGGATTTATCCTTCTTTGAGGTTGAACTACTGGCTTGGAGTTATCTTCCAAGAGGATCTTATGCATACATACTGTAGGGCTGATGCCTCTCAGGTCGTCAATGGTCCATCCTAAAGTGTCTTTGTGAGCTTTGAGTACATCAAGAAGTTCTCCTTCTTCCTTTTTTGTTAATGACGAATTGATGATCAC
Source organism: Arachis hypogaea (assembly GCF_003086295.3). NCBI lineage: Eukaryota > Viridiplantae > Streptophyta > Magnoliopsida > Fabales > Fabaceae > Arachis > Arachis hypogaea. Next base: position 62,227,659 of record NC_092047.1, read on the forward strand.
TGGGAAGTTCTCTGATGCACCCAGGAATGCATATTTGAGATGGGTGGGTAATGGCTTTAGTTCTTGTTTTTGTACTTCTTCCTTCTTGTCTTGTTTTTCCTCTTGCTCAATAGACATCTCGGCTACTTGTTCCTCTATTGTCTCTTGATTTTCTTCTTGCTCTTGAGGATTATCTTCCAACATTTCTTCCACCAAACTCTCTATCATATCCACTCTCACATAATCCTCTTGCTCAGGAATGTGTTGCATTGACTTGAAAATGTTTATGACCATTTGTTCATTGTGGACCCTGAAGATCATCTCTCCTTTTTCTACATCAATGATGGCTCTTGCTGTGGCTAGAAATGGCCTTCCCAAAATGATTGAATTGTTTCCTTCCTCTTCAGTATCCAAAATCACAAAATCTTCTGGAAAAATAAACTCCCCAACCTTCACCAACAGGTTTTCCACAATTCCATTGGGTGTCTTGATCGATCTATCAGCCATGACTAGTGACATCTTGGTGGGTTTGAGTTCTTCTATAGCAAGCTTCCTCATCATAGACAGGAGCATTAGGTTGATACTAGCTCCGAGATCACAAAGAGCCTTGTCTAATGTCATGTTGCCTATGGTGCAAGCAACTACAAAATTTCCTGGATCTTTAAGCTTTGGTGGGATTCCCTTTTGAAGCACCGCGCTACATTCTTTAGTGAGAAGTATAGTTTCCTTTTCCAACCAGCTTCTTTTCTTGTTAATGAGTTCCTTCAAGAACTTGGCATATAAGGGCATCTGTTCCAATGCTTCAGCCAGGGGAATATTGATTTCCAGCTTCTTGAAAGTTTCCAGGAATTTACGGAAGTGTTGATCCTTGGTTTCTTTGTTGAAAATCTGAGGGTATGGTAGTGGAGGTGTAATGCTCTTCTCCACTTGCTGCTGTCCCGGAATTGCTTCCTTTGAACTATGTGGCTGGTTGTCTTTCTCTTTGAGCTTCTCTGGGGCATTTCTTCTTGTTGTCATGTCTTCATTGCTTGCTTCCCCTTTCTCTGATGATTCTTTGTTGCTATCCAAAGGCTTCTTGGTTACCTCCTTGTTGTTGTCTACCAATGTCTTTCCACTCCGTAGTTGTACAGCTTTGCACTCTTCTTTTGGATTAGGAATGGTGTCACTTGGTAGTGAGCTTGAAGGTCTCTCAAAAGAAATCTGCTTGGAGATTTGCCCAATCTGCCTCTCTAGGCTCTTCATGGAGGCTTCATGGTTCTTGGTTGTCATCTCTTGGTGTTTCCACATTTTATCTATCAAGGTTTCCAAGTTAGTGATTCTTTGAGATTCTGGTGATGCTTGTGGTGGGTTGTGAGATGTGGATGGTGGATGGTAGGCATTTTGGTTGGTGGGTTAGTTATTGGATTGATAATAGTTGGGGTTGGGGTAGTTGTTTTGAGGTTTTTTGTAAGAGTTTTGGTTAGTTTGCTGCTGGTTGTGGTTTTGGTTGTTTCTTGAAGTGTTTTGGTTTGAGTTCCTCTGCCATGGTTGTTGGTTTTGGTTGTGATTATCCCCCCATCTGAGGTTTGGGTGGTTCTTCCATGATGGATTGTATGTGTCACCATAAACTTCATTCTGTCCAGAGTTTTGGTTATGCATGTACTGCACTTGCTCCTGTTGTTGCTCTTCTTGGCTTTCTTCATTCTGCACCCATACAGTTGATGGGTGGCTTGTGTTCACAGCTGCTACTTGAAGGCTGTCAATTCTTTTGGCCATTTGTTCAAACTGTTGTTGAATTTGTTGTTGCATCATTTTGTTTTGAGCCAAAATGGAGTCTACTCCTTCCAATTCTAGTACCCCCTTTCTCTGTGATGGTTGGCAGTTTTTTTGATGAGTAAAGAAATATTGATTGTTGGCCACCATGTCCACAAGATTCTGGGCTTCCTCAGCAGTTTTCATCAATTGTAATGAACCTCCAGCAGAATGATCTAATGCCTCTTGAGATTTCAATGTCAGGCCTTCATAGAAATTCTGCAGCACGTCCCATTCATTGAACATCTCTGGAGGACACTTTCTTATTAAGGCTTTGTACCTCTCCCATGCTTCATACAAGGATTTGGCATCTAATTGTGTGAATGTCTGCACCTCAGTTTTCAGCCTGATGATCCTTTGGGGTGAATAGAATTTGGCTAGAAATTTAGTCACCAAATCATCCCAACTAGTGATACTTCCTTGGGGAAAAGTTTCAAGCCATTGTGCGGCCTTGTCCCTTAATGAGAACGGGAACAGCAGAAGCTTGTAAGTTTCAGGATTCACGCCATTGGATTTGACAGTGTCACAAATCCTTAAGAAGGTAGATAAATGCTGGTTGGGATCTTCCAATGGGCTGCCTCCATAGGAACAATTGTTCTGGACAAGTGTAATGAGTTGTGGTTTTAGCTCAAAGTTGTTTGCATTGACATTGGGAGTTAAGATACTGCTTCCACAGTGTTTGGAATTTGCAAAAGTGTAGGAGGCCAACACTCTCCTCTGTGGTGGATTGGGATTAGATGGATCTCCTTCCATCTCGTGATATTCTTCCTCAGATTCTTCCTCTCCAACAATACCTTTCCCTCTTTCAGCTCTTCTTAATCTCCTGAGAGTTCTCTGGTCAGATTTGGATAAAATAGGAGTAGCTCTCCCTGTACCTGACATACAAATAAAACAAGAGAAACACACAACCAGTGATACTTCAATCTATTGCTAGAATGAAGTTTTAGTTAGCTTAAGCAAAAATTCAAACAGTTAGTAGGTTAGTCAAAATTAAAGAAAAAGTGCTTGATCTAAACTACCACCTCACTTAATCATTGTCAATCTATTCAATCCCTGGCAACGGCGCCAAAAACTTGATGGATAATTTTTGGAAAACGAATTCCAACATCCAAATCTAACCGGCAAGTATACCGGGTCACATCAAGTAGTAAAACTCACTTAGAGTGAGGTCGATCCCACAGGGATTGATGGATCAAGCAACTTTAGTGGGTGATTAGTTTAGTCAAGCTAACATTGAAGTGAATTGTGTGAAATTGTAACCAACAGAATTTTAAATGATAGGAAATTAAAGTTGCAGAATGTAAATGGGCAAAAACTTAAAGAACAAGCAATGTAAATTGTAGAAACTTAAATGACAAGAAATGTAAATTGCATGAAAAGTAAAGGGGGGCTGGGTGCTGGAAATTAAAGAAAGCAATGGATCCAAGGCAAGAAAAGTAAATTCAGATTTGCAGCAAGCTCAAAGTTAAAGTATAGAATGTAAATGTGCAGGAAATGTAAATTGGAAGCAATGCAGTAGAAAGTAAAAATTGCAGAGAAGGAAATTGTAGCAGAAAAGTAAATCAGCAAGAGAACTCAAATCAATTGTGAAATCTAGAAAGACAAGTGAAGATCTCAGGGGCTCAATGAGACTACAAAACAAGTCTAGATCTCAAGTCCTTCCTTGATCCAATAAAGAACAATTTGCAAAAGAAATGAAGATGAAAGCAGTAAATAGAGTGTTAATTCAAATCCTTAATTCACTGAAATTTTGTAGAAGAAGAACAAGAGAAATCTCAAAGTGAGAATGAAACAGAATTCCTTCAATTCTCAACCCAAGATTCAAAACAAAGAGAAAAACTAAAGAGATAGAGTTCTCTATTCCTAATGCTCCCTCGTGGAGCCAGCCTCCTTACAAAGATGATAAGGATGCCTTATATAGGCTTTTCCAAATGAAAATAAAAATGAAATTGAAATTAAAAACAAATTATAATTGAATGAAATTCCTAATCAAGCTTCTCTGTGTGCCTTTGAGTGATGGTAATGGGCTTAGCTTGCTTTTAATTTGAGGAAGAATGGATCTGGATGGCCTTGATGGAATTGGGATCATTCACATTTGAGTCAACGTTTGAGGCAAACGTTGACTCAAACGTCTTGTAATGGCATGATGCAGAATGGGGGTTTGCTGTCACTCACGTTTGAGTTCACGTTTGAGGTCAAACGTGAGCTCAAACGTTAAGTCCTCCTGGGTGTGTTTTTGAAGTTCAAGTCTTGGGACGCTTTTTTGTCCTCTTGTCAACGTTGCCAATTTCATGCCCACTATAGACTATTATATATGGTTGGAAATCTCTGAATATCAACTTTCCAATGCAACTGGAATCACCTCAATTGGACATCTACAACTCAAGTTATGCTCCATTGAAGGGGACAGGGTCGCTGGCTTTGGTGTGCAACGTTTGAGGCGACGTTTGCCTCAAACGTGGACGAAAACGTCAGGTTTTGGAGGCTCAAATGCATTGTTCACCCCATACTATTATATATTGTTGGAAAGCCCTGAATGTCTACTTTCCAATGCCATTGAAAGTGCATCATTTGGAGCTCCACAGCTCGAGTTATACTCTGTCGAAGGTGCAGAGGTCAGTTGGCCTCACTGCAGGTTGCCACCATGTTCGTTTATGCACATGTCGGGGCAGTTTTCTCCCTTAATTTTAGTGTCCATCATGCAGTGCCATATATTCTTGGAAATCTCTTGATTCCTACTTTTCATTGCTTTTTGAATCACCTCATTTGAAGCTCTGTAGCTCAAGTTATTCTTGTTGGAAGTATACCCCTTCAAGCTGTGGGGAGCAACATTTCCTAAGGTATTCCTTAGCCAACGTTTGACCTCACGTTTGAGGCAAACGTTGGCGCAAACGTTGAGCTCCTGGGTGGCTGTGCTGATGAAGCTTCCTTGATTTGGTCATGGGCCACGCTTTTAAAAGCGTGGCCTAAGGCTCCAAAGTGTGCTCCAACTTCAAAGTGTGCCCCAAAGCTCTTTTTTTTTTTCTCCTTTTTAGCTTATTCTGTACTTCTTTGCTTCTTTTTCTTCTTATTTCCTACAAAGTTTATCAAATCAAAAGATCAAAGAAATATACCATTTAAGCACTAAAGAATGCAATATTTAAGCACTAATTATCAATTTCTTGCATGAAAAAGCATAGAAAAACATGACATGGTGACATGTCATCAGCGTGGCACCTTTACCATGCTGAGAACCTCCGGTTCTCATTCCATACTGTGTTCCTATTTTCAGATGCAGGTCGAAAGGCTCCTCCCTAGGCATCTGGATTCTTGAAGCAGAGTAATTCCTGGGATATTTATATTTTGGTTTATCAGCTTATCTATATATATACTTAGTAACTTAGCTTTCTCTCTAAGAAACTTGATTATTTTGTTCCTCATTGAGGTTATAGGAGAGTTAGGATCTGTTATTATGTATTTTAGGTATTTGGGGTTTCTCGTATATGTATATATATATTCTATGGCCAGCCTTGGCTTCGCGGGCTGAGTCAGGAGCTTGTTATTCTGTATTATTGACCCTCTACTCGTGTTATTTGTTATTAAGCTTTAGTTTTCTTCTGACGCAAGTAACCCTATTTCTTGAGCGTTACGCTTTTTGTTTTGCGATTTTTGTTTACCATTTTTCAAGGCTCCTAGTTAAGTATCCCTTTTTCTATTATATATATATATATATATATACATACATTTTTATTTTTAGAGGTCATAATACCTTACTATCTCAGTCTTTTGACTTAAGCATAAGATTATATATGGTAGGGTGTTACATTATGGTATCAGAGCAGTTGGTTCCTATAGATCCTGAGGGACGGACTATCTATGCTTCTAGGCATACTCTGGGTGTCTATACATGCTATTTAGGATATCTAACTGATATATGTGGCATTAATGTTCGTGAGCATGCATTTGGGAGTCTTAAGTAATAAACTTGAGATATTGAGATTGATCACCTTAATATCAATTGTTTGGTGTGAACAGGGACCAAATGTCAACTCGCGGATCTGAGCGAGGTAACTGGAGGGAAAATCCTCGGACCGAACAGACATGAGGACTCCGAGATGGAAGCTCGGGTGCTGGTACGAGCAACAAAGGTCAATACTATAGGTCTATGACCCTTACTGATTTCTTCAAGAGTGGTCCACCTCAGTTCAATGGAAATGCCAATGCATTAGAGGCTGATTGGTGGTTTCGAGACGTGGAGAGGTTTTTATATACTCATCACATACCGGTAGTACAGTCGGTAGAAATAGTAACTTATATGTTGGAGGGAGATGCTCAGAAGTGGTGGCAGGAGTTATATCATACCTTGCAGATGGAGTTAACGGATATCCCGTGGAATAGATTCAAGATGGAATTTTACGGGAAATATTTCTTACATGCACTTCACATTGCAAAGGAGTTGGAGTTAATGCAGCTGAAGCAAGAGAACATGTCTGTTGCTGACTATACTCGTGAATTCGATAACCTGTGTCGTCTCTCAAAAGTTTGCCAAGGAAATCCATCCGACTATGAGGCGTGGAAGTGTGTTTAGTATGAGAAAGGACTGAGGAGAGACATCTTCAACTACGTGTATCCGCAAAGGTTAACAAAATTCACTGAATTGGTTAAGAGAAGTCAATTCGCAGAAGATTACTCCATGAAGAGGGCAATACAACTGGAAGGCTATGGAGAGACGGCTCCAGATAGGAAATACTGAGATGCAGCCAAATCCAATTCTTAGACCCGAGGTAATAATGAAATAGCAGTTGAATATTTAGTTACCTTGCATATTGTTAATGTGTAGTATCCAATTGTGAAGCATGACAAGTTTTGATGATCATAGAGTCCGAGCCGATGGTTAGTCGAAGATTATTAGTTGTTAAGATGGAGTGATACTTAGCTAACTTAGATGAGTGACTAGGTTCTTAAAGGATGAGAATTAGAATGACGCAGTGGAAGTAGAGTGGATTATACATAAGAAATTAGAACTGTCAAGAGCTATGCGGAGTTACCATTTGAAATCTAGTGACGTTAAGACTTCGAGGAAGAGGAATAGAGTGGATTCAACCTTTTAGTTGCGAATTAATTAAGAGAAGAGTCAAGGTAAGACCAAATTCCTATACGAGAGAGTTCTCGAGACCGTTCTTGAAGATGTACCAAAATTCCCACCAAAGAGAGAACATAAGCTTGTGATAGACTTAGTGGTGAAAGCCAGATCAGTGTTGGTTGCATCACAAGTAAAGATATCATTATAATCAGCAAAACTCAGGATCGAGTTGGAGGGAGTATTGGAAGAGAGAATCATCCAATTAAATGTTTCTTTGCGAGAGCGTGTCAACTGATCTTCACGACTTAATCTAACCTTTCTCTTATATTTTACATTGAAAGCTCTATCTTGAATATTTTCCTGTAAAAGCCCAATTCAATGTTCTTCCGAATTTATTCCTTACTTGTATAAAGTTTGTCTCTTTTGGAATAAGCCCAAACTCATCCTGATATAAATCACGTAATCCTTGAATCCTAGAAACCTGCGGTGCGTTGAGTTGCTCTCTTGTGGAAACTTGCAGTCCTTTAAAGCCAACTAGAACCTATTCAATTCGACATATCTTATTCTTTCCATTCAAGTTTGATCCGAACCTCTTCCCTGAGATGCGACTAGGTTTCTCTTCAGGTGCATTCTATTAGTCCTGTACAACTCCGGTTAACTGTATGCAAGACTTTCTTTTTGTATTCTCGTGAACACCGTTCGTGTTACTCATTCGTCCCTTTGAGCGTAACATCTCTTCGAAAAATCAATTTGTATTGGATCTTACGATGCGCATGACTCTTAGATACAACTATTAGAGTATCCATCCTTTAAAGCAAGACTTTTGAACATGAAAATGAATCAGCGACATTCCTAGAAAATCTAGAGCCATAATCCTCGCCGATCTTAACGCTCATGACTAAATAGATACAATGAGATTCACCTAGGTTCATTTCTTTGTGCATTCCATCATTTCCGTATAATCCTGATTAACAATATACAAGATTTTCTTTCTGATTTATTACGACTACCATTTGTATTGCTCATTCATTTTTCAAGCTTAATGTCCTTTTAAAAATTAACTCGAGCCTATATTAGTATCAGATATAAATTATAGTTGCAACTGTAGAGATGTTGATTCCTTAAGAGCAAGACTTTTGGATATGGAAGATGAAGCATGTAAGCGTGCGCCGTCAAAAAGAGTTTCGGAACTTTAAATTCTTGTTGACCACAAAGCCTATGATTAGTTAAACGCACTAGAAATACACCGGTTACATGGATACCTGAATATGAAGAGAGCTTTCAAACTCCAAGAGAAGGATTAACCCTAAATCCAGTAATCAGAATACCCGAACTTATTTAACAACTCGGAATTAGTGTGATACGTTACTAGAGGGGTCTAGGATACGTGTAAATACAACCTCGTGAAGTGGTTATAGATGCCTTGAGTAAGAAGTTTCTGGGGAAATACTTAGATATAAATTTCGGAGGAAGGAAGGCTAGGAAGGCTAGGTAAGTTGGAACTTTAAATTGGATATCAAGGGTATAGCTAAAGGAGTCAAACTAAATCTATTGCGGTCTTAAAACATAGCAAAGACGAAATGCAGGAAGCATAAGGAGACGATAAAGACCTACCGAGGATGTCAAAGTCTAGTAAACGAAAGGGAACTAAGAAAAGATTTATATGCTTAATGTCGAAATAGAGATCGTAGAGTCAAAGACTTAAGGAGTGCAATAATAGTGATAAGGAGCTACTAAGAGTATTGAAGCCCTTGAATCAGAAAGATAGCAAGAGAGAGTTATGTGTCGAGATCGAAATTTAAGATGAGAAACTATTTTCCGAAACTTACAAGAGAGGATTTTCAAACTTACACTGAAACTGCCAAGACGTACCATGAATCAAAGAAGATATTTTTTTTGGGTAGCCAGAAATAAAGAATAAAGCATAAAATGGGATGTTGCAACCATTGAAGGTTCTACACCGGAAGTAAGGAAGAGTAATTACTAATTTCGAAATAGATCGCTGAGGACTAGATAATTTCGAAACAGGTCGAAAGGCTCCTTACTAGGCATCTAGATTCCTGAAGCGGAGTAATTCCTGGGATATTTATATTTTGGTTTATCAGCTTATGTATATATATATATACTTAGTAACTTAGCTTTCTCTCTAAGAAACTTGATTATTTTGTTCCTCATAGAGGTTATAGGAGAGTTAGGATCTGTTATTATGTATTTTGGGTATTTGGTGTTGCTCGTATATATATATATATATATATATATATATATATATTCTCCGGCCAGCCTTGGCTTTGCGGGCTGAGTCAGGAGCTTGTTATTCTGTGTTATTGACCCTCTACTCGTGTTATTTGTTATTAAGCTTTAGTTTTCTTCTGATGCAAGTAACCCTATTTCTTGAGCGTTGCGCTTTTCGTTTTACGATTTTTGTTTACCGTTTTTCAAGGTTCCTAGTTAAGTATCCCTTTCTCTCTCTCTCTCTCTCTCTATATATATATATATATATACATTTTTATTTTTAGAGGTCATAATACCTTACTATCTCAGTCTTATGACTTAAGCATAAGATTAAGTATGGTGGGGTGTTACAGCAGAACGTTGGCCCTCCAACGTTGAGTCAAACGCCAATGACAGCAAATTCATCTGGTTTTTTTGTAAGGCGTTTGAGTCCACGTTGGACCTCAAACACTGACTCCAACTTGAAGCATCAGAACTTACAATTTAAATAGATCTGTTCTCAACAACAAGGGAAACCAATTGGAGCCATTTCAACCCAATTCCATCAAGGCCAAAAGCCCGATTCAGATATTGAAGTTCAATGGAAGAAAGTGTATAAATAGCTTAGAATTTAAGTTAGGAGGGATATTTTTTCTTTGGACTGCACTTTTCACTTTCGGTTCATTTTAATTTCCAGTAATGTATTTTTCAATTTGAATTTCCATTTTGAGAGCTATGAACAACTAAACCCCTTTCATTGGGTTAGGGAGCTCTATTGTAATTCAATAGATCAATATTAATTTTCATTCTTCTTCTTCTTTCTTTTCTCTTGATTTTCCTAGAAAGCATTCGTTCTTCATCACATTGGATAGTTGTCTTGGGAAAGAAGCTATTCATAATTGGATCTCCTCAGAACCTTGGAAGAGGAATGAGGAGATCATGCTAGAAATGCTTTCTCACATTGGAGTAGATTGGGGTTTGGATGGATATAGTGACATGTAATCCTACCAATACTTTGATCTATGAATTTGTGTGGTATAATCAGTGACCAAACTTCATCTCTTCCCATGAGCACTTAAATCAAGGAATTGGGCAATTGTTCATTCTTAGAGAGATTATATTGCCAAGGAATTGGGATCTAATCACCTAAGATTGCCAAGGAGATCAATGAATGCATTGATTGAGGAAGAGATGAAAATGATTTGATCCGGAGAATTCAATATCTCCTGAAACCCAGTGAATCCCCATCTCTGATCTACCCACTCTATTTACTTTCTGCTCTTTAATTTCATGTTAAACACCATTTCCCATTTAATTTCTTGCAATTTAAGATTTTGTCATTTAATTTCTCGCAATTTAATTCTTGTTTGTTAATTCCTTGCAATTTAAGTTTCCCGCCAATTTTACTTTCTGCAATTCTCAACTAAATCTGATTTTGCTCAACTAGCACAATTCTCCAATTAACATTGATCAATCTACCAATCCCTGTGGGATTTGACCTCACTCTACAGTGAGTTTTTACTTGACGACAATCCGATGCACTTGCCGGAAGGAAATTTGTTGAGAGGTAGATTTTCGAGTGAATCAGCAAGCTTTTTCATTAGTGAAAGAGCCATCAAATTGATGCTGGTGCCTAAGTCACAGAGAGCTTTTTCCAAGGTCATATTGCCTATGGTGCATGATATGATGAAATTCCCAGGATCTTTGAATTTTGGTGGGAGGCCTTTCTGAATTATTGCACTGCACTCTTGGGTTAAGACCACTGTTTCTTTCTCATTCTAGCTTCTCTTCTTACTAATGAGTTCCTTGAGGAACTTTGCATATAGAGGCATCTGCTCCAATGCTTCAGCAAGGGAAATGTTGATTTCTAGCTTCTTGAAAACCTCTAGAAACTTGGGAAATTGTTGATCCCTCTTTACAATCTTTGAAGGTATGGCAGAGGAGGAGTGTAAGGTTTCACCTCCTTCCTCTGTTCTTATGGATGCTCCTCCATGACTTGCTTTCCCTTTTTTGAGGCTTGTGGCTCTTCATCCTTCTTCTTGAGCTCTTCCGGGTTCTTCTCTTCAATTGTAACTTCCTTATTAGTGCCAACCTTGTCATCCTCCAATGTTCTGCCACTCCTGAGTTGAATTGCCTTGCATTCTTCTTTGGGATTTGGAATAGTATCACTTGGTTGGCTGGTCTTTTTGGCTATTTGGACAATTGGCCTATTTGTCTTTCCAGGTTTTTCAATGAGGCTTCATGGTTCTTATTAGCTAACTCTTGATGCTTCATCATCTTCTCCATCATCATCTCCAAATTGGAGATTGTTTGGGATTCTTGGGTTGGTTGTGGATGAGCATGGGATGAAGATGGTTGGTGGAAATTATTTTGGTTAGTTGATGGGTTGTGGGGTGGATAGAAGTTAGAAGTGGGGTAGTTGTTTTGTGGTTTTCTGTTTAGATTTTGGTTAGTTTGCTGATGATTCTGGTGGTTTGTGTTGCGGGAGTTGTTTTGGTTGGAGTTCCTTTGCTATGAATTTTGGTTCTGGTTGTCTCCCACCTTAGATTGGGATGGTTCCTCCAACAGGAGTTGTAAGTTTCTCCATGAAATTCATTCTGTCCAGCACCTTGGTTATGCATATAGTTCACTTGTTCTGGCTGCTGCTCTTCATAGATTTCTTCATTTTGCCCCCGTCCAGCTGGTGGTTGATTTATAGTTCCCACTGCTGCTATTTGAAGAACATCAATCCTCTTAGCCATCATCTTCATTTGCTGCTGGATTTTTTGGTGCATCACTTTGTTTTGTCCCAAGATAGTGTCCACACCTTCCAGCTCCAACATACCTTTCCTTTGAGATGGTTGGCATTGCCTTTGATGACCATAGAAGTATTGATTATTGATCACGTTGTCTATGAGATTTTGGGCTTCCTCAGCTGTCTTCATGAGTTGTACTGAACCTCTTGCTGAATAATTAAGGGCCTCTTGAGCTTTCAGTGTTAATCCTTCATAGAAATTTTGAAGTCTATCCCATTCACTAAACATCTCTGGTGGGCACTTCCTAATCAAGGCCTTGTATCTTTCCCAGGTATCATACAGTGATTCTCCATCCATTTGTGTGAATATTTGCACTTCTGTCTTCAATCTAATAATCCTCTGAGGTGGATAGAATTTGGCTAGGAATTTACTCACTAAGTCCTCCCAATTGTTGATGCTTTCTTTGGGGAATGTCTCTAGCCATTGAGAAGCCTTATCCCTCAAGGAGAATGGGAACAGCAGCAGTTTGTAGATGTCTGGATGCACATCATTTGTTTTGACAGTTTCACAAATCCTCAGAAAGATGGATAAGTGTTGGTTTGGATCTTCAAGTGGACCTCCTCCATAGGAACAATTGTTCTGCACCAGAGTAATAAGTTGCGGCTTCAACTCAAAGTTATTTGCATGAACATTTGGAGTGAGTATACTGCTCCCACAGTTTCTTGGATTGGGGAAGGTGTAAGAAGCTAGAACTCTCCTTTGAGGTGGGCCATTGATGTTGGCCACTTCCTCTGGTGGGATAGGGAGATTTCCCTCCATCTCTTGGTTTTCCTCTTCTGATTCTTCTTCTCCAATAACACCCTTCCCTCTTGCTTCTCTTCTCAATCTCAAAAATATTCTCTCTAGCTCAGAATCAAAGGAGGTGGATTCACCTCTTCTTCCTCCTGGCATACAACACAAGCAAAACCAGAAACCAAAAACAAAACACTCTACTGCTAAAGTGCGGTTAAGGTTAGTTTAAACAAAGTCTCAAACAGTTAGTATACTTAACAAAAACAGAAAAAATGCTTAATCTAGATTATCACCTACGTAATCATTGTCAATCTAAATCAATCCCCGGCAACGGCGCCAAAAACTTGATGATGGAAAAATCGATTCCACACAAACTAACCGACAAGTAAACTGGGTCGCATCAAGTCATAACAACTCACAGGAGTGAGGTCGATCCCACAGAGATTAATGGATTAAGCAACTTTAGTATGGTGATAAATTTAGTTAAGCTAATATTGATGATTTGATTGGAAATTGATTGACAGGATGTAAATAGCAATGAATCTAAACTGCAGAATGTAAATTAACTGAAACTTAAATGGCAAGAAACTTAAAGTGCTGAATCTTAAAGTGCTTGAAATTTAAAAGAGTTAAAACTTAAATTGCAAGAAATGTAAATAACTGAATCTTAGAGTGCAAGAAAGTAAAATTGCAGAATCGAAATTGCGAGGAAACTTAAATTGCATGAATTATAAGGGAAATTGGATGCATAGATTCAAATAGCAAAACAATTCAATTGAAAATTTGAGTCAGAGAAGTTTGAAATGAAGAAAAATTAGGTCTCAATGAATCAATTGGGTCTTAACTCCTTCCTCAATCATTTATGTAGATCTATGGCGGATTGAAATTGATTGGATCCCAATTCCTTGGCAATCCAATTTCTCTAATCACAATCAATCTTGCCAATTCCTTAATCTAATTGTCATGAGAAGAGTTTGAGCACATTCTCTTATCCATTAGTCACAAAAATTCTCAAAACCTCAATTCCTCCCAAATAGTGTTAGTAATGATAATTGTGAAGGATAGAGCTTCAGATCTAATGCAAGTGATTCCCCTTCAGATCAATTGAATTCAATCCCCTTCCGGAGTGAAGAATTCTAAATCAAAACAGAAGATATCCAATAGCTACAAAAATGAATTGAGAAGAAGAAGCATTTCATTGATTCATTGGAATTATAATAGAGCTCCTCCCCCTAATGAATTTGGGGTTTAGTTCCTTATTGCTCAAGTAAAACCAGAAAATAGAAAGTTGCAAAAAAAAAATGCAGAAGGAAAACTCGAAAAGGAAAAATTACAAAATCTCCTCTGCTAACTAACTCCCACTACAATTTCCTACTGACTAGTTAACTCCTTTTTAAATCAAATTCTTCTCTATTTATACACCTTCAATTGAGCCTTTAGGTTCTTGGATTGGGCCTCTTGATCCTTGTTGGGGTTGATTGGGTTGGCGCCAAATGCAATTGAGGAGAAACGTATGCCAATTATGCCTTGTTGGTGTTGAAGTTGGAGTCAACATTTTCAGCCTAACGTTGAGTCAAACGTTCTTGTGAAAAATTAAATTCTGGTTCTGTCATCAACGTTTGACTCAACGTTGGAGTGCCAACGTTCACCTATCCACGCATACGCGTGACTCACGCATACGCGTGGATAGTGCAAAATACCACTCTGCGCATAAGCGTGACCTGCGCTTCTGCGTGCTTGGGGTCAGAGTACTCATCCACGCGTGCGCGTATTGCACGCGTGCGCGTGGATGTAAATCCCCAAATTCTAGTTTTTAAAGCCTTGCGAAGATGTTGGGCTCAGCATTTGAGTGGCAACGTTCCCTCCAATGTTGCATCATCCACGCGTGCGCATCATGTACGCGTGCGCGTGGATTGTCAAAATATCAGCTTACGCGTATGCGTTGCATGTGCGTGCGCGTCCTTATACCTTTTCAAAATTGAGATTTTTGGAGCTCAGATCGCGCATGTACGCACCAGCGTTGGTCTTAATGTTGGAGTGCCAACGTTGCTCTAACCACGCGTGCCGGTGATGTACTTGTGCGCGTGGATTGTCATATTTTTCAATCCATGCGTGCACATCGCTGCGATTTTTCCATTTTCCAGGAAGCATTTTTACATGAACAACGTTTGGGGTAACGTTGGCTTGCCAAAGTTCCCTCCAACGTAGGCACCACTTTTGCAATTGCCTCCCACGTTTGAGGTAGCATTGGTGGACCAAATCGGCCACCAACGTTACTTCCTCTGCTTGCTCCTTCCTTTGCTTTTTCCTCTTCTTTCTTGTTCCTTTCTTGCCTCATTTTCTCCTAAAATCAATCAAACAAAATGCCTCAAAATTTGCTATAATCAAAGGGTGTTTGTAATCATTTATAACATCCATTAAAAGTAGCTCAAAACTTTATGAAAAAGCACAATAACAACCGTGTTTACTTGACTCAGGAGATGCATGAATTTTCAATGCAACTGCTTACTTGTTGCTCAAGAAAGTATGAAAACCTAATGAAAACTAGTGAAAAATGATAGTGAAACTAGCATAAGATGACTTATCATCAATCATACTAACGAGTGCTTCGACCTAAAGAATGTTATAGAGAAATTGGCAAGAGAAGGGCGACAAGATCGGTACTTAGCCAACAAAGCGGATGAACTAAGAAAAAGAAGAAGGGACGAAGAGGTCGGACGGGTTGAATGACCACTCCACACTCCTGAGAGACATGTTAATATGATAAATAGAGGATTCGCAGGAGGAGGGATCTCTAAATCATCTCGCAAAAGACACCTTAAAGAGGTATATCATGTCAGGGAAGGAGAGAGGTCATCCGACCTCCCAACTATTACCTTTACCCAAGCAGATGCAACATGCATCATCCTGGGGCATGATGATCCCATGGTCATTACTATCATATTGGCCAACGCTAATATCCACAGAACACTAGTAGACCAAGGAAGCTCCGCAGATATTTTGTTTAAATTCGCCTTCGACAAACTCAGTTTGCAAGATAAAGAGCTCACAGTATATTCGAATAGCTTGTTCAGACTGGGAGACACTCCAATCCAACCACTCGTATATATCTCACTACACACAACCTTTAGAAAGGGAACCCAGTCAAGGACACTCAACATAGACTACATCGTAGTCGACGTGAGCTCAGCTTATAATGCCCTAATAGGTCGGACAACACTGAACCAGCTCACTGCAATTGTCTCGACTCCACATCTGTGCATGAAGTTCCCAACTCCGGAAGGGATTGCCACGATAAAAGGAGACCAAAAAATTGCGCAACGCTGCTACAATAAAAGTCTGAACCTTAAAGGCAACCCCAAAGGAGAGGAAATCAACACTATCGAACTCGGGAGAGTTCGAGCTCGTGAGGAACTTCGTCCACAACTTGAAGGCGAAACTGAAGAAGTCCAAATCGGCGATGCCCGGGATAAGACAACAAATGTCGGGGCAACCTTAAAGGAAGACTTAAGGAGCCTCTGATACAGTTCCTAAAGGATAACGCCGACCTCTTTGCATGGAAGGCCGCAGACATGCCGGGCATAGATCCCAAACTAATGTGCCACAAACTGGCGGTATACCCAGGATCGTGGCCAGTGTAGCAGAGGCGTAGGAAGCTCGGACCGGAAAGGTCCCAAGCTGTGGAAAAGCAGCTACAAGCCTTATTGGAGGCAGGATTCATAAGGGAGGTCAAGTACCCACTATGGCTAGCCAACGTTGTCTTGGTAAAAAAGTGAAATGGGAAGTGGCGGATGTGCACTAACTACACCGATCTCAATAAGGCCTGCCCAAAAGATCCCTACCCACTCCCAAGTATAGACACTCTAGTGGATGCCTCTTCCGGATACAAGTACCTCTCCTTCATGGTTTCTTATTCAGGATACAATCAAATCCCGATGTACCCACCCGACCGAGAAAAGACCTCGTTCCTAACCCCAAAAGCAAATTACTGCTATATCGTCATGCCATTTGGGCTTAAAAACGCAGGAGCCACCTACCAAAGATTGATGGACAAAGTCTTTACCGACCACATTGGGAAACTAATGGAGGTTTACGTAGACGACATGCTGGTAAAAACACAAAGTGAGGAATCCTTGTTGCCCGACCTCATCAAAGTGTTCGACACCATCAGAAAGCATGGTATGCGACTTAATCCCGCAAAATGCACCTTTGCGGTAGAAGCTGGAAAATTCTTGGGCTTCATGCTCATGCAAAGACGAATAGAGTTGAACCCAGATAAATACTGATGACAAGTCATCTTATACTAGCTTTTCAAGTATTTTTCACTTGTTTCACTAGGTTTTATGCACTTTCTTGCACTATAAGTAAGTAATTTGGAGTGGATTTTCATGGTTATGTTAAATCAATCAACCAATATTTAATTAACACAAAATCATAAGGTTTAAGCTAGAATTAGTTAATTTTATGAAGGATTTAGAAACCTTGTGAATTTGATGATACTGTGATACGTTTATTTGGTTGCTTGTAGGAGAAGAAAAGGAAAAACCATGAAAGCGTGCTCAACCAAAGTGTGGCCATAGCCATAAAAGTGTAGCACTCAAGGAACCAAGCATATCCCTCACTAATTGAGCAGAGCGTTCATAAATTGAACGCTAGAGGACAAGGCTCACCAAAGCAAAGCCAAGCATAGCGTTCAATGTACACAACGGAGCGCTCAAAGGAGCTCAGCAAACAAGCCCAACGTTTAATTAATTGAGGGCTATGTTAAAATATTTTAACGTTTTCGGGCATGGAAAAAGAAGAAAAGCAAGGCTCATTGAAGCCAAGGGGGAGCACCAAGGTTCGAAATGGGAACCATGCGGAAGCAAAGAAGGGCGCTACGTTGCAAGCACTTCACTGAGCGCTACACAACAATGCTTAGTACAAGGAAATTGGCCAAAGTGAAGCCAGCAAGGTTCGAAGAGGGAACCAAGGGAAGCCAAGTGTAGCGCTACGTTGGAATTCTCTCACTGAGCGCTATGTATACACTATGGGCAAGGCTTGGTTCGAAGGAAGGCACAAGGCAAGGGAGTGCTACGTTTTCTTTCTTAACTGAGCGCTCCACTGGAGGTGGCCCTGGTTCCAATTTTCAATCAAAAGCCATCTTGGATCCACTTCTTCACCAACTTGAAAAGCCCACTCCAAATTCTGAAAACCAAAAATAGAAAGTGTATAAATAGGAGTTAATTTGATTTATAAAGGAATTTTTTAGCTCATTTTACTTTTACCTTGGTACTTTTAGCTCCATTTTAGTTTTCACTTTGATTTGAATTGTTCTAAATTTGGGAATTAGGATCTGAGTTTTTCTTTCTGCATTTTCATTTCTTCTGCAACTTCTGCTACCTATACTTGGAATTTGAATTGAGATTGAAGAGCTTCATTGATTCTAAGTTTGAGAATCATCTTTTATCTCTCTTTTCTGTTTTGGGTTTTTGCATTGAGATTTAAGAATTCCATTGAATCTGGATCTGAGAATTTGAATCTAAGTCTCTTTTGCTGTTTTGAATTTCATTTTCTTCTGCAATTTCTTTCTGCTTGATCAAGGAAGTAATTGAGATCTAGATCTGCTTTCTAATCTCATTACTCTCCTTCGATCTTCAATTTCTCTTTAAGAATTTCATAATTGAATCATGTTATCTTGCTGTTTGTTTCTTCAAGCTATTTTCATTTCTGTTTTACTACTGAATTAAATCCTTTCATCTGATAGTTTTTTGATTTGATTTGATTTACATTTTCTTGTTAAATTCTGAATCCAAGCACCCAAATCCCTTTTAATCTTCAAGAAATTTACCTTTCTCCACAATTTAGATTCAGCAATTTACATGTCTTGCACTTTAAGTTTCTGCAATTTACTTTTCTTGTAATTTAAGTTTCAGCTCTTTTACTTTCTTGTTCTTTAAGTTACATGCAATTTATCTCTTCTGCACTTTATTTTTCTGTCAATTTCCCCTCTCCCTTTAATTTCCTGCAATTTAGCTTCTATAATTCAAACTTTTCCCAAAATCATCAACTTTTTGCTTAACTAAACTAACCACCTAACTAAAATTGCTCAATCCATCAATTCCTATAGGATCGACCTCACTCATGTGAGTAATTACTACTTGATGCAACCCGGTACACTTGCCGGTGTATTTTGTGTGGAATTGCTTTTCCACCCATTAAATACCGGGCTATACTCGAAATGAAAAGTCCAACCTGCGTCAAAGAGGTACAACAGATCAACGGAAGACTGGCAGCCCTGTCCAGGTTTCTAGCCGGGTCATCCATAAAATCTCTCCCCTTTTACGCCACATTAAGGAAAGGAAAGAGGTTTGAATGGACCACAGAGTGCGAGCAAGCCTTCCAAGATTTCAAAAAATTCTTGGGGTAACCACCCATTCTTACCCGACCATGGGAAGGAGAAGCACTCATATTATACCTCGAAGTAGGAAATCAGGCAATAGCCTCAGCACTGGTTAGAGAAGACAAAAGTGGGCAACAACCTATCTACTTCATCAGCAAAGCTCTACAAGGGGCCGAGCTAAACTATCAAAAGATAGAAAAGTTTGCCTACGCTCTCATACTCACTTCTCGATGACTCTGCCCGTACTTCCAAGGTCACACTATCAAGGCTCAGACAAACCAGCCCATAAAAGGAATCCTACAGAAGACAGACTTAGCTGAAAGAATCCTGCAGTGGGCAGTCGAGTTATCCGAGTTTGATCTTCAAGCTCGGACAGCCATCAAATCACAGTATCTAGCTGGCTTCATTGCCGAGTACACTGATACCCCGAGAACTCCCACAAAATGGAATCTCTACGTGGACGGCTCTTCAAACAAATCAAGGAGTGGTGCAGGTGTGATAATAGAAAGTAATCAGGGAACCCAAATCGAACTCTCGCTAAAGTTCGAATTCCTTGCTTCAAATAATCAGGCCAAATATGAGGCATTACTGGCTGATTTGGGGCTGGCTAAGGAGGTAGGAATTCACAAGCTTACCATTTTTAGCGATTCACAAGTAGTCACCTCACAAGTAGAAGGGAGCTACCAAGCTAAGGATCCTACCATGAAGAAATATCTGGACAAAACTAGAGAACAGCTCGGACAATTCGGGGAATATGAAGTTCAACATATACCTCGGGAACAGAATGCTCGGGCGGATGAACTCTCAAAACTAGCCAGCACCAAACCAAGGGACAATAACAGAAGCCTCATCCAGGAAACACTACAAAGCCCATCGATCTCGGAGGAAGAAAAGGTCCTAACCATATCAGATCAGGATCAAGGATGGATGGCCCCCATAATCAAATACCTTAATTCAGAGACACTCCCCACAGATAAGAAATAGGCAAAAAGGCTAAAATGAGAATCACAGTACTACACTATAGTGGGCGACATCTTATATAGGAGCGGGATCTCAACACCCCTCCTAAAATGCGTACCGACTTCCAATACAAGGGAAGTTCTAGAAGAAGTACACAGTGGTATGTGTGACAACCACTTGGGGGCACGAGCTCTTTCCAAAAAGGTACTTCGAGCAGGGTTCTTCTGGCCAACTTTGCAAAAAGAAGCAACCGAGTTCGTTAAAACATGCCCACCATGTCAGAAGCATGCCAATTTCCATATCACCCCACCAGAAGAGCTCATCAGTGTTACATCACCTTGGCCATTCACAAAATGGGGGCTCGACCTCCTCGGGCCCTTTCCCCAAGGGTTGGGACAAGTCAAGTTCCTCATTGTAGGGGTAGACTATTTCACAAAATGGATTGAGGCAGAGCCCCTAGCTAATGCCACCGCTCAAAGAAGTCAGAAATTTCTATACAGGAACATTATTACAAGGTTCGGGGTCCCTTACTCCATCACCATAGATAATGGCACCCAATTCACTGACACAGGTTTCAGGAACTTGGTAGATGACTTGAAAATAAAGCACCAATTCACATTCGTAGAACACCCACAAGCCAACAGAGTCATACTAGCTGGGTTAAAATAGAGACTACAGGACGCAAAGGGAGCTTGGGCCGAAGAGCTCCCACAAGTCCTATGGGCATATTGGATAACTCTGCACTCCACCACAGGAGAATCACCCTTCCGACTCGCTTACGGAATGGAGGCAATGATCCCAGTGGAGATAGAAGAGGGATCTCCCAGAATGATCCTCTACAACGAAGAGGCCAACTCCCAAAGGCAAAAGGAAGAGCTCGACCTACTGCCAGAAGTCCGAGAAAGAGCTCGGATTAGAGAAGAAGTACTAAAGCGTCGAATGGCTTTAAGGTATAATCAGAAGGTGGTCCAGCAAAGTTTCACCAACAACGATCTTATCTTGATCCGAAATGACATTGGAGCAAGTCGATCAGGAGAAGGAAAGCTAGCAGCTAACTGGAAAGGACCTTACCAAGTTATAGAGGTACTAGGAAAAGGCTACTACAAAGTATCTGACCTCGAGGGGCGAGAGCTACCAAGGTCATGGCATGCCTGTAACCTAAGAAGGTACTATAGTTAGAAAGTAATAAAGATATTAGGTCAAGGTGCACTCTTTTTCCTGAAAGGGTTTTTTAATGAGGCGCCAGACCAAGATCTACAAAATTGCCTGACTTAGAAGGGTAAGCGCTCATATGTATATATTCTTGTTTATATTCCTATTTTGCATTTGAATAAAGTTTTTTAGATTCCCTAAAATAGTTTCCTACCAAGACGCATTAATCTGAGCACACAAATTCATCGTCCGGTTACAAAGAGGTCGGCAAGGTGAAAACCAAATTCATCGTCCGATTACAAAGAGGTCGGCAAGATCAAAACCAAATTCATCGCCCGATTACAAAAAAAGTCAGCAAGATAAAAGCGATACAAACAGATTAATGCAAGAAGTTATAAAAAGTAATCCATAAAAAGTGGCCTGACGAGGTCTGACTAAAAATGGACTAATAAATATAACTTAGCTTGGACCGATAAGAGAAGTCGGACCAACGAATGGATCACTAAAAAGGGACAAAGACATCTCGCAAAGGCCAGGAATACTTTGCTGAAAGGTATGAAGTCTTGAAAAAAGACACTACTTAAAAAGCAAACGCACAAAGCCAAAGGAAAAGCTAAAAAGACGTCCAACTAAACTATAAAGAAAAGGTTCCCCTTGGAATACTATCTAAAAAGTTGTTGGAACATGACTGAAAAGCTTAGATAAAGAGGTCGTGATGAACGGATTTTTGACGGCCTAGAATTTCACAAATGAAACCTCGTTGCAAGTATAGTTTCTAAACCAACAAAGAATCCTTTCATACAAAAATTTGGTTGTCACAAGTAACAAACCCCTAAAAATTAATAATCAAAGTATTCAAACTTCGGGTCGTCTCTCAAGGAATTGCAGGGAGGTATAGTTTATTATTGGTTATGAGATGTATATTTTGGGATTTTGAATAAGGAACAAGAAAAGTAAATTGCAAGAAACAAAGTAATAGCTAAGAAAGCTCTTGGCAAGGCATAAGAACTAGAAGTCTTATCCTCATTATCTCCCTTGATTGTGACATCAATTATCCATTGCTCCCACTTAGTCAACCTCTAACTATGAAGGTAAGTCAAGTGGATAAATCAATATGAATCCTCAAGTCCTAGTCAACTCCCAAGGAAAGACTAGAGTTAGTGGAATTCAAGTCAATTAGCAACTTTTAATTATCAATCAACAAAAGAGTTTGATACCTCAAGAGTCTCTAATTACTCAACCAAAGCCAAGAGGAGAAAACTCTAATTTAAAATCCTACCAAGTATTTTATCAAACACTTGGAAGGCACAACATAAAAGCATAGAAAAGCTATAAGAGATAATAAAATCTAAACAACCAATTGAAAGCATCAATAACATAAATTGAAGAAAGCAATCATAAATATGAAATACCTCAAATTGCATTAATTATAAAACCAAATCTAACATGAGAATTCATAAACTAAAGTAGCAACACAAAGTAATTAATAAGGTAAATAAATAAACTAGAATGCTAAGACAGATAAGAGTAGCAGAGAAACTAAATTGAAATAAGATAGAATTCAGAAATTGAAAGGAAATAAAACTAAGAATCCTAAAACCTAGAAAGAGGAGAGAGCCTCTGAAGAACTGGAGATTGATGGTTTAGAAGTTATAGTAAACTCTCGTTGCAAGTATAGTTACTAAACCAAGCAATCAACCTTTCTTACAAACGTTTTGGTTGTCACAAGTAACAAACCCCTAAATAAATTGATAACCGAAGTATTTAAACCTCGGGTCGTCTTCTCAAGGAACTGCAGGGAAGTATGTTCTTATTATTGGTTATGAAGATTGTAAATTGGGGTTTTTAAGATGAGGAACAAGTAATTTAAAGTGCAATCAAAATAAGTAAAAGACTGTAAAATAAATAAATAACTGTAAAACATACTTTTGGCAAGGTATGAGAAATTGGAAGTCCTATCCTAGTTATCCTTATCAATGATGATGAAAATTGAATCTTAATTCCATTTAGTTAGCCTTTACTTAAAGTAGAGAAAGGTCAAGTGACTAATTAGTTTGATCTTCAAATCCTAGTTAATCCCTAAGGAAAGATTGGGATTATTGAAGCTCAATTCAATTAACAAAGATAACAATTATCAATCATGTTTGAGTTTGATAACTCCTGAGTTACTGATTTCTTAACCAAGACCAAAAAGGGAAAAAGTAAATCTACCGGAATAAAAATGTCTTCAGATTGGAAGCAACAGTAACATAAATAAAAGAGAGCAATAATAAACTGAAATACCTCAAATAACATTAATTCAAAGAATAATCTGTAACATAGAAGAATTCATAAACTAAAATCCAGAAAACAAGTAAAAAAAAGGAATGTTGAAACTGATAAAAAGAGATAATCCTGAAAGCGAATAAAATCCTAAATCTAAATCCTAATCCTAAAGAGAGAGGAGAGAACCTCTCTCAAAACTAAATCTAAATCATGAAAAGTGACTAATTGGAGACTCTCCTACTGAATGGATGCATTTCCCCACTTCATAACCTCTGATCTGTGCCTTCTGGACTTGGATTTAGGCCAAAAAGGGCTTCAGAAATTGCTGGGAGCGTTTTCTATAATTTTTGGTACGTGGCCTCTGTCACGCGGCCGCGTGGGTCATGCGGCCGCGTGGGTCATGCGGCCGCGTGGGTCACGCGGTCGCGTCATTTGGAGTTTTCCTTGTCACGCGGTCGCTTCAGTCATGCGTCCGCGCCATACGCGTTTCGCTTAAGGCGCGCGATCGCGTCAAGCACGCGATCGCGTCACTGCCATTTTGCGCTAGCATGCGGCCGCATCGTCCATGCGATCGCGTCGCTGCCAGTTTCTTCAAAAACTCTGTTTTATGCTTTCCTTCCATTTTTGTATATTTCCTTTCCATCCTTTAAGTCATTCCTGCCTTAGAAGATCTGAAAATACTCAACACACGAATCACGGCATCGAATGGAAATAAAGGGTAATTAAAATAATTACTTTTAAAGCATAGGAAACATGTTTTTCACATACATCACATAATAAGGAAGGGAAAGTAAAACCATGCAATTTATATGAATAAGTGAGTGAAGAATTGAATAATTCACTTAAATTAGGCACAAAATATATCATAAAATATGGGTTTATCAACCTCCCCACACTTAAACAATAGCATGTTCTCATGCTAAATCCAAGATAAAGAGTAAGGTAAGGTTGAAGTGGTGGAATCTCATGCAGTGCAATCTATTCTAAATGCAACTACCTAAATGAATCATGCAATCTAATTTTTATTTCCTTGTATATAAAACTTACATGTAGTTAAATTACTTCACATTCTCAAGGAATCATATATGCATAGCCAAACCTTAGATAATGATAAAACACTTTTACAATTGAGATGGGAAAGAAAAATATTTTACAAACTTGCAAGACAATTAATAATTTAAGCACAGATATATGTTGATGAGCTATTGAACCTTCACTGGATTTTGTGTTTACTCTCTAGTCACTGATGAGAGAAACTTTTGTGTGGTCTAGAAATTGCGGATAAATCCTCGTTGCAAGTATAGTTTCTAAACCTTCAAAAATCCTTTCATACAAACGTTTTGGTTGTCACAAGTAACAAACCCCTTTAAAATTGATAACCGAGTATTTAAACCTCGGGTCGTCTTCTCAAGGAATTGCAGGGAGGTGCTCTTATTATTGGTTATGAGTTTGTAAATTGGGATTTTGGAAGTAAGGAGGGAATATGTTGAATGACAAGTAAAATAAAATAATAATAATAAAATCTCTTGGCAAGGTATAAGAATTGGAATTTCTATCCTAGTTATCCTTATCAGGTGTGAAGAGAATTGGGTTTTAATCCCACTTGGTCAGCCTTTACTAAACAAAGGAAGGTTAAGTGGACTGATTAGCTTGATTCTCAAGTCCTAGTCAACTCCTGTGGAGAGACTAGCTTTTAGAGCAATCCTAGCCCAATCAGAATCTGCCAATTTCAATCACTTGCTGAGTTTGATGACTCAAGTAATACCAATTACTTGACCAAAGACAAAAGGGAGAAAAATATCTAAATTAAATTAAAAGCATCAATATAAATAAAGCAAAGCAAAATTAAATCTGAAAATACCTCGAATTACATTAACAAAAGAAATTAAATCTGACATAGACATTCATAAATTAAATTGAGAAAATAAATAAAAAGAACATTGAACCTGGGATTGAGAGTCACTCCTAAAACTAAGAGGAATCCTAAATCCTAATCCTAAGAGAGAGGAGAGAACCTCTCTCTCTAAAAACTACATCTACTCCTAAAATTGTGAATATAAAAGCCTATTATTATGAATAGATGCATTCCCCCACTTTATAGCCTCTAATCTGTGTTTTCTAGGCCGAGAATTGGGTCAGAAACAGCCCAGAATTCGCTGGTTGCGAATTCAAACACGCTGATTTTTGCCACTGCGACGCATCTGCGTGGATCACGCAACCGAGTCACCTAAAGTCAAGGAAACTATAGCATATTATATATCAAATCGAAGCCCCGGACGTTAGCTTTCCAACGCAACTAGAACCGCATCATTTGGACCTCTGTAGCTAAAGTTATAGCCGTTTGAGTGCGAAGAGATTAGGCTGGACAGCTTAGCAGTTTCTCCAACTTCTTGTATTCCTTCCACTTTTGCATGCTTCCTTTCTATCCTCTGAGCCATTCCTGTCCTGTAATCTCTGAAATCACTTAACACACATATCAAGACATCTAATGGTAATAAGAGAGGTTTAAACATAGGGAAATTAAGGCCAAAGAAGCATGTTTTCAATCAAAGCACATAATTAGGAAGGCAAATGTAAAACCATGCAAATAGTATGAATAAGTGGGTAAAGAGTTGATAAAATCCACTCAATTAAGCACAAGATAAACCATGAAATAGTGGTTTATCAACCTTCCCACACTTAAACAATAGCATGTCCTCATGCTAAGCTCAAGAGAAGCTATAAAGGAATGAAAAGGAATGATAGAATGTATGAAATGCAACCTATCTGTATGAATGCAACTACATGCTAAATGCTTTTACTTACTTGGTTAAGAGTAAATAAGTTTTTCAAGACAAAAGTAATTCAAATTCCACTAATTCAAATCATGCAATAAAAAGCAAGTAAACTTGTAAGAAGATAGCTCATGAAAGCAGGGAACATAGAATTAAGCACTGAACCCTCACTGGTAGTGTATATCACTCTAGTCTCTTAAGTGTATAGGGTAATTCACTCTACTCTTCTCTAGTCATGTTTTCTAAACTTTGTTCTTCATCTAACCAATCAACAAATATTTCGTATATCAATGCAAACATCATGAGGTCTTTTCAGGGTTGTAATTGGGCTATGGTAAGGGTGAGGATATATGTATGGCCAAGTGAGCTATAATATGAATCTTTGACTAACCTAAGCTCTCACCTAATATACATATACTCCATATAACTCTAGAATCATGCCTAGCTACCCAAAATTCCCACTTTTGCATCACATATTCATGTATCAACTTTTTTTTTTATTATTTATCACATGTGCATTGATCTTTCATTAACTTAATATTAGGGTAATTTTCTCCCCTTTATTTATTTAAATATTTATTGAATATATATATATATATATATATATATATATATATTTTATTTTTATTTTTTTATTTTTTTTGAATCATAAAAGCAAACATAACTTATCAATGCACATGGATAATTTTTTTTCTGGTCTTACATGAGTAGGTTTCTAAATTTCCAAAATTCAAATAAATTAAAAACATGATACATTCCCTTATTAACCCATGTTCCCACAATTTTCCCATACTTAGTTGATGCACAATCTCTAACTTAAGCTAACCAAAGATTCAATTTGGGATAATTAATTTATTTTTCTGCTTAAGGTTAGTGATGTGGTTATAGAACAATAGGAGATTAAAAGCTCAAGGGGCTAACAAAGGTGATGTAAAAGGTAGGCTAATTTGGGATAAGTGAGCAATTTAAACAATGGCCTCAATCATATGTAAGCATATAAATACACTAAATAATGGACATATAGAATGGAACAAAGCAAATATTGCAATCATAGGAAAGAAAACACACAAGAAAAATATTTATGGTTAAATAATGTAACCATATAAATAAGCTCAAAATCTCACAGGTTGTGTGTTCTTTGGCTCAAAAACCATGTTCCAAATACAACTTCAAACAAATTTAACATAGAAAATTTTTCAATTTTAAATTAGTGAAATTTTTTTTTCAAAAATAGAGTCCTAAAAAGAAATTTATTACTTTAACCAAGTAGTAACTAAGTGCATAAAATCAAATAAACATGCAATTAAACATGCAAATGCAACAACTAATTTAACAAAGAAAATTTAAACATTGGTGTTGAGACAGAAAGGTACTAACCCACGGAGATCGGTATCGACCTCCCCACACTTAAAGATTGCACCGTCCTCGGTGCATGCTGAGATGTGCAGGTGGATGGGTTGTTCCAACTGGCGCTTTTCTCCAAAGATTGTGCAGATGAACTTGTCTTGTTTCTCCATGTAAACGTCTTCCGATTCTCTTCCTGGTGGCCATCCTGAAAGAAAAAGGGAAGAAAGGTAACCCAATAATAGAGATAAGAAAATAAATGAAGTATGGTTGGGTTAATGCCAAATGATAAGGGTCTCATTTACATGGAAGCTTCAACATGTATGTGAGAAAACAATATAAGCACATGGCATACTAGTGGTGCAAAATTTGCAACAAAGGAGAGAAAAATGTGGGTAATGCAAGATAGTATAAGTTCATATCAATGCAAGAGAAGTACAAGTATTATAAAAGATTAGTATTGATTTAAATAATGTTACCCAATTAGAATAAAATAAGTCATAAGCACTAAGATAATACCAGAAAAGATATAGCAGTTGAATAAGAACATTTGAACACCAATGGTAAAATAATAAAGTTAGAAAAGAAAACAAAAATATACAAAATTAAAATGCAATGAATGAAAGTATGCAAATAAATAAAATAAAATAAAAGATAAGAAGAATGAGAAGGGAAAGAAACAAAGTAAGAAAGAAAGAAGAAAGAAGAAAAGATAGAATTAGAAAAGATAAGAAAAATAAGGATTTGGAGAAGAAAAAATAAGATATTTTGGCTGATCTGGATATTCTGTGCGCCACATGTGACGCGGACGCGTGAGTGATGCGATCGCGTGGTGTGCGATAAGGTCAGGTGACGCGGACGTGTGGGTCACGCGATTGCGTGGCCTGATTTGTGCGATTGGCGCGAGTGCAGCCTTGTGGTCGCTCAACTCTCTGTGTAAAATTCTTTTTGCCAAATTATTGGGTGACGCGATCGCGTGGTAGACGCGATCGCGTGAATGGCCTTATTTCCAATATGACGCGGACGCGTGGTTGACACGTTCGTGTGGGAGGGCTTGGGCTTCTAGCACGAGTCCAACCCTACTCCAGCACAACTTTTGGCCATGCACCCATTTACGTCGATTCCACAGAGCCACGCGTTTGCGTGGGTGACGCAGACGCGTGGGGAAGCTATTTTTCAAATGACACGACCGCATCGGCGACGCAGTCGCGTGGATCAGTTTGTGCCATTAGCGCACCTCCAGCCACGCTTTCGCATGACTTTCTGTTTACTTTCTTTTCTTTACAACGCACATACGACGCGGACGCGTCGCGTGCGAAAATCCCCCTTTTTTTTTTGATAATCTGAAAAAAAATGCAGAATGTAGTGTTAATATGAATGTGATGCAAAACTCCAGGTTCAATATAATAAAATAAAATGAAACTCAAAAACAAATAAAACTAAATAAAAATGAAAAAAAAGAACGATCATACCATGGTGGGTTGTCTCCCACCTAGCACTTTTAGTTAAAGTCCTTAAGTTGGACATTTGATGAGCTTCCTGTTATGGTGGCTTATGCTTGTATTCATCCAAAAATCTCCACCAGTGTTTGGAATTCCAACAACCTCTGGGGTCCCAAACTAGGCACGTAAAGCCTTTGAGCAGCTTCAAACAGATTCTTAGGCTCCCGGGGTGTTGGATGTCAGAACAGATTCCAGGATCCCAAATCTTGCTTTTACACCCGTCTTCAAGTTGATTATCATGATTTCATCCGGGTGGTTCAGCTTTAGAATTCTCACTGAAGCGTCCAAACAACTTCCTAGACCCATTAAATTGAGCTTTACACCAACCATTGCGTTTAAACTTAAAGCTTCCAACTATAATGAACCTTGCAGGACAGTTCTTACCACTGACCATCTTCCTCTTACTCCTAATGCCACAAAGAGTTCTAAGTTGACCATCCGTCTCCAGTAGCCCATATTCAAGTGGAATTAGAAAGCTAAGGGATATGAATTTTACCCACTTGAATGTTGTGAAGGATGATGGCAACTTAGGGGTAGGGGTCTCCAATAACTTTGGCAAGGTGATTCCAAGCTCCACTCCCTTGTGCTCTTTGACAATTTCCACCTCTTTGCAAGCTTCTTCACTTTCAACCTCTTCCTCTTGGTAGCTTTCTTCCAATTTAATCTCTTCTTTATTGCTTTTCAAGGGCATGGGAGGTTGTGCTTCTTCTTCTTGAATCTCCATCTCTTGATCGACCTTTTCCAAGTCTTTAACCATGACATGCCTTGGAGGTTGTACACCCTCCTCAACATCAAATGAAACCATCTTGGAAGGAGGCTCTATGTCTTGACTTTCCCATGGAGGTTCAGCATCTCCTAAGTCTTCAACCACTTCTTCCTCTGCAACTATTATGGCTTCCTCCACTTGTTCCAATACAAAGCCATGTTCCTCATTGTCCACCGAAGTTTCCAGTGTCTCCTTCATGCTTTGCTCTTCTTTTGATTCTCCACATGTAGCCATGGGAGTTCTTTGAGTGCTCAGATATTGGGAAGCTATCATATTTACTAACTCGCCGAAGGCGGCCGCGAAATTTTGCACACTTTTATTCATCCTTTCTTGCCTTTGAAGAATAACACGAAGTCTGTCTTCCATTGGAGGTTGGGGTGGATATGAGGATTCATTGGTTGGGAGAGAGGGTTCATAATAGGAAGGTGGTTCATTTTGATAATGATATGGAGATGGTGATTATTGAGGTGGTGGTTCATGAGAGTAGTTGTGTTGGAAAGGTGGTGGTTCTGTGTATGGTTCATTTGGCTCATAAGGTGGTTGGTATGGTGGATACGGGTTAGGGTCATGTGATGATGTCTCGTAGTAGGAGGCTTGTGAGTATGGTGGTCCAAAGTTATGTTGAGGAAAGGGTTCATAGGCATATGATGGTGGTTGTTGATAGTCCATTGGAGGTGGTTGTTGCCATGAGGGTTGATCAAATCCTTGTGACTCCTCCCATCTTTGATTGTTCCAACCTTGATGCCTGTTCTCATTGTAATTTTTTCTTCCTGCAACATAATTGTAACCAGACTCATAGCCAAAGGGGTGAAAGTTCATAGTAGCAAATAAAAATTAAAAACAAATTTAAATTAAAAGGTTATTTAAATTTTGAATTTAAAAATTAAATTTTGAAATTTTGAATTTTAAATTTTTGAATTTTGAATTTTTGAAATTTGAATTTTAAAAATTTTTAAATTTGAATTTTGAAAATATTTTTTTAATTTTAAATTTTGAAATTTGATTTTTGAAATAAGATAAGATAAAATAAAATTTTAAAATAAAAACCAATAACCTCTTAACTTAAGAAAAAGCAAAAATAAAAACAAAAATAAAAACAAATAAACAAGCAAAAATAAAATATTTACAATAACCAATAATAAGGCACACGTTTGCAATTCCCCGGCAACGGTGCCATTGCAAGTATAGTTTCTAAACCTTCA
This sequence comes from Arachis hypogaea, assembly GCF_003086295.3. Taxonomy (NCBI): domain Eukaryota; kingdom Viridiplantae; phylum Streptophyta; class Magnoliopsida; order Fabales; family Fabaceae; genus Arachis; species Arachis hypogaea. The sequence continues at coordinate 62,258,576 of NC_092047.1, forward strand.
AAAGTCCTTTCATACAAACGTTTTGGTTGTCCAAGTAACAAACCCCTTTAAAATTGATAACCGAGTATTTAAACCTCGGGTCGTCTTCTCAAGGAATTGCAGGGAGGTGTTCTTATTATTGGTTATGAGTTTGTAAATTGGGGTTTTGGAAGTAAAGAGGGAATATGTTGAATGACAAGTAAAATAAAATAATAATAATAAAATCTCTTGGCAAGGTATAAGAATTGGAATTCCTATCCTAGTTATCCTTATCAGGTGTGAAGAGAATTGGATTTTAATCCCACTTGGTCAGCCTTTACTAAACAAAGGAAGGTTAAATGGACTGATTAGCTTGATTCTCAAGTCCTAGTCAACTCCTGTGGAGAGACTAGCTTTTAGAGCAATCCTAGCCAATCAGAATCTGCCAATTTCAATCACTTGCTGAGTTTGATGACTCAAGTACTACCAATTACTTGACCAAAGACAAAAGGGAGAAAAATATCTAAATTAAACTAAAAGCATCAATATAAATAAAGTAAAGCAAAATTAAATCTGAAATACCTCGAATTGCATTAACAAAAGAAATTAAATCTGACATAGACATTCATAAATTAAATTGAGAAAATAAATAAAAAGAACATTGAACCTGGGATTGAGAGTCACTCCTAAAACTAAGAGGAATCCTAAATCCTAATCCTAAGAGAGAGGAGAGAACCTCTCTCTCTAAAAACTACATCTACTCCTAAAATTGTGAATATAAAAGCCTATTATTATGAATGGATGCATTTTCTCACTTTATAGCCTCTAATATGTGTTTTCTGGGTCGAGAACTGGGTTAGAAACAGCCCAGAATTCGCTGGTTGCGAATTCAAACACGCTGATTTTCGCCACAGCGATGCGTCCGCATGGATCACGCGACCGCATCACCTAGATTCAGGGAAACTATTGCATATTATATATCAAATCGAAGCCCCGGATGTTAGCTTTCCAACGCAACTAGAACCGCATCATTTGGACCTATGTAGCTAAAGTTATAGCCGTTTGAGTGCGAAGAGGTTAGGCTGGACAGCTTAGCAGTTTCTCCAACTTCTTGTATTCCTTCCACTTTTGCATGCTTCCTTTCTATCCTCTGAGCCATTCCTGCCCTGTAATATCTGAAATCACTTAACACACATATCAAGGCATCTAATGGTAATAAGAGAGGTTTAAACATAGGGAAATTAAGGCCAAAGAAGCATGTTTTCAATCAAAGCACATAATTAGGAAGGCAAATGTAAAACCATGCAAATAGTATGAATAAGTGGGTAAAGAGTTGATAAAATCCACTCAATTAAGCACAAGATAAACCATGAAATAGTGGTTTATCAGTCACTCAGTGTTTATTGGGTTAATTACTCTATTCTTCTTTTTATTCTTACTTTCTATAACTTTGTTCTTCATCTAACCAATCAACAATTATAGAATATAGGCATACAAAAATCATGAGGTCTTCAATTAAGGTTGTAATGGGGCCAAGGTAAAGGTAAGGGTATATGTATAAGGCTAAGTGAGCTAATTAAGTGAATCCTTGATTAGTCTAAGATCTCACCTAACATACATATTCTTATAAAGCAAAACTTCTTTACTTATTTTTCCATATTTTTCCCACTTTTTTATGTTACATGCTCATGTTTTAATTTTTATTTATTTCTTTCCCATGTGCATCGCTTTCTGCATTTGGGGAATTCTTTTGTATCCCCTTTATTCAAATACTGAAACTTTTTTTTAATGCATATGGTAATTCAATTATTTTGATTTCACATGAGCATGCTTTCCAAAATTTTATTTTTAATTATTTTATTCTTTTTAACTTTCTATCCTTTGTTTTTATCATCCATGCTCCCAATAGGTTTCCCTACTTACACAACATACAATTTCTATCTTAAGCTAACCAAGGATTTAACTTGGGATTTTTATTTTGTTTTTCTGCTTAAGGCTAGTAATGTGGTTATAAAATAAGAGGGGAATTAAAGGCTCAAGGGAGCTAACAAGGGTGATATAAAAGGTAGGCTAATTTGGGAATAGTGAGGTAGAATCAAACAATGGCCTCAATCACTTTCTTGGTATGTATCTATATTCTATAATCGGACATATAGATTAAAACAAAGTAAAGAACACCAGAATAAATAAGAAGGGTGGAACACACAGGAATAAAATATCATTGTTTAAATGTAACCATGCAATGAAGCTCAAAACTCACAAGCTGTGTGTTCTCTAACTCAAAAATCATATATCAATTATATATGTCAAGCAAGTCAAAATTAAGAGTTCCCATTATTCTCAATATAAATCTTAAGGTGGCTTTAAAGTTCTAGTGTTTCTCCTTGATGAAATGTTGTTAACTAACTAACATGTAATGCTATATATAAAAGGTGTGGGTTATTTTTATTCTGTTAAAGTCTCTAGTTTACTTCCTTTTTATATTTTTAATTTAAACTAAGTTATCTTATGCTAAAAAGGGTAAACTATACTAATCAATCCACATTTTCTATAACTAATAAGTTAGAATTGCAACTAAACTAAATGGCTAAAATATGAACTAAAGTGCAACATGCAGAAATATAGTAAAAATACATGAAAATAGCAACATATAAGTACTGAGAAAATAAAAATAAAAATAAAGAGAAAAATACAAAAAAATAATAAAGTAAAAAGAGTCTGTAGTGGTTCACCAAAAAATATACGCCAGAGATGGCGACCTCCCCACACTTAAAATGAAGCATCGTCCTTGATGCTCACTCAAGCAGGGTGTGAAGGGGTGTCATCACTGGAAGGATGGGTAGCTGGTGTCTTTGTGGTGGTGGTCTGAGGATCAGTCTGCTGCAGAGGAGGTGCTGACTGAATAGGAGCCTCGGGGTCTGCAGCCTGAATCTGATGCGGGGCCTCCTGCTGGGGCGCAGCCTGCTCCGTGCCTGCCTGCGCAACCTCTCTCTGTGGATGGGTCTCCGCCTTGTGATCATTCGCCTCCTCCTCAGATGGCTCTGATGGGGTGTCAGGCTCGGAGGGGATGTCGCTGCTAGAACAGATCATCAGCTTCAAGTGCTCATAGATCGCTTGCTGCGACGCTCAGATCTCTCGTATCGCCACCGGTTGCGGTGCTCCATCTGGTCTAGCTGCTGAAACAGGCGGTGCACTAAGTGATAAACTGGCTCTGAGGCAGGTGGAGGTACAGTAGTGGTAGCAGGGGTAGCTGGGGTAGCTGTAGAGAAAGAAGGGCCGGCAGATGGTGTGGCAGTCTCATCAGTAGGAGTGAGGAATGAAGGTCTGTCGTCCAAAGCCAGAAAGTTTCTGCTGTGAGGGATGATTTTCTTGCATTCCGCAGCAGGTGGCTTCTCATCAGCATCCTCCCAAGGCACGTCAGCTCGACGGCCAAGCTGTGTAATCAGATATGGAAAGGGGAGAGTGCTTCGGATGTGGACCCTGGCCATGTAGTACCGAATGAAGCGTGGCAGGTACAGGTCCTTACCCTCTATCACACACCATAGGAGGGTGATCATAGCGGCAGGTAGCTCTGTCTCGTGAGTACTCGGCATAATAAAGTTGCTTAGGATCTGATGCCATAGCCGAGCCTCATCATTCAAGTAAGCCTGCTTGATTCCCTTAAGCATGGTGGTGTTCTGACCCAAGACCCATGGAACAGTCGGGTCAAGGGCTATCCTTGCCTTAATGGCATCCCAGTCAAACTTCATGAAGCGCATGTCCTCCTCAGCCTTTTGATAACCATCTGGCTGATCGGATTTAGGCAGCAGCTTCAGAACATCCTCTATGGCCTCTTCAGTGACCAGTATCTGCTTCCCTCTTAGGTTTACTGCATCTAGGGAAGTTAAGTAATTGCAGTAAAATTTCCTTACCCAAGATGCATTGACCTCAGTCAGGTTTCTCTCCAAGAAGAACCAACCTCTTTGTTTGATCTGAACAGAGGTGTATTGCTGGAGTTCTTCTGGGATCTTCAGAGTCCTCTCCAGGTACAGGTTCCTGGAGGTTGCAAACACCGGATACTTCAGCTCGCAGTATCGGTTTGCAAACTTAATGGGATCAGTAGCAGGGAGTAGCTGGTCAGCCTTCTCCTGCGGGGTAAAGTATTTCTCCCACCAGGAGTCATCATGCATGATGTCTAGGATGGACATGGAGGATTCTCCTCTTTTCCGTTTGCCAGTTGTGGCCTTTTCTTTTCCCTTTTTTTTGGGTGTCAGACATCCTGAAAAATAGAAAACTAGAATATAATAAAAACAGGAAAACAAGTAGGCAAATCACAAAATAAGCATATAGTGGCAAAGGAGCAGTAGAGTAATGAAAATGAGTTAAGTAAATGTGCATTAAGGATTGTATAGGAATTAGAAAACTGAGAAGAAAGATTCACAATCCACAATGTAAGATCCAGAGAATTCATGTCAATTAGGAAAAAAATATCATCATGCCTTGGTTAGAAGGTTAAAGAGAATATGAAAAACCAGAAGAGATGTTTTGAAAGGTTAGGTTGGTTAGGAATGAAAAAAGAGTTTAGGAGGTTAAAATTAGTGAATTAGTAAAAAGTGGGTTAGAGTAAGTGGCCGGATGAACATTTTCTAAGTAACAAGCATTCCCAATTAGAAGCTACAGTTAACTCATATCTAAACAAGGGAATCAGGTTGATGATGAATCAAAAATTGGAAGGTAAACATCAAAAATGCAGATTATGAACCAGAAAATCAAAAAGAATAAGAAAGCTTGCCCTGGTATTCATGAATTGGTTTTGGTAAAAGTAGAGTAAAGCAGAGTTCAAAGTGCCAAAACTAAGACGTGAATGGAAACAAAACAGTTTACAAAATATTGGGCAGCATTCCGGCTAAAATTGGATGTTCCCGGAAAATAAACAGAAAGCACGACAGTTCATATGAATTAAAACAAACTACAATTAGATATAATCAAGAAATAATATTCATAATAGCAGCATGAATAGTACGAACAGCATATGAACAAAACTAACATCACAGCAACAGCAGAATTGCGAAAATTATAAAACAAGAAGCAGGAACAATGCAATTAATTAGGCCTAAATCCACTAACCACATCCTAGGCTACCTAACCACCTAGAATCCACTAAAACATGCATATCTAACTAGCCTAATGATGAACATAAATAGAAAAATATGTAATTAACTAGGAATCGAAAGAAGGGTGGGGTTTGGTGGAACCTGGTAGGCGTAGGAATGAAAGTGGGGGCAGGGAGATGGCCGGGGGTAGTGGCTGTGTCGGCTGACGCGGCGGTTGATGGTGGTTGTGCGGTGGTGAGGGCTGTTTGGAGGCAGGGGGGTTTGAGGTAGGGTAATGGGGTAGGGGGAAAGGTGAGGGGGCGTTGGTGGCGGTTGGAGGCGCGGCGGTGACGGCGGCGCGGTGGGTGTGGCAGTCGCGGAGGGGGGCAGTGGTGGTGGAGGGAAGAAGAGGAAAGAAGAAGAAGAAAGAGGGGGAAGGGGGAAGGGGGTTGGCGTGGCGGTGGGTTCTGGGTGGTCGACGGGGGTGGCGGTGGTCAGTGATTGATGAGCGGATAATTTATACGCTTTTTGGCATTATTTTTACATAGTTTTTAGTATGATTTAGTTAGTTTTTTGTATATTTTTATTAGTTTTTAATTAAAAATCACATTTCTGGACTTTACTATGAGTTTGTGTGTTTTTCTGTGATTTCAGGTATTTTCTGGCTGAAATTGAGGGACTTGAGAAAAAATCAGATTCAGAGGTTGAAGAAGGACTGCAGATGCTGTTGGATTCTGACCTCCCTACACTATAAGTGGATTTTCTGGAGCTACAGAACTCCAAATTGCGCGATCTCAATTGCGTTGGAAAGTAGACATCCATGGATTTCCAAAAATATATAATAGTTCATACTTTGCTCGAGTTTAAATGACGCAAACTGGCGTTCAACGCCAGTTCCATGCTGCATTCTGGAGTAAAACGCCAGAAACAGGTTGCAAAGTGGAGTTAAACGCCAGAAACAGGTTACAAACTGGCGTTCAACTCCAAGAGAAGCCTCTACACGTGTAAAGCTCAATGCTCAGCCCAAACACACACCAAGTGGGCCCCAGAAATGGATTTTTGCATCAATTACTCATTTTTGTAAACCCAAGTAACTAGTTTAGTATAAATAGGACTTTTTACTATTGTATTTACATCTTTGGAACATCTTTAGTTTCATCTTTAGATCAAGTTTGGGGGGGCTGGCCTCTCGGCCATGCCTGGACCTTTATCACTTATGTATTTTCAACGGTAGAGTTTCTACACACCATAGATTAAGGTGTGGAGCTCTGCTGTTTCTCATGGATTAATGTAAAGTACTACTGTTTTTCTATTCAATACAAACTTATTCCGCTTCTAAGATATTCATTCGCACTTCAATGTGAATGTGATGATCGTGACAATCATTATCATTCCCAACTTATGAACGTGTGCCTGACAACCACTTCCATTCTACCTTAGATTGAATGGGTATCTCTTGGATATCTAATACAGGGGACCGAGTCCGAGATATTAGAATCTTCATGGTATAAGTTAGAACCTGTGGATGGCCATTCCTGAGATCTGGAAAGTCTAAACCTTGTCTGTGGTATTCCGAGTAGGATCTGGGAAGGGATGGCTGTGACGAGAGTCAAACTCGCGAGTGTTGGGCGTAGTGACAGACGCAAAAGGATCAATGGATCCTATTCCAGTATGATCGAGAACTGACAGATGAATAGCCGTGCTGTGACAAAGCATCTTGGACCATTTTCACTGAGAGAATGGGATGTAGCCATTGACTATGGTGATGCCCTACATAAAGCTTGCCATGGAAAGGAGTAGGAATGATTAGATGAAGACAGTAGGAAAGCAGAGGTTCAGAGGAACGAAAGGCATCTCTATACGCTTATCTGAAATTCTCACCAATGAATTACATAAGTATCTCTATCCTAGTTTATGTTTTATTTATCTTTTAATTATTAAAACTCTATAACCTTTTGAATCCGCCTGACTGAGATTTACAAGGTGACCATAGCTTGCTTCAAGCCGACAATCTCCGTGGGATCGACCCTTACTCACGTAAGGTTTATTACTTGGACGACCCAGTGCACTTGCTGGTTAGTTGTATCGAAATTGTGAAAAGAAAAAAAATTATGAACGTGCGTATTAAGGTTTTAGCGCCGTTACCAAGGAATGAACAATCACGATTTTTGCACCAAGTTTTTGGCGCCGTTGCTGGGGATTGTTCGAGTTTGGACAATTGACGGTTCATATTGTTGCTCAGATTAGGTAATTTTATTTTATTTTTAAGCTTTTTTATTTCTTATTTTCGAAAATAATATTAAAAAAAATGTAATTTCTTTTTCGTTTTTCCCACAATAATTTTCAAAAAACAAAAAAAAAATTTATAAAATCATAAAATCAAAAATATTTTTTGTGTTTCTTGTTTGAGTCTAGAGTCGAGTTTTAAGTTTGGTGTCAATTGCATCTTTTTAATTTTCTAAAAAAATTATTTTCGAAAATTTCATGCATTGCATTCTTCATGATCTTCAAGTTGTTCTTGGCCAGTCTTCTTGTTTGATCTTCATATTTTCTTATTTTGTGTCTTTCCTTGTTTTTCATATGCATTCTTGAATTATTAATGTCTAAAGAATAAAAATTTTTAAGTTTGGTGTCTTGCATGTTTTCTTTTCTTGAAAATTTTTCAAAAATAAGTTCTTGGTGTTCATCTTGACATTCAAAGTGTTCTTGGTGTTCGTCTTGACATTCATAGTGTTTTTGCATGCATTTTTGGTTTTGATCTTAATTCTTCATGTTTTGTTTCATTCTTGCTGTTAAAAAAAAAAAAGAGAGAGAGAGAAACATCAAAAAGATATCTTTTCCTTTTTTCTCTTTCTTTATTAAAATTCAAAAATAAAAAAAATATCTTTCCCTTTTTCACTCATAAATTTTTGAAAATTTGAGTTGACTTTTTCAAAACTTTTTAAAATTTAGTTGTTTCTTATGAGTCAAATCAATTTTTCATTTTAAAAACTCTATCTTTTTTCAAATCTTTTTCAAAAAAAATCAAATCTTTTTCATTTTTCTTTCATAATTTTCGAAAATTTCAAATTGATTTTCAAAAATCTTTTTCTTATTTCTATTTCATATTTTCAAATTTAATACTAACAATTAATGTGATTGATTCAAAAATATTAAGTTGTTACTTGCCTATTAAGAAAGGTTCAATCTTTAAATTTTAAAATCATATCTTTTAGTTTCTTGTTAGTCAAGTAATCAACTTTAATTTTCAAAATCAAATCTTTTTAAATTTCTTTTTCAAATCTTTTTCAATTTAAGTTTCAATCACATCTTTTTCGAAATCAATTTCAAAATCTTTTCTAACTTCTTATCTTTCAAATTTGATTTTCAAATCTTTTTCAATTGACCACTTAACTTTTTGATTGATTCTTATCTTTTTCAAAACTATCTAACTAGTTCTCTCTCTCTCATTTTTGAAAATCACCTTCATCTTTTTCAAAATTCCCTTTTTTTTAACTAATTGTTTTAATTTTTAATTTAATTTGATTTCAATTTTAATTTTCGAATTTTAACTTTAATTTTAAAATATTTTTATTTTATTTATTTAAATTTTCGAATTCTTCTCTTCCTCACCTCCTTCTATTTATTTATTCATCTACTAACACTTCTCCTCCACCCAAAAATTCGAACCCCATCCCCCTCTCTGTGTTTGAATTTTTCCTCTTCTCCTTCTTACATTCTTCTCTTCTTATACTTGCATAAGGAATCTCTATACTGTGACATAAAGGATTCCATATTTTCTTTTGTGTTCTCTTCTTTTTCATATGAGCAGGAACAAGGACAAGAACATTCTTGTTGAAGCCGATCCTGAACCTGAAAGGACTCTGAAGAGGAAGCTAAGGGAAGCTAAAGCACAACTCTCTGGAGAAAATCTGACAGAAATTTTCGAAAAAGAAGGAGACATGGCCAAAAATAATAACAATGCAAGGAAGATGCTTGGTGACTTTACTACACCAAATTCCAATATACATGGAAGAAGCATCTCAATCCCTGCCATTGGAGCAAACAATTTTGAGCTTAAACCTCAATTAGTTTCTCTGATGCAACAGAACTGCAAGTTTCATGGACTTCCATCCGAAGATCCTTTTTAGTTCTTAATTGAATTCTTACAGATCTGTGATACTGTTAAGACTAATGGGGTTGATCCCGAGGTCTACAGGCTTATGCTTTTCCCGTTTGCTGTAAGAGATAGAGCTAGAGTATGGTTGGACTCTCAACCTAAAGATAGCCTGAACTCTTGGGATAAGCTGGTCACGGCTTTCTTAGCCAAGTTCTTTTTTCCTTAAAAGCTTAGCAAGCTTAGAGTGGATGTTCAAACCTTCAGACAGAAAGAAGGTGAATCCATCTATGAAGCTTGGGAGAGATACAAGGAACTGACCAAAAAGTGTCCTTCTGACATGCTTTTAGAATGGACCATCCTGGATATATTCTATGATGGTCTGTTTGAGCTATCAAAGATGTCACTGGACTGTTCTGCAGGTGGATCCATTCACCTAAAGAAAACGCCTGCAGAAGCTCAAGAACTCATTGACATGGTTGCAAATAACCAGTTCATGTACACTTCTGAAAGGAATCCTGTGAATAATGAGACGCCTATGAGGAAGAGAGTTCTTAAAATTGATACTCTGAATGCCATATTGGCTCAGAATAAAATACTGACTCAGCAAGTCAATATGATCTCTCATAGTCTGAATGGATTGAAGGAATCATCCAACAGTACTAAAGAGGCATCTTTTGAAGAATAAGCTTATGCTGAGAACCCTGCAATAGCAGAGGTGAATTACATGGGTGAATCCTATGGAAACACATATAATCCCTCATGGAGAAATCATCTAAATTTCTCATGGAAGGATCAACAAAAGCCTCAACAAGGCTTTAATAATGGTGGAAGAAACAGGTTTAGCAATAACAAGCCTTTTCCATCATCCAATCAGCAACAGACAGAGAATTCTGAGCAGAATCCATCTAGCTTAGAAAATGTAGTCTCTGATCTATCTAAGGCCACTTTAAGTTTCATGAATGAAACAAGGTCCTCCATTAGAAATTTGGAGGCACAAGTGGGCCAGCTGAGTAAAAGAGTCACTGAAACTCCTCCTAGTACTCTCCCAAGCAATACAGAAGAGAATCCAAAAAGAGAGTGCAAGGCCATTGATTTAACCATCATGGCCGAACCTACAAGGGAGGGAGAGGACGTGAATCCCAGTGAGGAAGACCTCCTGGGATGTCCAGTGATCAACAAGGAGTTTCTCTCTGAGGAACCAAAGGAATCTGAGGCTCATCTAGAGACCATAGAGATTCCATTGAACCTCCTTATGCCATTCATGAGCTCTGATGAGTATTCTTCTTCTGAAGAGAATGAAGATGTCACTGAAGAGCAAGTTGCCAAGTACCTTGGTGCAATTATGAAGCTGAATGCCAAATTATTTGGTAATGAGACTTGGGAAGAAGAACCTCCCTTGCTCATCAATGAACTGAGTGATCTGGATCAACTGACATTGCCTCGGAAGAAACAGGATCCTGGAAAGTTCTTAATACCTTGTACCATAGGCATCATGACCTTTGAGAAGGCTCTATGTGACCTTGGGTCAGGGATAAACCTCATGCCACTCTCTGTAATGGAGAAATTGGGAATCTTTGAGGTGTAAGCTGCCAGAATCTCATTAGAGATGGCATACAACTCAAGAAAACAAGCTTATGGACTAGTAGAGGACGTGCTAGTAAAGGTTGAAGGCCTTTATATCCCTGCTGATTTCATAATCCTAGATACTAGGAAGGAAGAGGATGAATCCATCATCCTTGGAAGACCCTTCCTAGCTACAGCAAGAGCTGTGATTGATGTGGACAGAGGAGAATTAATCCTTCAACTGAATGAGGACAACCTTGTGTTTAAAACGCAAGGATCTCCTTCTGTAACCATGGAGAGGAAGCATGAAAAGCTTCTCTCACTGCAGAGTCAACCAAAGCCCCCACAATCAAACTCTAAGTTTGGTGATGGGAGGCCACAACCAAACTCTAAGTTTGGTGTTGAACCCCCACATTCAAACTCTAAGTTTGGTGTTGGGAGGTTCCAAACTTGCTCTGATTATCTGTGAGGCTCCATGGGAGCTCACTGTCAAGCTATTGACATTAAAGAAGCGCTTGTTGGGAGGCAACCCAATGTTATTTAATCATATCTATTTTATTTTCTTTTTGTTATTTCGTGTTTTATTTGGTTGGTGATCATGTGGAGTCACAAAAACTACTGAAAAATCAAAAACAGAATGAAAAATAGCATTGAAAATAGCACACCCTGGAGGAGAGGCATGCTGGCGTTAAACGCCATAAACAAGCATCTGTCTGGCGTTTAACGCCAGAAACAAGCACCAAGTTGGCGTTTAATGCCAGAACCAAGCATCTACCTGGCGTTAAACACCAGAAACAAGCTACATTTGGGCATTTAACACCAGAAACAGGCAGCAGTCTGGCATTAAACGCCAGGATTGCATAGCAAGGGCATTTTACACGCCTAATTGGAGCAGGGATGTTAAGTCCTTGGCCCCACAGGATCTGTGGACCCCACAGGATCCCCACCACTTCTTCTCTCCTCTTCACACTTTTTCATACCTCTCTTCCCCAAATAACCTCCACCAATCACCTCCATTACTCCTCCAAAACCATCATACAACCTACCTACACCCACCCACTCAAATTCAAACCTTCACTCTTTCCTTTTCACACAACATGCACAATACTACCCCCTTGGCCAAATACACACACCTATCCATCTCCTCCATTTCTTCTCTTCTACCCACTTTTTTTTTCTTTTGCTCGAGGACGAGCAAACATTTTAAGTTTGGTGTATAAAAAGCATTGCTTTTTTGTTTTTTCATAACCACTAATGCCTCAAGGGATGCACTTCCCTCCACAAAACTACTGGGAGTAAATCAACACTTTCCTAGGAGAATTAAGCTCTAACATGGGACAACTAAGGATGGAGCATCAAGAGCATTCCATCATCCTCCATAAAATTAGAGAAGATCAAAGAGCTATGAGGGACGAGCAACAAAGGCAAGGAAGAGACATAGAGGAGCTCAAAAGCACCATTGGTTCTTCAAGAAGAGGAAGACACCACCCTCACTAAGGTGGACTCATTCCTTAATCTCCTTGTCTATTTATTTTCTGTTTTCGGTTTCCATGCTTCATGTTTAATTATGTTTGTGTCTTTACTATATGATCATTAGTGTCTAAGTGTCTATGCCTTAAAGTTATGAATATGAATCCATCACCTCTCTTGAATAAAAAATGTTTTAAAAACAAAAGAACAAGAAGTACATGGTTTCGAATTCATCCTTGAAACTAGTTTAATTATTTTGATGTGGTGGTAATACTTTTTGTTTTCTGAATGTATGCTTGAACAATGCATATGTCTTTTGAATTTGATGTTTATGAATGTTAAATATGTTGGCTCTTGAAGAATAAGGAAAAAGGAGAAATGTTATTTGATAATCTGAAAAATCATAAAAATGATTCTTGAAGCAAGAAAAAGCAATGAATACAAAAGCTTGCAAAAAAAATGGCGAAAAAAAAAGAGAAAAAGAAAAAAGCAAGCAGAAAAAGCCAAAAGCTCTTTAAACCAAAAGGCAAGAGCAAAAATCCAATAGCCCTTAAAACCAAAAGGCAAGGGTAATAAAAAGGATCCAAGGCTTTGAGCACAAGTGGATAGGAGGGCCTAAAGGAATAAAATCCTGGCCTAAGCGGCTAAACCAAGCTGTCCTTAACCATGTGCTTGTGGCGTGAAGGTGTTAAGTGAAAACTTGAGACTGAGCGGTTAAAGTCAAGGTTCAAAGCAAAAACAGAGTGTGCTTAAGAACCCTAGACACCTCTAATTGGGGACTCTAGCAAAGCTGATTCATAATCTGAAAAGGTTCACCCAATTATGTGTCTGTGGCATTTATGTATCCGGTGGTAATACTAGAAAACAAAGTGCTTAGGGCCACGGCCAAGACTCATAAATTGGCTGTGTTCAAGAATCAACATACTGAACTAGGAGATTCAATAACACTATCTGTATTCTAAGTTCCTATAGATGCCAATCCTTCTGAACCTCAATGGATAAAGTGAGATGCCAAAACTATTCAAGAGGCAAAAATCTACAAGTCCCGCTCATCTGATTGGAGCTAAGTTTCATTGATATTTTGGAATTTATAGTATATTCTCTTCTTTTTATCCTATTTGATTTTCAGTTGCTTGGGGACAAGCAACAATTTAAGTTTGGTGTTGTGATGAGCGGATAATTTATACGCTTTTTGGCATTATTTTTACATAGTTTTTAGTATGATTTAGTTAGTTTTTAGTATATTTTTATTAGTTTTTAATTAAAAATAACATTTCTGGACTTTACTATGAGTTTGTGTGTTTTTCTATGATTTCAAGTATTTTTTGGCTGAAATTGAGGGACTTGAGCAAAAATCAGATTCAGAGCTTGAAGAAGGACTGCAGATGCTGTTGGATTCTGACCTCCCTGCACTCAAAGTGGATTTTCTGGAGCTACAAAACTCCAAATTGCACGCTCTCAATTGCGTTAGAAAGTAAACATCTAGAGCTTTCCATAAATATATAATAGTCCATACTTTGCCCGAGTTTAGACGACGCAAACTGGCATTCAACGCCAGTTCCATGCTGCATTCTAGAGTAAAACGCCAGAAACAGGTTGCAAAGTGGAGTTAAATGCCAGAAACGGGTTACAAACTGGCGTTCAACTCCAAGAGAAGCCTCTACATGTGTAAAGCTCAATGCTCAGCCCAAGCACACACTAAGTGGGCCCCAGAAGTGGATTTCTGCATCATTTACTCATTTCCGTAAACCCTAGTAACTAGTTTAGTATAAATAGGACTTTTTACTATTGTATTTACATCTTTGGAACATCTTTAGTTTCATCTTTAGATCACGTTGGGGGGCTGGCCTCTCGGCCATGCCTGGACCTTCATCACTTATGTATTTTCAACGGTAGAGTTTCTACACACCATAGATTAAGGTGTGGAGCTCTGCTATTCCTCATGGATTAATGCAAAGTACTACTGTTTTTCTATTCAATACAAACTTATTCCGCTTCTAAGATATTCATTCGCACTTAAATGTGAATGTGATGATCATGACAATCATCATCATTCCTAACTTATGAACGCGTGCCTGACAACCACTTCCGTTCTACCTTAGATTGAATGGGTATCTCTTGGATATCTAATATAGGGGACCGAGTCCGAGATATTAGAATCTTCATGGTATAAGTTAGAACCCGTGGATGGCCATTCCTAAGATCCGAAAAGTCTAAACCTTGTCTGTGGTATTTCGAGTAGGATCTGGGAAGGGATGGCTGTGACGAGCTTCAAACTCGCGAGTGCTGGGCGTAGTGACAGACGCAAAAGGATCAATGGATCCTATTCCAGTATGATCGAGAACCGACAGATGAATAGTCGTGCTGTGACAGAGCATCTTGGACCATTTTCACTGAGAGGATGGGATGTAGCCATTGACAACGGTGATGCCCTACATAAAGCTTGCCATGGAAAGGAGTAGGAATGATTGGATGAAGACAGCAGGAAAGCAGAGGTTCAGAGGAACGAAAGACATCTCTATACGCTTATCTGAAATTCTCACCAATGAATTACATAAGTATCTCTATCCTAGTTTATGTTTTATTTATCTTTTAATTATTAAAACTCTATAACCTTTTGAATCCGCCTGACTGAGATTTACAAGGTGACCATAGCTTGCTTCAAGCCGACAATCTCCGTGGGATCGACCCTTACTCACGTAAGGTTTATTACTTGGACGACCCAGTGCACTTGCTGGTTAGTTGTATCGAAATTGTGGAAAGAACAAAAATTATGAACGTGCGTATTAAGTTTTTAGTGCAGTTACCAAGGAATGAACAATCAAGATTTCGTGCACCAGTGTTGGTGGCTGGAAGTTGGTAGTGGTTGGTTGGAGAGAGAGAGGGAGGAGAAAGAGCTGGGGGGCGCGAATGGGTAGGGTTCTGGTGCACGAATTGTAAATCACGCATTTTACAACTCGTACCACTAACCAGTAAGTGCACTGGGTCGTCCAAGTAATACCTTACGTGAGTAAGGGTCGATCCCACGGAGATTGTTGGCTTGAAGCAATCTATGGTTATCTTGTAACTCTTAGTCAGGAAAACAATAAAATAATTCACTTATCAAATTTGATTGCAAGGAATAAAAAGGCAGAACACAAATTACACTTGTATGCAATGATGGAGAATATGTTAGAGTTTTGGAGATGCTTTGTCTTCTGAAATTCTGCTTTCCTCTGTTTTCTGATTCATGCACGCACGTCCTCCTATGGCAAGCTGTGTGTTGGTGGATCACCGTTGTCAATGGCTACCATCCATCCTTCCAGTGAAAAGGGTCCAGATGCGCTGTCACCGCACGGCTAATCATCTGCAGGTTCTCAATCATACCGGAATAGGATTTACTATCCTTTTGCGTCTGTCACTACGCCCAGCACTCGTGAGTTTGAAGCTCTTCACAGTCATTCAATCCCTGAATTCTACTCGGAATACCACAGACAAGGTTTAGACTTTCCGGATTCTCTTGAATGCTGCCATCAATCTAGCTTATACCACGAATATTCTGATTAAGAGATCTAAGAGATATTCATTCATTCTACGGTGGAACGTAACTGGTTGTCAGGCACGCGTTCGTGGAGGAATGATGATGATTGTCACGTTCATCACATTCATATTGAAGTGCGAATGGATATCTTAGATAGGAACATGCATGTTTGAATGGAAAACAGAGATACTTGCATTAATTCATCGAGACACAGCAGAGCTCCTCACCCCCAACAATGGAGTTTAGAGACTCATGCCGTCAAAAGGTACAAAGTTCAGATCTAAAATGTCATGAGATACAAGACAAGTCTCTAAAAGTTGTTTAAATACTAGACTTGTAAACTAGGTTTACAGAAAATGAGTAAACTAAGATGGATAGTGCAGAAATCCACTTCTGGGGCCCACTTGGTGTGTGCTGGGGCTGAGACTTAAGCTAATCACGTGCATAGGGCTGTTTTGGGCATTCAACGCCAGCTTTGGATCCTTTTCTGGCATTGAACTCCAACTTGTAACTTGTTTCTGGCGCTGGACGCCAGACTGCAACATGGAACTGGCGTTTAACGCCAGTTTACATCATCTATCCTTGAGCAAAGTATGGACTATTATATAATGCTAGAAAGCCCTGGATGTCTACTTTCCAACGCAATTGGAAGCGCGCCATTTGGAGTCTTGTAGCTCCAGAAAATCCATTCCGAGTGCAGGGAGGTCAAAATCCAACAGCATCAGCAGTCCTTTTTCAGCCTGAATCAGATTTCTACTCAACTCCCTCAATTTCAGCCAGAAAATATCTGAAATTATAGAAAAACACACAAACTCATAGTAAAGTCCAGAAATATGAATTTTGCCTAGAAACTACTGAAAATAAACAAAAAACTAACTAAAACACACTAAAAACTATATGAAATTAACCCCAAAAAGCATATAAAATATCCACTCATCACAACACCAAACTTAAACTGTTGCTTGTCCTCAAGCAACAAGATAAATAAAATAGAATACAAATAATTTAAGAAGCAATAATATCTCAGAGTTTTTGAGTGAAGCTCAGATTCTAATTAGATGAGCGGGACTAGTAGCTTTTTGCTTCTGAACAGTTTTGGCATCTCACTTTATCCATTGAAGCTCAGAGTGATTGGAATCTATAGGAACTCAGAATTCAGATAGTGATATTGATTCTCCTAGTTCAGTATGTTGATTCTTGAACACAGCTACTTTATGAGTCTTGGCCGTGGCCCTAAGCACTTTGTTTTCCAGTATTACCACCGGATACATAAATGCCACAGACACATGATTGGGTGAACCTTTTCAGATTGTGACTCAGCTTTGCTAAAGTCCCCAATTAGAGGTGTCCAGGGTTCTTAAGCACACTCTTCTTTTTGCTTTGGACCTTGACTTTAACCGCTCAGTCTCAAGTTTTCACTTGACACCTTCACGCCACAAGCACATGGTTAGGGACAGCTTGGTTTAGCCGCTTAGGCCAGGATTTTATTCCTTTAAGCCCTCCTATCCACTGATGCTCAAAGCCTTGGGGTCCTTTTTATTACCCTTGCCTTTTGGTTTTAAGGGCTATTGGCTTTTTGCTCTTGCCTTTTGGTTTTAAGAGCTTTGGCTTTTTCTGCTTGCTTTTTCTTTTTCTTTCTCTATTTTTTTTTTTGCAAGCTTTTGTATTCACTCTTTTTCTTGCTTCAAGAATTATTTTTATGATTTTTCAGATTATCAATAACATGTCTCATGTTCATCATTCTTTCAAGAGCCAACATTTTTAACAGTCTTAAACATCAAATTCAAAAGACATATGCACTGTTCAAGCATTCATTCAGAAGACAGAAAGCATTGCCACCACATGTAAATAATTAGAATTTATCTTATTAAAAACTTGAAAACTATTGCCTCTTATTCTAAAGAAATTCTTCTATTTTATTCATGTTTAATGATGATGATAAAATTAAATTATAGCTTAATTGGAGATAAAATCAAAAATATAGATACTAATTACTACTATATGACTCCTAAGGTAAAACTAAAATAAAAACAGTTATCATAGAGTTAAGGCTAAGATTAGAATTTAGCAACCTTTGTTCTGGGAAGTGGATGTTCCTCTAATCTGCGGGGTGCTTGGTCCTTCAAGAGATAATTTCTGGCGCTTCAATTCCCTTAAATCACGCCCTTGCTCCTCCTATTCTTTAAGCAAATAGCAAAGAATGCTACTTTGTTCCTTCTGTTCTTTCTTTATTTGTTCCATAGCTTCTTGTATATTGGTAATAGATATTTCAAGATACTCCCAGTATTCAGATTGAGGGATTTCTGGGAGAAATTCCTGTGTTCTCTTCTTGATGGGGTCATCTTGTGCTTGTTGTTTTTCCATTGATGCTTTGGTGATTGGTCGCTCAACTGAGATATACTCAGTTATTCCCATCCTTACTCCAGCGTCCTTGCAGAGCATAGAAATCAAGCTTGGATAAGCCAACCTGGCATCTTTGGAATTTTTGTTTGCAATTTTGTAAAATTCAGTTGAAATCAGTTGATGAACTTCCACTTCTTTTTCCATCATGATGCAATGGATCATCACTGCTCTTCTAATAGTGACTTCAGAATGGTTGCTAGTGGGCAGCAGAGAATGCCCAATGAAGTCCAGCCATCTTCTGGCGACTGGTTTGAGATCTTCTCTTTTGAGTTGATTTGGGACACCCTTCGTGCTGGTGGTCCACCTGGCTCCAGGGATACATATATCCTCTAGAATCTTATCCAGGCCCTTGTCTGTTCTCATCATTCTCCTATTGAAGGAGTCTAGATCATCTTTCAGCTGAGGTAGCTTTAAGATCTCCCTGATCTTGTCAGGGTGGGTATGAACAATCTTTCCTTTGACCAAGGTCCGATAGTCATAGAGAGCAGATCCAGATAGTCTTTGCTTGTCTGTTTGCCACATATTAGCATAGAACTCCTGGACCATATTCCTTCCCACTTTCGTTTCAGGATTAGCTAGGATCTTCCAATTCCTGATTCGATTGGATCTCCGGATATTCGTCTTCTTTCAGATTGAATCTAACTTCCGGGATCACTGATCTTAGACCCATTATTTTGTAATAATGGTCTGAATGTTCTTTAGTTAAGAACATCCCTTGATTCCAAAGTGGTTTTGGAACACTCTCTTTCTTGCCTCTTGGAGTGGGTTGTTTTCCTTTAGGAGCCATGATTTTAGTGGGTATGGTTTAGTGATCACGGATAAACACACCAAACTTAGAGGTTTGCTTGTCCTCAAGCAAAAGAAAAGAAAGGAGAGGGATAGAAGGAGAGCTAGTGTAGGATAGTGGATTAGAGGAAGGAGGCCAAATGGGATTTTAAAAGGGAGGGGGGTTTTCGAAAATAGGGAGAAAGATAAGATAGAAGATATGATTTTTTAAAAAAAAATAAGTATGATAAGATATGAAAGATATTTGAAAAAGATAAAATTGGATTTTTGAAAAAGATAATATGGAGATTTGAAAAAGATATTGATTAGTCGAAAAGATTTTTGAATGAAAAGAGATAGATTTGTTTTGAAAATTTTGAAAAAGAGTTGAATTGGATTGAAAAAAAGGATTTGTGCTTATGGATTAAGATACATTTACTATTTTTAAAGAAGGGTTTTTGGAAATTAGGGATTTTAGAAATAAGGGTTTGTAACATGTTTATGCAAGAAATCATGAATTGAAACATGAAAATTAAGATTAAATTGAAAAATATGAAGAAAAAACGAATTTACCTCCTCCCCACCATCCTGGCGTTTGAAACGCCCAAACGCTGCATGTTTTGGGCGTTCAACGCCCAACTGCTGCTTCTCCTGGGCGTTCAACGCCCAGCTGTTGCTTCTTTCTGGCGTTGAACGCCAGGAACTCCTTTGTCACTGGGTGTTTTTCTGAACGCCCAGGATGCTGTAAATCTGGCGTTAAATGCCCAGAAGGAGCTTCTTTCTGGCGTTCAACGCCCAGAAGATGCTTCTTTCTGGCGTTTAACGCCCAGATGGCTATCCTTACTGGCGTTCAACGCCCAGTGGATGCTTCTTTTGGGCGTTGAACGCCCAAAACAGACTATTACTGGCATTTTCTTGCTAGTGAGCTCTTTTTCTCTGTTTTGTGTGCAGAATCCTTCTGTAACCCTGTGAACTTATACAATTGACTCTTTACCTTAGTATCAGTGAACTTTATATAAACAAATAAAATCAAGAATAGGGCAAAATGCTTAGAGGAAGTGATGCCCCATGGCTGGGTTGCCTCCCAGCAAGCGCTTCTTTATTTTCTTTAGCTGGACCTTGCTGAGTTTTTAATCTAGCCTCAACCTTTAGCACTCTTGCTCAACATTGCCTTCAAAATAGTGCTTGATTCTCTGTCCATTAATAATGAACTTCTTATCAGAATCAATATCTTGAAGCTCCACATAACCATATCGTGATACACTTGTAATCACATATGGTCCCCTCCACAGGGACTTCAGTTTTTCGGGGAATAGCCTGAGCCTAGAGTTAAATAACAGAACCTTTTGTCCTGGTTCAAAGATTCTAGATGATAGCTTTCTGTCATGCCACTTTTTTTATTTCTCTTTATAAAGCTTGGCATTTTCGAAAGCAGTGAATCTGAATTCCTCTAGCTCATTTAGCTGGAGCAATCTTTTTTCTCCAGCTAATTTGGCATCAAAGTTTAGGAATCTGGTTGCCCAGTAGGCTTTATGTTCCAGTTCCACGGGCAGGTGGCATGCCTTACCATACACAAGTTGGTATGGAGAGGTCCCTATAGGAGTCTTGAATGCTGTTCTGTAAGCCTACAGAGCATCATCCAAGCTTCATGCCCAATCCTTTCTACGGGTACTTACAGTCCGTTCCAGGATTCTTTTTAGTTCTCTGTTAGAGACTTCAGCTTACCCATTTGTCTGTGGATGATATGGAGTCGCCACCTTGTGGCGAATCCCATACCGGACCTTGGCAGAGTAAAGCTATTTGTTGCAGAAGTGAGTGCCCCATCACTGATTAGTACCCTGGGAACACCAAACCTGCTGAATATATGTTTCTAGAGGAACTTCAGCACTATTTTAGTATCATTGGTGGGTGTGGCAATGGCCTTAACCCATTTTGATACATAGTCAACTGCCACCAGAATATAAGTGTTTGAGTATGATGGTGGGAAAGGCCCCAGGAAATCAATACCCCATACATCAAACAACTCGATCTCTAAGATTCCTTGTTGAGGCATGGCGTAACTGTGAGGAAAATTACCAGCTCTCTGGCAACTGTCACAGTTACGTACAAACTCTCGGGAATCTCTATAGAGTGTAGGCCAGTAGAAGCCACATTGGAGGACCTTGGTGGCTGTTCGCTCACCTCCGAAATGACCTCCATATTGTGACCCATGGCAATGCCATAAGATCCTTTGTGCTTCTTCTTTAGGCACACACCTACGGATTATGCCATCTGCACATCTCTTAAAGAGATAGGGTTCATCCCACAAGTAGTACTTTGCATCAGTAATTAATTTTTTCTTTTGTTGCCTGCTGTACTCCTTGGGAATGAACCTTGCAGCTTTGTAGTTTGCAATGTCTGCAAACCATGGTGTTTCCTGAATGGCAAACAAATGCTCATCAGGAAAGGTCTCAGAGATTTCAAGAGAGGGGAATGACGTCCCTTCCATTGGCTCTATCCGGGACAGATGGTCAGCCATTTGGTTCTCTATCCCTTTTCTGTCTCTTATTTCTATATCAAACTCTTGCAGAAGCAACACCCATCTTATGAGTCTGGGTTTTGAATCCTGCTTTGTGAGTAGATATTTAAGAGCAGCATGATCTGTGTACACAATCACTTTTGATCCTACTAAGTATGATCTAAACTTGTCAATGGCATAAACCACCGCAAGCAATTCTTTTTCTGTGGTTGTGTAATTTTTCTGGGCATCATTCAAGACACGGCTAGCATAATAAATGACATGCAGAAGCTTGTCATGCCTCTGCCCCAGTACTACACCAATGGCGTGATCACTGGCATCACACATTAGCTCAAATGGTAATGTCCGGTCTGGTGCAGAAATAACTGGTGCTGTGACCAGCTTGGCTTTCAGCATTTCAAACGCCTGCAGACACTCTGTGTCAAACACGAATAGCGTGTCAGCAGCTAGCAGATTCCTCAGAGGTTTTGCAATTTTTGAAAAATCCTTTATAAACCTCTTATAGAATCCTGCATGCCCCAGAAAGCTTCTAATTGCCTTAACATTGGCAGGTGGTGGTAATTTTTCAATTACCTCTATTTTTACTTGATCCACCTCTATTCCCTTGTTTGAAATTTTATGCCCAAGGACAATCCCTTCAGTCACCATAAAGTGACATTTTTCCCAGTTTAAAACCAGGTTGGTCTCTTGGCATCTTTTCAGAACTAGTTTCAGGTGATCAAGACAGGAGCTGAATGAGTCTCCATATACTGAGAAGTCATCCATGAAGACTTCCAAAATTTTTTTCACCATATCAGAGAAAATAGAGAGCATGCATTTCTGGAAGGTTGCAGGCGCATTACATAGCCCAAATGGCATCCTTCTATAAGCAAACACTCCAGATGGACATGTGAATGCTGTTTTCTCTTGATCATGGGGATCTACTGCAATCTGGTTATAGCCTGAGTAGCCATCTAAAAAGCAGTAATAATCATGACCTGCCAGTCTTTCTAGCATCTGGTCTATGAATGGTAAAGGAAAATGATCCTTTCTGGTGGCTGTATTGAGCCTTCTGTAGTCAATACACATGCGCCACCCTGTAACTGTTCTTGTAGGAACTAGTTCATTCTTTTCATTATGAACCACTGTCATGCCTCCCTTTTTGGGGATAACTTGGACAGGGCTCATCCAGGGGCTGTCAGAAATAGGATAAATAATCCCAGCCTCCAGTAATTTAGTGACCTCTTTCTGCACCACTTCCTTCATGGCTGGATTTAGCCGCCTCTGTGGTTGAACCACTGGTTTAGCATTATCCTCCAATAAGATTTTGTGCATGCATCTAGCTGGGCTTTTGCCCTTAAGGTCACCTCTGGACCACCCAAGAGCTGTCTTGTTTGTCCTTAGCACTTGAATAAGTGCTTCCTCTTCCTGTGGATTTAAAGCAGAGCTTATAATCACTGGAAAAGTGTCACCTTCTCCAAGAAATACATATTTCAGGGATGGTGGTAATGGTTTGAGCTCGGGTTTAGGAGGTTTTTCCTCTTCCAGAGGAAATTTCAGAGGCTCTTTCATTTCCTCTGAATCCTCCAAATCAGGCTGAACATCTTTAAAGATGTCTTCCAACTCTGATTCGAGACTCACAGCCATGTTGATCTCTTCTACCAAAGAGTCAATAAGATCAACTTTCATGCAGTCTTTTGATGTGTCTGGATGCTGCATGGCTTTGACAGCATTCAACTTAAACTCATCATCATTGACTCTCAGGGTTATTTCCCCCTGTTGGACATCAATGAGAGTTCGTCCAGTTGCTAGGAAGGGTCTTCCTAGAATGAGAGTAGCACTCTTGTGCTCCTCCATTTCCAGCACTACAAAGTCAGTGGGAAAGGCGAATGGCCCAACTCTGACAATCATGTCTTCAATCACACCTGATGGGTATTTAATGGAGCCATCAGCAAGTTGGAGACATATCCGGGTTGGTTTAACTTCTTCAGTTAAACCAAGCTTTCTGATAGTGGATGCAGGTATTAGGTTGATGCTTGCCCCAAGATCACATAAAGCTGTCTTGGTGCAATTACCTTCTAATGTGCATGGTATCAGAAAACTCCCAGGGTCTTTAAGCTTTTCAGGAAAGCTTTTCAGAATAACTGTACTGCATTCTTCAGTGAGGAGAACTCTTTCAGTTTTTCTCCAATCCTTCTTATGACTCAAGATCTCTTTCATGAACTTGGCATAAGAAGGTATTTGCTCAAGTGCCTCTGCAAATGGAATCTTTATTTCAAGAGTCCTGAGATAATCTGCAAAGCGAGCAAATTACTTATCCTGCTCCTCTTGGCGGAGTTTTTGAGGATAAGGTATCTTGGCTTTATATTCCTCAACCTTAGTTGCTGTAGGTTTATTTCCTACAAAAGTGGTTGAAGAAGCCTTTTTAGATGGGTTGTCATCAGCACTTGTGTGTGTCTGATCCTTCACTGGCAATTGAGTGCCAGAGTTAGAAGCTGGAGTGACGTTAGACGCCATCTCCTTATCTGTTCCTGGCGTCTGAACGCCAGAACTGTGCTTCTTTTGGGCGTTCAACGCCAGATCCTTGCTTGTTTCTGGCGTTGAACGCCAGTCCTGAGCATGGTCTGGGCGTTCAGCGCCAGCCTTCCACCCAATTTCTGGCGTTTTAGCGCTAGAATTATATTTCCCTGGGCTCTTACTGTCCTCAGGTGGATTTTGGGTGGTTTGCTCATTTCTTGGCTTCTTGCTGCCTTGAAGTGGGGTATTTAATGTCTTCCCACTTCTTAATTGAACTGCTTGGCATTCTTCTGTTATTTGTTTTGACAGCTGCTGCTTTGTTTGCTTCAATT
Source organism: Arachis hypogaea (assembly GCF_003086295.3). Taxonomy (NCBI): domain Eukaryota; kingdom Viridiplantae; phylum Streptophyta; class Magnoliopsida; order Fabales; family Fabaceae; genus Arachis; species Arachis hypogaea. The sequence continues at coordinate 62,282,772 of NC_092047.1, forward strand.
GTTCTTCCATATTTATGTTAGCCATCCTTGTCTCTTGTAGTCTATGCTTGAATTCGGCTAACTGCTTTGTTAGAAAGTCCAGTTGCTGATTGAATCCAGCAGCTTGTTTTACAGGACTGAGTTCAGCAGTTACTGTTTTAACCTCTTCTTTCATGGAAGGGTCACTGCTTAGGTATAGATGCTGATTTCTGGAAACTGTATTAATGAGCTCTTGAGCTTCTTCAATTATCTTTCTCATGTGGATAGATCCACCAGCTGAGTAGTCTAGAGAGATTTGAGCTCTTTCTGTAAGCCCATAATAGAAGATGTCTAACTAAACCCACTCTGAAAACATTTCAGAGGGGCATTTTCGTAGCATCTCTCTGTATCTCTCCCAGGCATCATAAAGAGATTCATTATCCCCTTGTTTAAAGCCTTGGATGTCCAGCCTTAGCTGTGTCATCCGTTTTGGAGGAAAGTATTGGCTCAGGAATTTTTCTGTCAGCTGTTTCCATGTCCTTATGCTAGCCTTAGGTTGGTTATTTAACCACCTTTTAGCTTGGTCTTTTACAGCAAATGGAAACAGTAATAATCTGTAGACATCCTGATCTACTTCCTTATCATGTACTGTGTCAGCAATCTGTAAAAATTGTGCCAGAAACTCTGTAGGTTCTTCTTGTGGAAGACCGGAATACTGGCAACTTTGCTGCACCATGATAATGAGCTGAGGATTCAACTCAAAGCTACTGACTCCAATGGAGGGTTTGCAGATACTACTCCCATATGAAGTAGTAGAGGGGTTAGCATATGACCCCAGAGTCCTCCTGGACTGTTCATTTCCGCTTAGGTCCATGATGGAGAAAGGGAGATGATGTAAAATAGAAGAAAATATTTTTATTTATTTAATTATTTATTTATTTCGAAAACAAAATAAATTAAAATAAAATAAATAAAAATAGGTGAAGATGTTCGAAAAAAATGAGGAGAGAGAAAGTGGTTAGGAAGTTTTGAAAAGGATATGATGATTTTTGAAAAAGGTTTTAAATTTTGAAAAAAAATCTGAATTTTAAAGGTAAATTTCGAAAATTTGCTTTAAAATAGAGAGAAAAGATATTTTTGGATTTAAAGAGGAGAGAGAAAAACAATAAGATAGTACAAGATTTAAAATTTTTAGATCTAATGCTCCTTGTTTTCGAAAATTTTGGAGGAAAAACACCAAGGAACACCAAACTTAAAAATTTTAAGATCAAGACACAAGGAAACTCAAGAACACTTTGAAGACTCACAAGAACACAAAAACATGAAGAAAGAACACCAAACTTAAAAGTTTTAGAAAACCAAACTAAAATTTTCGAAAAACAAAGAAAAATCAACAAGAAAACACCAAACTTAAAGTTTGGCACAAGATTTATTCAAAGAAAAATTATTTTTGAAAAATATTTTAAAAATAGGCTAGCCAATTACTAAGAACATAAGCACCACGCTCTAGCTAATTGAGCTATAAGTTTAAAGTGTTTTAACAAGGTATAAATAATAAAAGACTGTAAACCAAAAAGAAAAATTTTTCCTAATCTAAGCAACAAAATAAACCGTCAGTTGTCAAAACTCAAACAATCCCCGGCAACGGCGCCAAAAACTTGGTGCACGAATTGTAAATCACACTTTTTACAACTCGTACCACTAACCAGCAAGTGCACTGGGTCGTCCAAGTAATACCTTACGTGAGTAAGGGTCGATCCCACGGAGATTGTTGGCTTGAAGCAATCTATGGTTATCTTGTAACTCTTAGTCAGGAAAACAATAAAATAATTCACTTATCAAATTTGATTGCAAGGAATAAAAGGGCAGAACACAAATTACACTTGTATGCAATGATGGAGAAAATGTTGGAGTTTTGGAGATGCTTTGTCTTCTGAAATTCTGCTTTCCTCTGTTTTCTGATTCACGCACGCACGTCCTCCTATGGCAAGCTGTGTGTTGGTGGATCACCGTTGTCAATGGCTACCATCCATCCTTCCAATGAAAAGGGTCCAGATGCGCTGTCACCGCACGGCTAATCGTCTGCAGGTTCTTAATCATACCGGAATAGGATTTACTATCCTTTTGCGTCTGTCACTACGCCCAGCACTCGCGAGTTTGAAGCTCGTCACAGTCATTCAATCCCTGAATCCTACTCGGAATACCACAGACAAGGTTTAGACTTTCCGGATTCTCTTGAATGCTGCCATCAATCTAGCTTATACCACGAAGATTCGGATTAAGAGTTCTAAGAGATATTCATTCATTCTATGGTGGAACGTAAGTGGTTGTCAGGCACGCGTTTGTGGAGAAATGATGATGATTGTCACGTTCATCACATTCATATTGAAGTGCGAATGGATATCTTAGATAGGAACATGCATGTTTGAATAGAAAACAGAGATACTTGCATTAATTCATCGAGACACAGCAGAGCTCCTCACCCCCAACAATGGAGTTTAGAGACTCATGCCGTCAAAAGGTACAAAGTTCAGATCTAAAATGTCATGAGATACAAGACAAGTCTCTAAAAGTTGTTTAAATACTAGACTAGTAAACTAGGTTTACAGAAAATGAGTAAACTAAGATGGATAGTATAGAAATCCACTTCTGGGGCCCACTTGGTGTGTGCTGGGGCTGAGACTTAAGCTAATCACGTGCATAGGGCTGTTTTGGGCGTTCAACGCCAGCTTTGGATCCTTTTCTGGCGTTGAACTCCAACTTGTAACTTGTTTCTGGTGCTGGACGCCAGACTGCAACATGGAACTGGCGTTGAACGCCAGTTTACGTCGTCTATCCTTGAGCAAAGTATGGACTATTATATAATGCTGGAAAGCCCTGGATGTCTACTTTCCAACGCAATTGGAAGTGCGCCATTTGGAGTCCTGTAGCTCCAGAAAATCCATTCCGAGTGCAGGGAGGTCAGAATCCAACAGCATCAGCAGTCCTTTTTCAGCCTGAATCAGATTTCTGCTAAGCTCCCTCAATTTTAGCCAGAAAATACCTGAAATTACAGAAAAACACACAAACTCATAGTAAAGTCCAGAAATATAAATTTTTCCTAGAAACTACTGAAAATAAACTAAAAACTAACTAAAACACACTAAAAACTATATGAAATTAACCCCAAAAAGCGTATAAAATATCCGCTCATCAGGTTCGCATGACAGGGGGTTTATGGATTTTGAATCCATGTGATCGTGTGGGGCACGCGGTCGCGTGGCTGGGGTGAAATGGGGGTCGACGCGATCGCATGAGTGATGCGATTGCATGGAATGGGTAAACAATGAAGGACGCGATCGCGCGAGGCATGCGATTGCGTCGCTGGAAATCGTGCGAAACGCACAATTCCAGCGTCGTTCCAGCGCAACTCTCTGTCTCCTTTGGGGTGTTGTGCAATCATCGCGTCGCTCACGCTGTCGCGTGGGATTGGTGTTGTGCAAGTGACGCGACCGCGTCAGGGACGCGATCGCGTCGGCCATTTTGTGCGAAACGCACAACAGCCGCACGATTCCAGCCCAAATTTCTAGATGTTGGATCCTTACGTCAATTTCCAGGTTACGCGGCCGCGTGAATGACGCGGACGCGTGGGAAGTGTTTTTTGCAACTGACGCGATTGCATGAGTGATGCGGTCGCGTCGCACGCCCTTTTCTTTTTTTTCTCTTTTTTTTTATATATGCAGGTATGCAATTATGCAGTATGCAATGCAAATGAATAATATTCAGGTTCAATTGAAAAGGAAAACAAAAATAAATAACACGAAACAAAAATTGAAAAAGAAACGACCATACCATGGTGGGTTGTCTCCCACCTAGCACTTTTAGTTAAAGTCCTTAAGTTGGACATTAGATGAGCTTCCTGTTATGGTGGCTTGTGCTTGAATTCATCCAGAAATCTCCACCAATGCTTGGAATGCCAATAGCCTCCAGGGTCGTAAACTAGCCATGTAAAGCTTCTGAGCAGCTTCAAATAGATTCTCAGGCTCCCGGGGTGACGAATGTCAGAATAGATTCCAAGATCCCAAACTTTGCTTTTAAATCCGCCTTCGTCTTGATCTATATTTTTCCATCCGGGCGGTTTAAAAATTAAATTCTCACCAAGATGACCAAATATTTTCCGAGATCCATTCGATTGATCACGATGCCAATCCGTGCACTTCGAGTTGAAGCGTGGAACCATATTGAACCTTATGCACCAGCTCTGAGTGCGAGCCATTTCCCTCTTACTCTTAAAGCCGCAGAGAGCTCTAAGCTGGCCATCTGTTTCAAGCAAACCATATACAAGTGGGAAAATAAAGCTAAAGGTTAAGGATTGTACCCATTTGAAGCTTGTATTGGGTGGTAATGGCCTTGGGATAGGTGTTTCCAGTGGTTCTGTGAGTTCTACTCCCTTGTGATCATCTGTGAATTCCTCCACTTCCTTGAAAAATTCTTCAAATGCATCTGTGTCCTAATCAGAGTCTCCTATGTCTTCCTCATCACTCAAGTCATAAACCGGAGGTTGAGAGAAATCTACCTCCGTATCATCTTCATATTCACTTGGGGAAGATTCTTCAATCTCAGAGAATTCACTTGCTGATGCAAGTTCCTTACTGGGAGAACTTGACTTGAGATTATCATCATCAAGGAAACTTGCTTCTTAGATTATTCCGCCTAGTTCTTCATAAAATACTTGCTTTGGGAGTTGTGCACTATCCTCCTTAGCATCAATTGTAATGTTCTTGACAGAATTTTCCATAACTCTGGATTCCCATGGAAGTTTAGCGTCTCCTAAGTCTTCAACCAACTCTTCTTCTTTTACAATGACAGCTTCCTCTACTTATTCCAGTACGAAGTCATGCCCTGTTCTGCCCACTGGAGTTTCTAGTATCTCCTTCATGCTACGTTCTTCTGTAGATTGTCCACATGGGACTGTGGGAGGTCCTTGAATGTTCGAACGTCTAGAAGATAATCGACTGACTGCTTGCTCCAGTTGATGAAGGGTTGTTTGAAGTTGATCTCCTATTTCCTTGAGGCGAACCTCTGATTCTTGGGGTGATAGATTTGGACGTGGTACATGGGGAAGTGGTGGTGTTTGGGAGTAACTGGATTGGAATTGGGGTAAATGAGGATCATATGGTGGTGAATGGTAAAAAGAAGCTTGTGAGTGTGGTGGTTCAAAGTTACGTTGAGAGGATGGTCTATAAGCACAGGGTGGGGCTTGTAGGTAACTACAAGGTTGTCCACCATGTCTATTGGCTTGGTATGCATTGTAGAATGGTCTTTGTCCATGATATCTTGGAGGGTGTTGTTGCCTAAAGGGTTGATCAGATCCTCTTAGCTCCATCTATCTTTGATTGCTCTGACCTTGATGCATGTTCCTGTTATAACTTTCATTCCTTTCAACAATATTAGAACCAAACTCAAAGCGAGAGGGTGAGAATTAATAGTAACTAATGCAAATAAAGGGAGAAAATAAAGACAAATAAACAAGTAAAAGAAAAATATTTACAATAACCAATAATAAGGCACACGATTGCAGTTTCCCGGCAACGGCGCCATTTTGAAGAACTGGAGATTGATGGTTTAGAAGTTATAGTAAACTCTCGTTGCAAGTATAGTTACTAAACCAAGCAATCAACCTTTCTTACAAACGTTTTGGTTGTCACAAGTAACAAACCCCTAAATAAATTGATAACCGAAGTATTTAAACCTCGGGTCGTATTCTCAAGGAACGACAGGGAAGTATGTTCTTATTATTGGTTATGAAGATTGTAAATTGGGGTTTTTAAGATGAGGAACAAGTAATTTAAAGTGCAATCAAAATAAGTAAAAGACTGTGAAATAAATAAATAACTGTAAAACACACTTTTGGCAAGGTATGAGAAATTGGAAGTCCTATCCTAGTTATCCTTATCAATGATGATGAAAATTGAATCTTAATTCCACTTAGTTAGCCTTTACTAAAAGTAGAGAAAGGTCAGGTGACTAATTAGTTTGATCTTCAAATCCTAGTTAATCCCTAAGGAAAGATTGGGATTATTGAAGTTCAATTCAATTAGCAAAGATAACAATTATCAATCATGTTTGAGTTTGATAACTCCTGAGTTACTGATTTCTTAACCAAGACCAAAAAGGGAAAAAGTAAATCTACTAGAATAAAAATGTCTTCAGATTAGAAACAACAGTAACATAAATAAAGGACAGCAATAATAAACTGAAATACCTCAAATAACATTAATTCAAAGAATAATCTGTAACATAGAAGAATTCATAAACTAAAATCGAGAAAACAAGTAATAAAAAGGAATATTGAACCTGATAAAAAGAGATAATCCTGAAAGCGAATAAAATCCTAAATCTAAATCCTAATCCTAAAGAGAGAGGAGAGAACCTCTCTCAAAACTAAATCTATGCCATTCCCCACTTCATAACTCTGATCTATGCCTTCTGGACTTGGATTTGGGCCAAAAAAGGCTTCAGAAAACGCTGGGAGCGTTTTCTGTAATTTCTGGTGCGTGGCCTCTATCACGCGGCCGCGTAGGTCACGCGGTCGCGTCATTTAGAGTTTTCCTTGTCATGCGGTCGCTTCAGTCATGCGTCCGCGCCATACCCGTTTCGCTTAAGGCGCACGATCGCGCCAAGCTCGCGGTCGCGTCACTGCCATTTCGCGCTGGCATGCGGCCGCATCGTCCATGCGATTGCGTCGCTGCCAGTTTCTTCAAAAACTCCGTTTTATGCTTTCCTTCCATTTTTGTATGTTTCCTTTCCATCCTTTAAGTCATTCCTGCCTTAGAAGATCTGAAACTACTCAACACACGAATCACGACATCGAATGGAAATAAAGGGTAATTAAAATAATTACTTTTAAAGCATAGGAAACATGTTTTTTACATACATCACAAAATAAGGAAGGGAAAGTAAAACCATGCAAGTTATAAGAATAAGTGAGTGAAGGATTGAATAATTCACTTAAATTAGGCACAAAATATATCATAAAATATGGGTTTATCAGCCTCTCTCTCTAGAAAACTACATCTAAAATCTAAAATTATGTGAATGAATGTTGTATCCCTGATTTCTCCACTCTGCAGCCTCTAATATGTGTTTTCGGGTTTAGAACTAGGCCAAAAACGGATCCCAAAATCGCCCCCAGCGTCTTCTGCGATTTTTGCACGTGGTGCACGTCACGCGTACATGTCAGTCACGCTTTTCACAACTCTGGTACAACTAACCAGGAAGTACACTGGGTCGTCCAAGAAATAAAACCTTATGCGAGTAAGGGTCGATCCCACGGAGATTGCCAGCTTGAAGTAAGCTATGGTCATCCTGTAAATCTTAGTCAGGCGGATTCAATTGGTTGTGAGTTTTAATAATTGAAAGATAAATAAAACGTAAATTAAAATAAAGATACTTATGTACTTCATTGATGGGAATTTCAGATAAGCGTTTTGAGATGCTTTGTTGCTTCTGAACCTCTGCTTTCTTATTGTCTTCATCCAATAGGAGAGTGGCATGAGGTTTATACTAGACCCCAAGTTACACAGAGCCTTCTCAAAGGTCATGGTGCCTATGGTACAAGGTATTAAGAACCTTCCGGGATCTGGTTTCTTCTGAGGTAATTTCTGCTGAACCAAGGCATTCAGTTCATTGATGAGCAATGGAGGTTCATCCTCCCAAGTCTCATCACCAAATAACATGGCATTCAGCTTCATGATTGCTTCTAGATACTGAGCAACTTGCTCTTCAACAATATCTTCATCCTCTTCAGAGGAAGAATACTCATCAGGGTTCATGAATGGCAACAGTAAGTTCAGTGCAATCTCTATGGTCTCTGTATGAGCCTCAGATTTCTTTGGTTCTTCATTAGGGAACTCCTTAGTGGTCAGTGGATGTCCATTGAGGTCTTCCTCACTGGAAATCACTGCCTTTTTACTCTCTCCAAGTTCGGCCACTTTGGAAATAGTTATGGCCTTGCACTCTATTTTGGGATTCTCTTCTGTACTGCTTGGGAGAGTACTAGGAGGAGTTTCAGTAACTCTTTTACTCAGCTGACGCACTTGTGACTCCAGATTTCTAATGGAGGACCCTGTTTTAGTCATGAAACTGAGAGTGGTCTTGGATAGATCAGAGACTATTGTTGCTAAGTCAAAGAGGCTCTGCCTAGAATTCTCTGTCGGTTGCTGAGAAGATGAGGGAAAAGGCTTGCTATTGCCAACCCAAATTTTCCCACCATTATTATTATTGAAGCCTTGTTGAGGCTTCTGTTGATCCTTCCATGAGAAATTTGGATGATTTTTCCATGAAAGATTATAGGTGTTTCCATGGGATTCTCCCATATAATTCACCTCTTCCATTGCAAGATTCTCAGGATCATAAGCTTCTCCTTCAAAGGAGGCTTCTTTAGTACTGCCGGATGCAGCTTGTATTCCAGTCAGATTCTGAGAAATTATATTGACTTGCTGAGTCAATATTTTATTCTGAGCCAATATGGCATTCAGAGTATCAATCTCAAGAACTCCTTTCTTCTGAGTCATCCCATTATTTACAGGATTTCTTTCAGAAGTATACATGAACTGGTTATTTGCAACCATTTCAATGAGTTCCTGGGCTTCTGCAGGTGTTTTCTTTAGATGAAGAGATCCACCAGCAGAGTGGTCCAATGACATCTTGGACAATTCAGACAGACCATCATAGAATATTCCTAAGATGCTCCATTCTGAAAGCATGTCAGAAGGACACCTTCTGATCAATTGGTTGTATCTTTCCCAAGCTTCATAGAGGGATTCACCTTCCTTCTGTCTGAAGGTTTGGACTTCCACTCTAAGCTTGCTCATCTTTTGAGGTGGAAAGAATTTGGCCAAGAAACCATTGACCAACTTTTCCCAAGAGTTCAGGCTTTCTCTAGGTTGTGAGTCCAACCATATCCTAGCTCTGTCTCTTACAGCAAAGGGGAAAAGCATAAGTCTGTAGACCTCAGGATCAACCCCATTGGTCTTAACAGTGTCACAGATTTGCAAGAATTCAGCTAAGAACTGATGAGGATCTTCCAATGGAAGTCCATGAAACTTGCAATTCTGCTGCATTAGAGAAACTAATTGAGGCTTAAGCTCAAAGTTGTTTGCTCCAATTGCAGGAATTGAGATGCTTCTTCCATAGAAGTTGGAAGTTGGTGTAGTAAAGTCACCAAGCATCTTCTTTGCATCTCCACCATTGCTCTCAGGTTCGGCTGTCATGTCTGCCTCTTTTTTGAAATTTGCTGTAAGGTCCTCTCTGGAGTGTTGTGCTTTAGCTTCTCTTAGCTTCCTCTTCAGAGTCCTTTCAGGTTCAGGATCAGCTTCAACAAGAATATCTTTATCCCTGTTCCTGCTCATATGAAAAAGAAGAGAACAAAGAGAGAAGAGGAACCCTCTATGTCACAGTATAGAGATTCCTTTATGTGTTAGAGGAAAAGAAGAATAGAAGAATGAGGTAGAGAGAATAAGAAGAATTCGAACACAGAGAGAGGGAGAGGGTTCGAATTATTAGATGAGAAGTGTTAGTAAATAAATAAAATAAATAGAAAGAGATGAGAGAGAGAGTATTTGAATTTTAAGAAGAGGGAAAAGAAAAATATTTTTGTTTTTATTTTAATTATTTAGTTAGTGTTCGAAAATTTGAAAAAGAAATACAAGAAAATTAAAAACTAAAACAATTAGTTAATTAAAAAGATTTTTGAAAAAGTGGTTAGTGATTTTCGAAAATTAGAAGTGGAAAAGTAGTTAGGTTGTTTTGAAAAAGATAAGAAATAGTAAACTTTTTAAAATTAAAACAAACAAGTCAAGTAGTTAGTTGAAAAATATTTGAAAATAAATTTTGAAAAGATAAGAAGTTAGAAAAAGATTTTGAAATTAAAATTTTAAAAAGATATGATTGAAATTTATTTTGAAAAAGAATTGAAAAAGAAATTAAAATGATTTGATTTTTAAAATTAAAGTTGATGACTTGACTAACAAGAAACTAAAAGATATGATTCTAGAATTTAAAGATTGAACCTTTCTTAACAAGAAAGTAACAAACTTGAAATTTTTGAATCAAAACATTAATTGTTAGCATGGATTTTCGAAAATATGAAATAAAATTAAAAAAAAGATTTTGAAAAATTAGTTTTAAAATTTTCGAAAACATTAAAAGAAAAATGAAAAAGATTTTGAAAAATTTTAAGAGTGAAATTCGAAAATCATAAAAAAATGAAAAAGAATTGATTTTGAAAAAGATTTTAAAGGATAAAGTTTTTAAATTGAAATTTTTGACTTGACTAACAAGAAACAACTAAATTTTAAAAATTTTTGACCAAGTCAATTCAAAATTTCGAAAATTATGAGAAGAATAAGGAAAAGATATTTTTTTTTTTACTTTTGAATTTTTAATGAGGAAAGAGAAAAACAAAAAAATAAAACAAAACATAAAAATTTAAGATCAAAACAAATAATGCATGCAAGAACACTTTGAATGTCAAGATGAACACCAAGAACACTTTGAAGATCATGATGAACATCAAGAACATATTTTTTTAAAATTTTTAAGAAAAGAAAGACATGTAAGACACCAAACTTAAGAACTTTTGTACCAGGGACACTAACAATTTGAAAATGCATATGAAAAACAAGAAAATGTAAAGATCAAACAAAGAAAATCATCAAGAACAACTTGAAGATCATGAAGAACATAACGCATGAATTTTTGAAAATTTAAAAAAAATTAAATAAAAAAAATACAGTTGACACCAAACTTAAAATTTGACACAAGACTTAAACAAGAAACACAAATTTTTTTTTTTTTGGTTTTTATGATTTTATTAAACTTTTTGTATTTTTTTCGAAATTATTTTGGAAAAAAATAAAGAAACTCAAAATTTTTAATAAGAATTCCAGGATTTATGCAATGTTAGTCTACAGTTTCGGTCCAAAAGAATTAGACATGGCCAAATGACCAGCCAAGCTTTAGCACAGAATTATAAATGAGAATCCAAAGACTCCTCGAATAGCTGCAATGATAAGTGGAAGCTTCGGTCCAAAAGAATTAGACATGGCTTAATAGCCAGCCAAGCTTCAACATATCATCTTGGAGCTCTAAGGTGGAATTCATTCTTAAAATTTTTGAAGAACATTTTTTTTTCGAAAACTTTTTTTTTTGAAATATTTTTAAAAACTTTTTGAAAAGAAAATAAAGGCTGAAACAAGAAAGAAGGTTACCTAATCTAAGTAACAAGATGAACCGTCAGTTGTCCAAACTCGAACAATCCCCAGCAACGGCGCCATAAACTTGGTGCACAAAATTGTGATCACACTTTTCACAACTCCGGTACAACTAACCAGCAAGTGCACTGGGTCATCCAAGTAATAAAACCTTACGCGAGTAAGGGTCGATCCCACGGAGATTGCCGGCTTGAAGCAAGCTATGGTTATCCTGTAAATCTTAGTCAGCCAAATTCAATTGGTTATGAGTTTTGATAATTGAAAGATAAATAAAACGTAAATTAAAATAAAGATACTTATGTAATTCATTGGTGGGAATTTCAGATAAGTGTTTGGAGATGCTTTGTTGCTTCTGAACCTCTACTTTTCTATTGTCTTCATTCAATCATGCGTGTGGTACACGAAATCGTGATCTCAACACTTCTTCACAGTTCCGCGTAACTAACCAGCAAGTGCACTGGGTCGTCCAAGTAATAAGCCTTACGTGAGTAAGGGTCGATCCCACAGAGATTATCGGCTTGAAGCAAGCTATGGTCATCCTTGTAAATCTCAGTCAGGCAGATTCAAATGGTTATGAAGTTTTGATAATTAAAATATAAATGAAACATAAAATAAAATAAAGCTACTTATGTAATTCACTGGTGGGAATTTCAGATAAGCGTATGGAGATGCTTTGTTGCTTCTGAACCTCTGCTTTCCTATTGCCTTCTTCCAACCATGTGTTACCTCCTTCCATGGCAAGTTGTAAGATCCTCTCAGTGAAAATGGTCCTCTACGATTTCTGCATGGCTAAACAACTGTCGGATTTCTCGTCTCGGATGAAAAATACCAGGTACAGCTACCGCATGGCTAATCATCTGTCAGTTCCCGCTAGCGTCAGAATAGAATTCATTGATCCTTTTGCACACTGTCACTTGCACCCAACATTCGCAGGTTTGAAGCTCTTTACAGTCATCCCCTCTTGGATCCTACTCGGAATACCACAAACAAGGTTTAGACTTTCCGGATCCCAAGAATGGCTGCCAATAATTCTAGCCTATACCACGAAGATACTAATCTCACGGACTCGGTCCGTGTATTAGATATCCAAGAGAGTATACTCCAGCTGTTGTCTAATGACTACGTTGAACATCATGTAGACCACTTTGTGGTTGTCAGGCACGCGATCTTGGCTAAGCGAGTAACGAAGATTGGGTGATTGTCACGGGTCACCCCTTCATTCTGACTTAACTGAATTAAGTACGAGATTATATCTTGGAGAAGAAGTAGGCGTGAATTGAAGGAAAAATAGAAGTAATTGCATTAATTCATGAAGAACAGCAGAGCTCCACACCTTAATCTATGGGGTGTAGAAACTCCACCGTAGAAAATACATAAGTGAAAAAGGTCTAGGCATGGCCGTGAGGCCAGCCTCCAAACGTGTGCAACAGGTTCCAAAGATGGTCAAAAGACTCTTAAATAAATCTCCAAAAAAAGTTTTTATACTAGACTAGTAACCTAGGGTTACAGAAAATGAGTAACTAAATGCAGATAGTGCAGAAATCCACTTCTGGGGTCCACTTGGTGTGTGCTTGGGCTAAGCATTGAAGCTTTTTTGTGCATAGGCTATTCCTGGAGTTAAACGCCAGCTTTGGTGCCAGTTTGGGCGTTTAACTCCAATTCTGGTGCCAGTTTGGGCGTTTTACGCCAAGATGTTTTAGGCTGACTTTGATTACCAGTTTGGGCCATCAAATCTCGAGCAAAGTATAGACTATTATATATTGCTGGAAAGCCCAGGATGTTTACTTTTCAACGCAATTGAGAGTGCACCGTTTGGTTTTTGTAGCTCCAGAAAATCCACTTCGAGTGCAGGGAGTTCAGAATCCAACAGCATCTGCAGTCCTTTTTCAGCCTCTGAATCAGATTTTTGCTCAGGTCCCTCAATTTCAGCCAGAAAATACCTGAAATTACAGAAAAACACACAAACTCATAGTAAATTCCAGAAATGTGATTTTTGAATAAAAACTAATAAAAATATAATAAAAAGTAACTAAAACATACTAAAAACTAAGTAAAAACAATGCCAAAAAGGGTATAAATTATCCGCTCATCACAACAGCAAACTTAAATTGTTGCTTGTCTCCAAGCAACTAAAAACAACATAGGATAAAAAGAAGAGAAAATACAATGAATTCCAAACTTATCAATGAAAATTAGTTTTAATTAGATGAGCGGGACTTGTAGACTTTTTGCTTCCTAACAGTTTTGGCATCTCACTTTATCCTTTGAAGTTCAGAATGATTGGCATCTATGGGAACTCAGAATTCAGATAGTGTTATTGATTCTCTTAGTTTAGTATGTTGATTCTTGAACACAGCTACTTTATGAGTCTTGGCCGTGACCCTAAGCATTTTGTTTTCCAGTATTACCACCGGATAAAAAAATGCCACAAACACATAACTGGGTGAACCTTTTCAGATTGTGACTCAGCTTTGCTAGAGTCCCCAGTTAGAGGTGTCCAGAGCTCTTAAGCACACTCTTTTTGCTTTGGACCACGACTTTAACCGCTCAGTCTCAAGCTTTTCACTTGACACCTTCATGCCACAAGCACATGGTTAGGGACAGCTTGATTTAGCCGCTTAGGCCAGGATTTTATTCCTGTGGGCCCTCCTATCCATTAATGCTCAAAGCCTTGGATCCTTTTTACCCTTGCCTTTTGGTTTAAAGGGCTATTGGCTTTTTCTGCTTGCTTTCTCTTTCTCTTTCTCTTTTTTTTTTCACAAATTTTTTTTGCCATATTTTTTTTCTGCAAGCTTTTCACTGCTTTTTCTTGCTTCAAGAATCAATTTTATGATTTTTCAGATTATCAATAACATTTCTCCTTTTTCATTATTCTTTCAAGAGCCAACAATTTTAACATTCATAAACAACAAATTCAAAAATATGCACTGTTCAAGCATTCATTCAGAAAATAAATAGTATTGCCACCACATCAAAATAATTAAACTAATTTCAAGATAGAATTCGAAATCATGCATTTCTAGTTCTTTTGCAATTAAAAATATTTTTCATTTAAGAAAGGTAATGGATTTATAGGACATTCATAGCTTTAAGGCATAGACACTAGACACTAATGATCATGTAATAAAGACACAAACATAGATAAAACATAAAACATAATTTTTGAAAAACAGAAAAATAAGAGCAAGAAAATTAAAGAACGGGTCCACCTTAGTGATGGCGGCTAGTTCTTCCTCTTGAAGATCTTATGGAGTGCTTGAGCTCCTTTATGTCTCTTCCTTGCCTTTGTTGCTCCTCCCTCATGGCCTTTTGGTCCTCTCTAATTTCATGGAGGAGGATGGAATGCTCTTGGTGCTCCATCCTTAGTTGTCCCATGTTAGAATTCAATTCTCCTAAGGAGGTGTTGATTTTCTCCCAATAGTTTTATGGAGGAAAATGCATCCCTTAAGGTATCTCAGGGATTTCATGATGAGGAACTTCCTCATGCTCTTGTTGAGGTCCATGAGTGGGCTCTCTTGTTTGCTCCATCTTTTTCTTAGTGATTAGCTTGTCTCCTTCAATGAGGGTGTCTCCCTCTATGGCAATTCCAGCTGAATTGCATAGGGTACAAAGATCCCTAGTTTCTCCATTACAAAGAGTGGCATGAGGTTTGTACTTGACCCAAGGTCACACAGAGCCTTATTAAAGGTCACGGTGGCTATGATGCAAGGTATTAAGAACTTCCCGGGATCCAGTTTCTTCTGAGGTAATTTCTGTTGAGCCAAGGTATTCAGTTCATTAATGAGCAATGGAGGTTCATCCTCCCAAGTCTCATTACCAAATAACTTGGCATTCAGCTTCATGATTGCTCCTAGATACTGAGCAACTTGCTCTTCAACAATGTCTTCATCCTCTTCAGAGGAAGAATACTCATCAGAGCTCATGAATGGCAACAGTAAGCTCAGTGGAATCTCTATGGTCTCTATATGAGCCTCAGATTCCTTTGGTTCCTTATTAGGGAACTCCTCAGTGGCCAGTGGACGTCCATTGAGGTCTTCCTCACTGGAATTCACTGCCTCTTCTTCCTCACTAGGTTCGGCCATGTTGGTTATATTTATGGCCTTGCACTCTCTCTTTGGATTCTCTTCTGTATTGCTTAGGAGAGTACTAGGAGGGGTTTCAGTCACTCTTTTACTGAGTTGACCTACTTGTGCCTCCAAATTTCTAATGGAGGACCTTGTTTCAGTCATGAAACTGAGAGTGGTCTTAGATAGATCAGAGACTATGGTTGCTAAGTCAGAGTAGCTCTGCTTAGAATTCTCTGTCTGTTGCTCAGTAGATGATGGAAAAGGCTTGCTATTGCTAAACATATTTCTCCCACCATTATTATTGAAGCCTTGATTAGGCTTCTGTTGATCCTTCCATGAGAAATTAGGATGATTCCTCCATGAAGGGTTATAGGTGTTTCCATAGGATTCTCCCATGTAATTCACCTCTTCCATTGCAGGATTCTCAGGGTCATAGGCTTCTTCTTCAGAGGAAGCTTCCTTAGTATTGCTTGATGCAGCTTGTATTTCAGTCAGACTCTGAGAAATCATATTGACTTGCTGAGTTAATGTTTTGTTCTGAGCCAATATGGCATTCAGAGTATCAATCTCCAGAACTCCTTTCTTCTGAGTCACTGATGAGCGGATAATTTATACGCTTTTTGGCATTATTTTTAGTATGTTTTTAGTAGGATCTAGTTACTTTTAGGGATGTTTTCATTAGTTTTTATGTTAAATTCATATTTTTGGAATTTACTATGAGTTTTTGTGTTTTTCTGTGATTTCAGGTATTTTCTGACTGAAATTGAGGGACTTGAGCAGAAATCAGATTCAGAGGTTGAAGAAGGACTGCTGATGCTGTTGGATTCTGACCTCCCTGCACTCAAAGTGGATTTTCTGGAGCTACAGAACTCGAAATGGCGCGCTTCGAATTGCGTTAAAAAGTAGATATCCAGAGCTTTCCGGAAATATATAATAGTTCATACTTTGGCCAAGAATAGATGACGCAAACTGGCGTTCAACGCCAGCTCTCTGCCCAATTCTGGCGTCCAGCGCCAGAAAAGGATCCAAAACCAGAGTTGAACGCCAGAAATGGCTCAAAACCTGGCGTTCAACTTCACAAATGGCCTCTGCACGTGGAAAGTTAAAGCTCAGCCCAAGCACACACCAAGTGGGCCCCGGAAGTGAATTTATGCATCAATTACTTACTCATGTAAACCCTAGTGACTAGTTTATTATAAATAGGACCTTTTACTATTGTATTAGGCATCTTTGGATGCCTGGTTCTTAGATCAGAGGGGCTGGCTATTCGGCCATGCCTGGACCTTTCACTTATGTATTTTTAACGGTAGAGTTTCTACACTCCATAGATTAAGGTGTGGAGCTCTGCTGTTCCTCAAAGATTAATGCAAAGTACTACTGTTTTCTATTCAATTCATCTTATTTCGCTTCTAAGATATTCATTCGTACTTCAATCTGAATGTGATGAACGTGACAATCATCATCATTCCCTATGAACACGTGCCTAACAACCACTTCCGTTCTACCTTCGACTGAATGAGTATCTCTTAGATCTCCTAACCAGAATCTTCGTGGTGTAAGCTAGAATGATGGCGGCATTCAAGAGAATCCGGAAAGTCTAAACCTTGTCTGTGGTATTCCGAGTAGGATTCAATGAATGAATGACTGTGACGAGCTCCTAACTCGCGATTTCAGGGCGTTAGTGACAGACGCAAAAGGATAGTAAATCCTATTCCAGCATGATCGAGAACCGACAGATGAATAGCCGTGCCGTGACAGGGTGCGTTGACCATTTTCACTGAGAGGATAAGATGAAGCCATTGACAAGGGTGATGCCTCCAGACGATTAGTCGTGCCGTGACAGGGCATTGGATCATTTTCCCGAGAGATGACCGAAAGTAGCCATTGACAGTGGTGATGTATCACATAAAGCCAGCCATGGAAAGGAGTAAGACTGATTGGATGAAGATAGCAGGAAAGCAGAGGTTCAGAAGAATGAAAGCATCTCCATTCGTTTATCTGAAATTCTCACCAATGATTTACATAAGTATTTCTATCCTTATTTTATTAATTATTATTCGAAAACACCATTATCAATTTATATCTGCCTAACTGAGATTTGCAAGGTGACCATAGCTTGCTTCATACCAACAATCTCTGTGGGATTCGACCCTTACTCACGTAAGGTATTACTTGGACGACCCAGTGCACTTTCTGGTTAGTTACACGGAGTTGTGAACCATGGTATTGGCGTCATGTTTTTTTTGGCGCCATTGCCAGGGAAAGAAAGAGCAATGAATTTTACATAATTAAAGTGTAATCACGAGTCCGTGCACCAAGTTTTTGGCGCCGTTGCCGGGGATTGTTCGAGTTTGGACAACTGACGGTTCATCTTGTTGCTCATATTAGGTAATTTTCTTTTTGTTTTCTTTTCAAAGATTTTTCAAAAATATTTCAAAATTTTCTCACTTGTTTTCGAAAAAAAAAAATGTTTTCAAAAATATTATTTTTCTTCAGAATTTTTAAGAATGAATTCTAGTGTTTCATGAAGCATGTTGAAGCCTATCTGGCTGTAAAGCCATACCCAAACTACTTTGGGATTGGCATTCAACTAATCACTCCAGTCCATGTAATTATATGCTAAAGCTTGGCTGGCTATTAAGCCATGCCTGCCCCTTTGATTGGAGCTTTAAGACTAACATGGCGAGATTCCTGGAATTCATATTAAAAATTTTGAAATTCTTATTTTTGTTTTTCAAATAATTTTCGAAAAAAAAAATACAAAAAAAAAATTAGAAAATCATAAAAATCAAAAATATTTTGTGTTTCTTGTTTGAGTCTTGAGTCATGTTATAAGTTTGGTGTCAATTGCATGTGCATCTTGCATTTTTTGAAAATTTCATGCATTCATAGTGTTCTTCATGATCTTCAAGTTATTCTTTGTCAGTCTTCTTGTTTGATCTTGATGTTTTCCTTGTTTTGTGTCTTTTCTTGTTTTACATGTACATTTTTTATTTATTAGAGTCTAAACATGAAAGATTTCTAAGTTTGGTGTCTTGCATGTTTTCTTTGCATTAAAAAAATCTTTTCAAAAATATGTTCTTGATGTTCATCATGATATTCACGGTGTTCTTGGTGTTCATCTTGACATTCATAGCATTCTTGCACACATTCATAGTTTTGATCTAAAATTGCCATGCATTGCATTATTTTTCTTGTTTTTCTCTCTCATCATAAAAATTCAAAAATAAAAAAAAATATCTTTCCCTTTTTCTCTCATCAAATTCGAAAATTTGGATTGACTTTTTCAAAAATTTTTAAAATCAAGTTGTTTCTTATGAGTCAAATCAAATTTTCAATTTGAAAATCTTATCTTTTTCAAAATCTTTTTCAAAAAAAAATCAAATCTTTTTCAAAATTATTAGTTATTTCCGAAAATTCCAAAAATATTTTTCAAAAATCTTTTTCTTATTTTTATATAAAATTTTCGAAAATAACTAATCAATTAATGTTTTGATTCAAAAATTTCAAGTTTGTTACTTGCTTGTTAAGAAAGATTCAAACTTTGAGTTCTAGAATCATATCTTGTGATTTCTTGTGAATCAAGTCATTAATTGTGATTTTAAAAATCAAATCTTTTTCAAAAACTAATTTCTATCATATCTTTTCAAAAATATCTTCTTATCTTATCTTTTTCAAAAATATCTTTTCAAAATATCTTTTCTAACTTCCTAACTTCTTATCTTTTCAAAATTGGTTTTCAAAATTTGTTTCAACTAACTAACTAACTTTTTGTTTGTTTCTTAACTTTTTCAAAACCACCTAACTAATTCTCTCTTTCTAATTTTCGAAAATATATTCCCTCTTTTTCAAAATTTCTTTTTAATTAACTAATTATTTTTAATTTTTATTTTTGATTTCAAAAAAATTTTCGAAGAAAAATACTAAACATTTTTCAAAAACTATTTTCAAAAATCACTAACTCTTTTTCAAAATAATTTTCGAAAAATTTCCCTCCCCCATCTTACTCTATTTATTCATTCATATCCTAACATCTCATCTCACATCTCTAGCCTCCTCACAGTTGTGTTTCTTCCATTATATTACATTCTTTGTCTCCCCCTCTTCTTCTACTCACACAGGGATCCCTATACTGTGGAATAAAGGATCTCTATTATTATTATTATTTTTCTGTGCCTTCTTCTTTGTCATATGAGCAGGAGCAAGGATAAGAACATTCTTGTGGAAGCAGATCCAGAACCTGAAAGGACTCTGAAGAGAAAATTAAGGGAAGCTAAAATACAACAATCCAGAGATAACCGTTTAGAAATTTTCGAACAGGCAGAGGAGATGGCAGCCGAAAATAATAATAATGTAAGGAAGATGCTTGGTGACTTTACTGCACCTAATTTCAATTTACATGGAAGAAGCATCTCCATTCCTGCCATTGGAGCAAACAACTTTGAGCTGAAACCTCAATTAGTTTCTCTGATGCAGCAGAACTGCAAGTTTCATGGACTTCCATCCGAAGATCCTTTTCAGTTCTTAACTGAATTCTTGCAGATATGTGATACTGTTAAGACTAATGGAGTAGATCCTGAAGTCTACAGACTCATGCTTTTCCCTTTTGCTGTAAGAGACAGAGCTAGATTATGGTTGGATTCTCAACCCAAAGACAGCCTGAACTCTTGGGATAAGCTGGTCACGGCTTTCTTAGCCAAGTACTTTCCTCCTCAAAAGCTGAGCAAGCTTAGAGCTGATGTTCAAACCTTCAGACAGAAAGAAGGTGAATCTCTCTATGAAGCTTGGGAAAGATACAAACAGTTAACCAAAAAGTGTCCTTCTGACATGCTTTCAGAATGGACCATCCTGGATATATTCTATGATGGTCTGTCTGAGTTATCTAAGATGTCATTGGATACTTCTGCAGGTGGATCCATTCACCTAAAGAAAACGCCTGCAGAAGCTCAAGAACTCATTGACATGGTCGCTAATAACCAGTTCATGTACACTTCTGAAAGGAATCCTGTGAGTAATGGGACGCCTATGAAGAAGGGAGTTCTTGAGGTTGATACTCTGAATGCCATATTGGCTCAGAATAAAATATTGACTCAGCAAGTCAATATGATCTCTCAGAGTCTGCATGGAATGCAAGCTGCATCCAACAGTACTCAAGAGGCATCTTCTGAAGAAGAAGCTTACGATCCTGAAAATCCTGCAATAGCAGAGGTAAATTATTTAGGTAAACCTTATGGAAACACCTATAACTCATCATGGAGAAATCATCCAAATTTCTCATGGAAGGATCAAAAGCCTCAACAAGGCTTTAATAATGGTGGAAGAAACAGGTTTAGCAATAGCAAACCTTTTCCATCATCCACTCAGCAACAGACAGAGAACTCTGAACAAAATGCTTCTAATTTAGCAAATCTAGTCTCTGATCTATCTAAGGCCACTGTAAGTTTCATGAATGAAACAAGGTCTTCCATTAGAAATCTGGAAGCACAAGTGGGCCAGCTGAGTAAAAGGATCACTGAAATCCCTCCTAGTACTCTCCCAAGCAATACAGAAGAGAATCCAAAAGGAGAGTGCAAGGCCATTGACATAAGCATCATGGCCGAACCTGTGAGGAGAGGAGAGGACGTGAATCCCAAGGAGGAAGACCTCCTGGGACGTCCAGTGGTCAATAAGGAGCTTCCCTCTGAGGAACCAAAGGACTCTGGGGCCCATCTAGAGACCATAGAGATCCCATTGAACCTCCTTATGCCCTTCATGAGCTCTGATGAGTATTCCTCTTCTGAAGAGAATGAGGATGTTACTGAAGAGCAAACTGCCAAGTTTCTTGGTGCAATCATGAAGCTAAATGCCAAATTATTTGGCATTGATACTTGAGAAGTTGAACCTCCTTTGTTCATCAATGAACTAAGTGATCTGGATCAACTGACATTGCCTCAGAAGAGACAGGATCCTGGAAAGTTCATAATACCCTGTACCATAGGCACCATGATCTATAAGGCTCTGTGTGACCTTGGTTCAGGAATAAACCTCATGTCCCTCTCTGTAATAGAGAAACTGGGAATCTATGGGGTGCAAGCTGCTAAAATCTCATTAGAGATGGCAGACAGCTCAAGAAAACAGGCCTATGGACAAGTAGAGGACGTGTTAGTAAAGGTTGAAGGCCTTTACATCCCTGCTGATTTCATAGTCCTGGATACTGGAAAGGAAGAGGATGAATCCATCATCCTAGGAAGACCTTTCCTGGCCACAGCAAGAGCTGTGATTGATCTTGACAGAGGTGAAATATTCCTTCAATGGAATGAGAACTCCCTTATGTTTAAAACTCAAGGATCTCCCTCTGCAACCATGGAGAGGAAGCAGAAAAAGCTTCTCTCCAAGCAGAGTCAACCAGAGCCCCCACAGTCAAACTCCAAGATTGGTGTTGGGAGGCCACAACCAAACTCTAAGTTTGGTGTTGGAGAGTCTCAACAAAGCTCTGCACATCTGTGAGGCTCCATGAGAGCCCACTGTCAAGCTATTGACATTAAAGAAGCGCTTGTTGGGAGGCAACCCAATGTTTATTTATCTAACTATATTTTTCTTAGTTATGTGTCTTTATAGGTTCATGATCATGAGGAGTCACAAAATAAATATAAAAATTGAAAACGAAATCAAAAACAGCAGAAGAAAAATCACACCCTGGAGAAGCATCTGTCTGGCGTTCAAACGCCAGAACAGAGCATAGTTCTGGCGCTGAACGCCCAAAATGGGAGCATCCTGGTGCTGAACGCCCAGAACAAGCATGGTTCTGGCGTTCAACGCCAGAAATGGCAGCAAAGGGGCGTTGAACGCCCAAAATGGGCACCAACCTGGCGCTGAACGCCCAGAGTTGTGTGCAAGGGCATTTTACATGCCTAAATTGGTGCAGGGATGTAAATGCCTTGACACCTCAGGATCTGTGGACCCCACAGGATCATCTCAGGATCTGTGGACCCCACAGGATCCCCACCTACCTCATCATCTCTCTTTCCATTCATGATCATCCCTTCTTTTTTTCCATTTACCACTCACATCCATACACCCACTACCTTCAAAAATTCAACATCTCTCTCCCACCCAATCCCACCCATATGGCCGAATACACACTCCCATCCATCTCCTCCATATCTTCTTCTTATTTTTCTATTCTTTCTTCTTTTGCTCGAGGGCGAGCAACATTCTAAGTTTGGTGTGGTAAAAGCATAGCTTTTTTGTTTTTTCCATAACCATTGATGGCACCTAAGGCCAGAGAAACCTCTAGAAAGAGGAAAGGGAAGACAAAAGCTTCCATCAAGGGTCTATAGCTCAGTGGTAGAACATTTGACTGCAAATCAAGAGATCCCTGAGATACCTCAAGGGATACATTTTCTTCCACCCAATTATTGGAAGCAACTAAAGGTGGAACATCAAGAGCACTCCATCATCCTTCATGAAATCAGAGAAGATCTAAAAGCACTGAAGGAGGAGCAACAAAGGCAAGGAAGAGACATAGAAGAGCTCAAGGACATTATTGATTCCTCAAGAAGGAAATGCCACCATCACTAAGGTGGATTCATTCCTTGTTCTTAATTCTTCTGCTTTTCATTTTCTATGTTATGTGCTTATCTATGTTTGTGTCTTCATTACATGATCATTAGTAGTTAGTAACTTTGTCTTAAAGTTATAAATGTCCTATAAATCCATCACCTCTCTTAAATGAAAAATGTTTTAATTCAAAAGAACAAGAAGTACATGAGTTTCGAATTTATCCTTGAACTTAGTTTAATTATATTGATGTGGTGACAATGCTTCTTGTTTTCTGAATGTATGCTTGAACAGTGCATATGTCTTTTGAAGTTGTTGTTTAAGAATGTTAAATATGTTGGCTCTTGAAAGAATGATGACTAGGAGACATGTTATTTGATAATCTGAAAAATCATAAAAATGATTCTTGAAGCAAGAAAAAGCAGCATAGAACAAAGCTTGCAGAAAAAAAAATAGGCGAAAAAAAAATAGAAAGAAAAAGAAAAAGCAAGCAGAAGAAGCCAAAGCTCTTAAAACCAAGAGGCAAGAGCAAAAAGCCAATAACCCTAAAAACCAAAAGGCAAGGGCAATTAAAAAGGACCCCAAGGCTTTGAGCATCAGTGGATAGGAGGGCCTAAAGGAATAAAATCCTGGTCTAAGCGGCTAAACCAAGCTGTCCCTAACCATGTGCTTGTGGCGTGTAGGTGTCAAGTGAAAACTTGAGACTGAGCGGTTAAAGTCAAGGTCCAAAGCAAAAAAAAAAAAAAAAAGAGTGTGCTTAAGAACCCTGGACACCTCTAATTGGGGACTTTAGCAAAGCTGAGTCACAATCTGAAAAGGTTCACCCAATTATGCGTCTGTGGCATTTATGTATCCGGTGGTAATACTGGAAAACAAAATGCTTAGGGCCACGGCCAAGACACATAAAGAAGCTGTGTTCAAGAATCATCATACTAAACTAAGAGAGTCAATAACACTATTCGAAATCTGAAGCTCCTATAGATGCCAATCATTCTGAACCTCAATGGATAAAGTGAGATGCCAAAACTATTCAAGAGGCAAAAAGCTATAAGTCCCGCTCATATGATTGAAGCTCTGTTTCATTGATAGTTTGGAATTTATAGTATATTCTATTCTTTTTATCCTTTTTTGATTTTCAGTTGCTTGGTGACAAGCAACAATTTAAGTTTGGTGTTGTGATGAGCGGATAATTTATACGCTTTTTGACATTGTTTTTAGTATGTTTTTAGTAGGATCTAGTTACTTTTAGGGATGTTTTTAATAGATTTTGTGTTAAATTCACATTTCTGGACTTTACTATGAGTTTGTGTGTTTTTCTGTGATTTCAGGTATTTTCTGGCTGAAATTGAGGGACTTGAGCAGAAATCAGATTCAGAGGTTGAAAAAGGACTGCTGATGCTGTTGGATTCTGACCTCCCTGCACTCAAAGTGGATTTTCTGGAGCTGCAGAACTCGAAATGGCGCGCTTCCAATTGCGTTGGAAAGTAGACATCCAGGGCTTTCCAGCAACATATAATAGTCCATACTTTGGCCAAGAATTGACGACGTAAACTGGCGTTCAACGCCAGCTTTCTACCCAAATCTGGCGTCCAGCGCCAGAAAAGGATCCAAAACCAGAGTTGAATGCCCAAACTGGCACAAAAACTGGCGTTCAACTCCACAAATGGCCTCTGCACGTGCAACACTTAAGCTCAGCCCAAACACACACCAAGTGGGCCCCGGAAGTGGATTTATACATCAAATACTTACTCATGTAAACCCTAGTAGCTAGTTTATTATAAATAGGACCTCTTACTATTGTATTAGACATCTTTGGATTACCTTATGATCCTTTGATCACGTTTTAGGGGGCTGGCCATCTCGGCCATGCCTGGACCTTCACTTATGTATTTTTAACGGTAGAGTTTCTACACTCCATAGATTAAGGTGTGGAGCTCTGCTGTTCCTCAAAGATTAATGCAAAGTACTACTATTTTCTATTCAATTCTTCTTATTTCGCTTCTAAGATATGCATTCGCACCCAAGAACGTGATGAAGGTGATGATTATGTGTGACGCTCATCATCCTTCTCCCTTATGAACGCGTGCCTGACAAACACTTCCGTTCTACATGAATTAAGCTAGAATGAATATCTCTTAGATCTCCTAACCAGAATCTTCGTGGCGTAAGCTAGAATGATGGCGGCATTCAAGAGAATCTGGAAGGTCTAAACCTTGTCTGTGGTATTCCGAGTAGGATTCAATGATTGAATGACTGTGACGAGCTCCTAACTCGCGATTGCAGGGCGTTAGTGACAGACGCAAAAGGATAGTAAATCCTATTCCAGCATGATCGAGAACCGACAGATGAATAGCCGTGCCGTGACAGGGTGCGTGAGCATATTATTCACTGAGAGGATAAGATGAAGCCATTGACAAGGGTGATGCCTCCAGACGATTAGCCGTGCCGTGACAGGGCATTGGATCATTTTCCCGAGAGATGACCGAAAGTAGCCATTGACAGTGGTGATGTATCACATAAAGCCAGCCATGGAAAGGAGTAAGACTGATTGGATGAAGATAGCAGGAAAGCAGAGGTTCAGAGGAATGAAAAGCATCTCCATTCGCTTATCTGAAATTCCTACCAATGAATTACATAAGTATCTCTATCCCTATTTTATTATATAATATTCAAAAACACCATTATCACTTTATATCTGCCTGACTGAGATTTACAAGGTGACCATAGCTTGCTTCATACCAACAATCTCCGTGGGATTCGACCCTTACTCACGTAAGGTATTACTTGGACGACCCAGTGCACTTGCTGGTTAGTTGTATCGAAGTTGTGACAATCATGAATTAAGATCAGAGCACCAAGCTTTGGAGCCATTACCAGGATTTGTTCGAGCCTGGAGATCACAATTTCGTGCACCACTTGGGAAGTTGAACCTCCCTTGTTCATCAATGAACTAAGTGATCTGGATCAACTGACATTGCCTCAGAAGAGACAAGATCCTGGAAAGTTCATAATACCCTGTACCATAGGCACCAGGATCTTTAAGGCTCTGTGTGACCTTGGTTCAGGAATAAATTTCATGCCCCTCTCTGTAATGGAGAAACTGGGAATCTATGAGGTGCAAGCTGCTAAAATCTCATTAGAGATGGCAGACAATTCAAGAAAATAGGCCTATGGACAAGTAGAGGATGTGTTAGTAAAGGTTGAAGGCCTTTACATCCCTACTGATTTCATAGTCTTGGATACTGGAAAGGAAGAGGATGAATCCATCATCCTAGGAAGACCTTTCCTAGCCACAGCAAGAGCTGTGATTGATGTTGACAGAGGTGAATTAGTCCTTCAATTGAATGGGGACTCCCTTGTGTTTACAACTCAAGGTCATCCTTCTGTCAACATAGAGAGGAAGCATAAAAAGCTTCTCTCAAAACAGAGTCAACCAGAGCCCCCACAGTCAAACTCTAAGTTTGGTGTTGGGAGGCCACAACCAAACTCTAAGTTTGGTGTTGAACTCCCATATCCAAACTCTAAGTTTGGTGTTGGAGAGTCTCAACAATGCTCTGAACATCTGTGAGGCTCCATGAGAGCCCACTGTCAAGCTATTGACATTAAAGAAGCGCTTGTTGGGAGGCAACCCAATTTTTATTTATCTAACTATATTTTTCTTAGTTATATGTCTTTATAGGTTCATGATCATGTGGAATCACAAAATAAACAAAAAATTTAAAAACGGAATCAAAAACAGCAGAAGAAAAATCACACCCTGGAGGAGCATCTGCCTGGTGTTCAACGCCAGAACAGGGCATGGTTCTGGCGCTGAACGCCCAAAATGGGCAGTATCCTGGCGCTGAACGCCCAGAACAAGCATGGTTCTGGCGTTCAACGCCAGAAATGGCAACAAATGGGCGTTGAACGCCCAAAATGGGCACCAACCTGGCGCTGAACGCCCAGAGTTGTGTGCAAGGGCATTTTGCATGCCTAAATAGGTGCAGGGATGTAAATGCCTTGACACCTCAAGATCTGTGGACCTCACCGGATCATCTCAGGATCTGTGGACCCCACAGGATCCCCACCTTCCTTCCTCATAATCCTAGTTTTTTCCACATCTTCTTCTTCATCTATTCCTTCTTCTTTTGCTCGAGGGCGAGAAACATTCTAAGTTTGGTGTGGTAAAACAATTATGTAAAGGATCTATAGCTCAGTGGTAGAACATGTGGCTGCAAATCAAGAGATCCCTGAGATACCTCAGGGGATGCACTTCCCTCCACATAATTATTGGAAGCAACTGAGGATAGAAATACCAAAAATCACTAGGAATCAAGCCACAAAGGCAAGGAAGAGACATAGAAGAGCTCAAAAACATCATTGTAACACCATCATCACTAAGGTGGATTCATTCCTTGCTCTTATTTCTTCTGTTTTTCGTTTTCTATGTTATGGTGCTTATCCATGTTTGTGTCTTCATTACATGATCATTAGTAGTTAGTAACTATGTCTTAAAGATATGAATGTCCTATGAATCCATCACCTCTCTTAAATGAAAAATGTTTTAATTCAAAAGAACAAGAAGTACATGAGTTTTGAATTTATCCTTGAACTTAGCTTAATTATATTGATGTGGTGGCAATGCTTCTTGTTTTCTGAATGTATGCTTGAACAGTGCATATGTCTTTTGAAGTTGTTGTTTAAGAATGTTAAATATGTTGGCTCTTGAAAGAATGATGACTAGGAGACATGTTATTTGATAATCTGAAAAATCATAAAAATGATTCTTGAAGCAAGAAAAAGCAACAAAGAACAAAGCTTGCAGAAAAAAAAAATAGGCAAAAAAAAAAATAGAAAGAAAAAGAAAAAGCAAGCAGAAAAAGCCAAAGCTCTTAAAACCAAGAGGCAAGAGCAAAAAGCCAATAACCCTTAAAACCAAAAGGCAAGGGCAAATAAAAAGGATCCTAAGGCTTTGAGCATCAGTGGATAGGAGGGCCTAAAGGAATAAAATCCTGGTCTAAGCGGCTAATCCAAGCTGTCCCTAACCATGTGCTTGTGGCGTGTAGGTGTCAAGTGAAAACTTGAGACTGAGCGGTTAAAGTCAAGGTCCAAAGCAAAAAAAAAAAGAGTGTACTTAAGAACCCTGGACACCTCTAATTGGGGACTTTAGCAAAGCTGAGTCACAATCTGAAAAGGTTCACCCAATTATGTGTCTGTGGCATTTATGTATCCGGTGGTAATACTGGAAAACAAAGTGCTTAGGGCCACGGCCAAGACTCATAAAGAAGCTGTGTTCAAGAATCATCATACTGAACTAGGAGAATCAATAACACTATCTGAACCCTGAGTTCCTATAGATGCCAATCATTCTGAACCTCAATGGATAGAGTGAGATGCCAAAACTATTCAAGAGGCAAAAAGCTATAAGTCCCGCTCATATGATTGAAGCTATGTTTCATTGATAGTTTGGAATTTATAGTATATTCTCTTCTTTTTATCCTATTTGATTTTCAGTTGCTTGGGGACAAGCAACAATTTAAGTTTGGTGTTGTGATGAGCGGATAATTTATACGCTTTTTGGCATTGTTTTTAGTATGTTTTTAGTAGGATCTAGTTACTTTTAGGGATGTTTTCATTAGTTTTTATGTTAAATTCACATTTCTGGACTTTACTATGAGTTTGTGTGTTTTTCTGTGATTTCAGGTATTTTCTGACTGAAATTGAGGGACTTGAGCAGAAATCAGATTCAGAGGTTGAAGAAGGACTGCTGATGCTGTTGGATTCTGACCTCCCTGCACTCAAAGTGGATTTTCTGGGGCTACAGAACTCGAAATGGCGCGCTACCAATTGCGTTGAAAAGTAGACATCCAGGGCTTTCCGGCAATATATAATAGTCCATACTTTTGCCAAGAATAGATGACACAAACTGGCGTTCAACGCCAGCTCTCTACCCAATTCTGGCGTCCAGCGCCAGAAAAGGATCCAAAACCAGAGTTGAACGCCAGAAATGGCTCAAAACCTGGTGTTCAACTCCACAAATGGCCTCTGCACGTGGAAAGTTAAAGCTCAGCCCAAGCACACACCAAGTGGGCCCCGGAAGTGAATTTATGCATCAATTACTTACTCATGTAAACCCTAGTGACTAGTTTATTATAAATAGGACCTTTTACTATTGTATTAGGCATCTTTGGATGCCTGGTTCTTAGATCAGAGGGGCTGGCCATTCGGCCATGCCTGGACCTTTCACTTATGTATTTTTAACGGTAGAGTCTCTACACTCCATAGATTAAGGTGTGGAGCTCTGCTGTTCCTCAAAGATTAATGCAAAGTACTACTGTTTTCTATTCAATTCATCTTATTTCGCTTCTAAGATATTCATTCGTACTTCAATCTGAATGTGATGAACGTGACAATCATCATCATTCCCTATGAACGCGTGCCTGACAACCACTTCCGTTCTACCTTCGACTGAATGAGTATCTCTTAGATCTCCTAACCAGAATCTTCGTGGTGTAAGCTAGAATGATGGCGGCATTCAAGAGAATCCGAAAAGTCTAAACCTTGTCTGTGGTATTCCGAGTAGGATTCAATGAATGAATGACTGTGACGAGCTCCTAACTCGCGATTGCAGGGCGTTAGTGACAGACGCAAAAGGATAGTAAATCCTATTCCAGCATGATCGAGAACCGACAGATGAATAGCCGTGCCGTGACAGGGTGCGTTGACCATTTTCACTGAGAGGATAAGATGAAGCCATTGACAAGGGTGATGCCTCCAGACGATTAGCCGTGCCGTGACAGGGCATTGGATCATTTTCCCGAGAGATGACCGAAAGTAGCCATTGACAGTGGTGATGTATCACATAAAGCCAGCCATGGAAAGGAGTAAGACTGATTGGATGAAGATAGCAGGAAAGCAGAGGTTCAGAGGAATGAAAGCATCTCCATTCGCTTATCTAAAATTCTCACCAATGATTTACATAAGTATTTCTATCCTTATTTTATTAATTATTATTCGAAAACAGCATTATCAATTTATATCTGTCTAACTGAGATTTGCAAGGTGACCATAGCTTGCTTCATACCAACAATCTCCGTGGGATTCGACCCTTACTCACGTAAGGTATTACTTGGACGACCCAGTGCACTTGCTGGTCAGTTACACGGAGTTGTGAACCATGGTATTGGCGTCATGTTTTTTTTGGCGCCATTGCCAGGGAAAGAAAGAGCAATGAATTTTACATAATTAAAGTGTAATCACGATTCCGCGTACTAGTCACCCTATTATTTACAGGATTTCTTTCAGAAGTATACATGAACTGGTTATTTGCAACCATTTCAATGAGTTCCTGGGCTTCTGCAGGCATCTTCATCAGATCAAGAGATCCACCAGCCGAGTGATCCAATGACATCTTGGACAATTCGAACAGACCATCATAGAATATACATATGATGCTCCATTCTGAAAGCATGTCAGAAAGACACCTTCTAATCAATTGCTTGTATCTTTCCCAAGCTTCATAGAGGGATTCACCTTCCTTCTGTCTGAAGGTTTGGACTTCCACTCTAAGCTTGCTCAATTTTTGAGGTGAAAATAATTTGGCCAAGAAAGCATTGACCAACTTTTCCCAAGAGTTTAGGCTATCTTTAGGTTGTGAGTCCAACCATGTCCTAGCTCTATCTCTTACTGCAAAAGGGAAAAGCATAAGTCTGTAGACCTCAGGATTAACCCCATTGGTCTTAACAGTGTCACAGATTTGCAAGAATTCAGCTAAGAACTGGTGAGGATCTTCCAAGGGAAGTCCATGAAACTTGTAATTCTGCTGCATTAGAGAAACTAATTGAGGCTTAAGCTCAAAGTTGTTTGCTCCAATTGCAGGAATTGAGATGCTCCTTCCACAGAAGTCAGAAGAGGGTGCAATAAAGTTACCAAGCATCTTCCTTGCATCTCCACCATTGTTGTTATTTTCGGCTGCCATCTCTACTTCTTTTTCAAAAATTTCTGTTAGGTCCACTCCAGAGTTTTGTACTTTAGCTTCTCTTAGATTCCTCTTTAGAGTCCTTTCAGGTTCAGGATCAGCTTCAACAAGAATGTTCTTATCCTTGTTCCTGCTCATATGAAAAAAAAAAAGAGCAGAAAAGAATAGGAATCCTCTATGTCACAGTATAGAGATTCCTTTATGTGAGTAGAAGAAGAGAAGAATAGAAGAATGAGGTAAGGAGAAGATAAGAAGAATTCGAACACAGAGAGAGGGGGAGGGTTCGAATTTTTAAGAAGAAGAGTGTTAGTAAATAAATAAAATAAATAGAAAGAGATGAGAGGGAGAAGAAATTCGAATATTAATTTAAAAGAAAAGAAAAATATTTTTGTTTTTATTTTAATATTTAGTTATAATTCGAAATTTAAGAAGAGAATTAAAATTAAATTAAAATTTAAAACAATTAGTTAATTAAAAAGAATTTTGAAAAAGAGGTTAGTGATTTTCGAGAATTGGAGAGAGAAAAGTAGTTAAGTGGTTTTGAAAAAAATAAGAAATAGTAAAACAAACAAAAAGTCAAGTAGTTAATTGAAAAAGATTTGAAAATCAATTTTGAAAAGATAAGAAGTTAGAAAGAGATTTTGAAATTAAGTTTTGAAAAAGATATAATTGAAAGTTATTTTGAAAAAGATTTGAAAAGAAAATTAAAATTAAAAAAAAGATTTGATTTTTGAAATTAAAGTTGATTACTTGACTAACAAGAAACTAAAAGATATGATTCTAGAATTTAAAGATTGATCCTTTCTTAATAGGCAAGTAACAACTTGAAATTTTTTTGAATCAAAATATTAAATGTTAGTAATAAATTCGAAAAACAGGAAACAAAAATAAGAAAAAGATTTTGAAAATTAATTTTTGGGATTTTTGAAAATATGAAAGAAAAAATGAAAAAGATTTGAAAAATATAGAATTTTTAAATTGAAATTTTGACTTGACTAATGAGAAACAATTGAATTTTAAAAATTTTTTACCACATCAAACCAAAATTTCGAAAATTATGAGCAAAATAAGGGAAAGATATATTTTTTTATTTTTGAATTTTTAATAAGGAGAGAGAAAAACAATAAAAAGATACAAAACAAAAAAAATTCAAGATCAAATAAAAAATCATGCAAGAACACTTTTAATGTCAAGATGAACACTAAGGACACTTTGAAGATCATGATGAACATCAAGAACATATTTTGGAAAATTTTTAAGAAAAGAAAAGCATGTAAGACACCAAACTTAAAAATTTTTAAACTTTAGACACTAATAATTAAAAAATGCATATGAAAAACAAGAAAATACACAAAACAAGAAAAACTAAAGATCAAACAAGAAAAATCATCAAGAACAATTTGAAGATCAAGAAAGAACACATGATGAATTTTCGAAAATTTAAAGAAAATTAAAAGCATGTAATTGACACCAAACTTAAAATTTGACACTAAGCTCAAACAAAAAACACAAAATTTTTGGTTTTTATGGTTTTATTAATTTTTTTTTTGTATTTTTCGAAAATAATTTGGAAAAGAAAAAAAAGAAATTCAAAATTTTTAATAAGAATTCTAGGAATCATGCAATGTTAGTCTAAAGCTTCGGTCCAAAAATTTAGACATGACTAAATAGCCAGCCAAGCTTTATGTGAAAGTTTCGGTCGAAAAGATTAGACATGGCCAAATGGCTAGCCAAGCTTCATCATACAAATACAGACATACAACAGCCAATTAGATGGAAATCCAAAGGCTCCTGCCATGATAAGTGAAAGCCTCGGTCCGAAAGATTAGACATGGCTTGACAGCTAGCCAGGCTTTAACAGATCATGATGAAACTTTAGAATTCATTCTTAAAAATTCTAAAGAATAAAATAAAATAAATTTTTTTTCGAAAATTAAAAATAGAAGCTTAAACATAAAATAAAATTACCTAATCTGAGCAACAAGATGAACTGTCAGTTGTCCAAACTCGAACAATCCCCGGCAACGGTGCTAAAAACTTGGTACACGAAATCGTGATCTCAACACTTCTTCACAATTCCGCGTAACTAACCAGCAAGTGCACTGGGTCGTCTAAGTAATAAACCTTATGTGAGTAAGGGTCGATCCCACGGAGATTGTCGGCTTGAAGCAAGCTATGGTAATCCTTGTAAATCTCAGTCAGACGGATTCAAATGGTTATGAAGTTTTGATAATTAAAATATAAATGAAACATAAAATAAAATAAAGTTACTTATGTAATTCACTGGTGGGATTTTCAGATAAGCGTATGGAAATGCTTTGTTGCTTCTGAGCCTCTGCTTTCCTATTGCCTTCTTCCAACCATGCGTTACCTCTTTCCATGGCAAGCTGTAAGATCCTCTTAGTGAAAATGGTCCTCTACGGTTTCTGCACGGCTAATCAACTTTTGGATTTCTCGTCTCAGATGAAAAATACCAGGTACAGCTACCACATGGCTAATCATCTGTCAGTTCCCGCTAGCATCGGAATAGAATCTATTGATCCTTTTGCACACTGTCAGTTGCATCCAACATTCGCAGGTTTGAATATCTTTACAGTCATCCCCTCCTGGATCCTACTCGGAATACCACAGACAAGGTTTAGACTTTCTGGATCCCAAGAATGGCTGCCAATAATTCTAGCCTATACCACGAAGACACTAATCTCACGGACTCGATCCGTGTATTAGATATCCAAGAGAGTATACTCCAGCTGTCTTCCAATGACTACATTGAACATCATGTAGACCGCTTTGTGGTTGTCAGGAACGCGATCTTGGCTAAGCGAGTAACGAAGATTGGGTGATTGTCACGGGTCACCCCTTCATTCTGACTTAACTGAATTAAGTACGAGAGTATATCTTGGAGAAGAAGTAGGCGTGAATTGAAGGAAAAACAGTAGTAATTGCATTAATTCATGAAGAACAGTAGAGCTCCACACCTTAATCTATGGGGTGTAGAAACTCCACCATAGAAAATACATAAGTGAAAAAGGTCTAGGCATGGCCGTGAGGGAAGGGAGGGGGAGCGAGGGAGAGGGGATAAAAAGGAAAGAGAGGGAGAGAGAGGGAGATAAATTGGAGAGAGGGGAGGGGAAGAAAGAGGAGAAGGAGAGAGAGGAAGAAAGAGGGGGAGAGAGAGAGGAGGGAGAGGAGAGAGAGAGAAAGAGAGAGAAAGAAAAGGGGAGAGCGAGGAAAAGGAGGGAGAGAGAGAGAGAGAGGAAGAGAGAAGGGAGGAAAAAGAGAGTGAGAGAGAGAGAGAGAGAGAGAGAGAAAGAGAGAGAAGGGGGAAGGGAGGGGGAGCGAGGGAAAGGGGAGAAAAAGGAAAGAGAGGCAGAGGAAATGGAAAGAGAGAGAAAGAGAGAGAGAGAGAGAGAGAGAGAGGAGGGGAAGAAAGAGGAGAAGGAGAGAGAGAGAGAGAGAAAGAGAGAGAGAGAGGAAGAAAGAGGGGAGAGAGAGAGAAAGAAAAGGGGAGAGCGAGGAAAAGGAGGGAGAGAGAGAGAGAGAGAGAGAGAGAGAGAGAGAGAGAGAGAGGAAGAGAGAATGGAGGAGAGAGAGAGGAATGAAGGGGGAGAGAGAGGGAGAGAGAGAGACAGAGGGTGGGAAGGGAGGGGGAGCGAGGGAAAGGGGAGAAAAAGGATAGAGAGGGAGAGGAAATAGAGAGAGAGAGAGAAAGAGAGAGAGAGAGAGAGAGAGAGGAGGGGAAGAAAGAGGAGAAGGAGAGAGAGAGAGAGGAAGAAAGAAGGGAGAGAGAGAGAGAGAGGAGGTAGAGAGAAAGAAAAGGGGAGAGCGAGGAAAAGGAGAGAGAGAGAGAGAGAGAGAGAGAGAGAGAGAGAGAGAGAGAGAGAGAGGAAGAGAGAATGGAGGAAAGAGAGAGAGAGAGAGAGAGAGAGAGACGAAGAGAGATGGGAGGGAGAGAGAGGAGGAAGAGGAGAGAGAGATAAAGAAAGGGGAAGAGAGAGGGAAAGGAGGGAGAGAGAGGAGAGGGAGAAAGAGGAGGAGAGAGAGAGGGAAAGGAGAGAGAAGGGGAGAGAGGAAAAGGAGAGAGAGAGAGATATAGAGACAGGGCGAGAGAGAGAGAGAGAGAGAGAGAGAGAGAGAGAGAGAGAAGGGAGAGAGAGAGAGAGAGGAGGAAAGGGGGAGAGAGAGAAGGAGGGAGACACAGAGAGAGAGGGAGAGAAGGAAGAAAGAGAAAAGAGAGAGAGAAGGGAGAGAGGAGGAGAGAGAGAGTGAAGGGAGAGAGAGAGAGAGAAAGAGTATGTAAAAACTAATTTTAGAGTTTAAATAAAACCAGTTTTAATTTGGTTTAAAACTAAACTGAACCATAAAAATTGGTTTTTAATAAACTGGTTTTCATAAAAACTATGGTTTTAGTTCAATTTTTTATTTAAAAAAACTGGTTTATTTAAAACAGTTTCAGTTCAGTTTCAATTCAGTTAAGTGAAACCAGTTTTTTTGCACACCCCTATTTCCAACGCAATTAAGAGCACACCAATTGTGCTTTTCTAGCTACAGAAAATCCACTTCGAGTGCAAGGAGGTTAGAATCCAACAGCATCTGCAGTCCTTTTTCAGCCTCTGAATTAGATTTTTGCTCAGGTCCCTCAATTTCAACCAAAAAATACCTAAAATTACTAAAAAACACACAAACTCATAGTAAAGTCCAGAAATGTGATTTTTGAATAAAAACTAATAAAAATATAATAAAAAGTAACTCAAACATACTAAAACCTAAGTAAAAACAATGCCAAAGAGGGTATAAATTATCTGCTCATCAGTGTGCTCCCTTCCATGGCAAGTTGTATGTTGGTGGATCACCGTTGTCAATGGCTACCATCTGTCCTCTTAGTGAAAATGGTCCAGGCACGGCTTCTGTATGGCTAATCATTTGTCGGATCTCTCGTTTCGGATGAAAAATACCAGGCACAGCTACCGCACAGCTAATCATCTATCGGTTCTCACTTGTGTCGGAATAGGATCTCTCTACCCTTTTGCACACTGTCACTACGCCCAACATTCGTGAGTTTGAAGCTTGTTTGTTCTAGCCTTTACCACGAAGGTTCTGATCTCTTTGAGTTCAACTGCTCTTTTGTCAGGAGATGCAAGTCAAAGTCACAAACCAGAGGCCTAAGAGATTATACTCCAACTGTCATCCAATGACTACGTTGAACATCATGTAGACCGCTTGTGGTTGTCAGGCACGCGGATCTTGGCTAAGCGAGTAATGAAGATAGTAGGTGATTATCACGGGTCACCCCTTCATTCTGACTTAACTGAATTAAGAACGAGAGTATATCTTGGAGAAGAGACATGCGTTAATTGAAAGAGAAACAATAGTACTTTCATTAATTCATGAAGAACAACAGAGCTCCGCACCTTAATCTATAAGGTGTAGAAACTCCACCGTAGAAAATACATAAGAGAAAAATGTCTTGGCATGGCCATGTGGCCAGCCTCCAAATGTGAAAAATGGCATAAGATGATAAAAATCTAAATACAATAGGAAAGACTAGTATGTATACTAAACTAGTTACTAAGGATTATAGAAATTGAGTAACTAAGTACAGATAGTGCAGAAATCCACTTCCGGGGCCCACTTGGTTTGTGCTTGGGCTGAGCATTGAGCTTTACACGTGCATACGCCTTTTCTAGAGTTAAACACCAGCTTGGATGCCAGTTTGGACGTTTAACTCCAATTCTGGTGCCAGTTTCGGCATTTTATGCCAGAAAAGGGTCTCTAGTTGGCGTTGAATGCCATTTTGGGCCATCAAATCTCGGGAAAAGTATGAACTATTATATATTTCTGGAAAGCCCAATATGTTAGATTTCTAGCCCAATTGAGAACGTGCCAATTGGACTTCTGTAGCTCCAGAAAAACGCGTTTGAGTGTAGGGAGGTCAGAATCCAACAGCATCTGCAATCCTTTCTCAGCCTCTGAATTAGATTTTTGCTCAGGTCCCTCAATTTCAGCCAGAAAATACCTAAAATTACAAAAAAATACACAAACTCATAGTGAAGTCCAGAAATATGGTTTTTGCATAAAAACTAATAAAAATATAATAAAAAGTAACTAAAACATACTAAAAACTACCCAAAAACAATGCCAAAAAGCGTATAAATTATCCGCTCATCAATGGACTTCTTCGCGTGTCACACGTACGCGTCAGGTACGCACACGCGTCACTGTACAGATCTTCAAATCACGCGCACGTGTGAGCCATGCATGCGCGTCGCTCCTCGCTAGTTGTCTCCTTTATTTCTTGTGCTCCTTCCATTTTTGCAAGCTTCCTCTCCATCTTCTAAGCCATTCCTGCCCTATATAGCCTGAAAACACTTAGCACATAGATCACGGCATCGAATGGTATAAAGGGGGATTAAAATACACAATTTAAAAGCTCAGGAAGCAAGTTTTCAACCATAGAACAAAATTGGGAAGGAATTGTAAAATCATGCAAAGACTTGATAAAAACCACTCAAATTAGCACAAGATAAACCATAAAATAGTGGTTTATCAGGTTGCGCAGAACAGAAAGCCACGGCTCCATGACAAGGCTATCAAAATTGTTCGGACTAACTAAAAAAGGTTCTACGAGAATACTAAAAAGTTGTCGGACAAGTTAGCCCCAAGGATCACCTCGCCCAAACAGAAGATAGACAAAACAAGAACTGATAAAAAAAAGAGGTCAGACAGCGGATGAGTCCATATTTTCCGGTATATTTTGGTTTGAATTGAATGGATTTCATCATATAAACCCACATTTATTCATCCAAATAGCATGCTTTTGTGTTCTCTCCCTTAATTGTGCCTAAATGTGAAAACATGCTATTTTGTGCTTATTTTAATAACTTTTGTCCCACTTTTATGGCATTCGATGCCATGACATGTTTGTTGGGTGATTTTAGGTCCTAGAGGCAAGTTTGGAAGGGCAAAAGTGGAAGGAAGCATGTACAAAGGGAGAAAGCATGAAGAAAACAAAGGAGAAGCACACATTGGAGTGTGCGTGCGCACAACCACCTGTGTGTATGCACAAAAGCCACAAAACCAAATGTGCGTACGCACGACCACCTGTGCCTACGCACAAGAAGAAAATTAGCATGTGTGTCGACGCACACACCTGTGCGTCCGCACACGTCCCAGCGCGTTAATCATTTATTACAAATCGCTGGGGGCAATTTTTGGGCCTCCAGGGGGCAATTTTTGGGCGGGGCTTTCTGAAGCTGATTGAGTGCTATATGAAGGAAGGCCTTACTCCATGTGAAGGGGGGAGAAATTAGGGTTAGATTAGCATTATGTAGGTTGTTCTCTAGAGAGAGAATCTCCCTCCTCTCTCTAGAATTAGGGTTCTTTAGTTTAATTTCTTGTAATTTCTACTTTTAATTCTTGTTTGTATTTGCTTTTCCTTGTCATTTATTGTTATTACTTCTTTGCTCTTCTTCATTTATCTTGTTATTTCCTTTATTTTGTTATTTTCATGTTATGAACACTTTTGTTATTTTAATTTCAATTAATGCAGTTTATGTTTTCATGTCATTTATTGCTTCCTTTAATTGTTATTTTCATTTTCTTGCTTTTAGTATTTTAGATTTTATGTTTAATGCAATTTAATATATTTTATTTTCATGCACATCAAGTGTTTGATAAAATTCTTGGCTTAGTTTTTACTTAGCTTTTTCTTTAAGTTTGATGAATATGTGCATTGAGCATTATGTTTTTGTTTAATTGCCTAGATGAATTGTTAGTTTGATTCATATGTTGTCATGACCAAATGCATTAGACTTTATCCTTGTTTGGCATCTTGAATTATGCACTTTCACTTTGGTGAATTGAGTTGAAATTACTTGTTCATCTTGATTTTCAAATCATATGGATCACATGTCTGGTACTTGTTTCTTTTTAATGCTTTGCATTTGTTTGAGTGACTTAACTTGATTACTATCAAGTGTATCACTTTTTGCAACAAGTACCTATACCATGTGACTTTTTCTTTGTGTTTCATGATGAAAAAGTAGATTCCATTTCATTAATGGATCGGGTGTTGTTTATTGTGCTATTTTATATCACTCTTGAGCTTTCACTTGCACAATTTCAATATCCAATATTCTTAATTCAATTCACTCTTGTTCTAATTGCTTAAGTTTGCTTGTGTTTGATTGATGCTCATTCATTGCTTGATTCTTAGGCCATTTAGTTGAGGAACTCATGCTTACTTTTTCATTGTGTGGATGCCATGTTAACCGGCCGTTGTGTGTATTCCATACCACTATGCGAACTTTCTTAATTAGATGCTTAATTACTCTCTCCTTTACCTTTTTGTGCTACTTGCCTATGAATTCTAATTATGCTTTATTCATTCTTTTCGAGGATGAGACATGAAGACAAGGAGCCGAGAGAGGAGGAGGATACTGAGGAGGGAGACGCCGAGCATACATGGACTCGATAATCTCCACACAACCTAAGCCCCCGCATCCGCCAACCGAAGACGGAGCTCTTGAGAGACATTCTCCCCGGATTTTGTTTGTGCACGGAAGACCGTGCAACGCTTAAGTGTGGGGGAGGATTCGCCATTTTGGGGTGTAAACTTTCTTCTTCCAAACACTTTGCACTTTATTTTTACTTCTTCTAGTAGGTTTCTTGTATATATTTGGAGTGTTTTTGACTTTTGCATTGCATTTTCCTTTGGTATATATATCATAGTTTATATCTAGCTATTGCATATTGCATTTTTGCATCTTTTCCTTAGTATATATTTTATAGATAGAAATTGTGATTGGATGATGTGAATAGTATATTGCCTAGTCAATTTTGTCCTAATTGTTCATGTTAATTTTTACTTGTTGAAAATTAGGAATAGAACTAGGAGAGATTTTGAAATTGCATCCATCACAACATACATACATACATACATATAGTAAATAAGTTTTGGTAAAACAACAAAGAATTTTCAAGAAATCTCTTTTTGGGAATTCCATTGATAAGATTTTGAAATTATTTTTTGAACTTGCTTGAAGTATCTTTTTATGGAACATAGAAAAGAGCTTGAACAAATACCAAGTGAGATTTGAGCTTAAATTGTGTGGTTGCATATTTTCAATCACAAGTTTTGTTCTTGTGTGTTATAAACTCCTTTTATGATTCTGATCTTAGATCTGCTTTAGTCTATATGTCCTATATTTGTTGTTTTGGATTGCATTTAGTATGATTGAGCCATCTTTGTATAGCTTACTAACCCATATGGCCAACCCTTGAATCTATCTTTGTAAACCACTCTTTGAGCCTTTAATTCCCCTTTGTTTTCATTTTAAGCACATCATTTTCTCTAAGTGAAAAATCATTATGTCCACTGATTGTATCTTTGATTAGCTTGGGTTTGAGTGTGTATGTTAATCAAGTGTGGGGGAATTTGTGGGAAACATTGGTAGTTAGTGCTCTGGGTGTTCATTGAGAATATTTCAGAAAATGGGTAAACACTCATGCATCTATTAAGTAAGACATATGCATCTTCTTTTTTTTTTTTTTTTTGATAAAAGGAAAATTTTGGTGTATATACCTTTTGGAAAAAAAAAAGAAGAAAGAAAGAAAAAGAAAAAAAAAAGATAATAAGAATGAAAATAAGAGATGCATATGTGGTTGAATTGAAAAGAAGCATGCATGAGTGAATGTGAGAAAGGGATAAATGGGTAGCTAGGATTGTTTTGTTATGTATATAGGATGATATATAGGATTAGGTGGGATGCTTGAGCTAATCAAAGATCCAATCTATTAGTCCACTTAACCATATTAATCCTACCCTTACCCTAGCCCCATTACAACCCTCAAAAGTCCTCATGATATTTGCATTCATTCAACAAGTATTAGTTGATTGTTAGATGACTTGCAAATCTTTGAGAAACATGATTAAAGGAGGATTGAGTGATTAAACCCTACACACAGAGCGATTAGAGTGTAAACATAACCGGTAAGGGTTTCAATTGCTTAATTCTATGTTTCCATTGCTTATTTTGTATCTTTTTGCAAGTTGTTGAACTTAATTTTGAAAATTTTAAATCAATCTTTGGACATTGATCATATTGCTATATTTTCCTTGTCTTGGCCCTAAGTTCCTACTTTGGATTGATTGAGATTGTTTTGTTTGTTTTTGCCAAACTCAAAAGGAATTATAGTGTGTATATATATATATAGCATTTAATATAGTTACATGCATGTAGGTAGTTGCATTAATAATTACCCCTTCATTCATCTCCTTTGGTTGGTTTAGCATGAGGACATGCTTGGTTTAAGTATGGGGGAATTGATGAATCTATATTTTACGATATATTTTGGTTTGATTTGAGTAGATTCCATCACATAAACCCACATTTTACGATATATTTTGGTTTGATTTCTTCCTAAATTGTGCTTGAAAGTGAAAACATGCTCTTTTGTGTTTAATTTAGTCAATTTTATTTACTTTAATTCTATTTGGTGCCTTGATGTATTTGTTAAGTGATTTTTAGGTTTCCAAGGCAAGTATGGGTTGAAGAAGTGAGGAAAAGAGCATGCAAAAGGGAAGAATTCAAGAAATGAAGGATTTGGAAAGCTGCCAGCCCTGACCTCTCTGTACTAAATTGGTCATAACTTGAGCTACAGAGGTCCAAATGAGGCGGTTCCAGTGGCATTGGAAAGCTAACGTCCAGGACTTCAAAATGATATGCAATTTACTATAGTGGACATAAGTCTAAGTGTGCGTAAGCACAGGTACTTGTTCATACGCACAAGTCAGGATTCAGCATGTGTGCGAATGCACACATCTGTCCTTGAACGTGACCTCATTAATTGCAACTCGCTGACAGCAATTTTTGGGCCCCCAAAATCCAATTCAACTCATCTTTTGAAGCTATTTCAGGCCAAATTGAAGAAGGATGAAGGGGGATAATTAGGTTTAGCTTTTACATGTTTTCTCTTAGTTTCTAGAGAGAGAAACTCCCCCCTCTCTCTAGAATTAGGTTAGGTTTAGTTTAATTTTCTTTAATTTCTGTCTTTTAATTCATGTTTTAATATAGTTTCAATTATGTTTCTTTACTTTATTGTCTTACTTCTCTTAGTTCTTCTTCTTAATTTCTCTTTTATGTCACTTTTCATGTTATGAATACTCTTTGTCAATTTTAATTTCATTTAATGTAATTTATGTTTTATGTTCATTTATGGCTTTCATTAGTTGTTGTTATGATTTTTTTGCTTTGGTAGCTTTAGAATTTATTTTAATACATTTTAATATTATTTTATTTTCATGCACACCAAGTATTTGATAAAATGCTTGGTTGGGTTTTTACTTAATTTTTCTCCACTCTTGGCTTGAAATTGATGACTTTGGTGATCCTTGAGTTATTGATGTCCATTCTTGTTTGATATATTAGAGTAGTTAGTTGATTTGGTCTCCCTTGACTCTATATGACCCCTTAGTGTTGACATAGGACTTAGGGATTGAAATTAACTATGCCTATTTACTTATCTTCGATGTAAGGTTGACTAAGTAGGATTTACTCTTCATAATCATCATATATTTGTGGTCAATGGCTAGGATAGGTAGCATTAGCCCTCAATTACTTGCCAAGAGGTTTCTTGCTTTTGAAGTTTTATTGCTTTGACTTTTACTTGCTTTCATTTACTTTCTTGCATGTTAAGTTACTTTCTTGCCATTTCTTTTCCTTGCATTTAATTGCTTCAACTTTTATTGCTTTGATGTTTAATTTCTTGCACGTTTAATTCTTTGGTTGAGAAATTGGGTGTTTGGATGGAATTGAATTGTGGATGGCCATTCTGCATTGTGTGAGATTAGTTAATTGATTTAGTTTCTATTGACGCTAGTATTTCACTAAGTAATTAGTGAGTTGACTAGGACTTATAGATTGAGATTAATTACATCTTTTAACTAATCCTTAAGGAGGATTGACTGAATTGGATTGCTTCCACACAATTGCCATGTTTATGGATCACAACTAGGATAGAAAACCTAGATTACCCACTTCTTGCCAAGAGTCCTTTAATTGCTTTCCTTTCAATTCCTTGCATGCTTGTTTCAATTCCTTGCTATTTATATTTCTTTCTCTCTTGCTTTTATTCCCAATTCCCCATGCTCTCTCTCATAGCCAATAATAGTCTATGTTGAGTGTCCTTGACCGACTTTCCTTTCCAAAGGTTGTATGTAGTGAGATATATCCAGGTGGTTGGATTGGAGTATCTCCCAGTCCGAACAAGCTATTCGGATATGCTCTGAGCTCTTTATCTTGCAAACCGAGTTTGTCGAAGACGGATTTGAACAATATATCCGCGGAGCTTCCTTGGTCTACTAGTGTTCTGTGGAGATTAGCGTTGGCCAATATGATAGTAATGACCATGGGATCATCATCTCCCGGGATAATGCTCGTTGCATCTTCTTGGGTAAAGGTAATAGTGGGGAGGTCGGACGACCTCTCTCCTTCCCCTACATGATAAACCTCTTTAAGATGTCTTTTGCGAGATGATTTAGAGATCCTCCCTCCTGCGAATCCTCCATTTATCATATGAATGTGTCTCTCAAGGGTGTGGGGTGGTCGTTCAGCCCGTCCGACCTCTTCATCCCTTCTTCTTTCTCTTGGTTCATCCACTTTGTTGGCTAAGTACCGATCTATTCGCCCTTCTCTTGCCAATTTCTCTGTGACATTCTTTAGGTCGAAGCACTCGTTAGTGGGATGTCCGTAAATTCAGTGGTATTCGCAGTACTCTGTCCGACTTCCCCCTCCTCTTTTTATTTTTGATTGGTCGGGGTGGTGGGATCTTCTCAGTGTTGCATATTTCTTAGTAAACATCCACAAGAGACACTCGAAGAGGGGGTATAGTCGTGGTATTTTCTAGGCCTCTCACTGGGTTGATCTTCTTTTTTCTTGGACTCTTTATCCTTATCCTGAGAGGGGTAGGAGAATCCAGGTTTTGAGATTTCTCCTAATCGAGAATTCTCCTCCATGTTAATATACTTCTCTACCCGTTCTTGTACCTCGTTCAGAGATGTTGGATGCTTTTTTGAGATGGAGTGACTAAAAGGTCCTTCTCTCAGGCCATTTGATGAGACCCATGATGGCTGCTTCTGTTGGCAGACTTTGTATCTCCAGACACACTTTGTTGAATCTTTCCATGTAGTTGCGAAGGCTTTCCTGATCTCCTTGCTTGATTCCTAATAGGCTTAGGGCATGTTTGGCTTTGTCTTTCTGGATGGAGAATCTAGCTATGAACTTCTTGGCGAGGTCGTCGAAACTTGCTATTGACCTTGGCGGCAAGTTGTCGAACCACTTTATTGCCATCTTGGTCAAAGTGGTCGGGAAAGCTTTACATTAGATTGCATCTAAGGCATCCGTAAGATACATCCGACTTCTGAAATTGCTGAGATGATGGCTTGGATCAAACGTACCATCATACAGAATCATGTCAGGGGCTTTGAAAT
Organism: Arachis hypogaea; assembly: GCF_003086295.3. NCBI lineage: Eukaryota > Viridiplantae > Streptophyta > Magnoliopsida > Fabales > Fabaceae > Arachis > Arachis hypogaea. The sequence goes on from NC_092047.1 coordinate 62,327,037, forward strand.
CCTTCGGGACTTTAGCTTTCATGATCTCCTTTGTGAACGGGTCTTGGTCTTTGTGGGAACGTTCCTCGTGGCTGGATTGGGTGGTCTTAGTTTTGAGATCAGTTTCGAGCTTTAGGAGCATGTCCTCCAGCTCTCAGCGTCGTCTTGTTTCTCTACGAAGGTCTTGCTCAGCCTCCCACTGCGGTCGGCTTCTTGCTCCAGTTGTTTAAGGCGATGCTATTGTTCTCAGATAGCTTCCAAGATTTCTATGTTTGGGTTTTGTTTATCCCCCTTGTTTTGAGGTGTATCTTTTGGTGTGGCTTCCGTGTTCTTATGCGGTGTTCTGTCCTCCAAGCCAGAGTTATGATCGTTGTCAAGGTCATCCTCTATGATGATGGGATGACTTCTAGGATCCCCGGCAACGACGCCAAAGTTCTGAGGGTTACCTGAAACTGTAGGTCGATCTCGGTCGAGATCTGTGGTGGTGGCCGGAGCTGTCGTGTCTGACTTGTTGGACTTGGTGGTGCTGCTGATCCTTGGTCACCGGAGGGTGGTGGTACCTGTAAGAGACTCCGATGCTTAAGTTAGCGTGGGCTTTGAGCAGGTTTTTTATGTAGAATTAGAGTATGAGTTATACCTGGGTGCTCCAGTGTATTTATAGTAGCAGGGTGTGACCCTTCTTTGAGATAAGTTAGTTATCTTATCTTATCTTTGAGTGAAGTCATCTTATCTTTAAAGGGAACTGCCTTTATCTTTCTAGGCTTTGACTGCCTTTATATTGGACGGTGTTCCTTCGTTTGGGCCTGCTTTGAGCTCCTATGGTAATTTGGCTGAACTCTTTGAGAAGAGGTTGGTGGTGACCCAACCTGAAGTGGTCAGTCACTTGTGTCTTTAGTCTGCCCGGGTCACCTAGCTCGATCCAGGGTATGAACACTAAGTAAAACAGGTAGAAAATAGGGCAAAGACAAGATAAGGTAGCGGTAGAAAAAAGAAAGGAAGAAAAGAAGTAGAGAAAAGAGAAGAAAGAAATGGTTTAAAATAGGGGAGGGATCCACGCGTAAGCGTCGCTGACGCGTGCGCGTGGTGTACGCAAAAAAGGAAATCAACACGTACGCGTATGCGTGGTTAGCAAAATGCAGAAATTGTGCATATGCACAACGTGTGCTAACGCCGCGGGCAAAGGCCTTATTTCGAGCTGTGCCCACGCACAGGCCTGTGCCCACGCACAGGAAGGCTTTTTTTTTTCAAGCAGGATCATGTGCGCGTGCGCACACAGGTCCGTGCGCTCGCACAAGAGCGAAAAGAAAAGGGCTTCACGCGCATAGGCTGTACCAACGCTCCCAATAGAGGGAGTGCAAGCTCGCGTACAGACGCACTCGTCTGTGCGGCCGCACAGAGAGCGCGATAAGGAACATGCGTGCGTACGCACAAAGTGGTGTGTACGCACAGACCAAGGAAAACAGGGGAGCGCCTACGCACAGACCGTGCTGGCGCTGCGAACAGAGGGCAATACCAAGAGTGTGCGGGCGCACAGGCTTGTACGCGCACAGGTCGCGAAACTCACAGTTGTGTGCGCACGCACAGCAGCGTGCGTACACACAGATGTCCTGTTTTGCAAAAATTTTTCTTTCATTTCTAAGGTGTTATGCCTTACCTCAATCAACATTTCAACCCCAAAACATTTAAAATATCACAAAATCATGATCCGTATAAGAATCAACCTATCTAAACTCAAAATTGAACTAATCCTAGGATAAGTAAGACAAGCAAACCTGAAATAAACTAAGACTATAAATAAAGAGAAAGGTTAAGAAAGATATTACCATAGTGGGGTGTCTCCTACCTAGCACTTTGGATTATAGTCCTTAAGTTGGACTTATTGAGGAGACTCTAGCTAGGGTGGCTTGTGTTTCCACTCCTCCTTGAACCTCCATCCACGCTTGGTCTTTGACTCTCCTCCGGGATCCCATATTCTAGGCATCCGGTCACCTTCTTGTTGATCTCTATGCTCCAAGCCAGATGGATAAGCTCCTAATTGACCCTTGTAACTGATGAGGGAAAAACGATTCCACACAAACTCACCGGCAAGTGTACCGGGTCACATCAAGTAGTAAAACTCACAGAAGTGAGGTCGATCCCACAGGGATTGATGGATTAATCAACTTTAGTATGGTGATGAATTTAGTTAAGCGAATATTTGATGAATTGGGTGAAATTTAATTAACAGAAAGGAAATTGCAAGTAAGCTAGAGTGCAGAATGAAAATTTGACAGAAAAGTAAATTGCATGAAGCTTAAATGGCTGAAACTTAAAGTGCAAGAAATTAAAAGAGCTGAAACTTAAATTTCAAGAAAGGTAAATAACTGAAACTTAAAGCGCAAGTAATTTAAATTGCAAAATCTGAATTGCCAGGAAATTTAAATTGCATGAAGAATAAAGGGATTTGGGTGCTGGGAATCAAATCAGAACAGAAAATTGTAGATTACAGTAAATCAAAGAACTCTAAGGTGAAGAAATTTAGAAAAATTGATCAATCAGGGTTCCAGTACCAGAACGGAAACAAAAAAATTACAGAAGAAGAAAAACAGAAAGAAAACTCAGATCAGATCTTCAATCTCTAAAATAGAAAAGGAAAATTGCAAAAGAAGAAAAACAGAAAGAAAACTCATATCAGATCTTCAGTTCAAGAAAAGGAAAATTGCAGAAGAAGAAAAACAGAAAGAAAACTGAGATCAGATCTTCAATTCTAGAATTCTAAAAAGGAAGAAAAATAAAAGAGAGAGACCCTAATGAAATCAAATTCTTCTCTATTTATACACTTTTCAATTCTGTCATCAGTACTTGGAGTGGGCTTTTGGCCCTTTTATGAAGTGGATCAGAGTTGGGTACCTGGTTGCAGCTTCCAAGGGAACATAGCGTTCTGAAAGAGAGCGCAGCGTTCATTCACCCACGCGTACGCGTCTACTGCGCATGCGCGTCAAGGCTCACAGCATGCTCATCACGTGTACGCGTGCTTCGTGCCCATGCGTCCCTTTGCATTTTTGTATACCGACGCGTGCGCGTCACCTACGCATACGCGTCATTGCTATCTTTAGCTTCCATCATGCTTGCGCGCACCACTCACACGTGCGCATCCTTGATAGCGTTCTTCAAACGAGCTCTACGTTGGCACCAGGAACGCTGCCCACGCGTGCGCGTCCTCTGCGCGTGCGCGTGGATAGCAAAATTTTAATTCCAAGCTTCTGCGCCACCCACGCGTAAGCATGCTTCATTCCAGATGCTCCATCGACGCGTGCGCGTCATGTACGCGTGCGCGTCGGTTGCGAAACTTTCAATTCCAAATTCAACTCTGCCCGAAAATGCTCACTCAAATAACGTAGCGTTCCCTTTGCAAATGAGCACGAATCACTTCCACGCGTACGCATCATGTACACGTACGCGTTGGTTTTCAAATTTCGTTGCCCGACGCGTAAGCGTCCTGTACGCGTGCGCGTCGCTAAAGGACGTGGCGTTCTCTATTTGTGCGCAGCGTTACTCTGCACTGCATCTCTTTCTCTTCATTTTTTCACCTGAAATCAACCAAACAAGCAATCAAAGTCTCACCAAAATCACAAGGTTTTGCATAATTCATAATAATGATGCGCATAAACTTGTTATGCTACGATTTAGGAAATTGCACGATTGGCAAAATTCCTTCCGGCAAGTGCACCGGTTATCGTCAAGTAAAAACTCACAATAGAGTGAGGTTGAATCCCACAAGGATTGGTTGAGTGAGCAATTCGGATTAGAAGTGTGTTCTAGTTGAGCGGAATCAAGATTTAGATGAGAATTGCGGAATGTAAAATTGGCGGGAAACGTAAATGACAAGAAATTTAAATGGCGGAATCTTAAATTGCATGAATTAAAGAGCAGAAGCTAAATTGCTGAAATTAAAAGGAAATGGGGGTGATTGCATGAATTGAGTTGCAGAATGTAAAGAGAAAGTGGAAATCAGAAATGGGGAATTCATTGGGTTATAGGAGATATTGAGATCTCCGAATCAAAACATGTTATCTCTTCCTCAACCAATGCGTTCATTGAATTTTGCTTGGCAATCTAATATGATTGGATCCCAATCCCTTGGCTCACCAATTCTCTCTAAAAACAAACAAATTCCCAATCCCTTGGTTTAAATGTTCATAAGAAGAGATGATGCTCGATCACTGATTTTACCACACAGTTTCATGAACCACAATTTGGTAGGATTACATGTCACAATATCCATCCAAACCCCAATCCAATTCACTGTGAGAAAGCTTCTCTAGCATGAATCCTCCATTCCTTTCCCAAGGTTCCGAAGGATTCCAATTATGGGTAGTTTCTTTCCCAAGACAACTACCCAATGGAATTAGATCGAGAAGCTTTCTAACAAAATTCAAGAGAAAAGATTGAAGAAGAAGATAAACTATTATTGATTCATTGAATTACAATAGAGCTCCCTAACCCAATGAAAGGGGGTTTAGTGAGTCATAGCTCTGAATTCAATTACAAAGATATGAAAACTAGCCAAAAATGAAAAGGTAAAAGTCCTTCCTAACTTAAATTCTATCCTATTTATACACTTTCTATACTGAGCTTCTGTTGTGTTTCTTGGGCTTTGAGGCCTCTCCCTGCTTTCCTTTTGCCTTGGGTTTATGATCCATAATCTTGATGAGGCTGCTGATCCAAATTCTGTAACATTCATTGAGCCAACTTAGTGATAATCAAATAATGACACATGACTCAACAAATTGAAATTTCAGACTCATCAATCCTTCAGGCCCAATCCCATAAACCATGATATTCAATTGGGTTTCATACCAGAGTAAGTTTAAGTTAATGTTTGTGCTCAAATACTAACTTAAACTGCAATATTTTTGGCCCAGAAACCTTCTCCAAGAGTGGTGTTTAAGTTGCAGTTTAAGCTTAAACTGCAGCTTAAACGCCAGACACTTCCAGTAATGCCTTTTGTGGAAGCACGTTTAAGCTTCAGTTTAAGGCTAAACTGAAGCTTAAACGTGGAAATGGAAGAAGGCAGCCCTGGAGGGTAACGTAGTCGAACACGTTTAAGCTTCAGTTTAAGGTTAAACTGAAGCTTAAACGTGGAGATAGGAAAGGCAGCCCTGGAGGTCGAACACGTTTAAGCTCCAGTTTAAGGTTAAACTGGAGCTTAAACGTGGAAATAGAGAAAGCCATCTGGGAGGTCGAACACGTTTAAGCTCCAGTTTAAGGTTAAACTGGAGCTTAAACGTGGAAGCTGAGAAAGGTAGCCCTGGAGGTGTCGAACACGTTTAAGCTCCAGTTTAAGGTTAAACTGGAGCTTAAACGTGGAAATGGAGAAAGCAACCCTGGAGAAGAAAACTTGGTCGAACACGTTTAAGCTCCAGTTTAAGGTTAAACTGGAGCTTAAACGTGGAAATGGCTCCCTGGTGCACTTCCCATTTCTGGCGTTTAACCTCCAGTTTAAGGTTAAACTGGAGGTTAAACGTGGAAATGCTTCCTGAGTGGAATTCTCATTCTGGCGTTTAACCTCCAGTTTAAGGTTAAACTGGAGGTTAAACTTCAGTTTCAGCATTTCTTAGCCTTCATGATTCTGGCGTTTAAGCTCCAGTTTAAGCTTAAACTGGAACTTAAACTCCACATGTGATATTCAAGCTTCCTTTATTGATTTTGTTGCTTCCTTGCCTAGCCTCTTCTTTCCTGAAATCATCCAAACAATTGCATCAAAGTCTTGCAAAATTTCATGAGAATTCTTCCATTCATAGCATTCAAGTAATATAACTAAAACTCATGGAATTTGCATCAAAATCATACTGTTTGGATGGTTCATTGCTTTGTTATTCATTTAACCATTCTTGGTTACTTTAAGCTCAAGAAAATGCATAAAACAACTAAAACTAACAGAAAAATGCTAGTGAAACTAGCCTAAGATGCCTTGGCATCACAACACCAAACTTAATACTTGCTTGTCCCTAAGCAAGTCCTGAGTTATTTGAGAAGAAAGTATGAAACAGAAAGCAATTACATTGGCTATATTAGCAAGCATTTGAAGTTCATCAGAAGGGTTTTATGCAGAAAGTTGCAGCATCACTTTTTCATTCTTATCAGGTAAGATTATCACTTTTTCATTGCATCCATCAAACACTGCTATGGCCTCTTGTTATTCTTATGTCCTTGGCACTTTTCTCTTCTTTGTTTTTCTTTTCTTTTTCTTAGAGCTCCTTTGCTCCTTGTTTGCTTGGTGTCATGTGTTGCACAAGCCTTTGGCATTTTCTTTTTCTTATCAGTGCACTACACATATCCACTCCAGGCATTTTAGTTCACATTTCTTCTTGAGACATTGGTGCCCAGCACCTCTTTGTGTGACTAAATGTTTTGTATTTAGGTTGCTCTTGATAATGGACTTTTGGTTGATAATCCCGGGTTAGTTAACCCAAGTTACCAAGTGTTGAAACACTCCTCAGAACCTATTCATCCAAGCATATCCTTAATACATAAACACCACAGGCATTTGTCTCAGAAGTTCAAACCATTGGTGCCTAGCTTATTTTCTCAATTTTTTTTTTTGCTTTTTGGTTGCCCTTTTTCAGTGGCTTTTTCTTCTTCTTTTTCTTTCTTTTTCATGGCCAAAGACATTTATTCATCAAGATCCATAGACAGTTTTCAATTTCTACAAAAAATGATAATTCTACACTCTATTTCCAGTGATCTGACTAAACAATCAAGCATGCATACCACCACTTAATTCTACTTGATTTGTCACTAATTGAGCCAAGTTACTTTTGTTCAAACTTTTCTTTTATTTTTGGAAACAGAACAAGCATGGCAAGCACTTGTTTAAGAAGGTGAAGTTATATCCAAACATTTAGGCATTCACTTTATTCAAAGCAATAAACAGACAAGCATACTAGAGACTTCACATTCCAGAAAGATTCAACATTTACAGTTTAAACCAGAACAAGCATGCTTTTGTTTGCCCTTTTTAAAGAATTATCAAGGAACAACACCACATTGTGAAATTTCTTGTTTTCTCTTTGTTGCCAGGAAACAATTTGATTTCTCCCTCTTCTCCTAATTGTTGCTTCATGCTTTAAGATCCTTGTTTCCTTTCCTGCAAAGAGTGATGAAGTTGCTTGCTTCTCAAGCACTTGAGTGGTTAGCTCAACTATGTGTGGGTAAGTCTCTGAGTCTTAAGTTGGTGTGTGAACACCAAACTTAGTCTCCCACTTACTTCTCTGTTCTTTGAATCTTTGAGTTCTCTTTGGAATGAAGTTGCTGCTAAGGGTTTTAAGCATTTTTGTGACTGCTTAGAATGGTTGTTCCTTTCATATAATTCAAAGGTTGTTGTGTACAGTGGTGGAACACCAAACTTAGAGTCACACATTCCCCTTTGAATTATTGATCCACGAATTCATTGTTTGGTGTGAAACACCAAACTTAATTCTTTGCAATGCACAGAAACTACTTCACCCTTTTTATTGAAACAAATAAAAGAAACAGCAAAAGGGTATTACCTCAGGTTGGGTTGCCTCCCAACAAGCGCTTCTTTAACGTCATTAGCTTGACGGTCAACTTCCTCAGTTGAGGTGATATTTAACCTTGTCCTTCTCCTCCACATCTCCCAAGTAATGCTTGAGTCTTTGACCGTTCACAATGAAGGTTCGTTGTGACTTTTCTTCCATGATTTCTACTTGTCCATATTGGGAGACCTTGGTGACAAGGAATGGTCCAGACCACCTTGATTTTAGCTTCCCTGGAAATAGCTTCAGCCTAGAATTGTAAAGCAATACTTTTTGTCCTTCTTCAAATTTCCTTGGGGCTATGTTGCTGTCATGCTTCTTCTTTGCTCTTTCTTTATAAATTTTGGCATTCTCATAAGCTTCAGCTCTGAATTCTTCCAACTCTTGAATTTGCAACATCCTTCTTTCTCCAGCAGCTTTGCTGTCCAAGTTCAAAAGTTTCAAGGCCCAGTATGCCTTGTGCTCCAACTCCAGTGGCAAATGGCAAGCTTTTCCATATACTAGTTGGTAAGGAGACATTCCAATTGGTGTTTTGAAAGCTGTCCTATATGCCCAAAGAGCATCATCTAGCTTAATCGACCAGTCCTTCCTTGAAGTTCCCACAGTCTTTTCCAGGATTCTTTTGAGTTCTCTGTTAGATATTTCGGCTTGCCCACTTGTCTGTGGATGGTATGGTGTGGCTACCTTGTGTTTGACTCCATATTTTAGAAGCAATGCCTCTAGTGGTTTGTTGCAGAAGTGGCTTCCTCCATCACTGATGATTGCTCTTGGAACCCCAAAACGGCAAAAAAATGTGTTTTCTGAGGAAGTTCATGACTACCTTATTATCATTGGTTGGAGTTGCTATTGCTTCAACCCATTTGGAGACATAGTCTACTGCCACAAGAATGTAATTATTTGAGTATGAGGAGGGAAAGGGTCCCATGAAATCTATCCCCCATACATCAAACAATTCAAGTTCCAGAATGAATTGTTGTGGTATTTCATTTCTTCTTGGCAGGTTCCCCGCTTTCTGGCATTCATGGCAGTGCTTCACTAGTTCCTTTGCATCTTTGAAGATAGTGGGCCAATAAAAACCACACTGCAACACCTTAGCTGCTGTTCTTTCTCCTGCAAAATGTCCTCCATAAGTGGAGCCATGGCAGTCCCATAAGACTTCCCTTCCTTCTTCCTCTGATATGCATCTTCTGAGTATGCCATCTGAACATTTTTTGAACAAGTATGGTTCGTCCCAGATGAAGTATTTGGCATCATTTACCAATTTCTTCCTTTGATGCTTGTTAAATTCCAACGGCAAACTCCCAGTGGCCTTGAAGTTTGCTATGTCTGCAAACCAGGGTGCCTTGTGAATTACCATGAGTTGTTCATCAGGAAAGCACTCATTTATATGTGTGCTTTGTGCGCTTCCTTCTTCACATGGTATCCTTGATAAATGGTCTGCCACCTTGTTCTCTACACCCTTCTTGTCTTTGATTTCAATGTCAAATTCCTGCAACAAAAGAACCCATCTAATAAGTCTTGGTTTGGATTCTTGTTTAGCAAGTAAGTATTTTAAAGCTGAATGATCAGTGAAGACAATGACTTTAGATCCAATGAGATAGGATCTAAATTTGTCAAATGCAAAGACTATTGCCAAGAGTTCTTTTTCAGTGGTTGTGTAATTCCTTTGGTTATCATTCAAGACTTTACTGGCATAATAAATCACATGTACCAAATTGTCTTTCCTTTGTCCTAACACTGCCCCAATAGCAAGGTCTGATGCATCACACATCAGTTCAAAAGGTAAGTTCCAATCAGGTGGGGCAATGATAGGTGCAGAGGAAAGTTTTTGCTTCAAAAGTTCATAGGCTAGCATGCAATTTTTATCAAATACAAAGGGTGTATCAGAGACAAGCAAGTTACTCAAAGGTTTGGATATTTTAGAAAAGTCTCTAATAAACCTTCTGTAAAAACCAGCGTGTCCCAAAAAACTCCTAACTGCCTTGACATTACTTGGTGGAGGTAGTTTTTCAATGAGTTCCACCTTAGCTCTGTCCACCTCAATGCCTCTATTAGAGATTTTGTGGCCAAGGACTATTCCTTCTGTGACCATGAAATGACACTTTTCCCAGTTTAATACTAGGTTAGTCTCTTGGCACCTCTTAAGCACCAAGGCAAGGTGGTGTAGGCAGCTAGGAAAAGAATCTCCAAACACAGAAAAATCATCCATGAAGACCTCAATAAATTTTTCAATCATGTCCGAAAAGATGGACAGCATGCATCTTTGGAAAGTGGCAGGTGCATTGCACAATCCAAAGGGCATGCGTCTATAAGCAAAAACTCCATATGGACAAACAAATGATGTTTTCTCTTGATCTCTAGGATCAACTACTATCTGATTATAGCCTGAGTATCCATCCAAAAAGCAATAGTAAGCATGTCCTGCAAGCCTTTCAAGCATCTGATCCATGAATGGGAGTGGGAAATGATCTTTTCTGGTGGCTTCATTGAGCTTCCTGTAGTCTATGCACATCCTCCACCCAGTGACAGTTCTTGTGGGTATGAGTTCGTTCCTCTCATTTGGCACCACAGTTATGCCACCTTTCTTGGGAACTACATGGATGGGACTAACCCATGGGCTATCAGAAATGGGGTAGATTACCCCTGCCTGCCATAACTTCATGACCTCCTTTTGTACCACTTCTTTCATGACGGGATTCAATCTTCTCTGAGATTGGATGGAGGGTCTAGCATCCTCTTCTAACAAGATTTTATGCATGCATATGGATGAACTTATCCCCTTCAAATCAGCTAGGGTCCATCCAATGGCATCTTGATGATTTTGTAGCACCTTGATCAATTCTTCTTCCTGTTCTTGACTCAGGGCAGAGCTAATGATAACAGGATGACTCTCATCACTATCCAAGTATGCATACTTGAGATTAGGGGGCAATGCTTTGAGCTCAGGTTTTGGTGCTTCCTTCTCTTCTTTCACTATCTCTGGCATGCTTGGCATGGTTGTTTCAGCAGCCTTGATGTCACTAACTTCTATGTCCTTGGTGAACTCCTCCTCTGCCACTTCCTTTGTTGTTTCCTCAAAGGTTTCTTGTACTGCAATGTCCACTACATCCACCCTCATGCATTCCCTTAGTGATTCTGATGGATAGCTCATTGCCTTGAATACGTTAAACACCAATTTCTCATCATGTAGTCTAAGAGTGAGTTCACCCTTTTGTACATCTATGATGGCTCCAGCAGTAGCCAGGAAGGGTCTTTCCAGAATTATTGAAGCTTTGGCTTCTTCCTCCATATCTAACACCACAAAATCAGCAGGAAATATAAAATCTCCCACTTTCACCAACAAATCCTCAACTATCCCATGAGGGAATTTAAAAGTTCGATCCGCCAATTGGAGGGCCATTCTTGTTGGTTTGGCTTCCTCAATCTTCATTCTTCTCATCATTGTTAGAGACATCAAATTGATACTGGCCCCTAAGTCACACAAGGCCTTCTCCACCATGACTTCTCCTATGATGCAGGGGATTTGGAAACTGCCTGGATCCTTCAATTTCTGAGGCAATTTGTGCTGGATGATGGCACTGCATTCTTCAGTTAACAACACAGTTTCCTCGTTTCTCCAGCTTCTTTTCTTGGTCATTAATTCCTTTAAGAATTTTGCATAGAGTGGCATTTGCTCTATTGCCTCAGCAAACGGAATGTTGATTTGAAGCTTCTTGAAAATCTCCAAGAACCTGGAGAATTGGCCATCCTTTTCACTTTTCATCAAACGTTGAGGATATGGTGCTTTAGGTGTATAAGGCTTCAGGACCTCTTTTTCTTTTTCTTTTGTTGCAGACGATGTAAAAGATTGTCCTTGTTCCTTATCTCTCACATTTTCCTTTGCTTCATCCTCTGTGGTTTCCTTTGAGATCTCCTTTAGATTTTTCCCACTTCTGAGGGTTATGGCCTTACATTCTTCCCTTGCAATAGCCTTGGCAGCATGAGAAACGCTTGTCCCAGGGGTTTGCTTAGACAAATACACAATTTGATTTTCTAGCTTCTGGATGGCAGCTCCTTGGTTTTGCAGGTTAGAATTTACTTCTTCCTTAAAAGCTTTCAATTCGGTTATGTCTTGACTCATGGTTGCAAGCATTCCTTCTATCCTGTTTAATTGATCTTGAAATTGTTGGTTCGGGTTAGGTTGGGTAGGTTGATTATTTTGGCCATGATATGGTGGTTGAGAGTAAGTGTTTTGTGTGGCTTGGTATGATCTTTGGTTGAAGTTTTGGTATGTGGACTTGTTATGTTGGTTTTGCTGGTTTCCCCACCCAAAGTTTGGGTGGTTTTTCCAGCCTGGGTTGTAAGTGTTGGAATGTGGATCATATGGTTGCCTTTGTTGATTTCCTACATAATTGGCCTCTTCCCAATCACCTCCTTCAGTACTTTCTTCCCCTTGATCTTGTGTGTGTATTGCAGCCACTTGTTTTGTTTCTAATTTCCTGGTGAGCTCTGCTAGTTGCTTGGCAAACACCTTGTTTTGGGCTAGAATTGTATCAACATGGTTCAGCTCCATGACTCCCTTAGTGTTGTGTCTCTCTGATGCATAGTAGTACTCATTCTCAGCCACTGTCTCAATCACTTTAATGGCTTCTTCCACAGTCTTTTTCCTGTTCAATGAACCTCCTGATGAATGGTCTACAGCCTTCCTTGATTCATAAGACAGTCCATCATAGAAAATATGCAATTGCACCCAGTCATGGAACATGTCTGGTGGGCATTTCCTTGTCAAATCCTTGAATCTCTCCCATGCCTCGTAGAGAGTTTCACCATCTTGTTGTCTAAAAGTCTGAACCTCAGATCGAAGCCTATTGACCTTTTGTGGGGGGTAGAAACGTGCCAGAAACTTGCTTTCCACCTCGTCCCATGTTGTTAGGCTCCCCCTTGGGAATGATTCCAGCCACTTCGCTGCCTTGTCCCTAAGTGAAAATGGGAACAAAAGCAATTTATAGGCATCTTCCTGGACTCCATTGGACTTCACAGTGTCGCAAATTCTCAGGAATTTTGTGAGATGTTGGTTTGGATCTTCATTAGCACTCCCACCAAATGAACAATGATTCTCCACAAGTGATATTAGCTGTGGTTTGAGTTCAAAATTGTTGGCCTGAATGGGTGGTTTCTGAATGCTGCTACCACAATTCCCAGAGGTTGGGTTTATGTATGAACTAAGAACCCTCCTCTCAGGAATGGCATTGTTTCCATCAGCTCTCTCATGGTTGTCAACTTCTCTATCCATGTTGAGATCTAGAGCTTCCTCAAAATTGTCCTCAGATTCTCCTTCAGATTCTTCTTCTCCCAGTATTCTCTTCCCTCTTGCTTCCCTTCTAAGTCTATGAAGGGTCCTCTCTGGTTCGGTATATGGAGGAGTTGATGTCTCTCCTCTCCTACCTGTCATACAGGAACACAGCACAGGCAACAAACAAGTGAAATACTCTTGGTTAATGGAAGAGTATGGTTAGAGCAGTTGAGGAATTAATTCAAACAGTTAGTGAGTCAGTGAGTTAGTTGCTTGAATTTAAAGGCATAAAGAAAGAAAGCATGTAACAGAGTGCAGAAATTAAAATTCAACAAGTACTTGTACTGAATTAATCAAAACAACAAAAAAATTGCTCAATCTAGTTAACTTCCAATTTGAGAATTGTCAATCGAAAACCAATCCCTGGCAACGGCGCCATAAACTTGATGCGCATAAACTTGTTATGCTACGATTTAGGAAATTGCACGATTGGCAAAATTCCTTCCGGCAAGTGCACCGATTATCGTCAAGTAAAAACTCACAATAGAGTGAGGTCGAATCCCACAAGGATTGGTTGAGTGAGCAATTCGGATTAGAAGTGTGTTCTAGTTGAGCGGAATCAAGATTTAGATGAGAATTGCGGAATGTAAAATTGGCGGGAAACGTAAATGACAAGAAATTTAAATGGCGGAATCTTAAATTGCATGAATTAAAGAGCAGAAGCTAAATTGCTGAAATTAAAAGGAAATGGGGGTGATTGCATGAATTGAGTTGCAGAATGTAAAGAGAAAGTGGAAATCAGAAATGGGGAGTTCATTGGGTTATAGGAGATATTGAGATCTCCGAATCAAAACATGTTATCTCTTCCTCAACCAATGCGTTCATTGAATTTTGCTTGGCAATCTTATATGATTGGATCCCAATCCCTTGGCTCACCAATTCTCTCTAAAAACAAACAAATTCCCAATCCCTTGGTTTAAATGTTCATAAGAAGAGATGATGCTCGATCACTGATTTTACCACACAGTTTCATGAACCACAATTTGGTAGGATTACATGTCACAATATCCATCCAAACCCCAATCCAATTCACTGTGAGAAAGCTTCTCTAGCATGAATCCTCCATTCCTTTCCCAAGGTTCCGAAGGATTCCAATTATGGGTAGTTTCTTTCCCAAGACAACTACCCAATGGAATTAGATCGAGAAGCTTTCTAACAAAATTCAAGAGAAAAGATTGAAGAAGAAGATAAACTATTATTGATTCATTGAATTACAATAGAGCTCCCTAACCCAATGAAAGGGGGTTTAGTGAGTCATAGCTCTGAATTCAATTACAAAGATATGAAAACTAGCCAAAAATGAAAAGGTAAAAGTCCTTCCTAACTTAAATTCTATCCTATTTATACACTTTCTATACTGAGCTTCTGTTGTGTTTCTTGGGCTTTGAGGCCTCTCCCTGCTTTCCTTTTGCCTTGGGTTTATGATCCATAATCTTGATGAGGCTGCTGATCCAAATTCTGTAACATTCATTGAGCCAACTTAGTGATAATCAAATAATGACACATGACTCAACAAATTGAAATTTCAGACTCATCAATCCTTCAGGCCCAATCCCATAAACCATGATATTCAATTGGGTTTCATACCAGAGTAAGTTTAAGTTAATGTTTGTGCTCAAATACTAACTTAAACTGCAATATTTTTGGCCCAGAAACCTTCTCCAAGAGTGGTGTTTAAGTTGCAGTTTAAGCTTAAACTGCAGCTTAAACGCCAGACACTTCCAGTGATGCCTTTTGTGGAAGCACGTTTAAGCTTCAGTTTAAGGCTAAACTGAAGCTTAAACGTGGAAATGGAAGAAGGCAGCCCTGGAGGGTAACGTAGTCGAACACGTTTAAGCTTCAGTTTAAGGTTAAACTGAAGCTTAAACGTGGAGATAGGAAAGGCAGCCCTGGAGGTCGAACACGTTTAAGCTCCAGTTTAAGGTTAAACTGGAGCTTAAACGTGGAAATAGAGAAAGCCATCCTGGAGGTCGAACACGTTTAAGCTCCAGTTTAAGGTTAAACTGGAGCTTAAACGTGGAAATAGAGAAAGCCATCTGGGAGGTCGAACACGTTTAAGCTCCAGTTTAAGGTTAAACTGGAGCTTAAACGTGGAAGCTGAGAAAGGTAGCCCTGGAGGTGTCGAACACGTTTAAGCTCCAGTTTAAGGTTAAACTGGAGCTTAAACGTGGAAATGGAGAAAGCAACCCTGGAGGAGAAAACTTGGTCGAACACGTTTAAGCTCCAGTTTAAGGTTAAACTGGAGCTTAAACGTGGAAATGGCTCCCTGGTGCACTTCCCATTTCTGGCGTTTAACCTCCAGTTTAAGGTTAAACTGGAGGTTAAACGTGGAAATGCTTCCTGAGTGGAATTCTCATTCTGGCGTTTAACCTCCAGTTTAAGGTTAAACTGGAGGTTAAACTTCAGTTTCAGCATTTCTTAGCCTTCATGATTCTGGCGTTTAAGCTCCAGTTTAAGCTTAAACTGGAACTTAAACTCCACATGTGATATTCAAGCTTCCTTTATTGATTTTGTTGCTTCCTTGCCTAGCCTCTTCTTTCCTGAAATCATCCAAACAATTGCATCAAAGTCTTGCAAAATTTCATGAGAATTCTTCCATTCATAGCATTCAAGTAATATAACTAAAACTCATGGAATTTGCATCAAAATCATACTGTTTGGATGGTTCATTGCTTTGTTATTCATTTAACCATTCTTGGTTACTTTAAGCTCAAGAAAATGCATAAAACAACTAAAACTAACAGAAAAATGCTAGTGAAACTAGCCTAAGATGCCTTGGCATCAAATAATCACCTAATTCTTGCATAAATCTCATGATTTTGTATAAAATTAATAATGTTTGATTAAATCAAGATAAACATGAAATTCCACTCCAATCACTTACTTATTGTGCAAGAACGTGCATAAAACCTAACGAAACAAATGAAAAATGCTTCTGAAACTAGCATAAGATGACTTGTCATCAAAACACCAAACTTAAATCTTGCTTGTCCCCAAGCAAGCACTAAAACATGAGATGAAATGAAAGAAAACAGAAAAGGATATATGTCCTTATTAGTAGGTAATTGCATTTGGTTCATGGGGTTTTATGCAGACAGAATGCAGCTCAATTATTATCAACTTCCAAATGTGAGATGTCCCTTTGAGTGTTAACTAGAGTTGCTGCTATAAGACCTTATTCTCTATTGATCATTGTTGGATTTTTCTTTCTTTTTTTTGCTTCAGAAACTTATTTCTCAATTGTAGCTCAGTGTCAAGTGTTGCAGCAGCTATTTGGCTCAATTTTTTATCACACCCCTTCAATACAGACACTTGGCTCACAATTATTCTTAAGAACATTGATGTCCAACACCTCTTTGGGTTACTAAATGCCTTGTAATTAGGTTGCTCTTGATGGTGGATTTTTGGCTGATAATCCCAGATTAGTTAATCCAACTTACCAAGTTTTAAAATACTCCTCAGAGCCTAATAATCCAAGCAGATCCTAATACAATAGCACCACAGGCATGTGTCTTAAGGTCTGAGCTATTGGTGTCTAGCTTTATTATTTGTTTCTTTCATTTTTGTTGCTAATTCTTGGCTTTTCTTCCTTTCTTGCTTACTCTTTCTTTTTCCAAGGATCATTATTCATTAATAGTTCACAAACAGCAGCCTAGTTCATACTATAAAGGCACATTCTAACTTTTATTCTTTATTAGTGAGCTTACTCAAACCATCAAACATATATACCACCACTGAACTTTATTATCACCCCTATCAAATTGAACAATTTCACTTTCTGTTTCAACATTTTCTCTTATTTATGCAGAGGGGAGCAGGACATGAATTCAAGTAAGATGAAAATGAACCAGACACTTATACTAGAACATTTATTTTGAGAATTAAGAAAAACAAAAGACAAAATGCAAGTAAACTAATCAGAAAGGGGGTACAATTAGACTTTCGACTAAAGCACTTTAAGACATAAACAATTAAGTAACGATACAACCTTTTGGCATCCTCTTGCTTAGTCCTTCATCATCCTCCTTGGCTTTTGTGCTTTTCTTGCTGATGATGTACAATCCTTCCAAAAAGTTGAATGATTTTCTGCAATGATGGTGGAAGTTGCTTGTTCCCCAAGCACTTGAGAGATGGTTAGCATGTATGTATGTTTGTAGGCTTCTGAACTTATATTGGTGTGTGAACACCAAACTTAGTTCCTTGCCTTATGCAGCAGTTTGTACATATGCAGAAATCATGTGCTTTTATTAAGAAAACATGCTATAAACTAGAAAAACAAGCTATGAACTAGAAAACAGACTATGAACAAAAAACTAAACAATTGTTAAGTAGTTTCTCTGATTGTTTGGAGCTGATAACTAGTCATGCTGAGGGTGCGATGTATTCTAAAATCTTTGGTGGAACACCAAACTTAGCATCCAACATTCACCCTTGAATTACTTTGGTGTGTAACACCAAACTTAGCTCCTTGTAATACAGATAAATCTACTTAACTTTCTTAACGAAACAGTGAAGGAAAAGAGAGTTACCTCCGGTTGGGTTGCCTCCCAACAAGTGCTCTTTTATCGTCACTAGCTTGACGGTTGTCCCTCATTAGGGAGGGTGATGAACATAATGCCTCAACCCTTCCCCTCTCACTGTGAGCTTTCCTCTAATATCATTCTTGATAATTTCCACGTGTTCAAGTAAGAGGATCTTATTCACTGTGTAGTATCCAGAGAAATGTGGGGATGTTTCCATTGATTGGTAAGCTAGCATCACTTTGTCCCCTGGTGTGAAGCTTCAGTGGGAATTTTCTTGTTTTTCCACCCTCTTACCACATTCTTCTTTGGATTCTTTTCTTTTTTAGGAGGTGGTTCATGTTTTGGGGTCTCAATGGTTGGAATGTTCTTACTGAGAATTTTCTGTGGAGGCTGTGATTGTAGTTCCTCCTCAACTCCTTGAGCTTGTTGCAATAGTTCTACCTCTTCCCCTCCTTTCCAGCATGAGTTTGAGTGCATTGGGAGTGACTCATCAGGTGCTTCTTTCAAGTTCGGATCTCTTAAATCAATCTTCTTACACTCTTCTTCTTGAGTGGGATCTTCCAAACTTTTGAAGACATGGAACACTATATGCTTTTCATGCACCCTCAGCATCAATTCTCCCTTCTCAACATCTATTAATGCTCTGCCTGTAGTTAGAAAAGGTCTCCCTAGAATGATAGGAGTGTTATGATCTTCCTCTATGTCTAGAATGACAAAGTCAACTAGGAGGAAAAATTTTCCCACCTTTACCAATACATTCTCCACAACTCCAAGTGCTTGCTTAATGGATTTGTCTACCATTTGGAGGGCTGTTTATGTGGGTTTCAATTCATGAATTTGAAGTTTCTTCATCAAGGATAGAGGCATCAGATTAATGCTTGCACCAAGTCACAAAATTCTCTCTCAATTATCATATTGCCTATGGTGCAGGGAATATGAAAGCTCCCTGGGTCCTTCCTCTTCCTTGGCAATTCTCTCTGGATGATGGCACTACACTCCCTGGTCATCACAATCATTTATCCTTCTTTCAAGGATCTTTTCTTTGTCAACAATTCTTTCATGAACTTAGCATATAGTGGCATCTGTTCAAGTACTTCTATGAAAGGGATGTTGATGTGCAGTGTCTTGAATATCTCCAAGAATTTGGAGTATTGCTTCTCTTTATTCTCTCACTTGAACCTTTGAAGGTATGGTAACATTGGTTGGTATGCTTTCACTACCTTCTTCTTGGTTGACTAATCATTCTGTGTGGGAGTTTCTTACTCCTGCTTTTGCTCCTTCACTTCTTTTTTTGAGCCTTCTTTGTTGTGCTCTTCTTGAGTAATGGCTTCTTTCTCTACCTTCTTTCCACTTCTCAAAGTGATTGCTTTGTACTTTTCCCATTTAATGGCTTTTTCTGTGTCTCTTAGGTTATTTTCAGTGTCACTAGGGAAGGCATTTGCTCTCTTCTCACCTATTCTGAAATTTGTTTAGCCATTTACCCCATGTGTCTTT
Source organism: Arachis hypogaea (assembly GCF_003086295.3). NCBI lineage: Eukaryota > Viridiplantae > Streptophyta > Magnoliopsida > Fabales > Fabaceae > Arachis > Arachis hypogaea. Next base: position 62,345,903 of record NC_092047.1, read on the forward strand.
CAAGATTTCTGCTTGAAGCCTCTTGGTTTTTGAATGCCAGGGCTTGATCTTTTCTTACAGCTTCCTGATCTTGTCTTGCCATCTCTTGATTTTTCATGAGTTTCTCCATTATTATCTCTAGACTAGAGATTCTCTGAGAGTCTGAATTTGGTTGTGGTTATGTGAAATAAGATGGTTGTTACTGGAAGTTAGTTGAATTAGGTGTAGGTGTATTTTGTGGGTAGAATGTGGATGTGGAGAAGTTATTTTGGTGGTTCTGTGAGTTGTTGTGGGGTTGGTGATATGTATTTTGTGAGTTTCTGTACTGGTTAGTATTATTGGATGAGTGATTTTGGCTGTGTGTGTTGCGGGAGTTGTTGGAATTGTGGTTCTTTTGCCATGAATTTTGATTATCACCCCACCTCAAGTTGGGATGATTCTTCCATGATGGATTGTATGTATCCCCATGAAATTCATTTTGAGAAGAGCTTGAAGTGTTATGCATATATTAGACTTGTTCTGGTTGCTGCTCATAGTTGCTTCTCTCAAAGGCTTCTTCACTTTGGCTCCATCCATTTGAGGGTTGGCTTGCTGTGCTAACTGCAGCCACTTGGAGTCCATCAATTCTCTTTGTCATCAACTCTATTTGTTGCTGGATTTGTTGGTGCATCAACTTGTTCTGTGCCAAGATAGTGTCCACTCCTTCTAGCTCCAACACACCCTTCTTCTAGACTGGTTGGCGTTGCCTCCGATGAGCATAGAAGTATCGATTGTTGGTCACAGTGTCTATGAGATTCTGGGCTTCTTCAACTGTCTTCATTAGTTACAGCGAACCTCCTGCAGAGTAGTCCAAAGATTCTTGAGCTTTTAGAGTCAACCCCTCATAGAAGTTCTGAAGTCTGTCCCATTCACTAAACATCTGATGAGCGGATAATTTATACACTTTTTGGCATTGTTTTTACATAGTTTTTAGTATGATTTGATTAGTTTTTAGTATATTTTTATTAGTTTTTAAATAAAAATCACATTTCTGGACTTTACTATGAGTTTGTGTGTTTTTCTGTGATTTCAGGTATTTTCTGGCTGAAATTGAGGGACCTGAGCAAAAATCTGATTCAGAGGCTGAAAAAGGACTGCAGATGCTGTTGGATTCTGACCTCCCTGCACTCAAAGTGGCTTTTCTGGAGCTACAAGGGTCTAAATGTCGCGCTCTCAATTGCGTTGGAAAGTAGACATCCAGGGCTTTCCAGCAATATATAATAGTCCATACTTTGCTTGAGGATAGACGATGTAAAATGGCGTTCAACGCCAGTTCCATGTTGCATTCTGGCGTTAAACGCCAGAAACAGGATACAAGTTGGAGTTAAACGCCAGAAACAGGTTATAAGCTGGCGTTTAACTCTAGAAACAGCCTAGGCACGTGTAAAGCTCAAGTCTCAGCCCCAGCACACACCAAGTGGGTCCCAGAAGTGGATTTCTGCACTATCTATCTCAGTTTACTCATTTTCTGTAAACCTAGGTTACTAGTTTAGTATTTAAACAACTTTTAGAGATTTATTTTGGACCTCATGACATTTTAGATCCAAACTTTCTACTCTTTGACGGCATGAGTCTCTAAACTCCATTATTGGGGTGAGGAGCTCTGCTGTGTCTCGATGACTTAATGCAATTATTTCTGTTTTCTATTCAAACACGCTTGTTTCTATATAAGATGTTCATTCGCACTTCAATATGATGGATGTGATGACCCGTGACATTCATCACCATTCTCAACCTATGAACGCGTGACTGACAACCACCTCCGTTCTACCTTCGATTGAATGAGTATCTCTTGGATTTCTTAATCATAATCTTCGTGGTATAAGCTAGAATCCGTTGGCAGAATTCTTGAGAATCCAGAAAGTCTAAACCTTGTCTGTGGTATTCCGAATAGGATTCAGGGATTGAATGACTATGACGAGCTTCAAACTCACAAGGGTTGGGCGTAGCGACAGACGCAAAAGGATCAATGGATCCTATTCCAGCATAAGTGAGAACCGACAGATGATTAGTCGTGCGGTGACAGCGCACCTGGACCATTTTCATTGAGAGGACGGATGGTAGCCATTGACAACGGTGATCCACCAACACACAGCTTGCCATAGGAGGAACCTTGCGTGCGTGAAGAAGAAGATAGGGGGAACGCAGACATTCAGAAGACAAAGCATCTCCAAAACTCCAACATATTCTCCATTACTGCATAACAAGTATTTATTTCATGCTCTTTTATTTTTCGCAATTCAGACTGATAATTATAATTAATCTCCTGACTAAGATTTACAAAGATAACCATAGATTGCTTCAAGCCAACAATCTCCATGGGATCGACCCTTACTCACGTAAGGTATTACTTGGACGACCCAGTGCACTTGCTGGTTAGTGGTACGGAGTTGTGAAATGTGTGAATCACAATTTCGTGCACCAAGTTTTTGGCGCCGTTGCCTGGGATTGTTCGAGTTTGGACAACTAACAGTTTATTTTGTTGCTTAGATTAGGAAAAATTTTTCTTTTTGGTTTAGAGTCTTCTATTATTGTTTTTGGTTGAAATTTCTTTTTTTAAATCCTTTTTTTTTCTTTTTAAATTTTTCGAAAATTTTATAAACTGATAATTGAGTTTTTCTGTTTGAGATTAGTTTCATATTTTAAGTTTGGTGTCAATTTGTATGTTTTTATTTTCTTTTAAATTTTCGAATTTGTGTTCATTGTTCTTTCTTAATCTTCAAGTTGTTCCTGTTTATTTTCCTTGTTTGATCTTTGGTTTGTCTTGTTTTGTGTCTTTTCTTGTTTTTCTCGTGCTTTTTCAAATTTTTAGTTTCAAAAAAATTTTTATTTATTAAATATCTTGTTAAAACACGTTAAATTTATAGCTCAATTGGCTAGAGTGTTGTGCTTATGTTCTTGGTAATTGGCTATCTTCCTTTTAAAACTTTTTCAAAGATAATTTTTCTTTGATTAAATCTTGTGTCAATTTTTAAGTTTGGTGTTCTCTTGTTAATTTTCCTTTAGTTTTCGAAAATTTCATTATGGTTTGCTAAAAATTTTAAGTTTGCTGTTCCATCTCCATGTTCTTGTTGTTCTTGTGAGTCTTCAAGGTGTTCTTGAGTCTTCCTTTTATTTTGATCTTAAATTTTTTAAGTTTGGTGTTCCTTGGTGTTTTTCCTCCAAAATTTTCGAAAATAAGGAGCATTATATCTAAAAATTTTAAGTTGTGTGTCTTTTGTGTGTTTTTCTCTTTCATCATAAAATTCAAAAATAAAAAAAAATTTCTAACTATTTTTAAGCAAATATTTCAAAATTTTTCTTAAAAATTCAGATTTCAATTTCAAAATTTTATCTTATCATATCTTAGTTGTCAAATTTTTTTTTTAAAAATCATATCTTTTTCAAAACCTCCTAACCACTTTTTCTCTCTCTTCATTTTTCGAAAATTCTCACCCATTTTTCATTTTATTTTATTTTATTTTTTTTAATTTCCGTTTTCTAAAATAAAAAAATTAATAAAAAATTATTTTAATACTATTTGAATCTCCAATTCACAACATCTCCCTTTTTCCATCATGGACCTAAGTGGAAATGAACAGTCCAGAATGACTCTGGGGTCATATGCTAACCCCACTACTGCTTCATATGGGAGTAGTATTTGTATACCCTCCATCGGAGTCAGTAGTTTTGAGTTGAATCCTCAGCTCATTATCATGGTGCAGCAAAGTTGCCAGTATTCTGGTCTTCCACAGGAAGAACCTACAGAATTTCTGGCACAGTTTTTACAAATTGCTGACACAGTACATGATAAGAAAGTAGATCAGGATGTCTACAGATTATTACTATTTCCATTTGCTGTAAAAGACCAAGCTAAGAGGTGGTTAAATAACCAACCTAAGGCTAGCATAAGGACATGGAAACAACTGTCAGAAAATTTCCTGAATCAATATTTCCCTCCAAAACGGATGACACAGCTAAGGCTGAACATCCAAGGCTTTAAACAATGAGATAATGAATCTCTTTATGATGCCTGGGAGAGATACAGAGAGATGCTAAGAAAATGCCCCTCTAAAATGTTTTCAGAGTGGGTGCAGTTAGACATCTTCTATTATGGGCTTACAGAGAAAGCTCAGATGTCTTTGGACCACTCAGCTGGTGGATCTATACACATGAGAAAGACAATTGAAGAAGCTCAAGAGCTCATTGATACAGTTGCCAAAAATTAGCATCTGTACCTAAGTAGTGAGTCTTCCATGAAAGAAGAGGCTAAAACAGTAACTGCTGAACTCAGTCTTGCAGAACAAGTTACTGAATTCAATCAGCAATTAGATTTTCTAACAAAATAGCTAGCCGAATTCAAGGAGATTCTACAAGACACAAGAATGGCTAATATGAATATGGAAGTACAGTTGAAGCAAACAAAACAGCAGTTATCAAAATAAATAACAGAAGAGTGCCAAGCAGTTCAATTAAGAAGTGGGAAAATATTAAATACCTCACTTCAAAGCAGCAGGAAGCCAAGAAATGAACAAACTGCTACCCAAAATCCCTCTGAGGATAGTAAGAGCCCAGAGAGGAATAATTCTGGCGCTCAAACGCCAGGAAAGGGTGAAGAGCTGGCGTTAAACGCCCAACCCATGCTCAGTTCTGGCGTTCAAATGCCACAAACAGGCAAGGAGTTGGCATTAAACGCCCAATGGAAGCTCAGTTCTGGCGTTCAAACGCCAGAAACAGGTAAGGAGTTGGCGTCCAACGCCAATCCAGCTTCCAACCCTGGCATTCAAACGCCAGTGAGGGATCAGACACACACACGTGCTGATAACAACCCCTCTAAAAAGGCTTTTCCAACCACCTCTGTAGGAAATAAACCTGCAGCAACCAAGGTTGAGGAATACAAAGCCAAGATACCTTATCCTCAAAAAATCCGCCAAGAGGAGCAGGATAAGCAATTTGCTCGCTTTGCAGACTATCTGAGGACTCTTGAAATAAAAATTCCGTTTGCAGAGGTACTTGAGCAAATACCATCTTATGCCAAGTTCATGAAAGAGATCTTGAGTCATAAGAAGGATCGGAGAGAAATTGCAAGATTTCTCCTCACTGAAGAATGTAGTGCAGTCATTCTGAAAAGCTTCCCAGAAAAGCTTAAAGATCCCGGGAGCTTTATGATACCATGCATATTAGAGGGTAATTGCACCAAGACAGCTTTATGTGATCTTGGGGCAAGCATCAACCTAATACCTGCATCCACTATCAGAAAGCTTGGTTTAACTGAAGAAGTTAAACCAACCCAGATATGTCTCCAACTTGCTGATGGCTCCATTAAATACCCATCAGGCATGATTGAAGACATGATTATCAGGGTTGGGCCATTCGCCTTCCCCACTGACTTTGTAGTGCTGGAAATGGAGGAGCACAAGAGTGCTACTCTCATTCTAGGAAGACGTTTCCTAGCAACTGGACGAACTCTCATTGATGTCCAAAAGGGGGAAGTAACCCTGAGAGTCAATGAGGATGAGTTTAAGTTGAATGCTGTTAAGGCCATGCAGTATCCAGACACACCAAAAGACTGCATGAAAGTTGATCTTATTGACTCTTTGGTAGAGGAGATCAACATGGATGAGAGTCTCGAATCAGAGCTGGAAGACATCTTTTAAGATGTTCAGCCTGATCTAGAGGATTCAAAGGAATTGAAAGAGCCTCCGAAACTTCCTCAGGAAGATGAAAAACCTCCTATACCCGAGCTCAAACCATTACCACCATCCCTGAAATATGCATTTCTGGGAGAAGGTGACACTTTTCTGGTGATCATAAGCTCTGCTTTAAATCCCCTGGAAGAGGAAGCGCTACTTCAAGTGCTAAGGACACACAAGACAGCTCTTGGGTGGTTGATGAGCGGATAATTTATACGCTTTTTGACATTGTTTTTAGTATGTTTTTAGTAGGATCTAGTTACTTTTAGGGATGTTTTCACTAGTTTTTATGTTAAATTCACATTTCTGGACTTTACTATGAGTTTGTGTATTTTTCTGTGATTTCAGGTATTTTCTGACTGAAATTGAGGGACTTGAGCAAAAATCAGATTCAGAGGTTGAAGAAGGACTGCTGATGCTGTTGGATTCTGACCTTCTTACACTCAAAGTGGATTTTCTGGAGCTACAGAACTCCAAATGGCGCGCTTCCAATTGAGTTGGAAAGTAGACATCCAGGGCTTTCCAGAAATGTATAATAGTCCATACTTTGGCCAAGTTTAGATGACGCAAACTGGCGTTCAACGCCAGCTCTCTGCCCAAATCTGGCGTCCAGCGCCAGAAAAGGATCCAAAACCAGAGTTGAACGCCCAAAATGGCACAAAAACTGGCGTTCAACTCCAAGAAGGACCTCTACACGTGCAACACTCAAGCTCAGCCCAAGCACACACCAAGGGGGCCCCGGAAGTGGATTTATGCATCAATTACTTACTTCTGTAAACCCTAGTAGCTAGTTTATTATAAATAGGACCTTTTACTATTGTATTAGACATCTTTGGATTATCTTTTGATCCTTTGATCATCTTTGGACGCCTAGTTCTTAGATTAGAGGGGCTGGCCATCTCGGCCATGCCTGGACTTTTCACTTATGTATTTTTAACGGTAGAGTTTCTACACCCCATAGATTAAGGTGTGGAGCTCTGCTGTTCCTCAAAGATTAATGCAAAGTACTACTGTTTTCTATTCAATTCATCTTATTTCGCTTCCAAGATATTCATTCGCACTTCAACCTGAATGTGATGAACGTGACAATCATCATCATTCCCTATGAACACGTGCCTGACAACCACTTCCGTTCTACCTTCGACTGAATGAATATCTCTTAGATCTCTTAATCAGAATCTTCGTGGTGTAAGCTAGAATGATGGCGGCATTCAAGAGAATCCGGAAGGTCTAAACCTTGTCTGTGGTATTCCGAGTAGGATTCAATGAATGAATGACTGTGACGAGCTCCAAACTCGCGATTGTTGGGCGTAGTGACAGACGCAAAAGGATAGTAAATCCTATTCCAGCATGATCGAGAACCGACAGATGAATAGCCGTGCCGTGACAGGGTGCGTTGACCATTTTTACTGAGAGGATAAGATGAAGCCATTGACAAGGGTGATGCCTCCAGACGATTAGCCGTGCCGTGACAGGGTATTTGGATCATTTTCCCGAGAGAAGACCGAAAGTAGCCATTGACAATGGTGATGTATCACATAAAGCCAGCCATGGAAAGGAATAAGACTGATTGGATGAAGACAGCAGGAAAGCAGAGGTTCAGGGGAACGAAAAGCATCTCTATTCGCTTATCCGAAATTCTCACCAATGAATTACATAAGTATTTCTATCATTTGATATTTATCTTTTAATTATCTAATCCAATCACATTTAACCCTACTTGACTGAGATTTGCAAGGTGACCATAGCTTGCTTCATACCAACAATCTCTGTGGGATTCGACCCTTACTCACGTAAGGTATTACTTGGACGACCTAGTGCACTTGCTGGTTAGTTGTGTGAAGTTGTGAACCATGGTATTGGCATCATGTTTTTTGGTGCCATTACCAAGGAAAGAAAGAGCGATGAATTTTACATAATCAAAGTGTAATCACAATTTCTGCGCACCAAGTTTTTGGCGCCGTTGCCGGGGATTGTTCGAGTTTTCGGCAAGCTTTTGGTCCGGTAACATTAGTGCCAAGTTTGATCCGGCAACAGCACCAAGTTTTTGGCGCCGTTGCCGGGGATTGTTCGAGTTTGGACAACTGACGGTTCATCCTGTTGCTCAGATTAGGTAATTTTCTTTTTGTTTTGTTTTCAAAAATTTTTTCAAAAATCTTTCAAAAATTTTTATTTTGTTTTCGAAAAAAAATATATATATAAAAATATTTTTAAAACAAAAATGTTTTTCTATTGTTTTCGAAAAATTATTCAGAATTTTTAAGATTGAATTCTAGTGTTTCATGAAGCATGTGAAGCCTGGCTGGCTGCAAAGCCATGTCTAAATTCTTTTGGACTGAGGCTTCCAAACCATCAGCATAGAGGCAAGTTACATATTTGATAAGTAATGAGCAGTATATTCTGATATCTTGCTGAAGCTTGGCTGGCCATTGACCATGTCTAGTGTTTTGGACCGGAGCTTTCATTGAAAGTTTGGCTGGCTAGTGAGCCATGTCTAATTCCTGGACTGAAGCTTTAGACTAACATGGCAAGATTCCTGGAATTCATATTAAAAATTTTGGAATCCTTATTTTCCTTTTTCAAATTAATTTTCGAAAAAAAAATACAAAAAAATTAGAAAATCATAAAAATCAAAAATATTTTTTGTGTTTCTTGTTTGAGTCTTGAGTCATATCATAAGTTTGGTGTCACTTGTATATGCATCTTGCATTTTTCGAAAATTCATGCATTCATAGTGTTCATCATGATCTTCAAGTTGTTCTTGGTAAGTCTTCTTGTTTGATCTTGATGATTTCATGTTTTGTGTCTTTTCTTGTTTTTCATATGCATTCTTGAATTCTTAGTGTCTAAGCATTAAAGAATTCTAAGTTTGGTGTCTTGCATGTTTTCTTTGCATTAAAAAAATTTTTCAAAAATATGTTCTTGATGTTCATCATGATCTTCATAGTGTTCTTGGTGTTCATCTTGACATTCATAGCATTCTTGCATGCATCACATATTTTGATCTAAAATTCTCATGCATTGCATAATTTTCATGTTTTTCTCCCTCATCATAAAAATTCAAAAGTCAAAAAAAAATTATCTTTCCCTTTTTCTCTCATCAAATTCGAAAATTTGAGTTGACTTTTTCAAAAATTTTTAAAATCAAGTTGTTTCTTATGAGTCAAATCAAATTTTCAATTTGAAAATCTTATCTTTTTCAAAATCTTTTTCAAAAATCAAATCTTTTTCAAATTTCTCAGTTGTTTTCGAAAATTCCAAAAAAATATTTTTCAAAAATATTTTTCTTAATTTTACATCATATTTTCGAAAATAACATCAACAATTAATGTTTTGGTTCAAAAATTTTAAGTTTGTTACTTGCTTGTTAAGAAAGATTCAAACTTTAAGTTCTAGAATCATATCTTGTGATTTCTTGTGAATCAAGTCATTAATTGTGATTTTAAAAAATCAAATCTTTTTCAAAACTAATTTCTATCATATCTTTTCAAAAATATCTTCTCATCTTATCTTTTTCAAAAATTTGATTTCAAAATATCTTTTCTAACTTCCTAACTTCTTATCTTTTCAAAATTTGTTTCAACTAACTAACTAACTTTTTGTTTGTTTCTTATCTTTTTCAAAACCACCTAACTAACTCTCTCTCTCTAATTTTCGAAAATATCTTCCCTCTTTTTCAAAAATCTCTTTTTAATTAACTAATTATTTTAAGTTTTAAATCTTAATTTTCGAAAATTACTAACATTTTTCAAAAACTATTTTCAAAAATCACTAACTCTTTTTCAAAAATTATTTTCGAAAATTTTCTCCTTCTCTCCTTCCCTTCTATTTATTTATTCATCTACTAACATCTCTTCATCACAACACCAAAAATCCGAACCCTCTCTTTCTCTGAGTTCAGATTTTTTCTTCTTTTCTTCTACTAACACAAGGACCTCTATACTGTGGTATAAAGGATCCATATTATTATTATTATTTTTTCTGTGCCCTCTTCTTTGTCATATGAGCAGGAGCAAGGACAATAATATTCTTGTTGAAGCAGATCTAGAACCTGAAAGGACTTTGAAGAGAAAACTAAGAGAAGCTAAAATACAACAATCCAGAGATAACCTTTCAGAAATTTTCGAACAGGAAGAGGATATGGCAGCCGAAAATAATAATAATGCAAGGAGAATGCTTGGTGACTTTACTGCACCTAATTCCAATTTACATGGAAGAAGCATCTCCATTCCTGCCATTGGAGCAAACAACTTTGAGCTGAAACCTCAATTAGTTTCTCTAATGCAGCAGAACTGCAAGTTTCATGGACTTCCATCTGAAGATCCTTTTCAGTTCTTAACTGAATTCTTGCAGATATGTGATACTGTTAAGACTAATGGAGTAGATCCTGAAGCCTACAGGCTCATGCTTTTCCCTTTTGCTGTAAGAGACAGAGCTAGAGTATGGTTGGACTCTCAACCTAAGAATAGCCTGAACTCTTGGGATAAGATGGTCACGGCTTTCTTAGCCAAGTTCTTTCCTCCTCAAAAGCTGAGCAAGCTTAGAGTGGATGTTCAAACCTTCAGACAGAAAGAAGGTGAATCCCTCTATGAAGCTTGGGAAAGATACAAACAGTTGACCAAAAAGTGTCCTTCTGACATGCTTTCAGAATGGACCATCCTGGATATATTCTATGATGGTCTGTCTGAGTTATCTAAGATGTCATTGGATACTTCTGCAGGTGGATCCATTCACCTAAAGAAAACGCCTGCAGAAGCTCAAGAACTCATTGACATGATTGCTAATAACCAGTTCATGTACACTTCTAAGAGGAATCCTATGAGTAATGGGACGCCTATGAAGAAGGGAGTTCTTGAAGTTGATACTCTGAATGCCATATTGGCTCAGAACAAAATACTGACTCAGCAAGTCAATATGATTTCTCAGAGTCTGAATGGAATGCAAGCTGCATCCAACAGTACTCAAGAGGCATCTTCTGAAGAAGAAGCTTACGATCCTGAGAACCCTGCAATAGCAGAGGTGAATTACTTAGGTGAACTTTATGGAAACACCTATAACTCATCATGGAGAAATCATCCAAATTTCTCATGGAAGGATCAAAAGCCTCAACAAGGCTTTAATAATGGTGGAAGAAATAGGTTTAACAATAGTAAACCTTTTCCATCATCCACTCAGCAACAGACAGAGAATTCTGAGCAGAATCCATCTAGCTTAGCAAACTTAGTCTCTGATCTATCTAAGGCCACTGTGAATTTCATGAATGAAACAAGGTCCTCCATTAGAAATTTGGAGGCACAAGTGGGCCAGCTGAGTAAGAAGATCACTGAAATCCCTCCCAGTACTCTCCCAAGCAATACAGAAGAAAATCCAAAGAGAGAGTGCAAGGCCATTGATATTACCAAAATGGCCGAACCCAAAGAGGGAGAGGAGGACGTGAATCCCAGTGAGGAAGACCTCCTGGGACGTCCAGTGATCAATAAGGAGTTTCCCTCTGAGGAACCAAAGGAATCTGAGGCTCATCTAGAGACCATAGAGATTCCATTGAACCTCCTTATGCCCTTCATGAGCTCTGATGAGTATTCCTCTTCTGAAGAAAATGAGGGTGTTACTGAAGAGCAAGCTGCCAAGTTCCTTAGTGCAATCATGAAGATGAATGCCAAATTATTTGGTATTGAGACTTGGGAAAATGAACCTCCCTTGTTCACCAATGAACTAAGTGATCTGGATCAACTGACATTGTCTCAGAAGAGACAGGATCCTAGAAAATTCATAATACCTTGTACCATAGGCACCATGATCTTTAAGGCTCTGTGTGACCTTGGTTCAGGAATAAACCTCATGCCCCTCTCTGTAATAGAGAAACTGGGAATCTATGGGGTACAAGCTGCTAAAATCTCATTAGAGATGGCAGATAATTCAAGAAAACAGGCTTATGGACAAGTAGAGGACGTGTTAGTAAAGGTTGAAGGCCTTTACATCCCTGCTGATTTCATAGTCCTGGATACTGGAAAGGAAGAGGATGAATCCATCATCCTAGGAAGACCTTTCCTAGCCACAGCAAGAGCTGTGATTGATGTGGACAGAGGAGAATTGATCCTTCAATTAAATAAGGACAACCTTGTGTTTATAACTCAAGGATCTCTCTCTGCATCCATGGAGAGGAAGCAGAAAAAGCTTCTCTCAAAGCAGAGTCAACCAAAGCCCCCACAGTCAGACTCTTAGTTTGGTGTTGGGAGGCCACAACCAAACTCTAAGTTTGGTGTTGAACCCCCATATTCAAACTCTAAGTTTGGTGTTGGAGAGTCTCAACAATGCTCTGCATATCTGTGAGGCTCCATGAGAGCCCACTGTCAAGCTATTGACATTAAAGAAGCGCTTGTTGGGAGGCAACCCAATGTTTATTTATCTAATTTTATTTTTGTTTTTCATGTTTTATTAAGTTCATGATCATGTGGAGTCACAAAATAAATATAAAAATTGGAAACAGAATCAAAAACAGCAGAAGAAAAATCACACCCTGGAGGAAGCGCCTGCCTGGCGTTCAACGCCAGAACAGAGCATGGTTCTGGCGCTGAACGCCCAAAATGGGCAGCATCCTGGCGCTGAACGCCCAGAACAAGCATGGTTCTGGCGTTCAACGCCAAAAATGGCAACAAATGGGCGTTGAACGCCCAAAATGGGCACCAACCTGGCGCTGAATGCCCAGAGTTGTGTGCAAGGGCATTTTACATGCCTAATTTGGTGCAAGGTTGTAAATCCTTAAACACCTCAGGATCTGTGGACCCCACAGGATCATCTCAGGATCTGTGGACCCCACAGGATCCCCACCTACCTCCACTCACTTCTTCTCACCCCTCTTTCACACAATCCCATAAACCCTCTTCCCCATTAAACCTTCACCACTCACATCCACCCACTCTTCCCAATAAACCTACCTCATAAACTCCACCTACCTTCAAAATTCAAAACCAATTTCCCACCCAAACCCACCCTTATGGCCGAACCTTAACCCCCCCTCCCTTCCCTATATAAAGCCCTCCATTCTTCATCAAATTCACACAACACACCTCTCTACACCCTTCTTGGCCAAAACACTTCCCAATATCCCTCTCCTCCATTTCTTCTTCTTCTTCATCTATTCTTCCTTTTATTGCTCGAGGGCGAGCAAAACTCTAAGTTGGTGTGGTAAAAGCATAAGCTTTTTGTTTTTTCATTACCATTGATGGCACCTAAGACCGGAGAATCCTCTAGAAAGGGGAAAGGGAAGACAAAAGCTTCCACATCCGAGTCATGGGAGATGGAAAGGTTCATCTCCAAAGCCCATCAAGACCACTTCTATGATGTTGTGGCCAAGAAGAAGGTGATCCCTGAGATCCCTTTCAAACTCAAAAGAAATGAGTATCCGGAGATCCGACATGAAATTCAAAGAAGAGGTTGGGAAGTTCTAACAAATCCCATCCAACAAGTCGGCATCCTAATGGTTCAAGAGTTCTATGCCAATGCATGGATCACCAAGAACCATGATCAAAGTAAGAACCCGGATCCAAAGAACTATGTTACAATGGTTCGGGGGAAATACTTAGATTTTAGTCCGGAAAATGTGAGGTTGGCGTTCAACTTGCCAAACATGGAAGAGAACGCACGCCCCTACCCAAGGAGAGTCAACTTTGATCAAAGGTTGGACCAAGTCCTTATGGACATATGTGTAGAAGGAGCTCAATGGAAGATTGACTCCAAAGGCAAGCCAGTTCAACTAAGAAGATTGGACCTCAAGCCTGTAGCTAGAGGATGGTTGGAGTTCATTCAATGCTCAATCATTCCCACTAGCAACCGGTCTGAAATTACTATAGACCGGGCCATCATGATCCATAGCATCATGATTGGAGAAGAGGTGGAAGTTCATGAGATTATACCTCAAGAACTCTACAAGGTGGCTGACAAGTCCTCCACCATGGCAAGGTTAGCCTTTCCTCACCTCATTTGCCACCTATGCAATTCGGCTGGGATTGACATAGAGGGAGATATCCTCATCAAAGAGGACAAGCCCATCACTAAGAAAAAGATGGAGCAAGCAAGAGAGCCCATTCATGGAGATCAAGAGGCGCAAGAAGCTCATCACCATGAGATCCCGGAGATGCCTCAAATGCATTTTCCTCCACACAACTATTGGGAGCAAATCAACACCTCCCTAGAAGAATTGAGTTCCAATATGGGACAACTAAGGGTGGAACATCAAGAGCACTCCATCATCCTTCATGAAATAAGAGAAGATCAAAAAGCAATGAGGGAGGAGCAACAAAGACAAGGAAGAGACATAGAAGAGCTCAAGGACATCATTGGTTCCTCAAGAAGGAAACGCCACCATCACTAAGGTGGATTCATTCCTTGTTCTTATTTCTTCTGTTTTTTGTTTTCTATGTTATGTGCTTATCTATGTTTGTGTCTTCATTACATGATCATTAGTAGTTAGTAACTTTGTCTTAAAGTTATGAATGTCCTATGAATCCATCACCTCTCTTAAATAAAAAATGTTTTAATTCAAAAGAACAAGAAGTACATGAGTTTCGAATTTATCCTTGAACTTAGCTTAATTATATTGATGTGGTGACAATGCTTCTTGTTTTCTGAATGAATGCTTGAACAGTGCATATGTCTTTTGAAGTTGTTGTTTAAGAATGTTAAATATGTTGGCTCTTGAAAGAATGATGACAAGGAGACATGTTATTTGATAATCTGAAAAATCATAAAAATGATTCTTGAAGCAAGAAAAAGCAGCAAAGAACAAAGCTTGCAGAAAAAAAAATAGAAAGAAAAAAGAAAAAGCAAGCAGAAAAAGCCAAAAGCTCTTAAAACCAAGAGGCAAGAGCAAAAAGCCAATAACCCTTAAAACCAAAAGGCAAGGGCAAATAAAAAGGATCCCAAGGCTTTGAGCATCAGTGGATAGGAGGGCCTAAAGGAATAAAATCCTGGCCTAAGCGGCTAAACCAAGCTGTCCCTAACCATGTGCTTGTGGCGTGTAGGTGTCAAGTGAAAACTTGAGACTGAGCGGTTAAAGTCAAGGTCCAAAGCAAGAAAAGAGTGTGCTTAAGAACACTGGACACCTCTAATTGGGGACTTTAGCAAAGCTGAGTCACAATCTGAAAAGGTTTACCCAATTATGTGTCTGCGGCATTTATGTATCCGGTGGTAATACTGGAAAACAAAGTGCTTAGGGCCATGGCCAAGACTCATAAAGAAGCTGTGTTCAAGTATCATCATACTGAACTAGGAGAATCAATAACACTATCTGAACTCTGAGTTCCTATAGAAGCCAATCATTCTGAACCTCAATGGATAGAGTGAAATGCCAAAACTATTCAAGAGGCAAAAAGCTATAAGTCCCGCACATCTGATTGGAGCTATGTTTCATTGATAGTTTGGAATTTATAGCATATTCTCTTCTTTTTATCCTATTTGATTTTCAGTTGCTTGGGGACAAGCAACAATTTAAGTTTGGTGTTGTGATGAGCGGATAATTTATACGCTTTTTGACATTGTTTTTAGTATGTTTTTAGTAGGATCTAGTTACTTTTAGGGATGTTTTCACTAGTTTTTATGTTAAATTCACATTTCTGGACTTTACTATGAGTTTGTGTGTTTTTCTGTGATTTCAGGTATTTTCTAACTGAAATTGAGGGACTTGGGCAAAAATCAGATTCAGAGGTTGAAGAAGGACTGCTGATGGTGTTGGATTCTGACCTCCTTGCACTCAAAGTAGATTTTCTGGAGCTACAGAACTCTAAATGGCGCGCTTCCAATTGCGTTGGAAAGTAGACATCCAGGGCTTTCCAGAAATGTATAATAGTCCATACTTTGGCCAAGTTTAAATGATGCAAACTGGCGTTCAACGCCAGCTTTCTGCCCAAATCTGGCGTCTAGCGCCAGAAAAGGATCCAAAACCAGAGTTGAACGCCCAAACTAGCACAAAAACTGGCGTTCAACTCCAAGAAGGACCTCTACACGTGCAACACTCAAGCTCAGCCCAAGCACACACCAAGTGGACCCCGGAAGTGGATTTATGCATCAATTACTTACTTCTGTAAACCCTAGTAGCTAGTTTATTATAAATAGGACCTTTTACTATTGTATTAGACATCTTTGGATTATCTTTTGATCCTTTGATCATCTTTGGACGCCTAGTTCTTAGATCAGAGGGGCTGGCCATCTCGGCCATGCCTGGACTTTTCACTTATGTATTTTTAACGGTAGAGTTTCTACACTCCATAGATTAAGGTGTGGAGCTCTGCTGTTCCTCAAAGATTAATGCAAAGTACTACTGTTTTCTATTCAATTCATCTTATTTCGCTTCCAAGATATTCATTCGCACTTCAACCTGAATGTGATGAACATGACAATCATCATCATTCCCTATGAACGCGTGCCTAACAACCACTTCCGTTCTACCTTCGACTGAATGAATATCTCTTAGATCTCTTAATCAGAATCTTCGTGGTGTAAGCTAGAATGATGGCGGCATTCAAGAGAATCCGGAAGGTCTAAACCTTGTCTGTGGTATTCCGAGTAGGATTCAATGAATGAATGACTGTGACGAGCTCCAAACTCGCAATTGCTAGGCGTAGTGACAGACGCAAAAGGATAGTAAATCCTATTCCAGCATGATCGAGAACCGACAGATGAATAGCCGTGCCGTGACAGGGTGCGTTGACCATTTTCACTGAGAGGATAAGATGAAGCCATTGACAAGGGTGATGCCTCCAGACGATTAGCCGTGCCGTGACAGGGCATTTGGATCATTTTCCCGAGAGAAGACCGAAAGTAGCCATTGACAATGGTGATGTATCACATAAAGCCAGCCATGGAAAGGAATAAGACTGATTGGATGAAGACAGCAGGAAAGCAGAGGTTCAGAGGAATGAAAAGCATCTCTATTCGCTTATCTGAAATTCTCACCAATGAATTACATAAGTATTTCTATCCTTTGTTATTTATCTTTTAATTATCTAATCCAATCACATTTAACCCTACTTGACTGAGATTTGCAAGGTGACCATAGCTTGCTTCATACCAACAATCTCCGTGGGATTCGACCCTTACTCACGTAAGGTATTACTTGGACGACCCAGTGCACTTGCTGGTTAGTTGTGCGAAGTTGTGAACCATGGTATTGGCATCATGTTTTTTGGCGCCATTACCAGGGAAAGAAAGAGCGATGAATTTTACATAATCAAAGTGTAATCACAATTTCTGCGCACCAGTGGTCCATAAGTGATCTTAAGGGCATCAGCCCAGCAGGATGCATGCACAAGATCCTATTGGAGGATGATGCTAAGCCAGTGGTTCAACCACAGAGGCGGCTAAATCCAGCCATGAAGGAAGTGGTGCAGAAAGAGGTCACCAAGTTACTAGAGGCTGGGATTATTTATCCTATTTCTGATAGCCCCCTGGGTGAGCCCTGTCCAGGTTGTCCCCAAAAAGGGAGGCATGACAGTGGTTCATAATGAAAAAAATGAACTAGTTCCTACAAGAACAGTTACAGGGTGGCGCATGTGTATTGACTACAGAAGGCTCAATACCGCCACCAGAAAGGATCATTTTCCTTTACCATGCATAGACCAGATGCTAGAAAGGCTAGCAGGTCATGATTATTACTGCTTTTTGGATGGCTATTCAGGCTACAACCAAATTGCAGTAGATCCCCAAGATCAAGAGAAAACAGCATTTACATGTCCATCTGGAGTATTTGCCTACAGAAGGATGCCATTTGGTCTGTGCAATGCACCTGCAACCTTTTAGAGGTGCATGCTCTCTATCTTCTCTGATATGGTAGAGAAATTTCTGGAAGTCTTCATGGATGACTTTTCAGTCTTTGGAGACTCATTCAGCTCCTGTCTTGACCATTTAGCACTTGTTCTGAAAAGATGCCAAGAGACCAACCTAGTTTTAAATTGGAAAAAATGTCACTTTATGGTGACTGAAGGAATTGTCCTTGGGCATAAAATTTCAAACAAGGGAATAGAAGTGGATCAAGCTAAAGTGGAAGTAATTGAAAAATTACCACTACCTGCCAATGTTAAGGAAATCAGAAGCTTTCTGGGGCATGCAGGATTCTATAGGAGGTTTATAAAGGATTTTTCAAAAATCGCAAAACCTCTGAGCAATCTGCTAGCTGCTGACACGCCATTTGTGTTTGACACAGAGTGTCTGCATGTGTTTGAAACTCTGAAAGCTAAGCTGGTCACAGCACCAGTTATTTCTGCACCAGACTGGACATTACCTTTCGAACTAATGTGTGATGCCAGTGACCATGCCATTGGTGCAGTATTGGGACAGAGGCATGGCAAGATTCTGCATGTCATTTATTATGCTAGCCATGTTTTAAATGATGCCCAGAAAAATTACGCAACCACAAAAAAAGAATTGCTTGCAGTGGTTTATGCCATTGACAAGTTTAGATCATACTTAGTAGGATCAAAAGTGATTGTGTATACTGACCATGCTGCTCTTAAATATCTACTCACAAAGCAGGATTCAAAACCCAGGCTCATAAGATGGGTGTTGCTTCTGCAAGAGTTTGATATAGAAATAAGAGACAGAAAAGGGACAGAGAACCAAGTGGCTGATCATCTGTCCCGGATAGAGCCAGTAGAAGGGACGTCTTTCCCCTCTATTGAGATTTCTGAAACCTTTCCAGATGAGCAACTGTTTGCCATCCAGAAAATACCATGGTTTGCAGACATTGCAAACTATAAAGCTGCAAGATTCATACCCAAGGAGTACAGTAAGCAACAAAAGAAAAAATTAATTACTGATGCAAAGTACTACCTGTGGGATGAACCATATCTCTTTAAGAGATGTGCAGACGGAATAATTCGTAGGTGTGTGCCTAGAGAAGAAGCACAGAAGATCCTATGGCATTGTCATGGATCATAATATAGATGACATTTCGGAGGTGAACGAACAGCCACAAAAGTCCTCCAATGTGGCTTCTACTGGCCCACTTTCTATAAAGACTCCCGAGAGTTTGTGCGTAACTGTGACAGCTGCTAGAGAGCTGGTAATCTGCCTCACAGTTACGCCATGCCT
This sequence comes from Arachis hypogaea, assembly GCF_003086295.3. Lineage (NCBI taxonomy): Eukaryota > Viridiplantae > Streptophyta > Magnoliopsida > Fabales > Fabaceae > Arachis > Arachis hypogaea. The sequence continues at coordinate 62,364,676 of NC_092047.1, forward strand.
CAGCAAGGAATCTTAGAGATTGAGTTGTTTGACGTATGGGGTATTGACTACATGGGGCCTTTCCCACCATCATACTCAAACACCTATATTCTGGTGGCAGTCGACTATGTATCCAAATGGGTTTATGCCATTGCCACACCCACTAATGATACTAAGATAGTGCTGAAGTTCCTCCAGAAATATATCTTCAGTAGGTTTGGTGTCCCTAGAGCACTAATTAGTGATGGGGGCACTTACTTCTGCAACAAACAGCTTTACTCTGCTATGGTCCGGTATGAAATTAGTCACAAGGTGGCAACTCTGTATCGTCCACAGACAAATGGGCAAGCTGAAGTCTCTAATAGAGAAATAAAAAGAATCCTGGAATGGACTGTAAGTACCCGTAGAAAGGATTGGGCGAGAAGCTTGGATGATGCTCTGTGGGCTTACAGAACAGCATTCAAGACTCCTATAGGGACCTCTCCATACCAGCTTGTGTATGGTAAGGCCTGTCATCTGCCCATGGAACTGGAGCTTAAGGCCTACTGGGCAACCAGATTCCTAAACTTTGATGCCAAATTAGCTGGAGAAAAAAGATTGCTCCAACTGAATGAGCTAGAGGAATTCAGACTCACTGCTTTCGAAAATACCAAGCTTTACAAAGAGAAAGCAAAAAGATGGCATGACAGAAAGCTATCATCTAGAGTCTTTGAACCAGGACAGAAAGTTCTGTTGTTTAACTCTAGGCTCAGGCTATTCCCCGGGAAACTGAAATCCCGGTGGAGGGGACCATATGCGATTACAAGTGTGTCACCATATGGCTCTGTGGAGCTTCAAGACATTGATTCTGATAAGAAGTTCATTGTTAATGGACAGAGAATCAAGCATTATCTTGAGGGCAATATTGAGCAAGAGTGCTCAAGGCTGAGGCTAGATTAAAAGCTCAGCAAGGTCCAGCTAAAGACAATAAAGAAGCGCTTATTGGGAGACAACCCAATTTTTACTTATCTATGTTAATTTTCTGTTTTCCATTTTTATTTTATATTTTCTTTAGGATGATGATCATATGGAGTCACAGAAATCAAAGCAAAGTCAAAAAAATCATTAAAAATAGCTCACCCTAGAGAAAGAGCTTACTGGCATTAAACGCCAGAAACAAGCTACAGTCTGGCGTTTAACGCCAGAAACAAGCACCAAGTTGGCGTTCAACGCCAAGAAAGAGAGAAAAGCTGGCGTTTAACGCCAGAAACAAGCAGCAGTCTGGCGTTAAACGCCAGGATTGCACACTAAGGGCGTTGTTGTACGCTTCAATGGAGCAGGGATGATAAGTCCTTGACCCCTCAGGATCTGTGGATCCCACAGGATCCCCACCTACCTCACCATTCAAATTCAAACCATTAACCTCCCAGACCCACCCATTCACACACCTCCATCTCCTCCACTTCTCCCTCTATTCCCTTCTTTCATCTTTTGCTCGAGTACGAGCAAACCTTTTAAGTTTGGTGTGGAAAAAAGCGTTGTTTTTTGTTTTTCCATAATCATTTATGGCACCTAAGGCTGGAGAAACCTCTAGAAAGAGAAAAAGGAAGGCTGTTGCCTCCACCCCCGAGTCATGAGAGATGGAGAGGTCCATCTCAAGGGTTCATAGTTCAGTGGTAGAGCATTTGACTACAGATCAAAGAGACATAGAGGAGCTCAAGAGCACCATTGGTTCTTCAAGAGGAAGAAGACGCCATCCCCACTAAGGTGGACCCGCTCCTTAATCTCCCTGTCTATTTATTTTTCTATTTTTTGATTTATATGCTTTATGTTTTATCTATGTTTGTGTCTTTATTACATGATCATTAATGTCTAGTGTCTATGTCTTAAAGATATGAATGTCCTATGAATACATCACCTTTCTTAAATGAAAAATATTTCCTGAAAAAGAAAAAGAAGTACATGAATTTCGAATTTTAAAACAGTTTAATTATTTTGATGTGGTGGCAATACTTTTTGTTTTCTGAATGAATGCTTGAACAGTGCATATGTCTTTTGATACTGTTGTTTATGAATGTTAAATATGTTGGCTCTTGAAAGAATGATGAAAAGAAGAAATGTTATTGATAATCTGAAAAATCATAAAATTGATTCTTGAAGCAAGAAAAAGCAGTGAATACAAAATCTTGCGGAAAAAAAAAAGAAAAGAAAAATGGCAAAAAAAAAAGAGAAAGAAAAAGAAAAAGCAAGGAGAAAAAGCCAAAAGCTCTTTAAACCAAAAGGCAAGAGCAAAAAGCCAATAGCCCTTAAAACCAAAAGGCAAGGGTAATAAAAAGGATCCAAGGCTTTGAGCATCAGTGGATAGGAGGGCCTAAAGGAATAAAATCCTGGCCTAAGCGGCTAAACCAAGCTGTCCCTAACCATCTGCTTGTGGCGTGAAGGTATCAAGTGAAAACTTGAGACTGAGCGGTTAAAGTCAAGGTTCAAAGCAAAAAGAGAGTGTGCTTAAGAACCCTGGACACCTCTAATTGGGGACTTTAGCAAAGCTGAGTCACAATCTGAAAAGGTTCACCCAGTTATGTGTCTGTGGCATTTATGTATCCGGTGGTAATACTGGAAAACAAAGTGCTTAGGGCCACGGCCAAGACTCATAAAGTAGCTGTGTTCAAGAATCAACATACTGAACTAGGAGAATCAATAACACTATCTAAATTCTAAGTTCCTATAGATGCCAATCATTCTGAACTTCAAAGGATAAAGTGAGATGCCAAAATTGTTCAGAAGCAAAAAGCTAATAGCCCCGCTCATCTAATTACACTGATCTTCATAGATGTTTTTGGAATTCATTGTATATTCTCTTCTTTTCATCCTACTTTGTTTTTAGTTGCTTGGGGATAAGCAACAATTTAAGTTTGGTGTTATGATGAGCGGATAATTTATACGCTTTTTGGCATTATTTTTACATAGTTTTTAGTATGATTTGATTAGTTTTTAGTATATTTTTATTAGTTTTTAAATAAAAATTACATTTCTGGGCTTTACTATGAGTTTGTGTGTTTTTCTGTGATTTCAGGTATTTTCTGGCTGAAATTGAGGGACCTGAGCAAAAATCTGATTCAGAGGCTGAAAAAGGACTGCAGATGCTGTTGGATTCTGACCTCCCTGCACTCAAAGTGGATTTTCTGGAGCTACAAGAGTCCAAATGGCGCGCTCTCAATTGCGTTGGAAAGTAGATATCCAGGGCTTTCCAGCAACATATAATAGTCCATATTTTTCTCGAGGATAGATGACGTAAACTGGCATTCAACGCCAGTTCCATGTTGCATTCTGGCGTTAAACGCCAGAAACAGGTTACAAGTTGGAGTTAAATGCCAGAAATAGGTTACAACTTGGCGTTTAACTCTAGAAATAGCCTAGGCACATGTAAAGCTCAAGTTTCAGCCCCAGCACACACTAAGTGGGCCCCAGAAGTGGATTTCTACACTATCTATCTCAGTTTACTCATTTTCTGTAAACCTAGGTTACTAGTTTAGTATTTAAACAATTTTTAGAGATTTATTTTGGACCTCATGACATTTTAGATCCGAACTTTCTACTCTTTGACGGCATGAGTCTCTAAACTCCATTGTTGGGGGTGAGGAGCTCTGCTGTGTCTCGATGACTTAATGCAATTATTTTTATTTTCTATTCAAACACGCTTGTTTCTATCTAAGATGTTCATTCGCACTTCAATATTATGGATGTGATGACCCGTGAAATTTATCACCATTCTCAACCTATGAACGCGTGACTGACAACCACCTCCGTTCTACCTTCGATTGAATGAGTATCTCTTGGATTTCTTAATCAGAATCTTCGTGGTATAAGCTAGAATCCATTGGCAGCATTCTTGAGAATCCGGAAAGTCTAAACCTTGTCTGTGGTATTCCGAGTAGGATTCAAGGTTTGAATGACTGTGATGAGCTTCAAACTCACAAGGGTTGGGCGTAGTGACAGACGCAAAAGGATCATTGGATCCTATTCCAGCATAAGTGAGAACCGACAGATGATTAGCCGTGCGGTGATAGCGCACCTGGACCATTTTCATTGAGAGGACGAATGGTAGCCATTGACAACGGTGATCCACCAACACACAACTTGCCATAGGAGGAAACTTGCGTGCGTGAAGAAGAAGACAGGGGAAAGCAGACATTCAGCCAACATATTCTCCATTACTGCATAACAAGTATTTATTTCATGCTCTTTTATTTTTCGCAATTCAGACTGATAATTATAATTAATCTCCTGACTAAGATTTACAAGATAACCATAGATTTCTTCAAGCTAACAATCTCCGTGGGATCGACCCTTACTCACGTAAGGTATTACTTGGACGACCTAGTGCACTTGCTGGTTAGTGGTACGGAGTTGTGAAAAGTGTGAATCACAATTTCGTGCACCAACATCTCAGGTGGACATTTCCTAATCAGAGATTTATATCTTTCCCATGCCTCATAAAGTGACTCTCCATCCATTTGAGTGAATGTTTGTACTTTTGTCTTCAATCTGATGATCCTCTGAGGTGGGTAAAACTTAGATAGGAATTTGTTCACCAAATCATCCCAAGTGTTGATGCTTTCTTTGAGAAATCTCTCCAACCATTGAGATGCCTTGTCTCTTAAGAAAAATGGAAATAGTGATAAACCCCGTATATAGGGTTTATCTTGTGTTGAATTTAGAGGGTTTTATCATGTTTTCCCATATTTATCCAATGAAATAGCATGGTTTTATAACTTCTCCTTAATTGTGCTTAAGAGTGAAAATATGCTTTTGAGGTCTTGAAATAGCTAAATTTAATTCACCTTGATTCCATTAGATGCCTTGATATGTTTGTTAAGTGATTTCAGGTTTAGGAGGCAAAGATTGGATCAAGGGAATGAAGGAAAAGCATGTAAAAATGGAGAACTCATGAAGAAATGAAGGAATCACAAAAGCTGTCAAGCCGACCTCTTCGCACTTAATTGACCATAACCTGAGCTACAGAGGTTCAAATGATGCGGTTCCAGTTGCGTTGGAAAGCTAACATCCGGGTTTTCGAAATGATATAATATTTGCTATAGTTGCATCACGTTTAGGGGGGCGCGCACGCGCCGATTTGCATGTGATTCATTAAAAGCAAATTAGTGGCTAGCGAATTCTAAAGCCTTGTGGGCCCAATCCAACTCATTTCTAATGCTATTTAACCCAAGGATTGAAGAGGGATGGGACATCTAGTCATTAGTTTAGTTTTATTTTAGTTTTCACATACTTTTAGTTAGTTTTAGAGAGAGAAGCTCTCACTTCTCTCTAGAATTAGGATTAGGTTTTAGATCTAGATTAGAATTTCTTAGATCTAGGTTAATTTCATGCTTTGATTTACTTTTCCCTTTGTAATTCTTCTTCTTCCACATCTCTTCTCTCTAGTCTAGCATTTAATTCTTGCAATTCTCTACTTTTATGTTGATGCACTTTTGTTCTTCCATTTTCCTTTAATGTAATTTATGATTCATGTTCCTTTATTGTTCATTTGATTTGTTGTTGTTTAAGTCCTTGCATTTGAGTAGTGTAGATTTACTTTCCTTGCAATTTTACTATACTTTCCTTTTATGCCTTCCAAGTGTTTGATAAAATGCTTGGTTGGATTTTAGAGTAGATTTTAGTACTCTTGGCTTGGGAAGGTAACTTAGGAACTCTTGAGTTACTAATGTCCAAGTGATTGACGATTGGGAGCCATTAACTCTAGATCTCACTAATTGAATTGGTGGAGAACTAGGACTTATGGACTTGGATTGACATAGCTCATTTGACTTTCCTTTATTAGTTAGAGGATGACTTAATAGGGTTGATCCTTGCCAAGACCTTTTTGTTATTTGAATTTCCTTGCCATTTACTTTTCATGTTTCTCATCAAAAACCCCAAAACATACTTCATAACTAATAACAAGAACACGTTATTGCAATTCCTAGGGAGAACGACACGATGTTTAATACTTCGGTTTATAAATTTAGGGGTTTGTTACTTGTGACAAACAAATTTTTGTATGAAAGGACTATTGTTAGTTTAGAAACTATATTGCAACGAGACTTCATTTGTGAAATTCTAAACCATACAAAAGTCAAATCATCAAAATGGTGCCGTTGCCAGGGAGTTGCAATGGTGTTGTGTTATTGGTTATTGTATATATGTGAATATTGTGAATATGTTTGCCTTTTGCTTCTTTGTTAGTTTTTGCTAGTTTTAGGATTTAATTTTCTTATTTCTTATTTTATTTTTGTTTTCATTTTCTCTTGCTATCATGAATTCTCACTTTGGCTATGAGTTTGGTTCTAACTATGTTGTAGAAAATGTAGACTTTAATGACAACATGTATCAAGGATGGGACAACCAAAGGTGGGAGGAGTCATATGCATATGATCAATCCTCATGGCAACAACCTCTACCAATGAACTATGAAGAAGAGCCATTCTTTGATGTATATCAACCTAATGGCTACGGTGAATCCCCTTGTGACTTTTAAGAACTACCACCATATGCCTATGAGCCATATCTTCAACATGAACCCCAACTATACTCACAAGCCTCCTTTCACCAAACACCTTCATATGACCCTAATCCATATCCACCATACCAACCACCTTTTGAACCATATGAGCCATACATAGAACCACCACCACTCCAATATCAACACTCCCAAGAACCGCCTCAATATACACCACCATACCCTTACCAAGAACCAATGAACCCTTTCTCCAAGACAATGAACCCTCCTATCCACTCCAATCCTCAATGGACGAAATCCTTAGCCTTATACTTCAAGGGCAAGGAGAAATACAAAGGGAGATACTAGAATTTGTGGCTACTTTGACCAAGGTAGTAAGCACTTTAGCCTCCCAATGCTTGAGTTCTCAAAGCACTCCCATAGTCACATGTGGAGAATTAATTGAAAAGCATAGCATGAAGGAGATATTGGAAACTCCGGTGGAAAATGAGAGATGTTACTTTGTGTTAGAACAATTGGAGAAGCCTATGATCATTGAAGAAGAGGAAGAATTGTTTGAAGACTTAGGAGATGCGGAACCTCCATGGGAAGCTAAAATCATAGAACATTCCTCCAAGAAGATCAAATTTGATGTTGAGGAGGAGAGTGCACAACCTCCAAAATAAGTCTTGAATGAAGATTTGGAAGGAGTGGAGTAAGAATTGAGTTCCCTTGGTGATGACGATCATACATCCAACCTTCTTGGTGGTGAATCCTTTGAATTTGAAGAACCTTCTCCCAATGAGATAGAAAGTAATGTGGAGGTAGATTTCTCTAATCCTCCCACATATGACTTGAGTGATGGAGAAGAGTTAGATGAAAATGATGAACAAAGGATTGAAGTTGAAGAAATTTATGAAGAGGTGGAGATTGACAAGAAAAAACACAAGGGAGTAGGACTTGCAAGGACATTGGAAATACCTCTTCCCAAGCCACCACCATCCATTCTCCCATTCAAGTGGGTAAATTCCTTATACTCAAGCTTTATTATTCTCTTTGAATATGGTTTACTTGAGACGGATGGTCAACTTAGAAATATTTGTGGCTTTAAGATCAAGATGGAGATGATTAATGGTTGGCATTGTAAATCAAGGTTCATTATGGTAACGTGTTCAAAGTTTAATGGCAAAGGCTGGTATAGAGCTAAATCGCTTAGGTCTAGGAGCATGTTTGGCCACTTTTTTGAGAATTCAAAGGTCATGCCACCCAATTGTAATCATGATTATCAATTTGATTATGGGTGCCAAAACAAAGTATGGGATCCCGGATCGCACAAGGAGAATCAAATTTGGGAGCCCATGGTGTGTGTAGAACTCCATCAAAGCTTGGAGATATTGATTTTGAACAATGGAGCTTATTGGAAGTCCAAGCATTGGTGGGGGTTCAAGGATGAATTCAAGCATAAGCCACCTTGAGAGGAGCTCCCCATAAGTCCAACTTAAGGATAATAAACAAAAGTGCTAGGTGGGAGACACCCCACGATGGTAACTTCTTTTCATTTTCTCTTTTTGTACATATTGGTAATTAGTTTAAATTCATATTTTTTTGGTTGATTTGTTGAGTATAATTGGTAGTTTAGTATGTTAAATAAGGTTTTATGGTGTTTTGGTAGCCGTTTGGAGGTTTGGAATGCTTGGATTGGTGCAAAAACATAGAAAAAATTTTTTGAAAAATAGAGCACCATCCGCGCGTACGCGTACATCAAGCATTTTTGCCTAACCACGCGGACGCGCCATGTACGCGTACGCATGGATTGAGAAATTCCACCCCCTAGCCAAAAAACCCGAGAGTTGTGCGAACGTTGTGCGCGCATTGTGCCTTTGGCACAAAACCACTCGCGCATACGCGTACATGATGCGTACGCGTCACTCTCGAAATAAGCCATCGATGCGGACGTACCATGTACGCGTACGCGTCGCGTCCATTGCACCACCACGCGCGTACGTGCGAATGTCCTTCCTTCACCATATCTCTTTTCTTCTCCTCTTTCCATTTCTTTCCTTCTTTCTTCTTCCCTTCTTCTACCCCTCATCCAACATTTCCAAACACAATTGATAACCATTTATTTTAGTTAACTAATTAGTAGTTAGTTAGTTGATTAGTTAGTTTTAGTTAGTTTTCATTTTATTTTCTCCTTTTCATTGTAAGTGTTGGATTGTTATTCTTGTTTACCATTAACTGCTGCTGAGTATTAAAAAAAGGGATGTTATCTTAACATCATTATGTTTATAATCTTTGTTGAATTCTATTGTTGAGGTTATTTTTTGCTACTTGGTTTTGAGTTTTTCATGCTTACCTTTTAAGAATACCAAGTGATGAGAATTGCCTTCGAGCTTGTAACTCTTCTTGAATTGCATAATTCGGCCAACATGTAATTTCAATCCTTTTCCTCGATTAGGCAATATCTTAATGGATGTTGTGCATTTACTTCAATGCATTGTATTCTATGATCATATGCATCCATGTGTTTATAGCTTGAATGCTCATGCTTCTTTCATGCTTGTTTTACCTTACAAGTTTACTTAAAGTATCTCAAGCACATTAGGATAAGTGAAGTGCATGCTTCTTTTGTGACATAACTTTTATGCTAATGTGTATTCTAAACTGCGCAATTTAGAATTCACGCACTTATTTGTCATTAATGTCACATTAATTCACTCACTCAATTCTAGTGATTTGCCTCATTCTAACAATGTATGCTTCCTTGCTTTTGTATTTCCTTCTCTTATGGTGTTACTTTCTATTTTTTATGATTGATGCACCACAAGCAAAAATGGAAGCAAGACAAAGAACACGCAGCAACCGGTTGATCTACCAGCTGAAGGTAGCAATGCGGAGAGTCGTCGTACCACCTTGCTCATCTTTGCGTGCACCGAGGACGGTGCAAACTTTAAGTGTGGGGAGGTCGTCCGACCTATCGGCGATTTTGGGTGACAAATTTCTAATCCCAACACTTTTGCATTTTATTTTAGTTTTTTAGGATTTTTAGTTTTATTTTCTTAATTTTTCATATATATACATAATAAGCTTAGTCAAAATAATGAGGTTCTTCAAGATTTCTATCTATAGGGCACCAATTGATTTGAGTGAAAACTTTTCATAGGACTTGCTTGAATTATATATATATTGTGGATCATGTTTTTGAGCTAAGAACACAAGCTTGCGAGATTTGAGCCTAATTGTGTGGTTACATCTTATAACCACGTATCTTCCTTTTTGTGTGAAATTATTCTCTTTCTATGATTGTGATCTTTGATTTGTTTGATTATTTATGTCCATTATTTTGTGTATTCATGCATTTATATGATTGAGGCCATCATTTCAATTAGCTCACTTAGCCAAAAAGCCTTACATTTTATCTTCCATTGTTAGCCAATTTGAGCCAACGATTAACCCACTTGTTCTTAATTTAGCACAATACAAGCCTTAAAGCGAAAAACAATAAATGTCCTTAATTTAGATCTTTTATTAGCTTAGGCTAGCGTGTGTAACATTCAAGTGTGGGAAAACTTGGGACATTGGGTGAATAAAAGGATAGTTTTGTATTTTTGTTGTAAATATTGGGAATTGGGTACATGCTCATGTATTGATTAAATGTATAGACCTTATGCATTGGTACTCTTGTATATATTTTGAAAGAAAGAAAAAATGAGAAAAAGAAAAGAAAAAGAAAAAAATATATATATATATATGAAGAAAAGAAAAGAAAAAAATAGAAAAAGAAAGAAATAAAAAGGGGACAAAATACCCCAAAGTGAAGCTCAATAAAATCAATGCATAAGTGTTGTGAAATAAAAAGAAATGCATGATTATGCGAAAAAGTGAAGAATGGGTAGTTAGGTTTGTTTAGAATTGTATAGGTTGCTATATAGGTTAGGTGGGAAGTTTAAGGTAATCAAAGATTCAAATTTTAAGTCCACTTGACCAAATATGCATCCTACCTTGACCCTAGCCCCATTACAACCAATGAAAAGACCTCATGATACTTGAATGCATGCATTGAATAAATGTTGATTGTTAGAAGAAAAACAAATCTTAGAAAGCATGAAATAGAGGAGAATTGAGGGAATCAACCCTAAACACTTGAGCGAATAGAGTGCAAACACATCCGATGAGGGTTTGATGCTCAATTACATGTTTTCACCTATGAACATCACTCCTCATGCAAGTTTGTAAAAATATTTAATGGCTCAATTCAATTGTGGTTTGGCATGGTTGTTAATACCCTTAGCCCTTGTGCATATATGTATTCTTGGGAATTGATTTATTTTGACCAGGCAATTGCATTCATGTAGATAGATGCATATAGTTTAGGTTGCATTTAGATTAGTTTACATTGAATAAATGTTGATGCCCTTTGCTTTCTCTTGGTTTAAGCATGAGGACATGCTTGGTTTAAGTGTGGGGAGGTTGATAAACCCCGTATTTAGGGTTTATCTTGTGTTGAATTTAGAGAGTTTTATCATCTTTTCCCACATTTATCTAATGAAATAGCATGATTTTATAACTTCTCCTTTAATTGTGCTTAAGAGTGAAAACATGCTTTTGAGGTCTTGAAATAGCTAAATTTAATTCACCTTGATTCCATTAGATGCCTTGATATATTTGTTAAGTGATTTCAGGTTTAGGAGGCAAAGATTGGATCAAGGGAATGAAGGAAAAGCATGTAAAAATGGAAAACTCATGAAGAAATGAAGGAATCGCAAAAGCTGTCAAGCCGACCTCTTCGCACTTAATTGACCACAACTTGAGCTACAGAGGTTCAAATGATGCGGTTTTAGTTGTGTTGGAAAGCTAACATCTGGGCTTCGAAATGATATAAGATTTGCCATAGTTGCATCACGTTTAGGGGGCGCGCACGCGCCGATTTGCACGTGATTCATTAAAAGCAAATTAGTGGCTAGCGAATTCTAAAGCCTTGTGGGCCCAATCCAACTCATTTCTAATGCTATTTAACCCAAGGATTGAAGAGGGATGGGACATCTAGTCATTAGTTTAGTTTTATTTTAGTTTTCACATACTTTTAGTTAGTTTTAGAGAGAGAAGCTCTCACTTCTCTCTAGAATTAGGATTAGGTTTTAGATCTAGATTAGAATTTCTTAGATCTAGGTTAATTTCATGCTTTGATTTACTTTTCCCTTTGTAATTCTTCTTCTTCTACATCTCTTCTCTCTAGTCTAGCATTTAATTCTTGCAATTCTCTACTTTTATGTTGATGCACTTTTGTTCTTCCATTTTCCTTTAATGCAATTTATGATTCATGTTCCTTTATTGTTCATTTGATTTGTTGTTGTTTAATTCCTTGCATTTGAGTAACGTAGATTTACTTTCCTTGCAATTTTACTATGCTTTCCTTTTATGCCTTCCAAGTGTTTGATAAAATGCTTGGTTGGATTTTAGAGTAGATTTTAGTACTCTTGGCTTGGGAAGGTAACTTAGGAACTCTTGAGTTACTAATATCCAAGTGATTGACGATTGGGAGCCATTAACTCTAGATCTCACTAATTGAATTGGTGGAGAACTAGGACTTATGGACTTGGATTGACATAGCTCATTTGACTTTCCTTTATTAGTTAGAGGATGACTTAATGGGGTTGATCCTTGCCAATTCTCATGTTGTGGTTAGTGATAAGGATAGAGATCCTTGACCACCTAACCTTGCCAAGACCTTTTTGTTATTTGAATTTCCTTGCCATTTACTTTTCATGTTTCTCATCAAAAACTCCAAAACATACTTCATAACCAATAACAAGAACACTTTATTGTAATTCCTAGGGAGAACGACCCGAGGTTCAATACTTCGATTTATAAATTTAGGGGTTTGTTTCTTGTGACAAACAAATTTTTGTATGAAAGGAATATTGTTGGTTTAGAAACTATATTGCAACAAGACTTCATTTTTGAAATTCTAAACCACACAAAAGTCAATTCATCAAATAGCAGCAGCTTATAGATGTCCGGATGCACACCATTTGTCTTGACAGTTTCACAAATCCTCAGGAAGGTAGATAAGTGCTGATTTGGATCTTCAAGTGGACATCCTCCATAGGAGCAATTGTTCTGTACCAGAGTAATAAGTTGAGACTTCAACTCAAAGTTATTTGCATGAACATTGGGAGTGAGTATACTGCTCCCACAGTTTCTTGGGTTGGGGAAGGTGTAAGAGGCTAGAACTCTCCTTTGAGGTGGGCCATTGTTATTGGCCACTTTCTCTGGTGGATTAGGGAGGTTACCCTCCATCTCTTGATCTTCCTCTTCTGATTCTTCTTCTCCAATAACTCACTTTTCTCTTGCTTCTCTTCTCAATCTCAAGAATGTCCTCTCTGTCTCAGAATCAAAAGAGGTGGATGCACCTCTTCTTCCTCCTGGCATACAACACAAACAAAACCAGAAACTAAAACAAAACACTCTACTGCTAGAGTGAGGTTAAGGTTAGCTTAAACAAAATCACAAACAGTTAGTATGCTTAACAAAAACAAAGAAAAATACTTAATCTAGATTATCACCTACGTAATCATTGTCAATCTAAATCAATCCCCGGCAATGGCACCAAAAACTTGATGAGGGAAAAACGATTCCACACAAACTCACCGACAAGTGTACCGGGTCGCATCAAGTAGTAAAACTCACTGATGAGCGGATAATTTATATGCTTTTTGGCATTATTTTTAGTATGTTTTCAGTATGATTTAGTTAGTTTTTAGTATATTTTTATTAGTTTTTATGTTAAATTCACATTTCTGGACTTTACTATGAGTTTGTGTATTTTTCTGTGATTTCAGGTATTTTCTGGCTGAAATTGAGGGACTTGAGCAAAAATCAGATTCAGAGGTTGAAGAAGGACTGTTGATGCTGTTGGATTCTGACCTCCCTGCACTCAAAGTAAATTTTCTGGAGCTACAGAACTCCAAATGGCGCGCTTCTAATTGCGTTGGAAAGGAGACATCCAGGGATTTCCAGCAATATATAATAGTTCATACTTTACCCGAGTTTAGATGATGCAAAAGGGCGTTAAACACCAGTTCTACGCTGCAGTCTGGAGTTAAACGCCAGAAACAGGTCACGAACCAGAGTTGAACGCCAAAAACACGTTACAACTTGGTGTTCAACTCCAAAAGAAGCCTCTGCACGTGTAAACTTCAAGCTCAGCCCAAGCACACACCAAGTAGGCCCCGGAAGTGGATTTATGCATCAATTACTTACTTTTGTAAACCCTAGTAACTAGTTTAGTATAAATAGGACTTTTTACTATTGTATTTATATCTTCGGATCATCTTGGGATGTTTAGTTCTTAGATCATGGGGGCTGGCCATTCGGCCATGCCTGAACCTTTCACTTATGTATTTTTCAACGGTAGAGTTTCTACACACCATAGATTAAGGTGTGGAGCTCTGCTGTTCCTCAAAGATTAATGCAAAGTACTACTGTTTTTCTATTCAATTCAACTTATTCCGCTTCTAAGATATTCATTCGTACTTCAATATGATGGATGTGATGATCGTGACAGTCATCATCATTCTCAACTTATGAACGCGTGCCTAACAACCACTTCCGTTCTACCTTAGATTGAATGGATATCTCTTGGATATCTAATACAGGGGACCGAGTCCGAGATATTAGTGTCTTCGTGGTATAAGTTAGAACCCATGGATGGCCATTCCTGAGATCCGTAAAGTCTAAACCTTGTCTGTGGTATTCCGAGTAGGATCTGGGAAGGGATGGATGTAACGAACATCAAACTCGCGAGTGCTGGGCGTAGTGACAGACGCAAAAGGAGGGTGAATCCTATCCCAGTATGATCGAGAACCTCCAGATGATTAGCCGTGCCGTGACAGAGCATTTGGACCATTTTCACAGAGAGGATGGGATGTAGCCATTGACAACGGTGATGCCCTACATAAAGCTTGCCATAGAAAGGAGTAAGATTGATTGGATGAAGACAGCAGGAAAGCAGAGGTTCAGAGGAATGAAAGCATCTCTATACGCTTATCTAAAATTCTCACCAATGATATACATAAGTATCTTTATCTTTATTTTCTATTTATTTATTATTATTCTTCGAACACTCCATAACCATTTAATATCCACCTAACTGAGATTTACAAGATGACCATAGCTTGCTTCATACCAACAATCTCCGTGGGATCGACCCTTACTCACGTAAGGTTTATTACTTGGACGACCCAGTGCACTTGCTGGTTAGTTGTACGAAGTTGTGAAACAGATATAAGATCATGAACGTGCGTGTTGAGTTTTTAGCGCCGTTACCAAGGAATGGAATGATCACGATTTCGCACACCAAGTTTTTGGCACTGTTGCCGGGGATTGTTCGAGTTTGGACAACTGACGGTTCATCTTGTTGCTCAGATTAGGTAACTTTATTTTAATTTTAAGTTTTTGTTTTTATTCTTTTAATTTTCAAAAAAAATTTCCAAAAAAATAAAATATATTTTTCTTCAGAATTTTTAAGAATGAATTCTAGTGTTTCATGAAGCATGTTGAAGCATGGCTGGCTGTAAAGCCATGTCTAAATTCATTTGGACTGAGGCTTCCAAATCATCATTACAAGAGCAAGCTAGTTGTTGCTAATCAAATTTGTTATTGTATGACTGATTTGTATCTTCTAAAGCTTGGCTGGCCATTGGCCATGTCTAGTGTTTTGGACCGGAGCTTTCATTGAAAGCTTGGCTGGCTAGTGAGCCATGTCTAATTCCTGGACTGAGGCTTTAGACTAAGAGTGCAAGATTCCTGGAATTCATATTAAAAATTTTGGAATCCTTATTTTTCTTTTTCACATTAATTTTCGAAAAATCCAAAATAATAATAAAATCATAAAATCAAAAATATTTTGTGTTTCTTGCTTGAGTCTTGAGTCAATTTTTAAGTTTGGTGTCAATTGCATTTTTTCTAAAAATTTATGCATTTTTTGAAAATTCATGCATTCATAGTGTTCTTCATGATCTTCAAGTTGTTCTTGGTAAGTCTTCTTGTTTGATCTTGATGTTTTCTTATTTTGTGTCTTTTGTTATTTTTCATGTGCATCTTTGCATTCATAGTGTCTAAGCATTAAAGATTTCTAAGTTTGGTGTCTTGCATGTTTTCTTTGCATCAAAAATTTTTCAAAAATATGTTCTTGATGTTCATCATGATCTTCAAAGTGTTCTTAGTGTTCATCTTGACATTCATAGTGTTCTTGCATGCATCATGTGTTTTGATTCATAATTTTTATGTTGTGAGTCATTTTTTATGTTTTTCTCTCTCATCATTAAAAATTCAAAAATAAAAAATATATCTTTCCCTTTTTCTCTCATAAATTTTCGAAAATTTGAGTTGACTTTTTCAAAATTTTTAAAATCTAGTTGTTTCTTATGAGTCAAATCAAATTTTCAAATTGAAAATCCTATCTTTTTCAAAATCTTTTTCAAAAATTAAATCTTTTTTCATTTTTCTTATTTATTTTCGAAAATTTTAAAAATATTTTTCAAAAATCTTTTTCTTAATTTTATCTCATAATTTTCGAAAATATTATCAACAATTAATGTTTTGATTCAAAAATTTCAAGTTTGTTACTTACTTGTTAAGAAAAATTCAAACTTTAAGTTCTAGAATCATATCTTGTGATTTCTTGTGAATCAAGTCATTAATTGTGATTTTAAAAATCAAATCTTTTTCAAAACTAATTTCAATCATATCTCTTCAAAAATATTTTTTTTATCTTATCTTTTTCAAAATCATATTTTTCTAATCATATCTTTTCATATCATATCTTTTTCAAATATCTTTTCTAACTTCTTATCTTCTTATCTTTTAAAAATTGATTTTCAAAATTTGTTTCAACTAACTAATTAACTTTTTGTTTGTTTCTTATCTCTTTCAAAACTACCTAACTAACTATCCCTCTCTAATTTTCAAAAATACCTCCCTCATTTTCAAAAATTCTTTTTAGTTAATTAATTGTTTAAATTTTAATTTTAATTTTAATTCTCCTTTAATTTTCAAAAATCATCAACTTCTCTTCAAAAATTAATTTTCGAAATTTCCTCTCCCTCATCTCCTTCTATTTATTTATTCATCTACTAACACTTCTCCTCACCCAAAAATTTGAACCCCTTCTTCTCTTCTGAGTTCGAATTCTTCTCTTCTTCATTCTCTTTCTTCTTTTCTTCTACTCAAACAAGGGAACCTCTATACTGTGGTAAAAAGGACCCTATTATTATTTTCTGTTCCCTTCTTTTTCATATGAGCAGGAGCAAGGACAAGAACATTCTTGTTGAAGCAGATCCTGAACCTGAAAAGACTCTGAAAAGGAAACTAAGAGAAGTTAAAATACAACAATCCAGAGACAACCTTACAGGAATTTTCAAACAAGAAGAGGAGATGGCAGCCGAAAATAATAATAATGCAAGGAAGATGCTTGGTGACTTTACTGCACCTAATTCCAATTTACATGGAAGAAGTATCTCCATTCCTGCCATTGGAGCAAACAATTTTGAGCTGAAAGCTCAATTAGTTTCTCTGATGCAACAGAACTGCAAGTTTCATCAACTTCCATCAAAAGATCCTTTTCAGTTCTTAACTGAATTCTTGCAAATCTATGATACTGTTAAGACTAATGGAGTAGATCCTGAAGTCTACAGGCTCATGTTTTTCCCGTTTGCTGTGAGAGACAGAGCTAGAATATGGTTGGATTCTCAACCTAAAGATAGCCTGAACTCTTGGGATAAGCTGGTCACAGCTTTCTTAG
Organism: Arachis hypogaea; assembly: GCF_003086295.3. Classification (NCBI taxonomy): domain Eukaryota; kingdom Viridiplantae; phylum Streptophyta; class Magnoliopsida; order Fabales; family Fabaceae; genus Arachis; species Arachis hypogaea. Next base: position 62,381,934 of record NC_092047.1, read on the forward strand.
CCAAGTTCTTTCCTCCTCAAAAGCTTAGTAAGCTTAGAGTGGATGTTCAAACCTTCAGACAGAAAGAAGGTGAATCCCTCTATGAAGCTTGGGAGAGATACAAGTAACTGACCAAAAAGTGTCCTTCTGACATGCTTTCAGAATGGACCATCCTGGATATATTCTATGATGGTCTGTCTGAATTAGCTAAGATGTCATTGGATACTTCTGCAGGTGGATCCATTCACCTAAAGAAAACGCCTGCAGAAGCTCAAGAACTTATTGACATGGTTGCTAACAAGCAGTTTATGTACACTTCTGAGAGGAATCCTGTGAGTAATGGGACGCCTCAGAAGAAGGGGGTTCTTGAAATTGATGTTCTGAATGCCACATTGGCTCAGAACAAACTATTGACTCAGCAAGTCAATATGATTTCTCAGAGTCTGAATGGAATGCAAGCTGCATCCAACAGTACTCAAGAGGCATCTTCTGAACAAGAAGCTTATGATCCTGAAAACCCTGCAATAGCAGAGGTAAATTATATGGGTAAACCTTATGGAAACACCTATAACCCCTCATGGAGAAATCACCCAAATTTCTCATGGAAGGATCAACAAAAGCCTCAACAAGGCTTTAATAATGGTGGACGAAACAGGTTTAGCAATAGCAAGCCTTTTCCATCATCTTCTCAGCAACAGACAGAGAACTCTGAACAAAATACCTCTAATTTAGCAAACTTAGTATGTTCAAGGCTACTCTAAGTTTCATGAGTGAAACAAGGTCCTCCATAAGAAATTTGGAGGCACAAGTGGGCCAGCTGAGTAAGAAAGTCACTGAAACACCTCCTAGTACTCTCCCAAGCAATACAGAAGAGAATCCAAAGAGAGAGTGCAAGGCCATTGATATATCAATCATGGCCGAACCCACAAAAGAGGAAGACCTCCTGGGACGTCCAGTGATCAACAAGGAGTTTCCCTCTGAGGAACCAAAGGAATCTGAGGCTCATCTAGAGACCATAAAGATTCCAATGAACCTCTTTATGCCCTTCATGAGCTTTGATGAGTATTCTTCTTCTGAAGAGAATGAGGATGTTACTGAAGAGCAAGTTGCCGAGTACCTTGGTACAATCATGAAGCTGAATGCCAAATTATTTGGCAATGAGACTTGGGAAGATGAACCTCCCTTGCTCATCAATGAACTGAATGATCTGGATCAACTAACATTACCTTAGAAGAAACAGGATCCTGGAAAGTTCCTAATACCTTGTACCATAGGCACCATGACCTTTGAGAAGGCTCTATGCGACCTTGGGTCAGGGATAAACCTCATGCCCCTCTCTGTAATGGAGAAATTGGGAATCTTTGAGGTGCAAGCTGCCAGAATCTCATTAGAGATGGCAGACAACTCCAGAAAACAGGCTTATGGACTAGTGGAGGACGTGTTAGTAAAGGTTGAAGGCCTTTACATCCCTGCTGATTTCATAATCCTAGACCCTGGAAAGGATGAGGATGAACCCATCATCCTTGGAAGACCCTTCCTAACCACAGCAAGAGCTGTGATTGATGTGGACAGAGGAAAGTTGGTCCTTCAACTGAATGAGGACAACCTTGTGTTTAAAACTCAAGGATCTCCTTCTGTAACAATAGAGAGGAAGCATGAAAAGCTTCTCTCAGTACAGAGTCAACTAAAGCCCCCACAGTCAAACTCTAAGTTTGGTGTTGGGAGTCTATAAAATTGACTTGATCACCTGTGTGGCTCCATGAGAGCCCACTGTCAAGCTATTGACATTAAAGAAGCGCTTGTTGGGAGGCAACCCAATTTTTATTTATCTAATTTTATTTTTATTTTATTGTTCTTTCATGTTTTATTAGGTTCATGATCATGTGGAGTCACAAAATAAATCAAAAAATTTAAAACAGAATCAAAAACAGCAGAAGAAAAATCACACCCTGGAAGAAGGACTTACTGGCGTTTAAACGCCAGTAAGAAGCATATGGCTGGCGTTCAATGCCAGAAACAAGCATGAAGTTGGCGTTCAACGCCAGAAATATGCTGCATATGGGCGTTGAACGCCCAGAACAAGCATCACTTCGGCGTCTAAACGCCAGAAATGCATGCAAAGGCATTTTACATGCCTAATTGGTGCAGGGATGTAAATCCTTGACACCTCAGGATCTGTGGACCCCACAAGATCACCTCAGGATCTGTGGACCCCACAGGATCCCCACATACCTCCACTCACCTTACCTCCTCATAATCCTATATCACCCTTTCCCAAGAACCCTTCACCAATCACCTCCAATTCCCCTCCAAAACCATCATACACCCACCTACACCTACCCACTCAAAATTCAAACCATCACTCCCTCCTTTTTACATATCATAACCACCTTAAACCCCCAGTGGCCGAACCCTTCCCACACCTCCATCTCCTCCATCTCTTCTTTTCTCATCATTCCTTTCTTCTTTTGCTCGAGGACGAGCAAACATTCTAAGTTTGGTGTGGAAAAAGTATTGCTTTTTTGTTTTTCCATAACCATTGATGGCACCTAAGGCCAGAGAAACCTCTAGAGAGAGGAAATGAAAGACAAAAGCCTCCACCTCCAAGTCATAAGAGATGGAGAGATTCATCTCAAGGGTCTATAGCTCAGTGGTAGAACATTTGACTGCAAATCAAGAGATCCCTGAGATACCTCAGGGGATACATTTTCCTCCACACAATTATTGGGAGCAACTAAGGATAGGAGCACCAAGAGCACTCCATCATCCTCCATGAAATTAGAGAAGATCAAAGAGCTATGAAGGAGGAGCAACAAAGACAAGGAAGAGACATAGAAGAGCTCAAGGACATCATTAGTTCCTCAAGAAGGAAACGCCACCATCACTAAGGTGGACTCATTCCCTGTTCTCAAATTTTCTGTTTTTCGTTTTCTTTATGTTAAGTGCTTATCTATGTTAGTGTCTTATTACATGATCATTAGTATTTAGTAACTTTGTCTTAAAGTTATGAATGTCTTATGAATCCATCACCTCTCTTAAATGAAAAATGTTTTTAATTCAAAAGAACAAGAAGTACATGAGTTACGAATTTATCCTTGAACTTAGTTTAATTATATTGATGTGGTGACAATAATTTTTGTTTTGTGAATGAATGCTTGAACAGTGCATATGCCTTTTGAAGTTGTTGTTTATGAATGTTAAATATGTTGGCTCTTGAAAGAATGATGAACAGGAGACATGTTATTTGATAATCTGAAAAATCATAAAAATGATTCTTGAAGCAAGAAAAAGCAGTGAATACAGAAAGCTTGCGAAAAAAAATAGCGAAAGAAAAGGAGAAAGAAAAAGACAAAAGCTCTTAAAACCAAAAGGCAAGAGCAAAAAGCCAATAGCCCTTAAAACCAAAAGGCAAGGGTAATAAAAAGGATCCAAGGCTTTGAGCAGCAGTGGATAGGAGGGCCTAAAGGAATAAAATCCTGGCCTAAGCGGCTAAACCAAGCTGTCCCTAACCATGTGCTTGTGGCGTGAAGGTGTCAAGTGAAAACTTGAGACTGAGAGGTTAAAGTCAAGGTCCAAAGCAAAAAGAAGAGTGTGCTTAAGAACCCAGGACACCTCTAATTGGGGATTTTAGCAAAGCTAAGTCACAATCTGAAAAGGTTCACCCAATTATGTGTCTGTGGCATTTATGTATCCGGTGGTAATACTGGAAAACAAAGTGCTTAGGGCCACGGCCAAGACTCATAAAGTAGCTGTGTTCAAGAATCAACACACTGAACTTGGAGAATCAATAACACTATTTGAACTCTGAGTTCCTATAGATGCCAATCATTCTGAACTTCAAGGGATAAAGTGAGATGCCAAAACTATTCAAGAGGCAAAAGGCTACAAGTCCCGCTCATCTGATTGGAGCTATGTTTCATTGATATTTTGGAATTTATAGTATATTCACTTCTTTTTATCCTATTTGATTTTCAGTTGCTTGGGGACAAGCAACAATTTAAGTTTGTTGTTGTGATGAGCGGATAATTTATACGCTTTTTGGCATTGTTTTTTGTATGTTTTCAGTATGATTTAGTTAGTTTTTAGTATATTTTTATTAGTTTTTATGTTAAATTCACATTTCTGGACTTTACTATGAGTTTGTGTGTTTTTCTATGATTTCAGGTAATTTCTGGCTGAAATTGAGGGACTTGAGCAAAAATCAGATTCAGAGGTTGAAGAAGGACTGCTGATGCTGTTGGATTCTCACCTCCCTGCACTCAAAGTAGATTTTCTGGAGCTACAGAACTCAAAATGGCGCACTTCCATTTGCGTTGGAAAGTAGACATCTAGGGCTTTTCAGCAATATATAATAGTCCATATTTTGCTCGAGTTTAGATGACGCGAAAGGGCATTGAACTCCAGTTCTACGCTGCAGTTTGGAGTTAAACGCCAGAAACACGTCACGAACCAGAGTTGAACGCCAAAAACACGTTACAACTTGGCGTTCAACTCCAAAAGATGCCATTGCACGTGTAAACTTCAGGCTCAGTCCAAGCACACACCAAGTGGGCCCCGGAAGTGGATTTATGCATCAATTACTTACTTCTGTAAACCCTAGTAACTAGTTTAGTATAAATAGGACTTTTTACTATTGTATTTATATCTTCGGATCATCTTGGGACGTTTAGTTCTTAGATCATGGGGGCTGACCATTCGGCCATGCCTGAACCTTTCACTTATGTATTTTTCAACGGTAGAGTTTCTACACACCATAGATTAAGGTGTGGAGCTCTGCTGTTCCTCAAAGATTAATGCAAAGTACTACTATTTTTCTATTCAATTCAACTTATTTCGCTTCTAAGATATTCATTCGCACTTCAATATGATGGATGTGATGATCATGACAGTCATCATCATTCTCAACTTATGAATGCGTGCCTGACAACCACTTCCGTTCTACCTTAGATTGAATGGATATCTCTTGGATATCTAATACAGGGGACCGAGTCCGAGATATTAGTGTCTTCGTGGTATAAGTTAGAACCCATGGATGGCCATTCCTAAGATCCGGAAAGTCTAAACCTTGTCTGTGGTATTCCGAGTAGGATCTGGGAAGGGATGGCTGTGACGAACTTCAAATTCGTGAGTGCTGGGCGTAGTGACAGACGGAAAAGGAGGGTGAATCCTATTCCAGTATGATCGAGAACCTCCAGATGATTAGCCGTGCCGTAACAGAGCATTTGGACCATTTTCACAGAGAGGATGGGATGTAGCCATTGACAACAGTGATGCCCTACATAAAGCTTGCCATAGAAAGGAGTAAGATTGATTGGATGAAGACAGCAGGAAAGCAGAGGTTCAAAGGAATGAAAGCATCTCTATTCGCTTATCTGAAATTCTCACCAATGATATACATAAGTATCTTTATCTTTATTTTCTGTTTATTTATTATTATTATTCGAAAACTCCATAACCATTTAATATCCGCCTGACTGAGATTTACAAGATGACCATAGCTTGCTTCATACCAACAATCTGCGTGGGATCGACCCTTACTCACGTAAGGTTTATTACTTGGACGACCCAGTGCACTTGCTGGTTAGTTGTACGAAGTTGTGAAACAGATATAAGATCATGAACGTGCGTGTTGAGTTTTTAGTGCCGTTACCAAGGAATGGAATGATCACGATTTCGCATACCACTCACAGAAGTGAGGTCGATCCCATAGGGATTGATGGATTAAGCAACTTTAGTATGGTGATGAATTTAGTTAAGCAAATATTTGATGAATTGGGTAAAATTTAATTAACAGAAAGGAAATTGCAAGTAAGCTAGAGTGCAGAATGAAAATTTGATAGAAAAGTAAATTGCAGGAAGCATAAATGGCTGAAACTTAAAGTGCAAGAAATTAAAATAGCTAAAACTTAAATTGCAAGAAAGGTAAATAACTGAAACTTAAAGCGCAAGCAATTTGAATTGCAGAATCTGAATTGCCAGGAAATTTAAATTGCATGAAGAATAAAGGGATTTGGGTGCTGGGAATCAAATCAGAATTGGAAATTGTAGATTGCAGTAAATCAAAGAACTCTAAGGTGAAGAAATTCAGAAAAATTGATCAATTAGGGTTCCAGTACCAAAACGGAAACAAAAAAATTGTAGAAGAAGAAAAATAGAAAGAAAACTCAGATCAGATCTTCAATCTCTAAAACAGAAAAGGAAAATTGCAAAAGAAGAAAAACAAAAAGAAAACTCATATCAGATCTTCAGTTCTAGAAAAGGAAAATTGCAGAAGAAGAAAAACAGAAAGAAAACTCAAATCAGATCTTCAATTCTAGAATTCTAAAAAGGAAGAAAAATAAAAGAGAAAGACCCTAATGAAATCAAATTCTTCTCTATTTATACACTTTTCAATTCTGTCATTCAGTACTTGGAGTGGGCTTTTTGCCCTTTTATGAAGTGGATCAGAGATGGGTAGTTGGTTGCAGCTTCCAGGGGAACGTAGCGTTCTGAAAGAGAGCGCAACGTTCATTCACCCACGGGTACGCGTCTACTGCGCGTGCGCGTCATTGTAAGCTGCATGCTTATCATGCGTACATGTGCTTTGCGCCCATGCGTCCCTTTGCATTTTTGTATACCGATGCGTACGTGTCACCTACGCGTACGCGTCATTGCCATCTTTAGCTTCCATCATGCTTGCGCGCACCACTCACGCGTGTGCGTCCTTGATAGCGTTCTTCAAACGAGCGCTACGTTGGTGCCAGGAACGCTGACCATGCGTGCACGTCCTCTGCACGTGCACGTGGATAGCAAAATTTTGATTACAAGCTTCCGCGCCACTCACGCGTAAGCGTGCTTCATTCCAGATTCTCCATCGACGCTTGCGCGTCGTGTACGCATGCGCGTCGGTTGCGAAACTTTCAATTCCAAATTCAAATCTTCCTGATAATGCTCACTCAAATAACGTAGTGCTCCCTTTGCAAATGAGCGCAAATCACTTCCACGCGTACGCGTCGCTAAAGGGTGTGGCGTTCTCTATTTGAGCGCAGCGTTACTCTGCACTGCATCTCTTTCTCTTCATTTTTTGACCTAAAATCAACCAAACAAGTAATCAAAGTCTCACCAAAATCACAAGGTTTTGCATCATTCATAATAATCACCTAATTCTTGCATAAATCTCATGATTTTGCATAAAATTAATGATGTTTGATTAAATCAAGATAAACATGAAATTCCACTCCAATCCCTTACTTATTGTGCAAGAAAGTGCATAAAACCTAATGAAACAAATAAAAAATGCTTGTGAAACTAGCATAAGATGACTTGTCATCAGTAACAACCCAACATTTTCCAAGAATCACCCAATTGTGCTTCACACCATTCTTGAACTCCAATTCTTGAATTGTTCTTCTTGAAGGGCCTTAGATTCTCTTGGCAACCAACACCCCTTCCTCCACCATGTACCAACCCAAGAAAGATTTTGAGTTGGTAGTCCATCTCCAAGAGAGCATATTCATAGGGGCCAATGAAGTTCCTAGATGAAATTTCCACCCACTCAATATGCTCTTGGTTGTCAATTCCTTCCTCACCAACCTCTTCCTCCTCTTCCCCATTACTCACATCATAACAAAGAGGTTGTGAGAAGTCTACCTCCATGTCTTTCTCAAGCTCAAGGGGAAGAGGTTCATTAGGATCTTTAAAGGGATTGATTAAGAAGGACAAAAAATCATCAATGATGGAATCCTCATCTTGATCAATCTCCCTCATATCTTCCCTTCTCTCCTCTGGCTCACTTATCTCACCTTCCTCCTTATGTTGTGCTTCAAACCTTAGCTCCTCTTCATTCACTTGACATTCCATGATCTCCTCTTCTCTACGCCTTTCTATTGCTCCTTCACACTCTTCAAGAGGAGTGCCTTGATCGGATGAGCGTAGTAGAACTAAGCAGTTCACTGCTTCGGCTATGATAGCCATGAATTGCCTTTGTGTGCTCCAGAATCCTTCTTGCTCTTGGAGAAAAGCTTGAAGGTCTTAATGGTCTTGGGCCAAGGGTGTGAAAGCTTCACATTGGGATAAGAGGGAAGGTTCATTGGTTGGGAAGAAGGTTGGATATATGGGAGGTGATTCATGTTGGTGAATATCATGAGGTGGCATGTGAGAAGGTGTATGGTGGTGGTGGTGTGGTGTTTGAAAATGTGGTGATTGAGGGTTATGTTGAGGGTATAGGTCATAGGCATATGGTAATGAAGGTATGTAATCATTGTGAAATTCACCATATCCTTGGGTTGGGTATGCATATTGGGGAGGGTTTGATTCATTGTTGTATAGAGGAGGTTGCTCCTCCCAAAGTAGATGCTCCAATCACATGATGCAATCCAAAATTGAAGTTATCAAACCCTACAAAATAATCACAACCAAACTCCAAACCAAGAGGGTGATAACTCATAGAGAAAATAGAAAATAAAAACTAAAGACATCAATTAACAAAATAAACAAAATCTTAATTACCAACAAAAGCAAATAAACAACAAAAAAGTATCTATTCACACTATGGACATATTTACAACAACCAAAATATAGCACTCATGACGCTAGCTCCTCGGCAACGGCGCTAATTTGATAATGAGTGTTTTATCGCTGATTTAGAGTTTCTCAAAATGGAATTCCTTCGTTAGTAGTATAGTCCAAATCAACAATAAAATCTCACAATCAAAATTCAATCCAAAAGATGTCACAATTCAATACAAAATATAACCGAGAGTATTTTGACTCCCGGGTCGTTCTCCCAAGGAACTAATGCCAACAAGTGCACAATTTTGGTTGCAAGAACAAAGGGGTTTTCTCAAAAAGGAAACAAACAATCAAGAAATAAAAGAACTATACAAAATTGCAATTAATAAAGTAATGAAAGAACGAAAGAACTATGTATGTAATATAAACAAGTAATGCTATAAAGTAATGGAAAAGCGGTTCAAAACATAAATGAAACCTTGACTTGGGATAAGTTATAGAATCCCTTCCTTGCCATAACTACAACTATGATAGTTATGATGGATTAATCTCACTAAGTCAACCCTCACATCGGAGAGTAAGTTCAATGAGCATAAGTGTTCTTAATCCACAAATCCTAGCTTGCTTGCTAATTACCTTAGCAACAAATTAGCGTTAGTGGGAACAAGAAAAATTAACAACCCAAGAATTATCACTAAATGTTGGAAATTATGGCTCTAGTAATCCATACACTCATTTCTCCCAAGCCAAGGGGTGGAAATTATCCCATAATCAAAATTGACATTTCATTAAACACATAGAGGGCATAAACATAAAACATGGAAAAATTGGTAAATTAAGGAAAGCTATGAACCACAAATGCTCAAAATCAATAAAGGCAACTCAAACAAACATATAAAGACCATCAAACATCAAATTAAACAACTAGAAATCAAAATTGCAAAACTATGTATATATTGGCAAAGGAAATGAAAACATATGGAAGTGTAGAACAAGAAATGTAAATAAAAGAGAAATTAAAGAAATACTTACAATGCAATTGCTATAATCCAAAATCAAACTTGAAGTATAAAATACTACAAACCCTAATTAAAACCCTAAGAGAGAATTTTCTATACTACTCTACTCCTACTCCTACTCCTACTATGTGTTTCTACCCTACAAGTGAGCTCTCTTTCATATGACATGAAGTTTCCTTCATATAGCACTTGATTTCAGCCTCCAAGCCTTTAGAAATGGGCGAAGAAAAGCCCCAAAAATCACCCCCAACATGCTGCATTAATGAAGTCACGTGACTGCAGTGACGCATACGCGTGGATCACGCATACGTGTTGTTTGGCGAAATGTGCTCCCACGCGTACGCGTCGCCAAACTTGCCCGCGTGTGCGTACGTACGCATCATTGTGCGTATGCACGGAAGCTAAATCTTCCAAAACTTTATTTCTTCATGCTTTCACCCTTTTTGCATGCTTTTCCATCACTTCTTCTATCCATATTAGCCTTGCGATCCTGAAATTACTCATCAAACACATCAAGGCACCCAATGGAATGAAAGCGAAATAAAATTGGTTAAATTAAGCACAAAATAGCATATTTTCACAATTAAGCTCAATTTAGGGAGAAAACACAAAAGCATGCTATTTAGATGAATAAATGTGGGTTTATGTGATGAAATCCAATCAAATCAAACCAAAATATACCGAAAAATATGGACTCATCCCTTAATGTTGCATAGAAGGAGAGAGATCTGAAGGCTGATCCAGCTAAGAACCTAGACAGAGATGCTAGTCTTCCATTGAGCTGCTGGACTTCTTTGACACAGGTCGGACTTTTCATGCGAAGTATGGCCTGACACTTATCTGGGTTTGCTTCGATTCTGCTTTAGGTGAGCATGAAGCCCAAGAATTTGCCAGCTTCTAGTGCATTTTGCAGAATTAAGTCTCATCACATGCTTTATTATGGTATCGAACACTTCAGTGAGGTCGGCTAGTAACGTTTCCTCGCTTTGTGTCTTTACCAGCATGTCATCGACGTAAACTTCCATTAGCTTCCCAATGTGATCGGCAAAAACTTTGTTCATCAGTCTTTGATAGGTAGCTGGTGCACGAAATTGTGATCATCAATGGCGCCAACAACTTGGTACGCACAATTGTAATCTCAACTCTTTATCATAACTCCGCACAACTAACCAGCAAGTGCACTGGGTCGTCCAAGTAATAAACCTTACATGAGTAAGGTCGATCCCACGGAGATTGTCGTCTTGAAGCAAGCTATGGTCATCTTGTAAATCTCAGTCAGGCGGATTCAAATGGTTATGGAGAATTGATAATTAAGATATGAATAAAACATAAAATAAAGATAGAGATACTTATGTAATTCATTGGTAGGAATTTCAGATAAGCGTATGGAGATGCTTTGTTCCTTCTTAACTTCTGCTTTTCTATTGCCTTCTTCCAATCATTCATACTCCTTTCCATGGCAAGCTTTATGTTGGGCATCACCATTGTCAATGGTTACTTCCCGTCCTCTCAGTGAAAATGTTCCAAATGCGCTGTCACCGCACGGCTAATCATCTGTCGGTTCTCGATCATGTTGGAATAGGATCCATTGATTCTTTTGCGTCTGTCACTAAGCCCAACACTCGCGAGTTTGAAGCTCGTTACAGTCATCCCTTCCCAGATCCTACTCGGAATACCATAGACAAGGTTTAGACTTTCCGGATCTCAGGAATGGCCGCCAATAATTCTAGCCTATACCACGAAGGTTCTAATCTTAGATTAGAAACCCAAGAGATACACATTCAAGCTTAATTGCATGTAGAACGGAAGTAGTTGTCAGGCACGCGTTCATAGGTGAGAATGATGATGAGTGTTATGGATCATCACATTCATCAAGTTGAAGAACGAGTGTATATCTTAGAGAAGAAGTAGGCGTGAATTGAATAGAAAAATAGTAGTACTTTGCATTAATTCATGAAGAACAGCAGAGCTCCACACCTTAATCTATGGTGTGTAGAAACTCCACCGTTGAAAATACAAAAGTAATGAAGGTCCAGGCATGGCCGAATGGCCAGCCCCCATAAAGGTCTAAGATCATATAAGGCTAATCAAAGATCTCCAAATACAATAGCAAAAGGTCCTATTTATAGAAAACTAGTAGCCTAGGGTTATAGAAATAAGTAAATGATGCAGAAATCCACTTCCGGGCCTACTTGGTGTGTGCTTGGGCTGAGCATTGAAGCTTTCACATGTAGAGACTTTTCTTGGAGTTAAACGCCAGCTTTTGTGCCAGTTTGGGCGTTTAACTCCAGCTTTTATGCCAATTCTGGCGTTTTGACGCCAGAATTTCTATGCTGACTTGGAACGCCGGTTTGGGCCATCAAATCTTAGGCAAAGTATGGACTATTATATATTGCTGGAAAGCATAGGATGTCTACTTTCCAACGCAATTAAGAGTGCACCAATTGGGCTTCTGTAGCTCCAGAAAATCAACTTCGAGTTCAGGGAGGTCAGAATCCAACAGCATCTGCAGTCTTTTTTCAGCCTCTGAATTAGATTTTTGCTTAAGTCCCTCAATTTCAGCCAGAAAATACCTGAAATCACAGAAAAATACACAAAATCATTGTAAAGTCCAGAAATGTGATTTTTATTTAAAAACTAATAAAAACATAATAAAAACTAACTAAAATATATTAAAAACATACTAAAAACAATGCCAAAAATCGTATAAATTATCCGCTCATCACAACACCAAACTTAAATTGTTGCTTGTCCCCAAGCAACTGAAAATCAAATAGGATAAAAAGAAGAGAATATACAATGAATTCCAAAAACATCTATGAAGATCAGTCTTAATTAGATGAGCGGGGCTATTAGCTTTTTGCTTCTGAATAGTTTTGGCATCTCACTTTATCCTTTGAAGTTCAGAATGATTGGCATCTATAGGAACTCAGAATTCAGATAGTGTTATTGATTCTCCTAGTTTAGTATGTTGATTCTTGAACACAGTTACTTTATGAGTCTTGGCCGTGACCCTAAGCATTTTGTTTTCCAATATTACCACCGGATACATAAATGCCACAGACACATAACTGGGTGAACCTTTTCAGATTGTGACTCAGCTTTGCTAGAGTCCCCAACTAGAGGTGTCCAGAGCTCTTAAGCACACTCTTTTTGCTTTGGAACACGACTTCAACCGCTCAGTCTCAAGTTTTCACTCGACACTTTCACGCCACAAGCACATGGTTAGGGACTGCTTGGTTTAGCCGCTTAGGCTAGGATTTTATTCCTGTGGGCCCTCATATCCACTGACGCTCAAAGCCTTGGATCCTTTTTATTTTACCCTTGCCTTTTGGTTTAAAGGGCTATTGGCTTTTTCTGCTTGCTCTTTTTTTTTCTTTTTCTCTTTTTTCTTTTTTGCAAGCTTTTCACTGCTTTTTCTTGCTTCAAGAATCATTTTTATGATTTTTCAGATTATCAAATAACATTTCTCCTTTTCCATCATTCTTTCAAGAGCCAATAGTTTTAACATTCATGAATAACAATTTCAAAAATATGCACTGTTCAAGCATTCATTCAGAAAGACAAAAGTATTGCCACCACATCAAAATAACTAAACTGTTTTAAAATTCGAAATTCATGCACTTCTTTTTCTTTTTCAATTAAAAACATTTTACATTTAAGAAAGGTGATGGACTCATTTTCATAGCTTTAAGGCATAGACACTTAGACACTAGTGATCATGTAATAAAGACACAAACATAAATAAACATAAAGCATAAAAATTCAAAAAATAGAAAATAAAGAACAAGGAAATTAAAGAACGGGTCCACCTTAATGATGGCGGCTTGTTCTTCCTCTTGAAGATCTTATGGAGTGCTTGAGCTCCTCAATATCTCTTCCTTGCCTTTGTTGCTCCTCTCTCATAACTCTTTAGTCTTCTCTAATTTCATGGAGGAGGATAGAATGCTCTTGGTGCTCCACCCTTAGTTGTCCCATATTGGAACTTAATTCTCCTAGGGAGGTGTTGATTTGCTCCCAATAATTTTGTGGAGGAAAATGCATCCCTTGAGAAATCTCAGGGATTTCATGATGAGGAATTTCCTCATGCTCTTGTCCATGAGTGGGATCTCTTGTTTGCTCCATCCTTTTCTTAGTGATGGGCTTGTCCTCATCAATGAGGATGTCTTCTTCTATGTCAATTCCAGCTGAATTGCAAAGGTGACAAATAAGATGAGGGAAGGCTAACCTTGACAAAGTAGAGGACTTATCCGCCACCTTGTAGAGTTCAAGGGATATAACCTCATGAACTTCTACTTCCTCTCCAATCATGATGCTATGGATCATGATAGCCCGGTCTATAGTAACTTCAGACCGGTTGCTAGTGGAAATAATTGAGCGTTGGATGAACTCCAACTATCCCCTAGCCACGGGCTTGAGGTCATGTCTTCTTAGTTGAACCGGCTTTCCTCTTGAATCTCTCTTTCATTGAGCGCCCTCTTCACAAATGTCTATGAGGACTTGGTCCAATCTTTGATCAAAGTTGACCCTTCTAGTGTAGGGGTGTGCATCTCCTTGCATCATGGGCAAGTTAAATGCCAACCTTACATTTTCCGAACTGAAATATAAGTATTTTCCCCGAACCATTGTAATCCAATTCTTTGGATCCGGGTTCACACTTTGATCATGGTTCTTGGTGATCCATGCATTGGCATAGAACTCTTGAACCATTAAGATTCTGACTTGTTGAATGGGGTTGGTGAGAACTTTCCAACCTCTTCTTCGAATCTCATGTCGGATCATTGGATATTCACCCTTTTTGAGCTTGAAAGGGACCTCGGGGATCACTTTCTTCTTGGCCACGACTTCATAGAAGTGGTCTTGATGCACTTTTGAGATGAATCTCTCTATCTCCCATGACTCGGAGGTGAAAGCTTTTGCCTTCCCTTTCCTCTTTCTAGAGGTTTCTCCGGCCTTTGGTGCCATAAATGGTTATGGAAAAACAAAAAGCAACACTTTTACCACACCAAACTTAAAAGGTTTGCTCATCCTTGAGCAAAAGAAGAAAGAAGAGAGTAGAAGAAGAAGAAATAGAGGAGATGGAGGGGGGTTAGTGTTTTGGCCAAGGGGGAGAAGTAGTGTTTAAGATGTGTGAAAATGAAGGGGTGAAGAGTGGTTTATATAGGAGTCAGGAGAGGGTAAGGTTCGGCCATGTATGGGTGGGATTGGGAGGGAAAGTGGTTTGAATTTGAATGGTGAGGTAGGTGGGATTTATGATGGATGGATGTGGATTGGTGAAGGGTTTATGGAGAAGAGGGTATGATTTGATAGGTGAGTGGTTTTTGGGGAAGATGTATTGAGGTGATTGGTGAAGGGTATTTTGAGAAGAGTATTATGAAAAGGTGTGAAGAAGAGAGAGAGTGAGTTGAGATTGGTGGGGATCCTGTGGGGTCCACAGATCCTGAGGTGTCAAGGATTTCTCATCCCTGCACCAATTAGGCTTGCAAAACTCCCTTTGCTGCCAATCCTGCCGTTTAACGCCAGCTTCTTGCCCTTTTCTGGCGTTAAACGCCAGTCTGGTGCCCATTTCTGGCGTTAAACGCCCAGAATGGTGCCAGACTGGGCGTTTAACACCCTTACTGGCGTTTAAACGCCAGTAGGCTTCTCCTCCAGGGTGTGCTATTTTTCATTCTATTTTTCAGTTTATTTTTGCTTTTTCAATTGTTTCTGTGACTTCACATGATCATCAACCTATAGAAAACATAAAATAACAATGGAAAATAGAAATTTAACATAGATAAGTAAAATTTGGGTTACCTCCCAACAAGCGCTTCTTTAATGTCAATAGCTTGATAGTGGGCTCTCATGGAGCCTCACAGATATTCAGAGCATGATGATGGCCTCTCAACACCAAACTTAGAGTTTGGTTGTGGCCTCCCAACACCAAACCTAGAGTTTGAATGTGGGGGTTTTGTTTGACTCTGCATTGAGAGAAACTTTTCATGCTTCCTCTCCATGGTTACAGAGGGAGATCCTTGAGCTTTAAACACAAGGGAGTTCTTATTCACTTGAAGGACTAATTCTCCTCTGTCAACATCAATCACAGCTTTTGCTGTGGCTAGGAAGGGTCTGCCAAGGATGATGGATTCATCCATACACTTCCCAGTGTCTAGGATTATGAAATCAGCAGGGATGTAGTGGTCTTCAACCTTTACCAAAATATCCTCTACAATTCCATAAGCCTGTTTTCTTGAATTGTCTGCCATCTCTAGTGAGATTCTTGCAGCTTGTACCTCAAAGATTCCTAGCTTCTCCATTACAGAGAGAGGCATGAGGTTTATGCTTGACCCTAGATCACACAGAGCCTTTGACATGGTGGAAATTGGCTAATTAAGAACTGATATAAGTTGTGCATTGCAAGTATAGTTCTTAACCAACCAGAAATCCGCTTATCAATTTAGAAAGGTTGTCACAAAAATTAAAATTAAAATACTGGGAGTATGAATCCTAGGTCGTCTCCCAACGAGTTGCAGAAAGCTGTGCTATTTTATTAATAAGATATTTTTAGAAAGAGTTTGAGTTGAATAAACAGAAAATTAAATTGGGGAAATTAAGTAATTTAAACAAAAGCCTTGACTGGGAGTAGATTAGTTAGAAGCCCTATTCTTGTTGCAGTACTCTCAAGATTAATTGATAATTGAAGGTCGTTCTGTTTAGTTATCCCTTACCAAATAAGGGAAAGTCAAACAAGTTGGAATGATGTTTCTACTCACAAGTCCCAATCCGCTTACATGGAAGGACTGGCGTTAGTGACTAGAGAGCCATCCAACAATAAACCCAATTACAATTTCTCCTTTGAACATTCCAACTCAAAGGTTCCTTTCAATCAACTCCCCATCAAGTCAGGGAACTACTCGCTCATTGTGAATGTAGAGATCATAACATAGGAAAGGGAATTAAAGAAAGACATGATAAATAAAACTCAAAGGAATCAATTAAAAATAAAAGTAACTCTTGTATTAATAAATTCTAAAATAATCCAATAGTAAAATTGAGTAAATTGAAGGACATGGAAGAGTAAAGCCAAGTAAAGAAAACGAACTAGAATGACGAAGTCTTGATGAGGTAATAACTCTTCTCAATATCCCAATGCAAAGAGCAATCGAAATAAAAATCCTAAGAACTATGAATGTGTAGAGAGAAAACCTAGAGGAGGAGTAAAACTAGATCTAAAAACTAAAAATTGTGTAGAATGAATGTTATTTTTTGTTTCTGCATGTCCTCTGGCTCTAGTCTGCTTTTCTGGGCCGAAAACTGGGTCAAAACATGGCCCAAAATCGCCCCCAGCGAATTCTGCAGATTATGCAGATCGCGCATGTCACGCGATCGCGTCATTCATGCGAACGCGTCATGCGGCGTTTTGCTTTGCCACGCGGGCGCGTTGTCCACGCCTCCGCGTCACTTGTGCTATTCCAATCCGCGCGGTTGCGTGAGCCATGCGACCGCGTCACTGCGATTTCCTCTCTTCCGCGCGGTTGCGTGAGCCATGCGACCGTGTCACTTCTCGCTGGTCATCTCCTTAATTTCTTGTGTTCCTTCCATTTTTGCAAGCTTCCTTTCCAATCTCCAACTCATTCATGCCCTATAAAGCCTGAAACACTTAACACACAGATCACGGCATCGAATGGAATAAAGGAGAATTAAAATGTATAATTAAAAGTCTCTAGGAAGCAAGTTTTCAATCATGTAATAATTTTAGGAAGGAAATATAAATGCATGCTAATCATATGAATAAGTGGGTAAAGATCATGATAAAACCACACAATTAAACACATTATAAACCATAAAATAGTGGTTTATCAACCTCCCCACACTTAAACATTGGCATGTCCTCATGCTTAGTTGAAGAAGATAAAATAAATGAGTAGGAACATGTAAAACTCATGCAATGCAATGCAACCTATATATATGAATGCAACTATATGATTTTTTTTCCACTTGATCAATAATAAATATGCTCTTCAACACAATTACAAATCAAATTCCATTAATTCAATTCTCATGCAGTAAGAACAGATAAAAATGCAAGAAGGCAGCTCATGAAAGCAGGGAATATAGAATTTTAAGCATTGAACCCTCACTGATGATGTATATACGCTCTAATCTCTCTAGTGTATAGGGCAATCACTCTATCCTTCTCTAATCATGCTTTCTAATTTTTTTGTTCTTCTCCTAATCAATCAACAACATTTAATATACCAATGCAGACATCATGAGGTCTTTTCAAGGTTGTAATGGGGCCAAGGTAATGGTAAGGATACATATGTGGCTAAGTAAGCTTATAAACTGAATCTTTAATTAACCCAAGCTTTAACATAACCTATGTATATATTCTATATAACTTTAGAATTCATACCTAGCTACCCAGAATTTCTCTTTCACATTCCATACTCATGTATCAACTTTTATTTTAATTTTATCATACATGCATTGACCTTTGAATTCTTAACTTAACGTTGGGGTAATTTTGTCCCCTTATTTATATATTGAATATTTTTTATTGATTTTTTTTAATATAAGCATAAAAATAAACATAGCTTATCAATGCACATAGATTTTTAATTCTTATAGTTTCACATGAGTAGGTATCCAAATTCCCATTCTATTATCATGACACATTCCCTTATTATCTTTTGTTCCCACAATTTCACATACTTAATTAGCACACACAATTCTATCTTAAGCTAACCAAAGATTCAGTTTGGGATATATAATTGTTTTTCCGCTTAAGGCTAGTAATGTGGTAAAATATAGAACAAATGGGATTTAAAGGCTCAAAGTGGCTAACAAAGGTAATTGAAAGGGTAGGCTTAATTTGGATAAGTGAGCTAAACAATTAATGGCCTCAATCATATACAAACATATAAATATAATAAATATTGGACATATAGGATGAAACAAAATATAGATTACAATCATAGAGAAGTAAACAAACAAGAATAAAATAATTATGGTTAAATAATGTAACCATGCATAAAGGCTCAATTCTCACAGGGTGTGTGTTCTTTAGCTCAAAAATCATGTTCCAAATACAACTTCAAGCAAATTTAACATAAAAATTTAATTAAAATTAGTGAAATTTTGTTCCAAAAATAGAGTCTTAGAAGAAACTAATCTATTACTATGCAATTTATCCTATTCTATAAAAGAAAAACCAACTAAATATCCTAATTTATTGGTGTTTAGGGAAGAGAAATTACCTCCGGAAGTCAGGTACTGACCGACCTCCCCACACTTAAGGCTTTGCACCGTCCTCGGTGCCATCTGTCAGGAATAGGGGTGGGCTGGTAGCAGTATCTCCACAGTCGGGACCGTCATGGCTCCCTGTGCTGGTAAAGGAAGTGGAGTCCGGGGTGTCTGAGTCCTTGAATTTTCCCATAATTAGCTCCTTGAGGTATGTGAATCGGCGCTTGTTACGGCGCTCTCTCATCTTAGCTTTGTGTTCCTGCCGATCCAATCTTTCGAGTATCTGATGGAGCAGTTGGTTTGTCGTAGGTGCTTGTGGTACGGAAGGAGGAATGTCCTGAGCCGGTTCAGTGGGCTGGCTTGTAGTGGCTGTTGAGGGTCTGATATATTTCCCATTAGGGACATATTGATCATCCCGTGGAAGTATGGCTTTGGTGTCCCCAGCTCTGAAGGAGACTCCGGCTGCTGAGACGAGATCTGAGACCAAGGCAGGGAAAGGTAAGTTGCCCACGATTTGTACGTGTCCCATGGCATTCTGGATATGTCTTGGTAGGTTCAGAGGCTGGTCTGTAAGGATGTACCATAGTAGAACGGCCATGTCCGCAGTGAAGGAGGACTCGTGAGTGCTCGAAAAGACATAATGGGACATGATCTGTGCCCATACGTGAGCCTCCAAGGTAAGTGCTGAAGCTGAAATTCCCTTAGGGCGGGTACGATGGTATCCGTAGATCCATCGGCTGCCAGGTAGTGCGATAACTCTGAGAATGGCGTCCCAGTCAAATTGGTACATCTGGTGCTTGAGTGTGGCTTCTTGAAAGGCGTCCAAACCTTCTGGAATAGGGGGAAGACCTAGAGCTTTTTGAATGGCCTCTTCTGTAATGGGGACTTGCTTCTGACAGACAAAGACAGACTGCAGGGTTGGCAGGTGGAAGTTAGAGTAGAACTCGACTACCCAAGAAAGATTGACCTGCCTTGGCTGTCTCTGTAGGAAACCCCATTGTCTTTGTGCAATTGGCGGCTCAACAAAGGTAGCAATATGGTTTGGGAGGAGAAGAAGGTATTCGTTGTTGTAGCTCCTTTCTGCTAGGATGGGGAACATCAGCTCACAGTAGCGATTGGGAAATCGTGCAGTGTCCTTTGCTGGGAAGGCTTTTTCTTTATCATCAACCTTTATAATCCTCTTAAGTCTCTTTGTTGAGGGTTTAACCACAGTTGAAGAGGGTTCTGCCACTAATACTCTTTTTGTTCCTCTTCTTGCTATAGATTTGGGAGAAGCTTTCTCTTTTTCTTTCTTGGTGGCCATTCTGAAAAAGGGAAGAGAAAGTAAATTAAATTCAAAGAGATAGAGCAAGGAAGAGAACGGAAAAGGGTGGTTATGAATGCACAGTAAAAGGTAAATGATGTTAACACATGGTCATGACTACATGTGAAAAGTCATCAATGGAAAATAGTTAGTGCATATGATGACAAGTGAATGCAAGGTGTTTATTGGCATGCTGGCAAAGGCAATAATAGCATAGATCAAGCATCACTCGTAACAAACCATCACGTTTGTATTGACAATTATTTATAACGAATAAAATATAAAAAGGATTTTGTGAAAATGGGTATTTAATAGTAGAGTAGAATAACGGAGAAAAGTGCAAAATGCCATATGGGCTTTTTCACAAACACATAGCATGCATGGTGAAATAATGTATGGAAAGTATTAAATTGAACATGCAAGCAACCCTTTAAAAAGTAATATATAATTGCCAAATAAATTTAGAACAATCCACAAGCATATAATGAGAAATAATGACTCAAATAAATTTCTAATACCAAGTAAAAAGGAAGAAAATATGAATAATGAAAGTAAAAAGAAAAGAAAAGAAGATAACATAGAAAAATAAAAAGAAAAATAGAAAAGTAAGGAGAGAAGAAGAAAAAGAAAACCTTGTTAATGGGGGGGAGAGAGAGAGAGAGTGAGGGTGTAAAAAAAGTGAGAAAGAAGGAAGAAGGAGGAAAAAGAGAAAATAGGATTTGAGGAGAAAAAGATAAGATAACTGGCAAATCAGGGAAGCTGTGCGGCGCAATCGATGCGGTCGCGTGGGGCACGCGGTCGCACGACTTGCGCTGATACTGATTGACGCGGTCGTGTCGGTCACGCGGTCGCGTGACCCGTTTTATGCCACTGGCACGAGGGCAGCCTCGCACTCGCACAACTCTCTGTTCAAAATCATTGATTGCCAAATATTGGGTGACACGATCGCGTGGGGCATGCAATCGCGTGAGTGGCCATTAGAAGGATATGACGCGGTCGCGTCGGTCACGCGGCCGTAGCGTAGGAAGGATTGTGCATTCAGCACCAATCTAGCACCACTCTAGCACAACTTTCGGTTGTGCACCCTTTTGACGTCGAATTCTAGGGCACGCGGCCATGTGGGTCACGCGGTCGCGTGGGAGGCCAATGTTCCCATGTGACGCGGGCGCGTCGGTGATGCGGTCGCGTGGGGCAATTTGTGCCATTGGCACGCCTCCAACCACGCTCCTGCGTGACTCTTTGTTTATTTTTTTTATTTTCTCCTATCTCCTTGCGACACGGACGCGTCAATGATGCGGTCGCGTCGCGTAACCCCCTTTTTTTTCTTTTTTTTCAATGAAAATTAAAAATAAAAGTATGTAAATGCAAATGCACGAAATGTACTAATAAAGAGAAGAGTTATTAAATAGAAAAAACTAAAAATAAAGAATAGAACGATCATACCATGGTGGGTTGTCTCCCACCTAGCACTTTGCTTTAACGCCCATAAGTTGGACGCTCCATTAGCTTAATCTTCGGCTATGTGAG
Organism: Arachis hypogaea; assembly: GCF_003086295.3. Lineage (NCBI taxonomy): Eukaryota > Viridiplantae > Streptophyta > Magnoliopsida > Fabales > Fabaceae > Arachis > Arachis hypogaea. Next base: position 62,403,477 of record NC_092047.1, read on the forward strand.
GATCTTCCAAGAGGAAGATCTCGAGCTCCTTGTTTTTCTGCATCCTCTCTCCATGGTACAGCTTTAAACGATGTCCATTAACTTTGATAAGTTCAGAGCTTGAAGGATGGCTTAGGTGATAAACTCCGTACGGTTCGGCCTTCTCTACTCTGTATGGACCATCAAATTTTGATCTCAACTTGCCTGGCATGAGTCTCAGTCGAGATTTGTAAAGGAGGACTAAGTCCCCAGGTTGGAACTCTTTTCTCTTAATGTGATGATCATATACAGCCTTCATCTTCTCCCTGTATAGTCTTGAATTCTCATAAGCTTCTAGGCGAAGGCTTTCCAATTCTTGCAGTTGCAATTTCCTTTCAGCTCCGGCTTCCTCAATTCCCATGTTGCACTCCTTTACTGCCCAAAAGGCTTTGTGCTCGACTTCAACAGGGAGATGACAAGCTTTTCCATAGATTAAGCGGAAAGGACTCATCCCAATGGGTGTCTTGTATGCGGTTCTGTACGCCCAAAGTGCATCATGTAGCCTGGTGCTCTAATCTCTTCTATGAGGTTTGACTATCTTCTGCAAGATATGCTTTATCTCTCTGTTTGACACCTCGGCTTGCCCATTAGTCTGAGGATGGTAGGCTGTTGCAACCTTATGAACTGTTCCATGCTTCTTCATTAATCCTGTTAGTCTCCTGTTACAAAAATGGGTGCCTTGATCACTCACGATTTCTCGTGGTGATCCAAAGCGACAAATAATGTGGTTTCTCACAAAGGAAACAACAGTGTTAGCATCATCAGTGTAGGTAGGAATTGCTTCCACCCATTTGGAAACATAATCCACAGCTAACAATATATAAAAGTAACCATTAGAATTTGGAAATGGACACATGAAGTGAATGCCCCAAACGTCAAAATTTTCACAGAAAAGCATAATTTGTTGAGGCATTTCATCCCTCCTGGATATATTACCAAATTTTTGGCATGGGAAAAGATCTACAAAATTCAGCAGCGTCTCTAAAAAGTGTAGGCCACCAGAATCCACAGTCTAAGATTTTTCTAGCTGTTGTTTGAGGGCCAAAATGTCCTTCACTCTCAGATGAGTGACAAGCCTCTAAGATGGACTGGAATTCTGATTGAGGCACACACCGTCTAATTACCTGGTCAGCGCCACATCTCCATAAATATGGGTTATCCCATATATAATATTTAGACTCGCTTTTCAGCTTGTCTCTTTGATGCTTAGAAAAGTTTGGAGGAAAAGTGCGGCTAACTAGATAATTAGCTACAGGTGCATACCAAGGGACTACCTCAGATACTGCTTGCAGGTTATCAAATGGGAAATTATCAGCTATAGGAGTGGGGTCATCTGAAATGTGCTCAAGGTGACTCAAGTGGTCCGCCACTAAATTCTGGTTACCACTCCTATCCTTAATTTCTAAATCAAATTCTTGTAATAGCAGTATCCAACGTATAAGCCTTAGTTTGGACTCCTTTTTAGCTAATAGATACTTTAGAGCTGCGTGGTCCGAGTACACTACTACCTTCGTACCAAGTAAATAGGCTCAGAATTTATCCAGAGCAAAAACAATAGCAATAAGCTCTTTCTCAGTAGTAGTGTAATGGGATTGTGCTGCATCTAGAGTTTTAGACACATAAGCAATAACAAAAGGATCCTTACCTTCACGCTGAGCCAATGCTGCTCATACTGCATGGTTGGAAGCGTCGCACATTATTTCGAATGGCTGGCTCCAGTCTGGTCCTCTCATAATTGGAGCTTAAGTCAGGGCGATTTTCAGCTTATCAAACGCTTGTTTGCAATCTTCACTGAACTCGAACTCAATATCCTTCTGCAGTAGTCTGGATAAGGAAAGTGCTACCTTACTGAAGTCCTTAATGAATCTCCTGTAAAAACCTGCATGGCCAAGGAACGAGCGGACTTCCCTCACAGAAGAGGGGTAAGGTAAACTAGAAATAACATCCACCTTTGCTGGATCTACAGAAATGCCAGTATTAGACACAACATGTCCTAGTACAATCCTTTGTTTAACCATAAAGTGACATTTTTCAAAATTTAATACGAGGTTTGTACTGACACATCTATCTAATACTCTAGATAATCCATCTAAGCAAAGGCTAAAGGAATCGCCATAAACACTAAAATCATCCATAAAAGCTTCCATACAGTCCTCAATAAGATCAGAGAAAAGACTCATCATGCACCTTTGGAAAGTAGCTTGTGTATTGCACAAGCCAAAGGGCATTCTCTTGTAAGCATAAGTCCGAAAAGGACATGTAAAAGTAGTCTTTTCCTGATCCTCAGGAGCTATATGAATCTGGAAATAACCTGTGTAACCATCTAGAAAACAATAATGTGATTTACCTGACAGGTGATCCAGCATTTGATCAATGAATGGAAGAGGATAGTGATCCTTACGGGTTGCTTGGTTGAGGCGTCTGTAGTCAATGCAGACCCTCCAAGCGTTCTGTACTCTGGTTGCTATGAGTTCTCCATGCTCATTCTTCACTGTAGTGACTCCAGACTTCTTTGGTACTACTTGTACTGGGCTTACCCATTCACTGTCTTAGATGGGATAGATGATATCTGCCTCCAGTAGTCTGGTCACTTCCTTTTTGACAACCTCTAAGATAGTGGGGTTCAGTCTTCTCTGGGGTTGATGAACGGGCCTTGCTCCCTCTTCTAAAAATATTCTGTGCTCACATACTTGAGGGTTGATGCCCACTATATCTGCCAAACTCCACCCAATTGCCTTCTTGTGCCTCCTCAGCACACTTAGTAACTGCTCTTCTTGTTGAGAAGTGAGTTCCCTTGCAATGATAACTGGACACTTTTGCTTGTCCTCAAGGTAAGCATATTTGAGGTGTGGAGGAAGGGGTTTCAAGTCTAACTTCTGATTATGGTCAGGCTCTGGGTTGTCTGGAGCTGGTAACAATGGTAAAGCACTGTCATTGTCCTCTGAGAATGTCCCCACACTTGGACCTTATCCTGTGTGCTTCTCCTCTAATTCCTCCTGGTGAACTTCAGCTACAGTTTCATCTATGATGTCACACTGGAAGATAGAATGATCTTCTGGAGGGTGCTTCATAACTCTATTCAGGTTGAAACTTACTAATCGGCCATCTATTTCAAAAGAGTATGTTCCTGAAAAAGCATCCAATTTGAACTTTGATGTCTTTAGGAAAGGTCTTCCAAGTAGGATTGATGATGGCTTCTCTGAGTCATTTTTGGGCATCTCCAGAATATAAAAATCAGTGGGGAATGTGAGTCCCTTAATGCCCACTAATACATCTTCAGCAACTCCAACCACTGTAATAATGCTCTTATCTGCTAACACAAAACGAGCTGCCGACCTTTTTAAAGGAGGGACCCTCAAAATATCATATATAGACAAAGGCATTATACTCACACATGCTCCTAAATCACACATGCAGTCAGAAATTATCACACCACCAATAGTACAATTAACTATACAAGGACCTGGGTCACTACACTTTTCAGGTAAACTCCCATTAAAGCAGATATGGAACTACCTAAAGGAATAGTTTCTAATTCATTAATTTTGTCTTTATGTATACATAAATCTTTTAGAAACTTTGCATAATTAGGTACCTGTTAAATAACATCAAAAAGAGGAACAGTTACCTCAACCTTTTTTAATATCTCTACCATTTTAGGATCAGGTTTCAGCTGCTTCCTGGACTTCCTTGCAAGTTGTGGAAATGGGATAGGAGTGGTGTCTTCTGCAGTATCTGCGCCCTGTGGTGCTTCCTTCTGTAGTTGAACTTCTTCTTTTTCAGCTATGTCCTGTATGTCCTCTTCCTCTTCAACATCTTCTATTTCCACTACCTCTTCAGCTGAGGCGTGTTCTGGTAGGCTTGGCTCCTCCTGATTCCTCTCCTGCAGTGTGGTTCTGGACCTTAGGGTGATGGCATTAATGCCACCCTTGGGATTAGGTAATGGTTGAGAGGGGATTCCACTAGAGCTCAATGGCTGGTTATTGGAGTTATTCATTGATCCAATCTGTGAGACAAGAGCTTGCAGAGTAGCATTCAGACCATTTAGAGTGGCATTAAGGTTATTTTCCATGGTCTGTTGTCTCCAATCAATGGATTGTAGTAAATCATCATTAGAAGATGAGGATGGATAAGTAATTTGAGAGGTCTGCTGTTGGGTATTCTGTGGTCCTTAGGATTGTCTTAGGTGAGGCGCTCTGTAAGGCTGGTTCTGGTTCTGCTGCCTGTTGTTGTTATTATTCCACCTCTGATTTCCCTAATTATCTCTGCCTTCTCTGTTGTTGTTGTCCCTCCAATTCTGGTTAGAATTGTCCTGCCATCCATGGTTGTAATTGCCACCTTGATTGTACCCTTGGTTGGGGCGGTCATAGAAGTTATGAGTGGCTGCCACGGTGTTGTCTTCCTGCTAGAGCTGCGGACATTCATCAGTATAGTGGCTATAATCAGCACAGATTCTGCAAACTCTCTGTGGGACTAACTGTTGGTTATGCTGTGGTGGAGAAGGTTGAGCTTGCTGAACTTGTTGTTGATTCAATTACATCTGCTTCAGCAAGTTGGTCATTTCACAGATACTCTGAGTCAGAGCAGCAGTCTCTCTGCTAGAGGATACTTCTGCAACGGCTTTTGAACGGCCTTATTTCTGCCTGTGATTCCGAGTAGATTCAGCTAAGTCGCTGATCAATTGCCATGCCTCGTCAGTGGTCTTATACTTTTTCATAGACCCATTGCTAGCACTTTCCAATGTGGTCTTATCTTGGGGCCTCATGCCCTGTGTGACGTAACCGAGTAACACTATCTTGTCAATCATATGGTGGGGGCATGCTTCCAGAAGATTATTGAAGCGCTCCCAGTATTCATAGAGAGTCTCAGATTCATCCTGAACAATCATGGAAATGTCTTTTCTCAGTTTATCAGTAACTTCAGCTGGAAAATTTTTTTCCAAGAATTCTCTTCTCAGTGTATCCCAATTGGATACAGTTGCTGCTGGTTGAGTGTAGTACCACTCTCTTGCCTTCCCCTTAAGAGAAAATGGGAAAAATTTCAGCAAAATTGAAGTTTCATCTGCAGCATCACGCCTGACAGTAGAACAGGTTGCTTGAAAATCCCTCAGGTACTTGATAGGCTCTTGAGCAGGCAAGCCATGAAACTTGGGCATCAAATTGAGCAGTGCGGTCTTTATTTCAAAGTCTGTAGCCACCGCTGGGTGATGCTCTTGAAATCATTGCATTGTAAAATCAGGGGCTCCAGCCTCCTGAATAGTAACTCTCCTAGCTGATGCCATGTTACCTGCACGTAAATCAACCAAATTAGTAGAACGGGGACTAGTTTCTTTCTCAACTGACGTTTCAGATCTGCCCTCAGAGAGGACTAACCGATGCCGAGCTTGCCTTATTCGTGAAATAGTTCTTTCAATCTCAGGATCGAATACTAGCAAGCTTGGATCAGGAAGTGAACGCGTCATCTAACAAAAGAAACAAGCAGCTCATGGTAGCAAGATAAAATAAAATGCAAATAAATAAAATCCAATTAATAACTTTAGCACTCTATTGCAACTCTCCGGCAACGGCGCCAAAAATTTACGTGGCGGAAATTGGCTAATTAAGAATTGATATAAGTTGTGCATTGCAAGTATAGTTATTAACCAACCAGAAATCCACTTATCAATTTAGAAGAGTTGTCACAAAAATTAAAATTAAAATACTGGGAGTATGAATCCCAGGTCGTCTCCCAACGAGTTGCAGAAAGGTGTGCTATTTTATTAATCAAATATTTTCAGAAAGAGTTTGAGTTGAATAAACAGGAAATTAAATTGGGGAAATTAAGTAATTTAAATAAAAGCCTTGACTAGGAGTAGATTAGTTGGAAGCCCTATTCTTGTTGCAGTACTCTCAAGATTAATTGATAATTGAAGGTCGTTCTGTTTAGTTATCCCTTACCAAATAAGGGAAAGTCAAACAAGTTGGAATGATGTTTCTACTCACAAGTCCCAATCCGCTTACTTGGATGGACTGGCGTTAGTGACTAGAGAGCCATCCAACAATAAACCCAATTACAATTTCTCCTTTGAACATTCCAACTCAAGGGTTCCTTTCAATCAACTCCCCATCAAGTCGGGGAACTACTCGTTCATTGTGAATGTAGAGCTCATAACATAGGAAAGGGTATTAAAGAAAGACATGATAAATAAAACTGAAAGGAATCAATTAAAAATAAAAGTAATTCTTGTATTAATAAATTCTAAAATAATCTAATAGTAAAATTGAGTAAAGTGAAGGACATGGAAGAGTAAAGCCAAGTAAAGAAAATGAACTAGAATGACGAAGTCTTGATGAGGTAGTAACTCTTCTCAATATCCCAATGCAAAGAGCAATCGAAATAAAAATCCTAAGAACTATGAATGTGTAGAGAGAAAACCTAGAGGAGGAGTAAAACTAGATCTAAAAACTAAAAACTGTGTAGAATGAATGTTATTTTTTGTTTCTGCATGTCCTCTGGCTCTAGTATGCTTTTTCGAGCCGAAAACTGGGTCAAAACAGGGCCCAAAATCGCCCCCAGCGAATTCTGCAGATTATGCAGATCGCGCATGTCACGCGATCGCATCATTCATGCGGACGCGTCATACGGCGTTTTGCTTTGCCACGCGGGTGCGTCGTCCACGCCTCCGCGCCACTTGTGCTATTCCAATCCGCGTGGTCGCGTGAGCCATGCAACCACGTCATTGCGATTTCCTCTCTTCCGCGCGGTTGCGTGAGCCATGCAACCGCGTCACTTCTCACTGGTCATCTCCTTAATTTCTTATGTTCTTTCCATTTTTGTAAGCTTCCTTTCCAATCTCCAACTCATTCATGCCCTATAAAGCCTGAAACACTTAACACACAGATCATGGCATTGAATGGAATAAAGGAGAATTAAAATGCATAATTAAAAGTCTCTAGGAAGCAAGTTTTCAATCATGTAATAATTTTAGGAAGGAAATATAAATGCATGCTAATCATATGAATAAGTGGGTAAAGATCATGATAAAACCACACAATTAAACACATTATAAACCATAAAATAGTGGTTTATCAGCCTTCTCAAAGGTCATGATGCCTATGGTACAAGGTATTGAGAACTTTCCAGGATCTTGTCTCTTCAGAGGTAATTTCTGCCTAGTCAAGTCATCCAGTTCTTTGGTGAGCAAGGGGGGTTCATCCCCCTAAGGTCTCATTTCCAAATAGCTTGGCATTTAGCTTCATGATTGCTCCAAGGTACTTAGCAACTTGTTCTTCAGTAACATCTTCATCCTCTTCAGAGGAAGAATACTCATCAGAGCTCATAAATGGCAAAAGTAAATTCAATGGAATCTCTATGGTCTCAGTGTGAGCCTCAAATTCCCATGGTTCCCCATTAGGGAACTCCTTGGAGACCAGTGGACGTCCATTGAGGTCTTCCTCCTCTCTAGGTTCGGCCGTGTGGGTTATATTGATGGCCTTGCACTCTCCTTTTGGATTCTCTTCTGTATTGCTTGGAAGAGTACTAGGAGGGAGTTCAGTAACTTTCTTGCTCAGCTAACCCACTTGTGCCTCCAAATTTCTAATGGAGGACCTTGTTTCAGTGATAAAACTTTGAGTGGTTTTAATTAGATCAGAGACTACAGTTGCTAAGTCAGAGTGGCTCTGCTTAGAATTCTCTGTCTGTTGCTGAGAAGATGATGGAAAGGGCTTGCTATTGCTAAACCTATTTCTTCCACCATTATTGTTGTTGAAGCCTTGTTGAGGCCTCTGTTGATCCTTCCATGAGAGGTTTGGATGATTTCTCCATGAAGGATTATAGGTGTTTCCATAGGATTCTCCCATGTAATTCACCTCTTCCATTGCTGGGTTCTCAGGATCATAAGCTTCTTCTTCAGATGAAGCTTCTTTGGTACTGACTGTTGCTGCTTGCATTCCAGACAGACTCTGAGAAATCATATTGACTTGCTGAGTCAATATTTTGTTCTGAGCCAATATGGCATTCAGAGTATCAATCTCAAGAACTTCTTTCTTCTGACTTGTCCCATTATTCACAGGATTCCTTTCAGAGGTGTACATGAATTGGTTATTTGCAACCATTTTAATGAGTTCCTGAGCTTCTGCAGGCGTCTTCTTCAGATGAAGAGATCCTCCAGCAGAGCTGTCCAATGACATCTTGGACAGTTAAGACAGACCATCATAGAAGATACCTATGATGCTCCATTCTGAAAGCATGTCAGAAGGACACCTTCTGATCAATTGCTTGTATCTTTCCCAAGCTTCATAGAGGGATTCACCTTCCTTCTGTCTGAAGGTTTCGACTTTCACTCTAAGCTTGCTCAATTTTTGAGGTGGAAAGAACTTTGCCAAGAAGGCATTGACTAGCTTTTCCCAAGAGTTCAGGCTCTCTTTAGGTTGTGAATCCAACCATGTTCTAGCTCTGTCTCTTACAGCAAAGGGAAAAAGCATAAGCTTGTAGACCTCGGGATCAACCCCATTGGTCTTGACAATGTCACAGATTTGCAAGAATTCTGCTAAGAACTGATGAGGATCTTCCAATGGAAGTTCATGAATTCTCTACAGCTTGCGACCTTTTTGGGCCGAGTTTCCTACATTTTTGCTGTACTGGCTGAGACCTTGGATATACGGCTAACTTATGGCACATTAGTCTGGGATCAATACCGGGCATGTCAGCGGCCTTCCATGCAAAGAGGTCGGAGTTATCCTTTAGGAGCTTTATGAGCAGTTCCTTTAGGTCTTCTTTCAGATTCGCCCCTATACTTGTTGTTTTGTCTTGAGTGTCTTCAATTGGAATTTCTATGGTTTTACCTTCTGGCTGAGGGCGGAATTCTTCGCGAGATCGAATTCTCCCGAGTTCTATAGTATTTGTTTCATTTCCTCTAGGGTTACCTTTAAGGTTCAGACTATTCATCCCTTCTTTTCTTCTTCGGTTCATCTATTTTGTTGGCCAGAAACATGTCTAGTCTTCCTTACCAGGCTAGCTTTTCTATTACATTTTTTAGGTCATAGCACTCGTTAGTAGGGTGCTCGTAGACTCGATGGTATTCACAGTACTCTGTCCGACCTCCTCCTCTTTTATGCTTAATCCGACGAGGGGGCGAGATCTTCTCAGTGTTGCATATTTTTCTATAGACATCCATAAGGGATAGCCTAAGGGATGTAGTTGTGGTATTTTCTAGGTTTTTCAATAGGTTGGTCTTCTTTTTTCCTGGACTCTTTATCCTTGTCACGAGGTGGGTAGGAGAATCTGGGTTTTGAGTTTTCTCCTAATCGAGAGTTCTCTTCCATATTAATGTACTTTTCTGCCCACTCTTGTACCTCGTTCAGAGATGTTGGGTACTTTTTGGATATGCAGTGGCTAAACGGTCCTTCTCACAGGCTATTAATGAGACCCATGTGGCTGCTTCTGTTGGAAGACTTTGTATGTCCAAACATGCTTTGTTGAATCTTTCCCTGTAGTTACGGAGGCTTTCCCGATCTCCTTGCTTAATCCCTAGCAAGCTTGGAGCATGCTTGGCTTTGTCTTTCTGGATGGAGAATCTAGCTAAGAATTCCTTGGCGAGGTCATCGAAGCTTGCTATTGATCTTGGCGGCAAGCTGTCGAACCACTTGATTGCCGTCTTGGTCAAAGTAGTCAGAAAGGCTTTACAACGAATTGCATCTGAGGCATCCATAAGATACATTCGACTTCTAAAATTGCTGAGATGATGGCTCGGATCAGACGTACCATCATACAGGGTCATGTCAGAGGCTTTAAAGTTCTTTGGAACTTTAGCTTTCATGATCTCTTTTGTGAATGGATCTTGTTCTTTGTGGGGGCTATCTTCGCGGTTGGATTGAATGGTCTTAGTTTTAAGGTCAGCTTCGAGCTTTAGGAGTTTGTCCTCTAGCTCTCGATGCTATCTTGTTACTCTCCGGAGGTCTCTCTCTGCTTCTCGCTACCGGTCAGCCTCCTGTTCGAGCTGTTTAAGGTGACTTTGTTGTTCACGAATTGCATCTAAGATCTCTGTGTTTGGGGTTTGTTTGTTTCCCTGGGGTTGAAGTGTTTCCTTTGATGCAGCATCCGTGTTCTTATGCGGCGTTCTGTCCTCCAAGCCAGAGTTGTAATCGTTGTCAAAGTTGTCCTCCATGATGAAGGGATGACTTCCAGGCTCCCCGGCAACGGCACCAATGTTCCGAGGGTTACCTGAAACTGAAGGTCGATCTCAAAGGAGATCTGCTTTTGTGGCCGGAGCTGTCGTGTCCGACTTGTTGAACCTTGAGATGTTGCTGATCCTTGATCACCGAAGGGTGGTGGTACCTGCAAGAGACTCCGATGCTTAAGTTAGCACGGGCTTTAAGTAGTTTTTTGTGTAGAATCAGAGTATGAATTATACCTGGGTGCTTAAGTGTACTTATAGTAGTGTGGAGTGACCTCCCTTGAGATAAGTTAGTTATCTTATCTTATCTTTTGTGGGTGAGTCCCCTTATCTTTGGTCAGCCACCTTTAGGTGGGCTGTGATACGATCTTCTGCTTTGGGCCTACTTTGGCCCTTATAGCAATTTGGCCGAGCTCTATGGGAAGAGGTCGGTGTCAACCAATTTTTATAAGAGGTCGGTCATTTTTGTCTTTGCTCAAACCAGTTCGCCTAGCTCGACCCAGGGTATGAACAATTAGATTGGTTTTGGATTGAGAGTTTGTTAAATTGAGGTTATGAGGTTTTTGGGTAAAAAATGGATTTTCGGTGAACTTTGACGGATCATAACTTGAGCCTCGGTTTTCGAAATATGTTGAAATTTGATTTAAATTAAAGTTCATTGAAAAATCTTAAAATTGACATAAAGTTTGTAAAATTTGGATTTTTGTAGAGGAAGATATGATCATTCAAAGATTGGTATCAAAATCTGAAATTCTGCAGAGTTGCAGAATTTTGTGATTTCTGGTATGTGCGTACGCACAGCCTTGTGCGCACGTACAACCCTGCGAAATTTACAACCTGTGCACACGTACACGTTGGGAAGGACCGTCTGTTGGGGGCACTAGCACACCTTGTGCGAGCAAACAGAATTGCAAACTTTTGTTTCTATGCGTACGCACACATCCTAAATCTCTTGGCGTGTGCACGCACACCCCTGTGCGTATGCACACACCCTGTTTCTCAACTATTTCACCTTCCCAACAAGCTTGTAAGCTTCTATGACACCTATTGAAGACTCTTTGGCTTATTTTTGGACTTCAAACATGGGAAAGGTTCTAGGAGGTTTTGAGTTGGTAGTATTTTGAAAAGTTAGAGAATGAAGGCTTAGGTATCTGATGTAATGAGAATGGGTTTGGTGGAGTGAGAAGGAAGAAGGGTATATGAATTGAGTTGAACCTATGAGTTCGGAATGGAAATCATGAATTGATGATGGTTGTGATGATTTGAGGACTCGAAGAGAAATGATGATCTTGATAGATGTTGAGAGTGTGTGGGGCTTATATCCCCGGTGATGTGCGGAAAACGATCCAACACAAAACTCACCGGCAAGTATATCGGGTCGCATCAAGTAATAAAACTCACGTGAGTGAGGTCGATCCCACAGGGATTGATGGATCAAGCAAATTTAGTGGGTGATTAGTTTAGTCAAGCTAACATTGATGTGAATTTTGTGAAATTGTAACCAACAGGAAGTAAAGGACAATGAATTTAAAGTTGCAGAATGTAAATTGGCAAGTAACTTTAAGAGCAAGAAATGTAAATTGCAAGAATCTTAAATTGCAAGAAAAGTAAAATTACATTAAATGTAAAGGGGAGTGGGTGCTAGAAATTAAAGAGAACAATAGATCAAAACTTAGAGAAAATTAAACTTGCAGGAAAAGTAAATCAGATCATGAACCGAAATGTAAAATGCATAGCACTTGCAGAAGAATTAAATTGCTTGAATATAAATTGAATTCAGTGAGAACAGAAAGCAATGAGAACCAAAGATCAAAATCAAGCTCAATGTAAATTAAATTGTAAACTTGCAGCAAAGGAACTTGTAGTAGAGGAGAAATTAAAATTGCAGAAGAAGAAAACAGAGAGAATTCTCAAGGTGAGATTGAAACAGAATTTCTTCAATTCTCAACCCAAGATTTAAAACAAAAAGAAAAACTAAAGAGAGAGAGTTCTGTATTCCTAATGCTCCCTAGTGGAGCTCGCCTTTCTTTAACAAATATGAAAATGATGCCTTATATAGGCTTTACAAAATGAAAATGAAAAATGAAATTAAAAACAAATTACAATTAAATGAAATTCCTATTTTATCTATCTCTTGTGCCTTTGAGTGATGATAATGGGCCTTGCGTGCTTTGGATTTGGGTTGAAGATGGCCTCTGTTGATTGCACTTGGAGTTGGAGAGAGAACCGAAGTGAACCGGGTTGGGAATTATAAAAGCTTGAGTAAAAGTTTGAGTAAAAGTTTGAGGCAAACTTTTACTCAAACTTTTTACACCAGCTGCCCCATTCTTGCTGCTACCAACGTTTGAGCTAAAGTTTGGGGTCAAACTTTTGCTCAAACGTTGGCCCCTTTGCATGTATGTTGGAGTACTACTTTGTCTGCTTTTCAACGTTGCAAATTTCATGCCCACTATAGACTATTATATATGGTTAGAAAGCTCTGAATGTCAGCTTTCTAACCCAATTGGAATCACCTCAATTGGACATCTACAACTCAAGTTATGCTCATTTGAAGAGGACAAGGTCGCTAGCCTTGGTGTGCAGCGTTTGAGGTAAAGTTTGCCTCAAACGTGGTCGAAAACACCAGTTCTGGAGGCTCAAACATATTGTCCACCTCATACTATTATACATTTTTAGAAAGCCCTGAATGTCTACTTTCCAATGCCTTTGGAAGCGCATCAATTGGAGCTCCACAGCTCGAGTTATACTCCGTCGAAGGTGCAGAGGTCAGTTGGCCTCACTGCAGGTTGCCACCATGTTCATTTATGCTCATTGCGGGGCAGTTTTCTCCCTCAATTTTAGTGTCCACCATGTAGTGCCATATATGCTTGGAAAGCTCTCGATTCCTACTTTCCATTGCTTTTTGAATCACCTCATTTGGAGCTCTGTAGCTCAAGTTATTCTTGTTGGAAGTATACCCCTTGTATGCCTTGTGGTGTGGCGCCAACGTTTGCCAAAAAGCTTGAGGCAAACGTTGGCGCAAGCTTTTTCTCCCCTGGGTATGTTGGTGTGGCGCCAACGTTTGCCAAAAAGTTTGAGGCAAACGTTAGCGCAAGCTTTTGCTCCCTCCAGGGTGTAGTCAAGCTCCTCCAAAAGTTTGAGCTAAAGTTTGAGGCAAACTTTAGCTCAAGCTTTTTTCCTCTCTTGCTCTTTGTTTTGAGCCACGCTTTTCTTCCTTTGGGCCACGCTTCTCTTCCTTGATTTGGTCATGGGTCACACTTTTAGAAGCGTGGCCTAAGCCTCCAAAGTGTGCTCCAACTTCAAAGTGTGCCCAAAATTCCTCTTTTCTTCTTTTTAGCTTATTTTGTGCTCTTTTTGCTTCTTTTTCTTCTTATTTCCTACAAAGTTTATCAAATCAAAAGATCAAAGAAATATACCATTTAAGCACCAAAGAATGCAATATTTGAGCACTAATCATAAATTTCTTGTATGAAAAAGCATAGAAAAACATGACATGGTGACATGTCATCACAACACCAAACTTAAACCTTGCTTGTCCCCAAGCAAGAAAAGAATCATGCAATAGAGATTGACAATCCAAGGTAAGAAGAATAGCAACTCAATGTTCATGGTAAGCTAGTTTTCTAAGCATGCTACAATCGCAAAAGAGATGTAAATGATTGATGTTTCTATCTAGCTCAATTTATGAAATCTTTCTCTTATATTTCTTCCTTGAAACAAGCTTTTGATTTTTCTTATTAGCTTCTCCTTTTGGGTGCTTTGCCCCATGAGTTAATAACAAAGCTACGACTTCTAAATGCTTTGTTTTCAAGTATTACCACTTGATACATAAGCACCACAAGCATTTAATTAGAGGACTTCATTAAGCTCATTTGTTTCTTTTCTTGACTCTCTAATCATAACTAAAGGAAAAGCTCCCCTAAAACTTAAATCCTATGCTATTTATACACTTTCTTCAAATGGTCTTCAAGCCTTCAATTGGGCCTTTGCTCTTGATGGAATTGGGTTGATAGAGGCCTTGGTTGATTGCTCTTGGAGTTTGGAGAAGAACCGAAGTGAACCGGGTTTGGAATCATGTAAGCTTGAGTAAAAGTTTGAGTAAAAGTTTGAGGCAAACTTTTACTCAAACTTTTCATATCAGCCACCCCATCCTTGCTGCTACCAACGTTTGAGCCAAAGTTTGGGGTCAAACTTTTGCTCAAACGTTGGCTCCCCCTTGCACACTCATGGCGCCAACGTTTGCCAAAAAGTTTGAGGCAAACGTTGGCGCAAACTTTTGCTCTCCAGGGTGTGTTGTTCATGGCGCCAACGTTTGCCAAAAAGTTTGAGGCAAACGTTAGCGCAAACTTTTGCTCTCCAGGGTGTTGATTTGTGATGCCAAAAGTTTGCCAAAAAGTTTGAGGCAAACTTTTGCTCAAGCTTTTTGCCCAAAAGTTTGCACAAAAGTTTGAGGCAAACTTTTGGTCAAGCTTTTTGCTCCCTGGTTCATTTTCACTTATTCCAAAAGTTTGAGCTAAAGTTTGAGGCAAACTTTTGCTCAAACTTTTTGTCCTCTCTTCCTCCTAGCCATTCCTTCTTGCTTCAACCTTTCTCTAAGCTTTCTTCACCTATTATTAATAAACCAAACACATCAAAGCTATGCTCAAAATCATGAGATATTCATTCTTTCATAATATGTGACAATTATAGCATAAAACCTCATGAAATTGCATTAATTCATCTATGGTTGATTAAATCAAAGGAAGCATGAAAATCTACCCAATTGGCTTGCTTATGGCTCAAGAAAGTGCATAATGCATTTGAAAACAAAAGAAAAAGGCTAGTGAAACTAGGCTAAGATGACTTGTCATCACAACACCAAACTTAAAGCTTGCTTGTCCCCAAGCAAGAAAAGATTTATTGAGAAGAAAGAATGAAATGGAAGAGGATGTTCATGCTAGTAGAGTGTTATTGGTAGTTCATGGGGTTTTATGTGGATATGTAAACACTCACTTCTTATTGACTCTTAAGCCTAGAAAGTCTCCTTCAAGCTTCAAGTAACATACTGCTATGACCTCTCATTATTCCTTTATCCTTGGCTATTGTTTTGTTCATAAGCTTTATTTGAGTGTCATGTGTAACAAGTTCATTGATTTCTTTATACTTGACACATTATTCACTATAGACACTTGGCTCACATTCCTTCTTAAAACATTGATGCCCAGCACCTCTTTGGGTTACTAAATGCCTTGTAGTTAGGTTGCTCTTGATAGTGGATTTTCAGCTGATGATCCCGGGTTAGTTAACCCAAGTCACCAAGTGTTGATGCACTCCAAAGAGATTAATAATCCAAGCAGATCTTAGTACAAAGACACCATAGGCATATATTTTAAGGTTCAAGCTATTGGTGTCTAGCTTTGTTTCTTTTTGTTTTTCTTTTGTTCTGTTGCCATTTTTGGCTTTTTCTTTTCTCTCTTTTTTTTTGTTTTTCTTTTTAACCAATGACTTTTATTTGATTGAGATTCATAGACAGTAGGCCACTTTCTACTTAAGAAGAGACATCCTAGTTCTCTTATTCATTAAAAGTGAGCTATTATGCAATCACACATTCATACCACCACTTACTTTTATTGTACTTCTATCTAACAAAGAACTATCTCACTTCACATTCAAACATTTCTTTTATTGAATTAAAGATGCAAGGGACAAAGCATGCTTTTTGTTAAGTGGAAGTAAACATACAAGCATACACTTAGGCTAGCTTACTTATTGCAAAAGAAAATTGAATCTACTTGAACTAGATGAACACTTTAGCAAGACATAAATCAAAGCATTTCTCAACAGCAAAAGTTAAGTATAAATACAACCTATTGGTTTGCAGTTCTTTTGTTCTTCCTTCTATTGTGCCCCTTTTGAGTCATGATGCATAATGTCTTCAAATGGTGGTTCGTTCCCTGCACAATTCTCAAAAGTTGCTTGCTTCTCAAGCCCTTAGGTGACTGGTTAGTATGCATGAATTGAGTGTGGCTTTTTGGATTCAATTTGGTGTGGGAACACCAAACTTAATTCCTTGCCACTATCTCTAATGCAACAGGTTGTACATTTATAAATTCTTTTGGCCTTGCTAAAGGTTATGGAACCAAACTAAGAAGCAATTAACTGGTTGAATAATTTGTCTGATTGCTTGGAGCTATCATTATGCAAGAGGTGAGAATATGCTTTTAAATGAGATTTTGGTGGAACACCAAACTTAGAATCCTTCATTCTCCCTTAAATTGTTTTGGTGTGCAACACCAAACTTAGATCCTTGCAATATAGACAAAACTACTCAACCTTTTTATTGAAACAGCTATGAAAAGAAAACTACCTCAGGTTGGGTTGCCTCCCAACAAGCGCTTCTTTATTGTCACTAGCTTGACATCTCGTTCTTTGATTATGGAGGCTGAAAAGCATAGTGCCTCAGCTTTTTTTCTCTTACTGTGAACTTTCTTCCGGTCTCCTTTTTGATGATCTCTAGGTGTTCAAGTGAAAGGACCCGGTTCATAGTGTAGTATTCAGATGATTGTGGGGACACCTTCATTGGTTGGGTGTTTAACACTACTTTATCCCCTGGTGAAAAGCCTTCAGTAGGGATCTTCTTGTTTCTCCACCCTCTTGGCCTCTTCTTCTTTTCTTTCTCAAAAGATACTCCCTGCCTTGGTGGTTCCTTATCTGAGATGTTGAATTTCTCATCTGGAGGTTTTGGATCTAGTTCCTCCTTGATTTCTTTGGTCTGTTGCACCATCTCTACTTCTTTCAAGCAATGATTTGGAAGTCTTGGAGCTAACTCATTGACTACCTCCTTCAAACTTTGATCTCTGGCCTTATCCTCCATACACTCTTCTTCTTGAGTGGGCTCATGTGGGGTTTTAAAAACATGGAATGCTAGGTGCTCATCATGCACTCTCAGCAACAATTCCCCTTTTTCAACATCTATCAGTGCTCTGCCCGTAGCAAGAAAAGGCCTCCCTAGGATGATGGGGGTGTTAGGGTCCTCCTCCATATCCAGAATGACAAAATCAGTTGGGAGAAGGAATTTCCCCACTTTTACCAGTACATTCTCTACAACTCCAACTGCTTGCTGGATGGATTTGTCAGCCATTTGAAGGAGTATTCGTGTGGATTTCAGCTCACAAATTCGAAGTTTCCTTATTAGAGACAAAGGCATCAAGTTTATGCTTGCACCAAGGTCACAGAATGACTTTTCAATTGTTATGTCTCCTATGGTGCAAGGTATATAAAAACTCCCAGGATCATCTTTCTTCTCTGGTAACTCTCTTTGGAGAATAGCACTACATTCCATTGTCATCTCAACAATTTGTCCTTCTTTTAGGGACTTTTTCTTTGTCAGCACTTCCTTCATAAATTTGGCATACACTGGCATCTATTCAAGTGCTTCTAAGAAAGGAATATTGATGCTGAGGGTCTTGAATATGTCCAGGAACTTTGAGTATTGCTTATCCTCATTCTCTTTTTTGAACCTCTGAGGGTATGGAAGTTTGGGGATATGTGGCTTCACCCCTTCCTTCTTCTCTTGTAGTTGTGTTTCAAGGATGTCCTGATCTCTCTTTGAGCTTTTTGCATTCCTGATTTCTTGATCTTCTTCACTTCTCTCTTCTGTCTCTTTTTGTGGAACTTCTCTGTTGTGTTCTTCCTGATTGATGGCTTTCTTCTCACTTTCCACTATAATTGCTTTGCACTCCTCCCACTTTGTAGCTTTTCCTTTAGTTTTGATAGAGAGTTTTCGGAGAGCTTTTGGTGTTGAGTGATTTTGAGTTTCTGAGTGATAAAGCTGAAGGCTCTGAGTACCAATGATAATTATATTGTTAAGTACTTGTGGTGTTTATGTATCAAGCCAAATGCTTGAAAACAAAACACTTAGAAGTCAAGGCTAGGCTCATTCTTTCCCTTTTTCTTTTCTTGCTTTATTTTGCATTTGCTTTCAAGGTTTTCATGATTTTAAAAGATTTCACAAAACGTGCTAGATGAAAACTTCAATTAAATAAAATCCAATGCAATTGAGCAACAATTAATCATACTAGCTTTCCAATACTTGTATGCACATGCTAAAATCTTCTTTAATGCCTTGTTTGTTTATGATCATGATACTTTACTGCTTTAAGCTTTACAAAACTCAAGTTGGTAGTCATAATGGCATGGCAACATGTTACAAATCAGTATTCAAGCTATGCTTATTCATACCACACATGCACATAGAGAATATAAAGACAATCATGCATTTTAAGTGCTGGAAACAAATGAGGAGAAAAGGAACTCTACAACCTTGTAGTTCATCTTCATTATTGTTGTCCTTTTTCCTCTATTCTTCCTCTTTCCCTTGCCAAACTCAGAATGCTTGCTCATCCTCAAGCAACAATTAGAACAATGGCTATGGGGATAAGATGGATCATGAATGTCTCACACAATGAAATGTTAGTAGTACATGTGTTTCAAGCAAGCAAAACTAAAGATAATAATCAAGGCATAAGAGACAGAGACATTATGATTGCAAACTTAAGAAGGTGAGCATAATACTTTGCATAAAGAATAAGTGTCACACCAAACTTAGTGTGACACTTTCACTTGGAATCAATGCATGTATCCAGTAAAGATTTGAAGCAATTTGTGTTGCATAGCAACACCAAACTTAGAATGCAATCCTATGTCCATTTATTTGAATTAAAACTAAGCAAGTGAAACTGTTATTTGTTAAGTACAATCACCAAGCCAAGAATATGTCATGTATAAAACTCTCTCGGTAATGTATTAACAAACACAGTGAATAAGTAAACTAAAATGAAAGCATTAAAAACAAAGAATTAACTAAAGTAAACAGAATAACAAAATATCAAACCAAAAGAAAATTAACACTGCAAAGACATTATGGTTATGCAGACAAGTGGTATTGCTGAATGATTTGCATAGAAAAATAGGTGGCACACCAAACTTAGAATCTTGGTGTGTCACTTTTATTTTTGATTTGATGCAATCATCCAAAAAGATTGAAAACAATTTGTTGCAAGGCAACACCAAAGTTAGAATGTAACCATATGCCAATTTATTGAAATTTAAACAAAGTAAGGAGAAGAAATGTACCTACTGTCTACATGTTCTTTACTTTCTTCCTCTTCTTCTAATTTGTTAAGAGAAATGACTTCACAGGAGGAGAAGTTTCAGTTATTGTCCCCTGTCTTGGTCTCCTTTCAGCAAGCTTCCTTGTGAAATTGGCTTGATTGATCTTGCTTGCTGGATCAGGGACAGGATTGGTGCTCTTGTTAGTTGCCTTTACTTCTTTGAATCCAAGTCTTGGTTGCTGTGTGATTATTGGAGTTTTGTATTCATCCAGAACCTTTTGAATCGGTGGTTCCATGAACTCTTCCTCACTTGAGTGTAAATTTTCTGGAATGACTTCCTCACTTTCTTGCTCTTCCACTTCCTCCCTTGCACTCAACATTTGCTTTAATAGCTCTTTTATGGAGGAGGTTTGTTGATCTTCCCAAGCTTTCTTCATCTCCTCTTCATACCTTTCAATCATGGATTCAAGTGTTGAGGCGTTTTGGTCCAGGGGGGTTTGAGGAGGTTGTGAGTGTTCAGGTTCTTTTGTCATCTCAAGTGCAGTTTCATTTTCAGCTATTTCCACCACCTCTTTCTTTTTCACTAAGAATTCACTTGACTCAGTAGTCTCTTCATCTTGCTCTTCCACTTTATCCTTCACATCCATCAATTGGTCTTCATCCTTACTGTTTGATGGTTCTAAGTTTTTCCTTATGTTCTCCAAGTGCTCATTCGTCCTCTGACGGATGATTTCTTCCCTTTTCCAGGCTTCCATTGTCTCCTCCTCATATTTTTTGAACATGGACTCAAGCTTTGAAAGCCTTGAGTGGTTCATGGAAGTTTGTGTGGGTGGTGAGTTTTGAAAGGGGCTTTCGGTTGAAGTATGGTCAAGTGATGATATCTTTGGATGAATATCATATGGAGTACTAGAATTCCCTTCCCAGCCACCATTAGAATCATGACTTGCATCATTTTGTGGTGGAGGGAAATATCCCATATGATTTTCTTTCTCATCTTGTGGTTCTGAAGCATAGCTCCATGAATTGGAGTGCCCAGAATTTGAAGTTTCTTGGTGATATTCCCAACCATTATTAGATATTGGTGATGGTGGGTGATATCCCATAAAATTTTGTTTGACCATAAGATGAGTTGAACTCCATTTGTATTTTGTAAACATCAATGAAATTTGAAATTCATGTCATAGAGAAAGAATTTCTTAGTGAGGCAATAACTCAAACACCTTGGTTTCAACTTAGAACAGAGAACAAAAATAAAGAAAATGCTTGATCTAGACTTCTCACCCACTTAATCATTGTTGATCTAAATCAATCCCCGGCAACGGCGCCAAAAACTTGATGTGCGGAAAACGATCCAACACAAAACTCACCGGCAAGTATACCGGGTCGCATCAAGTAATAAAACTCACGTGAGTGAGGTCGATCCCACAGGGATTGATGGATCAAGCAACTTTAGTGGGTGATTAGTTTAGTCAAGCTAACATTGATGTAAATTTTGTGAAATTGTAACCAACAGGAAGTAAAGGACAATGAATTTAAAGTTGCAGAATATAAATTGGCAAGTAACTTTAAGAGCAAGAAATGTAAATTGCAAGAATCTTAAATTGCAAGAAAAGTAAAATTACATTAAATGTAAAGGGGAGTGGGTGCTGGAAATTAAAGAGAGCAGTAGATCAAAGCTTAGAAAAAAATTAAACTTGCAGGAAAAGTAAATCAGATCATGAACCGAAATGTAAAATGCAGAGCACTTGCAGAAGAATTAAATTGCTTGAATATAAATTGAATTCAGTAAGAACAGAAAGCAATGAGAACCAAAGATCAAAATCAAGCTCAATGTAAATTAAATTGTAAACTTGCAGCAAAGGAACTTGTAGTAGAGGAGAAATTAAAATTGCAGAAGAAGAAAACAGAGAGAATTCTCAAGGTGAGATTGAAACAGAATTTCTTCAATTCTCAACCGAAGATTTAAAACAAAAAGAAAAACTAAAGAGAGAGAGTTCTGTATTCCTAATGCTCCCTAGTGGAGCTCGCCTTTCTTTAACAAATATGAAAATGATGCCTTATATAGGCTTTACAAAATGAAAATGAAAATGAAATTAAAAACAAATTACAATTAAATAAAATTCCTATTTTATCTATCTCTTGTGCCTTTGAGTGATGATAATGGGCCTTGCGTGCTTTGGATTTGGGTTAAAGATGGCCTCTGTTGATTGCACTTGGAGTTGGAGAGAGAACCGAAGTGAACCGGGTTGGGAATTATAAAAGCTTGAGTAAAAGTTTGAGTAAAAGTTTGAGGCAAACTTTTACTCAAACTTTTTACACCAGCTGCCCCATTCTTGCTGCTACCAACGTTTGAGCTAAAGTTTGGGGTCAAACTTTTGCTCAAACGTTGGCCCCTTTGCATGCATGTTGGGGTACTACTTTGTCTGCTTGTCAACGTTGCAAATTTCATGCCCACTATAGACTATTATATATGGTTAGAAAGCTCTGAATGTCAGCTTTCTAACCCAATTGGAATCACCTCAATTGGACATCTACAACTCAAGTTATACTTATTTGAAGAGGACAAGGTCGCTGGCCTTGGTGTGCAGCGTTTGAGGTAAAGTTTGCCTCAAACGTGGTCGAAAACGCCAGTTCTGGAGGCTCAAACATATTGTCCACCCCATACTATTATACATTGTTGGAAATCCCTGAATGTCTACTTTTCAATGCCTTTGGAAGCGCATCAATTGGAGCTCCACAGCTCGAGTTATACTCCGTCGAAGGTGCAGAGGTCAGTTGGCCTCACTGCAGGTTGCCACCATGTTCATTTATGCTCATTGCGGGGCAGTTTTCTCCCTCAATTTTAGTGTCCACCATGCAGTGTCATATATGCTTGGAAAGCTCTCGATTCCTACTTTCCATTGCTTTTTGAATCACCTCATTTGGAGCTCTGTAGCTCAAGTTATTCTTGTTGGAAGTATACCCCTTGTATGCCTTGTGGTGTGGCGCCAACGTTTGCCAAAAAGCTTGAGGCAAACGTTGGCGCAAGCTTTTTCTCCCCTGGGTATGTTGGTGTGGCGCCAACATTTGCCAAAAAGTTTGAGGCAAACGTTAGCGCAAGCTTTTGCTCCCTCCAGGGTGTAGTCAAGCTCCTCCAAAAGTTTGAGCTAAAGTTTGAGGCAAACTTTAGCTCAAGCTTTTTTCCTCTCTTGTTCTTTGTTTTGAGCCACGCTTTTCTTCCTTTGGGCCACGCTTCTCTTCCTTGATTTGGTCATGGGTCACGCTTTTAGAAGCGTGGCCTAAGCCTCCAAAGTGTGCTCCAACTTCAAAGTGTGCCCAAATTTCCTCTTTTCTTCTTTTTAGCTTATTTTGTGCTCTTTTTGCTTCTTTTTCTTCTTATTTCCTACAAAGTTTATCAAATCAAAAGATCAAAGAAATATACCATTTAAGCACCAAAGAATGCAATATTTGAGCACTAATCATAAATTTCTTGTATGAAAAAGCATAGAAAAATATGACATGGTGACATGTCATCACCCGGCGCAGCAGATTTTTCCTGCTGCATGACTAGTTGTTGTTGAGAGTGTGCGGAGCCTATATCTCTGGCGTGGCAGATGTTTCTGTCGCATCACTTGTTGAATGTTGAGAGTGTGTGGGGCCTATATCTCCAGCGTGGCAGATTGTTCTGCTGCATGATTTGTTGTGGTTAGTTCCTTCTCTGCTGCAGGAAGTGTGCGGGACTGATGAGCGGATAATTTATACGCTTTTTGGCATTATTTTTACATAGTTTTTAGTATGATTTAGTTAGTTTTTAGTATATTTTTATTAGTTTTTAATTAAAAATCACATTTTTGGACTTTACTATGAGTTTGTGTGTTTTTCTATGATTTCAGGTATTTTTTGGCTGAAATTGAGGGACTTGAGCAAAAATCAGATTCAGAGGTTGAAGAAGGACTGCAGATGCTGTTGGATTCTGACCTCCCTGCACTCAAAGTGAATTTTCTGGAGCTACTGAACTCCAAATGGCGCGCTCTCAATTACGTTGGAAAGTAGACATCCAGGGCTTTCCAGAAATATATAATAGTCCATATTTTGCCCGAGTTTAGATGATGCAAACTAGCATTCAACGCCAGTCCCATGTTGCATTCTGGAGTAAAACGCCAGAAACAGGTTGCAAAGTGGAGTTAAACGCCAGAAACAGGTTACAAACTGGCGTTCAACTCCAAGAGAAGCCTCTACACGTGTAAAGCTCAATGCTCAGCCCAAGCACACACCAAGTGGGCCCCAGAAGTGGATTTCTGCATCATTTACTCATTTCTGTAAACCCTAGTAACTAGTTAAGTATAAATAGGACTTTTTACTATTTTATTTACATATTTGGAACATCTTTGGATTATCTTTTGATCCTTTGATCACGTTTTGGGGGCTGGCCATTCGGCCATGCCTGGACCTTATCACTTATGTATTTTCCACGGTAGAGTTTCTACACTCCATAGATTAAGGTGTGGAGCTCTGCTGTTCCTCATGAATTAATACAAAGTACTACTATTTTTCTATT
The DNA here is from genome assembly GCF_003086295.3 of Arachis hypogaea. Taxonomy (NCBI): domain Eukaryota; kingdom Viridiplantae; phylum Streptophyta; class Magnoliopsida; order Fabales; family Fabaceae; genus Arachis; species Arachis hypogaea. The sequence goes on from NC_092047.1 coordinate 62,427,277, forward strand.
CAATTCAAGCTTATTCCTTCTCTAAGATATCCATTCACACCCAAGAACATGATGAATGTGATGATTATGTGACGCTCATCATCATTCTCACCTCTGAACGCGTGCCTGACAAACACTTCCGTTCTACATGCAAACAATCTAGAATGAGTATCTCTTAGATATCTAATACAGAGGACCGAGTCCGAGATATTAGAATCTTTGTGGTATAAGTTAGAACCCATGGACGGCCATTCTTGAGATCCAGAAAGTCTAAACCTTGTCTGTGGTATTCCGAGTAGGATCTGGGAAGGGATGGCTGTGACGAGCTTCAAACTCGCGAATGCTGGGCGTAGTGACAGACGCAAAAGGATAGTAAATCCTATTCCAGTATGATCGAGAACCGACAGATGATTAGCCATGCAGTGACAGCGCATTGGACCATTTTCACAGAGAGGATGGGATGTAGCCATTGACAACGGTGATGCCCTACATACAGCTTTCCATGGAAAGGGGTAGGAATGATTGGATGAAGACAGCAAGAAAGCAGAGGTTCAGAGGAACGAAAGCATCTCTATATGCTTATCTGAAATTCTCACTAATGGATTACATAAGTATCTCTATCCTAGTTTATGTTTTATTTATCTTTTAATTATTAAAACTCTATAACCTTTTGAATCCGCCTGACTGAGATTTACAAGGTGACCATAGCTTGCTTCAAGCCAACAATCTCCGTGGGATCGACCCTTACTCACGTAAGGTTTATTACTTGGACGACCCAGTGCACTTGCTGGTTAGTTGTATCGAAATTGTGAAGAGAACTAAAATTATGAACGTGCGTATTAAGTTTTTAGCGCCGTTACCAAGGAATGAACAATCACAATTTCATGCACCAGGGACCTATATCTTTGACGTAGTAGACTCCTTACTACATGAGTGTGCAGGGCACTATATCTCTGGCATAGCAGGTTCGCTGCTGCACGAGTGTGCAAGGCACTATATCTCTAGTATGGCAGAAAAGGCTACATCCGGGAGGATGTCGGGTTAGCGTTTAAGGACCAACAAGTGATATCACGAGCTAATAGGACAGGCATTCATCATATGCATCTCATATGTGCTTGCTTGCTTTGACTATTTGGGTTTGCCTAATTGTATAAAATATCTACTTGCTTCTTGAATTACTTGTTATATATATGAATACTACTTGTGTTTTCCTTGCTTGCATTATCTGTGTTTGTCTGGTGCTGAGGAGGTTCGGAAGGCGGTGGCGATGGGATCACATGGAGGATAGGTTGGCAAAAGCTGTGGGACAGCAGAGAACTGTTAGACTAGAAAATCCCTTAAGTTAGATCGCCCCTTAAGTTATGATAAGCTTTTAAGTTATGTTAAGGTTTATATATGCTTTACTGTTGTAGTTATGCCTTAAGATGAATCTTGTAATGGATATGAAGTCTAGGATTGCCTTTCGTGTCCCGGGGTCTTATATCTTACATCACTGGGCACTGTTACTAAACTGAGAACCTCCGGTTCTCATACCATATTCTGTTGTAGTTTTTCAGATGCAGGTCGCAACCCACCTCGGTGAGTTGTTCTGATGGTGACAAAGCGGAGGATCCTGGATGTAATTTTATTTTGGAGTCTTTTGCTTATCTTGTATATGATCTCTCATCTTTTGTATTTTACTTTTGCCTAGTGGCTTAATTTGAGAGAAAAACTTGTATAAGCTGTTTTAAACTGTCTGGTTTCTATATGTCTGTATTATAGCTAGCCGGCTTAAAATCCGTGAGCCGTGGCTAGATTCTTATGATATTATACTCTTATCTTATGTTATATATATCTATATCTTGTGCTTTAAGTTAGTAGCTTCGCTAGTACGTTTTGCACTTTTCAAATCCTATTTTTGAGCTGTATCCTTCATCGGGCTTCTAGAATATATTTCCTTCTATATGTAAATATGTATAAGCCTTAGGATTTTCGTAACCTTTTATTAACTTTTACTTTACGGCTAGAGGTAAGGCTTAGGGTAATTAGGGTGTTACAATTCGGATGGATTTGACAGAGTTTTGTAGCAGAAAAGGAAGAAAGCGAATGATGTTGTCAACCCCGACCTCCTTGCACTCAAACAAAAATAACTTGAGCTACAGAGGTCTAATTGACATGATTCTAGTGGCATTGGAAATTTAACTTTCAGAGCTTTTCAACGATATATAATAGTATACCCTTTTCTTCCATTTCATACGTACAACCCCACGTTGAACTTGAGAAACTCCAAGTTCAGCGTGGGATCAAAAGCTCCAAAGAAAGAATCACACATCATCCACGCTGAACTTGAGAATTCCCAAGTTCAGCGTGGACTCAAGGAACGCACCAAAGGAGACATACTGCCTCATCCACGCTGCTGAACTTGATATTTTCCAAGTTCAGCGTGGATCCTAATACCCCAAGTGGTCCTAGGAACTCATACAAAGCTCCGCATGAAGCTTAATTAATTTTAATTGAATTTGTATTTTATTTTAAAATAGGAAAAGATATTATTTAGTTTTAGAAATTATAATTTACATTAATTATGGTTAGATATAAAAGGGAAAAGAATCAGCCCTTCGGGCTCTGCTCTTCTATTCTACCTCATTCTGCACTTTATAGTTTTGATGAATCCTAGTTTTTCTCTCTGAACCATGAGCAACTAAACCTCTACTGTTAAGGTTAGGAGCTCTATCTATTGTATGGATTGATACTATTATTTTTCTATTTTAATTCATGTACTGATTTATAATTCAAGAATTATTTTCGTTCTTTATATTATGAATTTGGGTGGAACGGAGGTATGACCCTTGTTCTAATTGAGTTCTTGTATAACTTGGAAAAGCTCTTTACTTGAATAATAGCTTAAAAACATATTCTCCTAAATTTCTAATTATCTGGACTTAACGGAATACGTGACATATAATCCTCTTATATTTGGGTAATTAGAATTTCTGTGGTATATAAACTAGAATTGAACTTCACCCTCCAATTGGAATTAAGTGACCAAGGAATTGGTGGTTGATGAATTTTAGAGGAGACTAAAAATGTCTAAGGAATTAGGGTTTAGTCACATATAGTTTGCCATGAATTAAATCTTGCATGATTAAAATAGTTAGTAAGAAAAGTCAATCCGGAAAATAGATAACTCTGAAGTCTTAACTGTTCTCTCATATATTATTCACATCAATTTACTGCTTGCTTTCTGATTTTCTGAATTTACTGTTTAATGCAATTGAACTTTCAAACACCATCTTATGCTTGCCTAACTAAGTATATTAATCAACCATTGTTGCTTAGTCTATCAATCCTCGTGGGATCGACCCTCATTCACCTGAGGTACTACTTGATACGACCCGGTGCACTTACCAGTTAGTTTGTGGGTTATAAATTCTGCACCAGTCACACAGAACCCATGTAGAACAAGGATGAATGTCACGGATCACCCCCAATTCATTGAGATTGAAGAACGAGAACGCATTAGAGAATAGAATTAGACATATTGAAATAGAAACAGTAATATTATTAATCCATGAGAATTAGCAGAGCTCCTAACCCTAACTTAGGATGTTTAGTTGCTCAAAGCTTACAAAAAATAGTAGTGAAAGGTTTGAATAAGCCAAAAGATAGATCTCTAACAAGGGTGATCTTTGTTCTATTTATACTATTCTAATAACTAGAGATTACAGAAATAAGATAGACTGGACTCTTGGTGCAAAATTCTACTTCTTGGGCCCACTAGGTGAGTGTTTGGGCTGAGCTTTGGGTGAATCCACATGTTTAGACTCCTCTTGGGGTATTGGATGCCAGGCTTGCTCCCTTTTAGGTGTCCAAATGCCATCTTGGTCCTTCTGGGGTGTCTAAATGCCAGGCAGGGGGGCAGATGGGCGTTCAACGCCTGTTTTGGGCCATCATTTCCAAGAATAAGTATGAACCATTATATATTTCTGGAAAGCCTTGGATGTTAGCTCTCCAACGCCATTGAGAGCGTGTCATTTAGACCTCTGTACCTCCAGATATGTTCGTTTGAATGCATGGAGGTTAGAATCTAACAGCATCTGTAGTCCTTTCTCTGTCTCTGAATCAGGCTTTTTCAAAACTTGCCAGAATCACCCAAAAATCACATAAAAACATATTAAAAACACAAAAACTCAAAGTAGCATCCAAAAAGTAATTTTCGCACTAAAACCTACTAAAACTTGATAAAACTTAACAAAACATAACTAAAAACTCTATGAAAATAATACCAAAAGGTGTATAAAATATCCGCCCATTACTGGTGAGTCGTTAAAAAACCCTTATAACTAGGAAAAAGAGTGCACCAAGGCGCGAGGTCTTTATCTTAGCTGTAGTATTTTCTAATATTAGATGCGTGCCAAGACCTCGGGAGCTCCCGCCCTTGGAGATCGGACACTTTGTAGTAACCTTTGCTAAAGACCTCTACTATTTTGTAAAGTCCTTTCCAATTTGTAGCCAGCCTTCCTTCTCCTGATTTCTGTACTCCAATGTCATTTTGGATCAGGATTAGATCGTTAAGGAGAAGTTCCTTTCGATCACCTTTTGGTTATACCTTAGAGCGATCCTTTGCTTTAGAGCTTCCTCCCTAATCCAAGCTCTTTCTTGGACTTCAGGAAGGAGGTTGAGCTCTTCTTTCTATGCTTAGATGTTAAATCCTTCATTGTAAAGTATTACTCTAGGTGATTCTTCAGCTATTTCTATGGGTATCATAGCTTCCATTCCATAAGCAAGTCAGAAAGGTGATTTTCCCGTTGTAGAATGGGGAGTAATCTGATATGCCCATAAGACTTGAGGGAGCTCATCAGCCCAAGCTCCTTTTATGTCCTACAGTTGGCGCTTTAACCTGACCAGTATGACTTTGTTAGTAGTTTCGACTTGTCCATTAGCCTGGGGGTGTTCTACCGACGTGAACTGGTGTTTTATTTTTAGGTCAGCCACCAAGTTTCTTAAGATTGAGTCGATAAATTGAGTCCCATTGTTCGTGGTGATGGAGTGGGGTAACCCAAACCTTGGGAAAATGTTCTTGTATAAAAATTTCTGACTTTTTTGGGTAGTAATAGTTGCTAGTGGTTCTGCCTCAATCCATTTAGTGAAGTAGTCAATCCCTATTATGAGATATTTAACTTGGCCTAGTGCTTGTGGAAATGGTCCAAGTAGGTCGAGACCCTGTTTCACAAATGGCCATGGTGAGGTAATACTGATGAGCTCTTCAGGAGGTGCCACATGGAAATTGGCGTGTTTTTGGCAGGGTGGACATTTCTTAATGAACTTGACTGCCTCCCTCTATAAGGTCGGCCAGAAGAAGTAAGCTCGGATCACTTTTTTGGCCAATGATCGAGCTCCCAAGTAATCTCCACATGTGCCACTATATACGTCTTCTAAGACTTCCTTGTGTTGGAGGTCGGGACGCATTTTAAAAGAGGTGTTGAGATTCCTCTTATATATAAAATGTTGTAGACCAGTGTGTAATTTTGTGCCTCTTTGACGAGCCTTCTGGCTTCGTTTTTATCCTTGGGAAGTACATCGAATTTGAGGTAGTTGACTATGGGAGTCATCCATCCTAAATGTTGATTGGATATGGTCAATACCTCTTCCTCTTTGGAAATTGATGGTGATTGCAGAGTTTCTTGAATAAGACTTCTATTGTTGCCCCCCTGGCTTGGTGCTGGCTAATTTTGAGAGGGCATCAGCTCGGGCATTGGATTCCCGGGCTATATGTCGGACTTCGCTTTCTCAAAAGTGTGTTTACAAAATAATTAGAGTTTTTGAAACAAATGGATATTTTTTTACAAAATATTTTGAACTTTTGCAATAACTTTATCTTTTGTTACAAAATATTATAAAATTTTGCAACAAAACATCGGTTCGTTATAAAAGCTAATCTAATTTGTAACAAAAAAATCAAATTGTTACAAAATAACAAAACATTTTGTAACAAATTATATTGTTGTTACAAAACATTATTATTATGTAACAATCACTAATTTTTGTTACAAAAAGATAATTTTTTGTAACAATTTTAAATTTGTTACAAAGTTTTTGTTACGAATGTTCTATTTTCTTGTAGTGACTTGACTGTCTTCCCCGACTTGATATACCTCATTGAGGTGTCTTTTTCGTGATGATTTGGATATTCCCCCTCTTGCCTTTATTGGTCATGTGTATATGCCGTTCTGGGGTGTGAGGTTGCCGTTCTTGTCGTCCTCCTTCCTCATCCCGTCTTCTTTTCCTCGGGTTATCCGATCTCTCGGCCAAATATCTGTCAAGTCGGTATTCTCTGGCCAACTTTTTTATGACATTTTTTAAGTCGTAGCATTCATTGGTGGAATGTCTGTAGAGCTTGTGGTACTCACAGTATTTGGTCCGACTTCCTGCCTTTTGTGTTTGATCGAGCATGGAGGTGGAAGCTTCTTCGTGTGGCATATCTCTCTGTAAACATCCACCAGAAAAACCCTTAGAGGAGTGTAGTTGTGATATTTTTTAGGCTTCTCTACATTTCGCTCCTCCTTCTTTTTGGTTTCCTTTTCTTTATCTCGAGGTTGGTAGGGCAGGTTTGATTGTAAGAGAGGTTCCCTGAGTCAAAAATTTTCCTCCATGTTGATATACTTCTCTGTTCTTTCTTGAACTTCGTTCAAAGGAGTCGGGTGCTTTTTGGATATTGACTGGGAGAATGGTCCTTCTCTGAGTCCATTTGCCATGCCCATAAACACAGCTTCGGTGGGTAGATTCTGAATTTCCATGCCCATAACCCGGAGAGTTTCTTCGACCTCTTGCTTAACTCCTAGCAAGCTTGGGGCGTGTTTGTTTTATCCTTTTGGATAGAGAACCTGGTTAAAAACTTTCTAGCCAAGTCATCGAAGCTAGTTATCGATCTGGGCAGTAGGTTGTCGAACCACTTCATATCCACCTTTGTTAAAGTAGTTAGGAAGGCTTTACAATGGGTGGCGTCAGAAGCATCAGAAGCGTCAGCCAAGTACATCCGACTTTTGAAGTTGCTGAGATGGTGCCTTGGGTCGGTTGTCCTGTCATAGAAATTTATATCGGCTGTTTTAAAATTCCTAGGAACCTTAGCCCTCATGATCTCTTTTGTGAAAGGATCTTCTCCGCATAAGGGGTCTTCTTCTCGATCCGACCTGTTAGTCTGATTTCTAAGGTCAGCCTCCAACTTTCGGAGCTTTCCTTCTAACTCCTTCCATCGTCTTGCTTCTCTCTGTAGCTCTCGTTCCGCTTCTCGTTCAGCTTCGTGTTCGAACTGTTCCAGTTAATTTCCCTGGCCATGAACTAGGTCCAGGATCTCAGTTGTATGAGGGAGATTCTTATCTTCGGGATGGTGAATTTTGATGCGCAAGCATCTTATCTATATTTTCTATTTATTTTAGATACAAATTAAGTGAATTTTAATCTTATTTTAGTGTTTGAAACCTCTTTGGATGCTACTTTGAGTTGCTTTAGTATTTTAATTATTTTAGGTGAAGTTCGGATAAGTTTGGCAGAATTTTTGATGCAAGAAAAGAGAAGAATTCAAATCTGCCAAGCTGGCGCTAAATGCGGACTTGGGCATTTAGCACCAGCAAGTCAGCAGCACAAGGAAGCTTTCTGTCTATTAGGGTGCTAAACGCCAAGTCTGGTGTTTAGCGCCAACAAGCCAGAGAAGAATGAGAGCTTTCTGCCCACAAAGGCGCGAAACGCTACAACTGGCGTTTAGCGCCAGTAATCTGGGCAAATTCTCTTTAATGAAGCATCTTTAGTTAGATTTAGCTTTTAATTATTCTATTTTTTTTTGTTATTTTTAATTACAAAAAAATGTTTTAGGTTTAGGATTTATTATTTTATTTTAGTTTCAAATCAAATTAGGTTAGATATAAAAGGGAAAAGATTCTACCATTAGGGGGATCTTCTCACTTCCGCACTTTCACATTTTCTAAATCCTAGTTTTCTCTCTGAAGCATGAGCCACTAAACCTCCTTGGTTAAGGTTAGGAGCTCTATTTATTTCTATGGATTAAGACTATTATTGTTCTATTTTAATTAATGTATTAAGTCAGTTTCAAATATTACTTTTGTTCTTCATCTTATGAATCTGGGTAGATGGGAAGAATAACCCTTATTCTATATACGTTCTTGTGATTCTTGGAAGAGTTATCTCACTTGAACACCAGCTTGAAAGTAAATTCCTCTTAAATGGCTAATTACTTGGACTTAACAGGATACGTGACATATAATCCTTTTATATTTGGGTAATTATGATTTTTGTAGCCAATAAACTAGAATTGAACCTAACCGTCTAATCAAAATTAAGTGACCAAGACATTGGCGGTTAACTAGATTAGAGGAGACTAAATCACTAAGACATTAGGGTTTAATCATTGACAGTTTGCCATGAGATGAATCTTGTATGATTAAATTAGTTAGTAAGAAAACTTAATCCGGAAGAATAAACATCTCCGATACCTTAAATGTTCTCTCATATATATTTCACACCAATTCTACTATTTGCTTTCCTACTTTCTGGAGTACTGTTTAATGCTTTTGAACTCCAAAACATCACTTTCTGCTTGCCTAACTAAGGAGTCATTCAACCATTGTTGCTCAGTCAATCAATCCTCGTGGGATCGACCCTCACTCACCTGAGGTATTACTTGATACAACCCGGTGCACTTACCGGTTTAGTCCCTCCTGGAACGTGGATTTCCTGATGGCCCTTCTTCACGGGTTCACGCATTTGGTGTGATGGAGGCAATATAAGGGCATTGCCTTCTGGTTGGGGCTCAACTTCTGATTCATAAGCCGTGTGGCCGTCTTCATGCTGGTGGTCCGCCATTATCAAAAGGTGAATTCCAGATCCCTGACAACGGCGCCAATGTTCCGAGGGTTACATGAAACATTAATTTGGCCCTGGACGTGAGGTCCGGATCCTTTTGTGTGTCTGACTCTATGTGTTGAGGTGCCGCTTGTCCGAGTTTCTCATGAAAAGGTGGGGGTAGTACCTTCAAGAGACTCCGATACTTATGTTAGTAAGGACTTTTGGCAGGTTTTTAGTAGATTAGAATGTGAATATACCTGAGGAGTGTCAGTATATTTATAGTAGAGTAGATAACCACCTTTGTTAGAGTAGTTTTATCTTTATTGATGGATAACTGTTCTCTTTATCTTGGGAGTCTGTTAGGACTTCCCTTCTAGATGTAGCAGAAGGATATCCGGAGGCAGTTACTTGTTTGGGCAAGTAGAGCTGGGCTCTTCTGTTGGTGTCCGGCCTCTTAGAAGAGGTTGAGCATGGGATTGAGGCCTCCTTTTAAAGTTGGGTCTTTCATCTTTATTTGGCCTAGTTTTATATTTTGGGTCACAGTGTGAACAATTTCTATACTTCTTTTAATTTTGTAATTAAGTCATTTTTATATAAAAAAATATTAAAATTAACAGAATATTTTTTCTAAAATGTATATGGTCAAAGATCTAGTTAAATTTTTAATTATGAATATTTTTAATTTATGAAAAATATCTAAATAATTCTAATATTTTTTATATTAAAAAAGATTTAATTATAAAATTAAAAATAATATAAGAACTGAATTAAAAAAAATTTAAAAATTTGATAAAATTATAAGAATTAATATAATAATTAATTTTTTTTAAAATATAAAAATTAATTTCTTACCAAAAATAAAAAATAAAAAACCAGCTGAACAGCCACCCTGTTGAACCGCTAGTAATAATTACTCGGAAACTTCGATGATATAAAGTATAAACCAAGAAATAGCTTGCTCAACACACGGAAAACATACACAACACATTTTCAACACATTTTCATGTCGTTCCTCAACAACTGACCTAGCCAAGTCAAGGTCGGCCTAAACCTCTTGCTACACCCTTATGCTTCGTTTGTTCAACTCTTCTTTGTATTGTTTCAAATTGATTCTAACAATTTTCTGAGCTTCTCTCTTCTCTTATTTTTGTTGTCTTTTTTTTTCTTATTATTGGCTGAGGTTCTTTAATGCATAAAACTTTTTTCTGTTTTTATCTGCCTAACAAATCAATCTTTTTGTTGGATGATCTTGAATCTTTGGATTTGTTCTTTTACACCAAATTTCTTATGCACTACTATGGGGTTTGACTTAGATCAACACTATTAAAGACTTGAAGATCACAATCAGATCTTCTCTCTTGTGTTTAACAGAGTCAAATGGTGTAGGCCTAGATCCAAGTTATGAAAGCTTCGCAAATATTACCACCAGAAAATCCAGTGTAAAGCACTATGGGGAACACTTGTGTTGGTCCTAGCATTAAAAATGGGTTTCTTCAGTCGGTTTCTGCGGCAATGTGGAGGTCGCAATCGCCAGATGAATTGGCATCCAATCGAGAAAGTGTAAAGGAGGAAGCAACCAATGAACCTGAATCTGGGTTGCCTGTCCAGAACAAACCTCCTGAGCAGTTAACTATGCCAAAACATGAGGCAAAAGAAAAATCAAAACCAGAATCAAAGTCAAAAGTGGAAACGGAACCGGAACAGGAGAAGAGTAAACACAGGAAACCAGCTTCTGTGAAGAGAGTTTCGAGTGCAGGGCTTCGTGTTGATTCTGTTTTACAAAGAGAGACTGGTAATTTCAAGGATTTCTTCAGTTTGGGAAGAAAACTTGGACAGGGACAGTTTGGGACAACATTTTTATGTGTTGAGAAGGCAACAGGACAAGAATTTGCCTGTAAATCCATTGCAAAGAGGAAGCTGGTAACTGACGAGGATGTCGAGGATGTGAGGAGAGAAATTCAGATAATGCACCACTTGTCTGGCCATCCAAATGTTATTTCCATTAAAGGTGCTTATGAGGATGCGATAGCGGTTTATGTTGTGATGGAATTATGTGCAGGTGGTGAGCTTTTCGATAGGATTATTCAGCGTGGACATTACACTGAAAGAAAGGCTGCCGATCTTATACGGACCATAGTTGGGGTTGTGGAAGCTTGTCATTCTCTTGGTGTGATGCATAGAGACCTTAAACCTGAGAATTTTCTTTTTGTGAATCAGCATGAGGATGCACTTCTCAAAACCATTGACTTTGGATTATCCGTGTTCTTTAAGCCAGGTATTTTCTCATGGTCTATATGTATAATTGTGTTGTGATTAATCAAATGTAAGATAAAACTGCAATTTTGGTTCTTTCAATTGACTAATTAAAAGTTTTGTTCATGTCAATTTGGCAATGACTCGTGATTTAAACATTTGTTGTGCAAGATTGGATGAATTTAATTGTTGCGAGCTTTGTTTAGGTCTTTGGAGTTAAGGATTTTTCTCTTTTCCTAGGATCTGCAAAAAGTCTGGATCTGGAGAACAGATGTTAGCAGCTCTGAATTATATATATATTGTTTAATGTTCGAAATTTCTGAATTACGGATATCTATAAATCTGTGAGTTGTATTTTGAAACCTGGGACATTGCAGATACATCGTACATGTTAATTTAGACTTGTTCTGATTATGTACTTTATCATGCTCCAAATTTTATATTGGTTTAATACTTTATTATCCAGTATATTATAAAATGATTCTCCATAGTAGAATGATTCTGTGCGAAAATCTGATCATCTTTTCTTTCAGGTGATATATTCAATGATGTGGTTGGCAGCCCATATTATGTTGCCCCAGAAGTTCTGCGAAAGAGGTACGGTCCTGAAGCAGATGTTTGGAGTGCTGGAGTTATCCTGTATATTCTTTTGAGTGGAGTTCCTCCATTTTGGGCAGGTCAAATACTTAGGATTTTGCTGGAAAATGCAATTTTGAAGTCGTCTTATAATACCTTAACATATCTGACTGCATAATTGTTTTCTCATATATGTGGTGCAGAAAATGAACAAGGAATATTTGAACAGGTTCTGCGTGGTGATCTTGATTTCTCGTCAGATCCCTGGCCTGCAATTTCGGAAAGTGCTAAAGATTTAGTAAGGAAAATGCTTGTTCGGGATCCTAGAAGGCGGATGACTGCCCATCAAGTACTATGTAAATATATTTCCATTTATTCATGATAATATGATATTGGTATTATATATGACTATATGAGTTAGCCTAAAATGAATAGTTAGCTGTACTCATTTAAGCAAAAAGATCATATGTTCCATGCTCGATTCTCACTTTAGTAAAAGGATATGTGAAAGTAGATAACAGGATTGTATTAGAAAATGGTTATGTCCATTCAATTTTATGATAGATATTAAGATTGAAGGCCTGAATATCTGTACTATCATACGTTGTTGGAATTCCCAGAATACTTATGTGATGTTTGTGCTTGAACTATATACCATATGATTGATCTGCCTTAATAATGAGGGAAGCATATTCATTCTGCACAATAAAAGCCCAATCCAGATAATTGAACAACTGTTAATTCTGAATTTTACTTGTGACATCACAGGAAACTCTCTTTTATCTAAAAGAGAATATCTTTTTTATGTGTTCAAATTCCCTTCAGGTCATCCATGGATTCAAGTTGATGGTGTTGCTCCAGACAAGCCACTTGATTCTGCTGTACTAAGTCGCCTGAAACAATTTTCTGCTATGAATAAACTTAAGAAAATGGCTCTTATAGTAAGTATCTTTATGCACTAACTAAGCCGTTTGACATGTGATTAGAGCTTGATATTGATGCTTGAAATGTGTGAATAGTTACAACAATTGCATTAGTTTTGGAAGTCTTTCTGATAGAAACAGGTTTGTTTGTTCTTTTTGAGCTAGTTTAGCAGGTTTAGGGGTAGTAGTGCTAGTCCTAGTGGTTGCCTATAAATACTAGTGGTTAGTTAGTTTTCAATTCAGTTAGAAAATTCTGTTAAAGTGTGTTAGTTCAAGAGGGGAAAATTCTCTTAGAGTTGGTTAGATCCAACAGTGTACAATAAGAGATTGTAATTAGTTCATCAATAAAATCCCCTAATTTCAACTAGATCCTATCACTGGTATTAGAAGTCCATGGATCCTGGAAGGGGTGAATGGTACAACCGCGATTGCGGAAAATGGAAGGGAGATTGGATGCGATGGAATCGCGATTTGACCGATTTGAAGACCTGTGCTGCGCACTGCAAGGTATGCTACAGAGGATCGATGCATGAGTGGATTCCATGGATCAGGCGCTCTGATCCGTCACAAACGGTGTTCGTTGGCGTCGCACCATGCCATCGGCGGCTTGCAAGGGAGTAGAACTGCGCTGGAGCAGTGGAGAAAACTGGAACTCCTGATATTTCGTGGTTAGGACACGATGACTTGGATCGAGCGTATGGAGCAGTTCTTGTTCAAAGCGGTGCCGGAAGAGGAGTGGCTTGCGGTGGCGATGTCCGCCGTGGAAGGCCACGTTCACGTGGTTCCAGTGGTGGGCGCGCCAACGCTGTAGTGGCAGTCCCTTTCCGTGGCGTTACTGCGTCACTTCTGGCTTGAGAGGTTGTATAGTCCCTATCAATCGCTGCTGAAGCTGCGACAAACCAGCACCGTGCGGGACTACTACATTGACCAGTTTGTGATGCACGCACGTCCGCTGCGAGCTCAGGCTCCAGAATTATTGATTGACTTGTTCTTGAATGGATTGAAGCTGGAAGTGAGTGAGGAATGCAGGTTGTTTACATTTCAGACAGTGGATGAACTGATGGAGCTGGCGCAGAAAGTGGAGAACCAGCACTGCGGACTGCTCTTGGCCGTAGTGTGGGTACGCCAATTACATAGAACTTCGTTACTAACAAGCCAGTACTCGCATTGGCTGCAACGGGTCTGGCAAGCATGGGTGTGGGGTTAAGGGTGGAGCGTCCGAACCGGCAAGGAGTGCGGCGCCTTTGCAATAAGGAGTACAAAGCTAAACATGCACGAGGCGAATGCTTTTTATGCGATGAACCATACTCTGTAAAAACAAGGAATTCAAATTGCTGGTTGGCAGTGGAGCAAATGGAGCTCCTTTCCTGAGTTCCACCTTGGGGACAAGGTGGTTGTCCAGGGGGGGAGTAATGATAGAAACAGGTTTGTTTGTTCTTTTTGAGCTAGTTTATCAGGTTTAGGGGTATTAGTGCTAGTCCTAGTGGCTGCCTATAAATACTAGTGGTAGGTTAGTTTTCAATTCAGTTAGAAAATTCTGTTAAAGTGTGTTAGTTCAGGAGAGGAAAATTCTCTCCACAGTTGGTTTGATCCAACAGTGTACTAAAGGATTGTGATTTACAATCCCTAGTTCATCAATATAATCCCCTAATTTCTGCTAGATCCAATCACTTTCAGTGTGCTTTCATGGTTGCATGGTGAAAACATGTATTATGTTTCTATTAATTTTGTTTTCTCAGGTTATTGCAGAGAGCTTATCTGAAGAAGAATAGCTGGCTTAAAGGAAATGTTCAAGATGATAGATACAGACAACAGTGGTCAAATAACTTTCGAAGAACTTAAAGCTGGCTTGAAAAGATTTGATGCTAATCTTAAGGAATCTGAGATCTATGATTTAATGCAAGCAGTAAGTATTTATTCTTGCTTTCATAAAATCGATAGCAGTAAATTAAATCCAAAAAATTATACATGGAATAAGTGAAAAAGATTAACATTCCCATATTTGAAATTTTCAAATGTTCTTGAGAAGAATTATCTTCCGCTGAGGAGTATGTTTTGTAAGGGGGTAAAAATTGGATTGAGTTTTTCAGGAGTTTCATGTGTAAAATTACTCATGGAGCTCGTCATTAAAAATTTCCACCTTATTTTTATCTCCAAATTACCTATATAATTGATTTGCTCTATTATAAAGTAAGAAGTCTTTTGTTATATCGAATGAAGCTGTATTTGCAATGACTGCCAACTCATCAAGGCATATTGTATTGCGCTTGTGTCGAGTATCATGTATATGAACAGTAGTCTGAAGGAAGCTCCAGAATTCCATTTTCCTTGTATTAGACACTTATGCATCACATTTGAGGACAAGGATGAACAAGATCCTCTCGGGAAGGATAGACGACTATGGCAAGTGAAATTGGTTTTGATTTCCAATATTACTTGAATGACTTAGAACTGTTTAATTTTGTGTACCAAATCTGGCACACCATAGAATATTACTCTAGGCATGTACATAGTAGGAATAGGCACTTGAGAAAAAATAATTGGACAAAATGAAAAATACCGACTGCAAGTTTAGAAGAAGCATGAAAGTCTCAATGTAGCTCTACTGTTTAACAACTGGTGCCTGAGGGTACGTAACATACTGCTCTAGCAAGTTGTTGGTGATAAATTTCGGTATATTTAACCAAGCATGAGAAACATAAAAACCATTATAATAACTTTCTCGATATATATATATATACCAAGTGCCTGATTTCTTATGGCAAATTTCTGATTCAATTGCCATAATTTCTGACAGCAACCTTTCGAAATTCTCCATTGAATATCAATTGATATTGGGAACAAATAGTGAAAAAAGTTGATACATAGAATTGATATATAATCCTGGAATCGATTGAATTCCTAGCTCTGACCTAAAGATCAGGAACTGACATGAGGAAAATCAGTTGATTATTCAATGGCCCGAAATGGTCAAACCATAAACGTAATTAGGAGGAATTGAGATTGAATATCTGCTTACAATTGCAAGCATGATATATATATATATATATATATATATATATATATATCAAATAACAAATAACAAATAAGGACCAACTGACCTTTTCTTTTGGTATCAAGACAATCCAATGGAATAGATTTTAGCGTAATTGTATATCAATAATCTCTTTTAGATCTACACCATTAAATTATCTTGGTGCATTTATGTTATTCCTTTTGTCTAATAGGCTAACTCAAATGTCTAACTCAATTGCAGGCTGATATAGATAACAGTGGAACAATTGATTATGGCGAGTTCATTGCTGCAACCTTGCATCTTAATAAGATTGAAAGAGAAGATCATTTATTTGCAGCCTTTACATACTTTGATAAAGATGGAAGTGGTTATATTACCCAAGATGAACTTCAACAGGCTTGTGATGAGTTTGGCATTGAAGATGCCCGCTTGGAAGAGATAATCAAAGAAATCGATCAAGATAATGTAAGTAACTAATCAGTTTCCAATTATATATATCATAGTTCGTCTTTGTTTTGGTTTGATTATGAGAAACGTACTATTTGACTTTCTTGTCCATTTTGTTTCTACATCTTTCATGTCTACATCCAAGAGTTCTCCTACCCCTGCCACTAGATTAATAGGAATGCAGATAAGTTTTTGGGTTAAATTTTTTATCTGTCTAACATTAGCAATCTGTGGCTTTGTTTTTATCTTTGAAATTTATCTTGTGGTTTTGGCACTTCCTATTGCCATCCTACAGAAACACGCATCTCCAAGTTTTGTGTATATGAGATAACGTTAGGGACTACTTTTTCTTTAAATAATCTTTGGATCAAAACCACAACAAAAATATTAGAGGAATCAAAACCATATATCTTTGGTTTATCCCATATAAAAAACTTAAGCATTTTCTTATAGGGCACAAATAACTATTGTAGTCCCCGTGGAATCTTTTCAGTGTTAAAATTTGGAGCAGAAAACATGTTGTCGTAGAGCTTTCTACCAGTTTGGATCCTCCAAAGCGAGGGAGCAAACTGTCCCTAGATCAATAATTTTATTTTAAATGGGTTCACAGAATCAATCCAAAAGTGATTACTCCCATACTTTACCAATTTACATTTCTGATTAAGAAGATACTTGGCTTGCATCTATTATCCCTAGATCCTTTACAGTTTTGGGATGCTAGTAGGCTAATGTGCCCTTTATTTACATTCTATGAGAACAGAGAAATTCATTGCATTTGAGATTTTTTTTTTTCCTTCATATAATTGTCTTAGATTATACAAAGTGAGGCTCCGGTTTTTATTTAACTCAACTTATCTTCACCATCAATAAGGCTGGTAAACTTGATACCCATTATTTCTCTCTCCCCTTAGAGAACGAAGAGAAATACTTGCACAATATTGCAGCTCATTTAATGCATATACCAGGGACTTTAGGCCTTGTTATTATTATTATAGTCCCTAAATTTTTGGGAGTAAACATCAAAAGTACTCCTTAGACGAAGCATTCATTGGTCTATCCAGTTTTTTCTTAGAAGTTGAACACATCGACACCTGAAGAATATGCTTCTATCAAGTTGTGGCTGATATCAACTCTGGTTAATGGAATGCAGGATGGGCGCATAGATTATAATGAGTTTGTGGCCATGATGCAGAATGGAAGCCTTCCCATGGTTGGTAGAAAGGGCGTAGAACATAGCTTCAGCATTGGTTTCAGGGAGACATTAAAACTATAAATTTCATTCAGTATTGCGATTTCGTTCATTTATTTTTTCGTTTTTTTTTCTCAAGTTCCTCGTTACCACTCTCATCCCACCGTTTTCCTTTGAAGGTTCAATGTTTTAATGCACAAGTAATGGTTGATCGTATTGGGGCCAGTTGACTCTTGAATTACGACGGCTATTTCCTATTTGTTTATTTAGTTATGGATAATCGATTTTTGTAATTAAAAGAATGTATTGAACAGAATGATCTTGGTTTACTTTAGTGCTGTACAGAGAATTGATTATTTTTAACTGATTCTGTTGATAGAGTGCAAACATACTAACCATGTTTTTTTCGGAAATATTAACGCAGCCTGAAAACATAAAACTATTTATTTAACTTGCAAAGAAAACGTCTACAATGTGACTACTCACTAGTTATAAAATGTAATTCGGGATAAATTGAGCTAAGCCCAGTGGTCCCGAAGTCTATTCCAATAGTATAAGTGGTCCCAAAGTCTATTCCAATAGTAACAACTGCGTTACAATTTTAATTTTAAAACAACAATAACACTAATAACTTATCCTTTAAAACTTAATCTTATTTTTCTAGCAATCAAATATAAAAAATTATTTACAAATGCCCGATTATTAAGATGTTATATTCTTTTGGTTTTATAATATCTCAAACTATTTTGAACTATAAAATTTGGGTTAATAGTCAAATTAATCTCCAAAAAAAATAAGTTGTTTAAATTTCGTCTCTAAAAAATTTTATCAATTAAATTTATTCTTCAATGATTATAAATTAATTATATTTGTTCTTTTGTCACACTATTAATAATTTTCAATAACGATTGATAATGTAAAATGTAATCCTCTTATTACCAAAATATTACGCTTAAGTTACAGTATATTATATGTATTTATTATATTATTTATTTACATATTATAGGAGCTTTTAAAAACGAAACTTAAAATAGAGTACAGTTTTTTATCCATACATTCCAAAAATCCAACCATAACAAGAAAATCAACAAATACTACAACTCAAACAACTACATTCATTGTCATAAATAAAAATACATCCACTATACTTCTATACATATACTTATATATATAACGTATGATACATAAAAATAACTAAATACAAGTATATTCTAAATTTAACTACTGTACTTCCAGGGCTTATCGACCCCTCAAAAGCTTTCTTATTCATTTCATGAAAAATGTTAGGATATAGGGAGTTGAGAACTAAACGATGCGATCTCAATAGAGGTTTCAGAATTATCATAAAAAGATATAAAATATAAATTGCCTTATAGGATCCGATTAATGCTTGTTTTATGAATCTTTTTCCTGTAAATTCCTTTTGTTCTTCTAAACTTTTAGAATTCAACTGCTATTCTCTTATAACTCATACTCTTTAATACCATTTTCTTCTCTAAATTACCTTTTTTTCATAATTAACCAATTTAATTCTACTACTGTTTACTTTTTTTTCCGATCATGGAACATAATATTCACGTTCTTGTCCTTTTCAAATCCATCATCTGGTAACTCCCTTCCTTGAAACATTACAGCCCATTCCCCTACCTTCACTAGAACCAACTATTCCTAAACAATCACACATATTCTAATTATTCAAGTACTAACATACAGACAAATAACTTCAAGTAATAAGCAAATAAATGTAGTATGATGTATACATATTTTCAATCTTGGTTATGAGCTCATGTGTTAGTTATCACCAAGAACTCAACATATTCGATAGCTAACTCAGAAATAATGTCTTTGTTGTGCAATCCTAGGAGGAAACATCAAAACTTCAAAGCAGTCTATATATTATAACATATAATTCAAGGAGTGATAAACCCATATTTTATGATGATTTTTTGGGTTAAAAAGAGTATAATTTATCAACTTAACTTGCACTTATTCATTGTAAATGCATGATTTTGTGAATTTTCTCCTACTTGTACTTAATTGATTAGAACATGCTTTTTATGTTTTAAAAGTGTCAAATTAATTCTATTTTTTTATCCCATTCGACACCGTGAAATGTTTGTTTGAATGATTTAAGATTTCGAAGGTAAGGAAGGCTTGAAAAGATGGAAGAAGATCATACAAAAGTAGAGAATTCATGAAGAAATGAAGATTGTGCAAAGCTGCCAATCGTGCATACGCATCATCCATGCGTACGCATTGTACCACCCCATCACCCTAAGTTTTACCTCTAGCTGGCAAAGGACGACAAAGCGCCACAACAGTTCTAAAGCTCATACAATAATATATAATCAAAGAATGTAATATACTAGAAGCCCAATGAAGGAATAAAAGCTCAAAGACGCAGAAAACAGAGATACAAAAGCGTGAAGCTTTCACACGTGACAACTAAATGCATAGGTACAAAAGATAAACAGGATAAATAGAGTAAACAAGTATATATATATACAAAAGAGGACTAGTTACAGCCTGCGGAGTTTAGGCCGACTAGCCAAAATAGAAATACAGCAGAGTTTCTAAAAGTTAAAACAGTTACATCCTGTCTCTCAAAGTTACGCCTCTAAGGTATCCAGATACAATATACAAAAGTGAGAGCTACATCAAAATGAACACAATACAAAAGAGAGCCATCCTCCGCTCTGTCACCATCCGCAAACTCACCAAGGAGGGTTGCGACTTGCATCTGAAAACAACAACAATATATGGTATGAGAACCGGAGGTTCTCAGTATGGTAACAGTGCCCAATAAATAAGATATAAGGTTCTGGGGAGCCAAAGGCAATCCTAGAACTTTCCACATGCATAAGATTCAAACTTAGCAATATTTTAATAAAAATTCATAAAAGGGTTATCTATTCTTAAGGATTTTCTAACTAACAAAAACACTGCTGTCTCACAGCCTTCGCCAACCTATCCTCCATGAGATCCCATCGCCATCTCATACCGAACCTCTCCAATCCCAGTAGAAACCACAGATAAATGCAAGCAAGTAAAACACAAGTAATATACATATACAATAGGAAACACAATTAGCAAGTAAGCATGTTATACACTTAGGCAATGGATGCAAGTAAGCAAAACAAGCAAATACATAGAAGATGCACATGATGAATGCCTGTCCTATTGGGCGTGATATCACTTGTTGGTTCAACTACCAACTCGACACATCCCCTTGGGATGTCGCCTTTTGGTCACGAATAATTGGTACCCCAGGGATATAGTTCCCGGCCCACTCTTGCGACTCGAAAGGATGCGAGCGGGATCCTCAACCTCAGACCTCACATCTCAACGTAAGCGAGATTAACCGCCGTTCTCATGCCGGTGCCATAACCTCGACAAGCAGGATTAACCACCGTCCTTGCCAGGCGCGTAGCAACTTACCAAATCTCAGCATATCAATAGTATATAATCAGACTCAGTGATCGCTGCTCATATAGCACAATTTCTTTAATACTCATCTCATCAATTTCCAACAACCTCAATCATACATTTGTCTCAATACATTATCATCTCAAAACTCCGCCAATCTACTAAAGTCATTCCATCCACTGAACTTTCTAAGCGTAAGTCACCGTGTTCTAAACTCATTAACAGAAAATATCTAATTGAGTTACTTAACCCATCCTTACTACTCTCAAAGCCTAATTACTAGCTAAGAGTCTTAAATAGTAATTAAAGAAGTTTAGAAAGCTAGAGAAACTATTGAACTTTCAAAAAAATAAGTTTTCAACAAAACAAGGGTCATGCGTACGCATGCCCCCTGTCCGCGTACGCATGGGTTAAAATGGGACAAAGTCGCGTATGAATGTGATGTAGAGATTAATGTCGATTTAGAATTTCTCAATAGAAAAAAACTTCGTTAATAACATAGTCCAAACCAAAGAATAACTCTCAATCAATTTTTAAAAAGATTGTCACAATACAAACCAAAATAATCAGGAATAGAATCCCGAGTCGTTCTCTATAGGAATTGCAATCAAGTGCTCAATTATTGGCTTTGAGGAAAATCGGGAGTTGATAGCAATAACAAGGAACGTAAATAGCAAGGAATTAAAGAAACAAACAATAACTAAATATCAAAAGTAATTAAACTATGGCAATAAAAGAAATTAACTAAGAAATCTCTTGGCAAGGGTTGATGGTCAAGGATCACTATTCTTGTTACTAACGACAACATAATAGTCATAAAGAGCAATCTCACTTCGTCAGGGACGGATTTATGTTGATGAATGTGGGGGTAAGTGCACCTAATGAAGTTTAAAATTTTTTAACTAATATATAGTAACAAAATTTATTTGTCCCCACTATATAATTAAATTTGACTCAACTATAATTAAATTTCACTCATCAACTTCAATTATGTAAAAATAAATGGTAATTCAAAATTCAAATGAATTTGTTACAATAACATTTAAAAAGAAGGAGTGAAATAATTATAGATTTGTTATTTTATAATTGCAACTAATAAATAAATATAAAATTTTAAAAAATCTGTTTATATACTTAGTGAATATCACTATTGTGCCACATATATATATATATATATATATATATATATATATATATATATATATATATATATATATATATATAATCCTGGAATGATTTGAAAATTGCAATAAGAATAACTAATAAATATTATATTTATTAAAAGTGACAAAAAAAATCAAATTTAACAAATAACATATCCATTTAATCTAAATTATTTTGTCAACGTTTGAATAAATGTTTAGAAAATGCACAAAAATATTTAGAGCAAAATTTGATCTCTAATTTTTTTTTTATTTTTTAAAAACATTTAGTCATTCACAATTAAAAAATTTTAAAAAAATTCACTTGACATAAAATTATAAATTTTTAAGAATGAAAAGATCTTATTATTTTAGTATTACTTGCAAAATATTGCATCAAAATATCACATTTAAAGCCTTTTTTTAGAATATATATATTTAATGTATATCTAGTTTTTCGAGTCTTTTTTTAATGTATATCTAGTTCTTTGTGACTTTTTTTTATATTGGCTATTAAATAAAAATTGTTTAAATAAATAATAATAATAAAATAATAAATCAAAATAATACTATTTATTATTAGTGTTTTTTATTTAAGTTAATTTTAGTTTTTTCTGAGATAACATCAGTTAAAAAAACTTTTTTAAATATAAATATTATAAAGAATCGATTTCGTAATCATGAGAGATGAATTTTTAAATGATTATTTAACAATATATATAAAAAGAGAGACATTTGTTTGTATTGACAATGAAAAAATTATTTAATCTTTTCAAAATATAAAACCTAAACAAATGAAATTTAATTTTTATACTATTATTTAAATTATTATTTTAGTATTTTAATTTGTTGGTTAATAATTTAAAAACTAATTATATTTTATAATAACAAAGTATAATTATAAAAATTATTATCATATTATATATATTTTGCCCCCACCCAAAATTTTCTGGATCCGTCACTGCACTTCGTCATCCCCAACATCGAAGAAAAGTCAAATGGGCTTAATTAATCCTAATTCATAAGTCCTAATCAATTTACTAACTGAATTAGTAAAATATTAGCGTCAATGGAAACAAGATTAATTAAAATCTCTAAATTATCAATCAATTTAGACATTAATAACTCAAGGTCACCTAAATTACGAACCTAAGCCAAGAATGCAAAATTCTACTCAAAAAACAAAAAGATGCATTTTATCAAACACTTGGAATGCATTAAAGAAAAAAAAATAGTAAATTGCAATAATAATAGAATCTAAACTACCAATTGAACGAAAATAGTAATAATAACTCAATCAAGCATCAAGAAAACACAAAACATCAAATTGCATTAAATGTAATTAAAATTAACAAGAGTTCATGAACATAAAAGAAACAAAATAGAGGAAATTAACAAGTAAATTAAGAGACTTAAGATGCTAGAACAAGAAAATATATAGCAAACTAAACTAAAGTAAGATCAAAACCTCAAAGTAAAGAGAAAACTAAGATAAAATCCTAAAATTCTAGAGAAAATTTAGAGCTTCTCTCTCTAGAATCACCTAAAAAATGATAAAAACCTACAACTATGACTACTTAGTTCATTCCCCTTCAATTATTGGTTTAATAGCATCAGAAATGAGTTAGATTGGGTCCAAAATGGACTAGAAATCGCTGATCACGTGTTACATTAAATGAGGCACACGCTCAAACGCATTCGTATGCACACAATGTTTGCGTACGCACACTCAACTCTATGTCTACTATAACAATCCAATTTTCAGTATGTCTAGATCATACCGGAAACTGAGTGCTACGAACTTGTCTTCCTAATTATTATCTATTATTTAATATATGAGCCTAATTCATTGTTAAAAGCGTAGTTATTTTGCGATGTACTTTTTTTTAAAAAAACGTTTAAGTTGACAATCATGAACATACACAGATGATATCATAAGTAACAATAAGATACGTAGTTAAAAGTAAACACACATTTATATATATACATACATCTCAAGCATTTGATAACATTCAGTCATCCAGCCTTTATTGGGACATAGATCTTAATTAGGACACCCTTACAAGTAGCTAGTTAATAACTATACATACATATATATATATATATATACATACAACATCCCAATCCCTGACCTGTTCAAGAAGTCCCTAAGCTGGTACCCAAGCTAGCCTAGGCTCTATACTCACCTAATCTGTAACACCCTAACTTTTAGCATGTCATCATCGTATCAAAAGTAAGGAGTTACTAACCTGTTTTCTTTTATTATCTGTTTAATATTGAGCCTTTACGTCGATATCGCACTGCTTCTTTTTTATAATATACAAGACCCCCCCTGAGTTCCTACCTGACGAAGGCCCCATGGTCTGCTTTGATTTTCTCGAACAGTGCCTGTGAATGATAAGGTTGAGCATGCTAGCATCCGTTTTCTATTGAACCTGCCCCCACCCGGGACGAAGACCATAGCTGCTCTATTTTACACGCTTAACGAAGAAGGAATGTGCACCGACGCAAGCAACCTCATCAACGGGATTGCCCGACAACGAACTCTTTGTTCGGTCAGCGAGTGAGAGGAGGAGGGGGCCGTTTCAGTTTTTAAGAAATTTCTAGAAAATTGTTTTTTAGTAATTAAAATCATATATCAAAGATCTTCAAACAATAATAATCACATAATTATTAATAATAATAGATGCTACACAATCAAATTCAATGTAAAACTCGAATACAATACCTATCCCTCTGGATAAAATAAAAGCTAAAGCAACAAGGGCGAGGGAACTCTATAAAAACAAAACAATACGAATCACAAGTAAGTCTACTAATCGGCCGCAACTTCTTACTGAATCTTCGAACCTGTGTCACTGAAAGGGTGGAAGATTTTGGGGTGAGAACAAACCACACGTTCTCAGTAGAGAATGAGAATGCCGTAAAAATAATGAAATAAAATGCAAATAATTAAATTTACTCATATCAAACCCTTTGAAAATACTATTGGTTTTACTTTACTAACTAGTTACCTCTTTATAAAATCTCTAAACTCAAAACAAATTTTAAATATAAAACTAGTCACATTACCCATCTATCAGCCACATAATTAATTCTTAGTCAAAATGTCAATTCGTAATCACTTTAATACATTCACAAACTAATAGTACAAGCAAGAGATTCAATTTAATATACAAGCAAGTGACAACAAGACAAACAACATAATCACAAAAAATAAGACAAGCAAGCACAATCAAAATCAAATGTGCAAACAACATGATGCATGTCTATCCCTAACGCAGGCCATGAGCTCATGTATCGGTTGCCTACCCGCTCCCGACATTACCCAGGCACGAGTCCCAGATATGGCTTTCCAGATGCATACAGTGTGCTTATATAAATCTTACGGCTAGGCCGCATACAATGTGACTTTCAATGTGCTTACATCTGGAAAACAGTTCTCAGTGTATGAACGTCCCCACTATACATTTGGCACTAAGGCCCAAACAAAGTCGCATCTGCTCTCCTGTGGCAGACATTCCTTTACTTAATATATTCATTGAATCTTTGTTCTCTGCTCTCCTGTGGCAGAGGTTCCTTTAATTATCTCTCTTTTCTTTACTTTTCCTTCTTTTCTTTCTTATCAAACCAACTCAAAAAATAACTTAAAGTAAAATTTCTTCTCAAAAGATTGAGTTTAAAGCATTATACTTTTCTTAATAAATCGAATTGAAACAAAACTCTTTTTGTAATAAATCGAAATCAAATAATATTCTTAAATTAGATTCGCTTTTAAATAACACTTTAAATAAAGTCTTAGAATTTTATAAAAATTTAGCAGCATTTCCTCTAAAATTCGGGCTTAGCCACCCTTACGGGTTCCCTCTTTCTCAACAAATCATCAGCTCTTTTCATCAGCAGTTATAATAACAATAAATTCTCAATAAACAACTCATCATAAACTAGTTTAACGACTATCATTCTTTCATCAGATAACATTCAAAATTTCCATCAACCATTCTTTGAAAGTAGCCCAGTATAACGTCAAAAGTCCCAAAAATCATGCTTTAACCTCACACAATTTTGTTCACTATCAAATTACTAGTTCGTTTTCAAAACTACTATTTTTATCTTTAAAATTCCGGTTTCAAGAAAATTGATTTAGTAATCAAACTTTAAATCCTTTAACCCTTTTCAAACCCAAACCTAATTAGTTATAAACTAATATCAACAACCATCATAGTGTCAACAAATGAACAATTCAATAACAATCAATTGGACATAATTAACTAAAATTGGAATTTCCAGCAATTCTAAAATAATCAGAAAACCAATAACAATCATCATCCTCAAACACAGCCACAAATCAATCTCAACATAATTTCATCACATTCAATCATATTCACAATCACTAACAATCTCAATTATGCCAATTTTCATCAATTAATTAAACAAGACATTTATAAATTATTTGCAGTTACTCACTAAACTTCAAAGGCATTCATAAATTAAAACAGTTAATTTTTAAAATAAATCCCTTACCTCAGCTCGTCAAAACGCACAAAACCTAAACGTGTTAAAACCCATTTTTCCTTATGTCCTGCAATAGCCACAACATTTGACCATTTCTGAAGCAACAACAGCGACTTCAAACACGACATGCAAGCACCAATACTCAACCCTATGGCAAATAACGTGGCAAAATCCTCAGTAAGATATAGCTGAACAGAGACTATAAGGGTTTCCAAGGAGAACAACTTACTGCACTAAAAAGGAACCGAGATAACTGAGCGGCATCAACCCCCCGAACAACTCTAGTGGATTCCGTCAGCAGCGGTCAGAACAGCCCATAGGGTTGACGGTGACGCAACTCCATCACCGGCGACCAGGAAACACGACGACAACGTCTTCCCTTCCTCAACAACATACTGTCTCGGTCGGCCTTCATCCCCCTACGGTGGACCAAACGCGGGCAGGACGAGGCTGAACGGCGGCGGGTCTTCAGCGGTAGATCCGCTCCTCGGCGACGTCCTCCAACAATAGCAACGTCATCAGCGTCGACGAAGACCCTCCTTTCTAGCGGCGGTAGCACATCCTTCTCTCTCTTTGCGATTCTCTCTCTCTCTCACCTCCAGTGACTTCGACGACGGCGCGTGGAGAAGACAGTGGCAGAAGCGACGGAATGAATCTGCTTAGTGGTGGCGTGATGGCGGCGACAAGGGCTAACAGCGCGACAGCGGTGATGAGGCCCAGCAGCGCTAGTGCGGTCCCCTTCCTTCTCCCCCCTCTCCTTCCTTTCTCCTTCTTTCCCTCTGCTCACTCAGATCTCTCTCTCTTTCTGTTTATTTCTTTCCTTATTGTGGCTGCATCCTGCATGTGTGTCTTGTGTGTGTTGCGAAAGAAAGGGAAGGGGGTAAGGCGACTAGATTTAGGATAAAAATTAGGGTTAGGGTTTTGTGTAGTTGGGTTTGGAGTAATTTGGTAATTTTAATAAAAATTAGAGATATATAGTAATTGAAAACTCCCTTTTTTAATCCAACACTCATTTATGAAAATTATTATTTAATTATCAATTTTCAAATAAATAGAGATAATCAATTTAATTTCTCTTAAAATCATAAAATAGAGTTCAAAGTCTAATTATTCAAATTAAATCATATATCTAAAATTCTTATTCTTATTATTATTATTATTATTATTATTATTATTATTATTATTATTATTATTATTATTATTATTATTATTATTATTACTCAAGCTTTCAAATCAATAATAAGAAAATATCCAATTAATATAAAAATTTCTGAAAACATTATCCTGAATAAATAAAATAAGTCATAATTAATTTATTATTTAATTTCTAAAGATTTAAGGTCTTATATTCTACTCCACTTATAAAATTTTTTGTCCTAAAAAATTTAACGTAATACACAAAATAGTACCTAGTTTCAACACTTTACTTTTTAAACATTTGATGAAAAAGCAAAAAGTCTTAGAATATAGATATACATACCTACAGTTTCAAATAATAGGATTCTCATATGGTATAGAGATATAAGGGTATAAGTGTGAGGCTTGTAGCTCAATGTAAACGATTACAAAACAGGCTGGCGTTAAAACAATGTGGTTAACGTTCACAACACTGATTTCATACTGAGTCCAGATATTTAACTCCCTAAACTTCAACATGACGTAACCTCACTATTCCCATCCACACTTTGTCAAATAAATCCTCCGAGAATTTTTAACATCATCCATCACCTCGCAACCCAATACGGTAACATGTCCAACATTCACAAACTCTTTTGCGTGAATCAAACTCCACATTTTCCTGTGACATCGCATACTCACAGCCTTTACTTTCCGCATCAACAAAACACATACCAAAGAACTAACACATCGCTCGCTATACCTAAAGATTGCACGTGGTACTGTACTAATTTCGAGTTTACCCAAAAGGATACAAGCAAACACCGAAGATCACAATCAAGCAAGGATACGCTTTAGAGGTAAGACTTGAAATAAGAGAACCAATCACATTCAAGAAAGGTAGAAGAATAAAGAATCTAAGCTAGCATATGCAGTTAAGATCATCGGGAATGCATATAAATAAAAGATAGGGTTGAAGAAGAATCAAGTTATTTTTCAAGAAAGAAATCTGAAACAAGGATTTCAAGGTAAACCATGAAAGAACAAGATATACAACCAAGTAACCTCGAGATGCAACCTCTAACATTTTCCAAACCCCACAACATGTGTTACCTATTATCTTTATTTCGTCCATGACAACCCATTAGTGTTCCCATATACATAAATCATTAGTCTTAAGTTGGCTAGACTTAATACCAAGAGGAATGCAATAGTAAGCTAACAACATTAATCAACAGACAGTCATGCATATAAAATCTAAACTCTTATTATCAGAACAAGTCACTAGGCATGACAGACACTCAGAGTATGCAATGAAGCATAGTTAGTCCATTCCCAAGGCTCTAACAGGAACGAACTGTTCTGATACCATAATGTAACACCCTAACTTTTAGTTGTTATGGTCGTACTAAAAGTAAGGAGTTACTAACCTGTTTTCGTTTATTATCTGTTTAATATTGAACCTTTACGTCGATATCGCATTTCAGTTTTTCAGAAAATTCCAGAAAATTATTTTTTAGTAATTAAAATCATATATCAAAGATCTTCAAACAATAATAATCACATAATTATTAATAATAATCGATGCTATACAATTAAATTCAATATAAAACTCGAATACAATACCTATCCACCCCCTCTGGATAAAATAAAAGCTAAAGCAACAAGGGCGAGGGAACTCTATAAAAATAACAGGAATCACAAGTAAATCTACTAATCATCCGCAGCATCTTATTGAATCTTCGAACCTGTATCACTAAAAGGGTGGAAGATTTTGGGGTGAGAACAAACCACACGTTCTCAGTAGGGAATGATAATGCCGTAAAAGTAATGAAATAAAATACAAATAATTAACTTTACTCAATAAAACTATATTTTTATCAAATCCTTTGAAAATACTCTTGATTTTACTTTAGCTAACTAATTACCTCTTTATAAAATCTCTAAACTTAAAACAAATTTTAAATATAAAACTAGTCACATTACCCATCTATCAGCCACATAATTAATTCTTAGTCAAAACGTCAATTCGTAATCACTTTAATACATTCACAAATTAATAGTAAAAGCAAGAGATTCAATTCAATATACAAGCAAGTCACAACAAGACAAACAGCACAATCACAAAGAAATAAGACAAGCAAGTGCAATCAAAAGCAAATATGCAAACAACATGATGCATGTCTAACCCTAACGCAGGCTATGAGCTCATGTGTCGGTTGCCTACCCGCTCCCGATATTACCTGAGCACGAGTCCTAGATATGGCTTTCTAGATGCATACAGTGTGCTTATATAAGTCTTACGGCTAGGCCGCATATGGTGCACGAATTCCCACACTTCGTACAACTGTACCAGCAAGTGCACTGGGTCGTCCAAGTAATACCTGAGCGAGTCAGGGTCGATCCCACGAAGATTGTAGTTTGAAACAAGCTATGGTTATCTTGCAGGTCTTAGTCAGGCAGATAGAAGAGTTGTTGGATTTGTGAGATCTGAACTAGGTTGATATGTTTATAATGATAGTCTTAAAACTTAGATGGTTAAGACTTGGAGTTGCTTTGTCCTTATGGATTAACTCTGGTCTCACTGTCTTCTTCAATTGTGAATGATTTCTTCTATGGCAAGTTGTATGTGATTGCCGCTGGTTTGAGCAACCACCAATACTCCTCCAGATTGATCCCTAGGCTTAGTGTGGATCCATTTTGATTGAGGGTGAAGCTTCTGCAGTCCACTCTCCTTAATGATCATACTCAAAACGCCACTGACAAGGTCGAATCTTCCGGATCAGAGAATGCTGCCTATGGGTTCTAGCCTCTACCACAGAGACCCTAATCTCCCTGTAAATTGGCTGAACTGATGTCTCAAAAAGTCCCCAACGAAGTCGTGGATTAGCCGTCTAAGAGATGTATAATCAAGCTGGCGGTTCAATGCTTTCCACTGAAGTATTCACACGAACCCAAGTAGACATGGGTGGTTGTCAGGCACGCGGTCCTAGTATGATAAACGGAGCTGGTTGTCACGGACCATCCCATTCACCATGTTGAAGAACGAATATACATCTTAGAATTAAATCAAACACGGATTGAAGAGAAACAGTAATACTTTAATTAATTCATAAGACTCAGCAAGGTTCCTTCCCTCAATCTAGGAGGTTTAGAAACTCATACTGATAGAAAATACAATGATGAACAAAAAATATGGTGTAAAAGTGGCCAAAGATCCTTAACAAAGAGTGATCTTCTACTTTAAATACTAAACTAATGACTAGTAAGGGTAAAACAGTCTTTTTAGTGCTAAAATCCACTTCTAGGGCCCACTTGGTGAGTGTTTGGGCTGAGCTTTGATGAGATCCACGTGTTATGAGATCTCTAGTGCGTTGAACACTCGCTAGGGGGTCCTCTTTGGGCATTTTGATGCTGGTCTCTTCTCCTTGGGCGCTGGATGCCTAGAAGGGGACAGGAGGCTGGCGTTGGATGCCAGTTTTGGGCCTTCTATTCTGAAGCAAAGTATGAACTATTATAAATTACAAGAAAGCTCTAGAAGTCAACTTTCCATAGCCATTGAGAACGCTCCATTTGGACTTTTGTAGCTATAGAAAAGCTCTTCCGAGTGAAAGGAGGTCAAATCCGCACAGCATCTGCAGTGCTTTCTCTGTCTCTGAATCAGACTTTGCTAACTTTTGCTCCAGCTCCTTAATTTCAGCCAGAAATCACCTGAAATTGCACAAAAACACACAAACTCAAAGTAGAATCAAAAATTGTGAATTTAACACTAAAACCTATGAAAACTTAATAAAAATTAAACAAAACATGCTAAAAACTATATGAAAATAATACCAAAAAGCGTATAAAATATTCGCTCATCACAACACCAAACTTAAACTATTGCTTGTCCCCAAGCAACTAAAAACACAGTAGGATAAAAAGAAAATTAAGATACAATAAATCTCTGAGTTTCCAATGAAGCTCAGTTTCAATTAGATGAGCGGAACTTAGTAGCTTTTTGCCTCTGAATAGTTTTGGCATCTCACTCTCCATTGAAACTTAGAAATGTTGGCATCTTTAGGAACTTAGAATCCAGATGATATTATTAACTCTCCTAGTTTAGTTCTTTTTTATTCTTGAACACAGCTTTCAGAGTCTTGGCCGTGATGCTAAGTACTTTGTTTTCCAGTATTACCACCGAATACATAAATGCCACAGACATTTTAATTGGGTGAACCCTTTCGGATTGTGATTCAGCTTTGCTAGAATCCCCAGATAGAGGTGTGATGAAAGAAATTTGCGTTGATATAGAATTTCACAAAAATAGAGAATCTCGTTGCAAGCATAGTCTAGACCAACAATTAACTCTGAATCAAAGTTTAAATCAAAGAATTATCACAATTCAAATCAAATAACCAAGAGTATTTAAACTCTCGGGTTGTTCTCCCTAAGAATTGCAATTAAGTGTCCTATTATTGGCTATGAGGGTTTTGGGGGTTGATTATAAGAGGCAAGAAATTAAAGTGCACGGAAGTAAATAGGCATGCAAGAAATTAAAGCTCAAAGCAAGTAAATCAAAAATGTAATTCAAGTGGCAAAAAGTAGGAAATCTTAGCAAGGATTGGGAGTTAAGGATTCCTATCATAATCATAGACCACAAACATGATAATTGCTAAGAATTAATCCCAATTAGTCTATCCTAACATCGAGAATAAGTCAAAAGGGCATAATTGATCCCAATCCACAAGTCCTAATCAACTCACTAATTAACTTAGTGAAAGACTAGCGTTAGTAGAAACCAAACCAACTAACAATTCTAATCACAATATCGAATGGACATCTATGACTCAAGATCACCTAATTATCCAATTCCAAGCCAAAAGTGTGAAAAATTAGGCAAAAGTTAAAAGAGATATTTTATCAAACACCTAGCATGCATAACAGGAAAAAGATCATAAATTGTAATAAAACCAAATCTAGAACTACCAATTGTAATAAAATAATAATAACAACTCAAACAAGCATTAAAGAGAGACATAAAACATCAAAATTGCATTAAATGAAATTGAAAATAACAAGAGTGTTCATAAACTAGAAATGAAAAAATTGAGAAAATAACAAAAGAAATGAAAATGA
Source organism: Arachis hypogaea (assembly GCF_003086295.3). Lineage (NCBI taxonomy): Eukaryota > Viridiplantae > Streptophyta > Magnoliopsida > Fabales > Fabaceae > Arachis > Arachis hypogaea. The sequence continues at coordinate 62,459,815 of NC_092047.1, forward strand.
TCAAGACAAATGTAAAAAAAGAGTGTTTATGTAGAAAAAATTTTTTTTTTTTTTTTGCGAATATATTCTTTTTTTCAGACTTTTTTTTTATTCTTTAGTCAATTGAATTGGTTGAATTGTTGTTCATATTATATTAATATTATAGTGAATCGAAATTGATAAGGAGTTCGTCAATGATGCTCGAAGATGGACTTGTTTTGAGTGCCTATTTATTTTCTATCGGTATCTATGGAAGAAAGCAAGAAACATAAATGAAACTACATTAAAACAATAATTAAATGCTGAAATTAGAGAGAAAGTAAACTAAAAAACCCTAATTCTAGAGAGAAGGGAGATCTTCTCTCTCTAGAAAACTAACTAAAACATGTAAAACCTAACCCTAAGTGCTCCTCCCTTCATCCCTCTTCAATTTGGCTTGAAATAGCTTCAGAAATGAGTTGGATTGGGTTTTGGGGCCCAGAAATCGCCCCCAGTGATTTGCAATTAATAAGCTCACGTGCCAGGACATGTGCGTACGCACACTTAGACTTATGTCGACTATATCAAATTGTATATCATTTTGAAGTCCCAGACGTTAGCTTTCCAATGCCGCTGGAACCGCCTCATTTGGACCTCTGTATCTCAAGTTATGATCACTTTAGTACCGAGGGATCATAACTGGCAGCTTTACAAATTCTTCATTTCTTGAATTCTCCCATTTTGCATGGTTTTCTTCCACTTCTTCAATCTATACTTGGCTTTTAAGCCTGAAATTACTCAACAAACACATCAAGACATCAAATGGAATTAAATTGAATAAAATTTAGCAATTATAAAGCTTAAAAAGCATGTTTTCACTTTCAAGCACAATTTAGGGAGAAATTATGAAACTATGCTATTTCAATGGATAAATACAAGAAAATTTGATGAAACCCAAATAGAGCAAATAAACACCATAAAATGTGGATTCATCAAGGTGTCCAGAGTTCTTAAGCACACTCTTTTTGCTTTGGATCACGACTTTAACCGCTCAGTCTCAAACTTTTCACTTGACACCTTCACGCCACAAGCACATGGTTAGGGACAGCTTGGTTGAGCCGCTTAAGCCAGGATTTTATTCCTTGTAGGCGCTCCTAACCACTGATGCTCAAAACCTTGGATCTTTTTATCCTTGCCTTTTGATTTAAAGGGTTACTGGCTTTTTCTGCTTTTTATTATTTTTTTATTTTTTTTCGCAACATGATTTTTCTTTTGCTACTTTTTCTTGCTTCAAGAATAATTTTTTTTTGGATTTTTCATATTACCAATAATACTTTTCCTTTTTCATCATTCTTTCAAGAGCCAACATTCTAAAATTCCAACTTCAAATATGCACCGTTCATTCATACATTCAGAAAACAAAAGCAATGCCACCACATCAAGATAATTGAATTATTCTTATTATAAACTTGAAATTCATGCATCTTAATTTTCTTTTTCAATTAATTTTTTTCTTTTAAACAAGGTGATAGATGCATGGAATAATTCATAGCTTTAAGACATAAATGCAAATGATCATGCAGTAAGAACAAGAGAATAGACAATAACACATACAGAAAATAGAAAATAACATAAGAAAAGGAGATAAAGAGAACGAATCTACCTTTATTGGTAGTGGCTAGTGTTCCTTCTTGAAGATCCTATGTAGTGCTTGATCTCTTCAATGTCACTCCTTTGTCTTTGTTGTTCTTCCTTCATGGCTCTTTGCAGGAGTGGTAGAAGTTAAAAAGCAAAGCTTTTGCAACACCAAAATTAAGAGTTTTGCTCGTCCTCGAGCAAATATGATAGGTGGGTAGGTGGAGAGTCTGTGGGACCTACTGATCCTGAGTGGCTAGGGAATTCAGATTTCCTGCCCTCTGCACTGGCGTTTGAACACCCAGGGTCTGCTGAACGCCAGCTATGCTGCTTATTGGGGGCATTGAACGCCTAGCCAGTGCTCCCTGGCTGGCATTTAACGCCAGCATCACTCCATCCAGAGTGTTCTGTTTTCACTGCTTAGCGTTTCTGTCTCTATTCTGACTGCTGCACATGATCATGACCCTAAAGAAATAACTTAAAGAAAAACAAAATTAAGGAAAATAAAAACAATTAATTAAGGCTGAGTTACCTCCCAACAAGCGCTTCTTTAATGTCATTAGCTTGACGGACAGCTCCTTTGAGCTTGTTTGGGTGAGCTTCTAAGAAAAGATCTTTTTTTGAGTTATCTTTTTTTAAAAGATCTTATAGAAAAGTAAAAGTAATTTTATGTTTGGGTATCTCATGCAAAAAGATCTTTTTATCTATCAATTATGTTTGGGTATAACAATATAAAAGTACTTTTTTGTTTATTTATTACATGAAAAACATCTTTTTTTTAAGAGAAAAAGATCTTTTAAAAAAAAGATGTAAATTACAGCTTCTCAAAAAAGATATTTTTTTTATTTTTCTAGTACTTTTACTTTTACTACTAAAAATTTTCCAAACACGCCAAAAAATAAAAAAGATCTTTTTTCATTGAAAAAAGATATTTTTTTATAAAAATAATGGCGCTCAAACAAGCACTTTCAAGGAGGAAGATAGTCATAGTGGAACAAATCCTCACTCCTTACTGGGAGCATCCTTTCTGTGCTCTCATGGAATAGCATAATAAGCTCACGAAATAGGATCTTGTTCACTGCCTGAGGCAGGGCAATATGCTGGTGTCCCTTTTTGCCACTTCCCTCTTCCATGGTTAATACCATGATGAGATAAGTGAATACCACCATCTTCCATGGTGAAAAGCCTTCAATAGGGATATTTTTGTTTTTCCAGCCCCTAGACATCTTCCTTTTGGGACCTTCTTCCTTTGTGGATAGTGTACATCCAACACCAAACTTACGTTTGGTCTTAGGAGGGGTTGAATTGGTTTCATCCAAGGGAGGAGGCTTGAATGCTGAATCCTTTATGCAAGTGCCTCCCTTGTCAGGGGGTAATGGATGATCAAGAACCTTGAACACCATCCAATCCTTGTGCAGGGTAATCCTTGTTTCTTGTGCCTCTTGGATTCCTAGCTTATTCATCACAGATGAAGGTATTAGATTTAAACTTAAGCCAAGATCATACAGGGCTTTGTCAAAAGTGAACTTCCAGTAGTTCATAGGATTTGAAAGCTCCCTGAATCTGGCATCTTTCTAGGAAGCTCATTTTGAATTAGGATACTGTACTTTTTAGTAAGTACCTTTATTCCATCTCCCATTAGGTCCTTCTTTTTAAATACCTCTGTAAAAGAGATATTGACTTGCAGCTTCTTGAATGCTGCTTTAGATGAGTCAGTTACTCATCTTCTGGTTCTATTTGCATGCCTAGGAAAGGTAGCTCTTGAGGCTTTGTCACCTCTACAAGGGCGTGCTCTTGTTGTTCAGTATTTTCTTTATGAACTTAGCATATGAAAGCATTTGTTCAAGAGCATTTGCAAAGGAGATTTTGATCTCCAGCTTCTTAAAAGCTTCTAAGAATTTGGCAAATTGCCTATCCTTTTCTACTTTCTGGAATCATTGAGGGTATGATAACTTGGCCTTGTACTCATCAATCTTGGTTGATGAAGGCCGAGTACCTTGTGTCTTGGAAGGGGGGTTATTAGCTTGCTTAGGAGGGTTGTTATTAGCATATGACTGGCCTCCCTTGCTTAGGCGTTAAATGCCCATATTGCTGCCCCCTTCCTAGCATTCAACGCCAGGGCTACTATTCCCTTTTGGGCGTTCAACGCCCTTGTTGTTGTCCCTGATTGGGCATTTAATGCCAGGGATGGATACCCTTTCTTGGCATTGAATGCCAATGACATTCCTCCTTGGGATTCAATGCCTTCAGAGACGTCTTGGACATCAGTCTGGTGTTCCTCTGTTAGCTTTTCTTCCTTTGATCTCCTATTGCACTGAGGTTGGGTGTTTAAGAATTTTCCACTCCTCAGTTGAATAGCCTGGCATTTCTCTGTTATCTGCTTAGATAACTGTTGCCTTGTTTGACTAAGCTGGGCTTCTATATTTTTGTTAGAAGCCTGAGTTTCTTGCAAAGCCTCTTGCAGTTCCAGTAGTTGCTAGGCGAGGGCATGCAGTTTCTGAGTCAATGGGTCATCTTGCTCTGGAGGGTTAAGTGCAGTAGATATTACTTTAACCTCTCCTTTTATAGAAGTCTGAGCAGATGAGTACAGATACTGATTAGTGGCAACTATCTCAATAAGCTCTTGAGCCTCTTCAATGATCTTTCTCATATATATGGAACCAGCAGAGTGGTCCAAAGACATTTTAGCCATGTTTGAAAGTCCATAGTAAAAGATGTCTAATTGTACCCATCCTGAAACATTTCAGTGGGATATTTTCTTAGCATCCTTCTATACCTCTCCCAAGCATCATAAAGAGATTTACCATCTCCTTGTTTGAAGCCTTGGACGTCCAGCCTCAGATGGGTCATCTTCCTTAGAGAAAAGTATTGATTTAAAAATTTGTCTACTAACTTTTTCCAAGTTTTCAAGCTAGATATGGGCTGGTTATCCAACCACCTCTTTGCTTGGTCCCTTACAGCAAAAGAAAAGAGCAATAGTCTGTAGACATCTTGGTCTACTTTCTCATTGTGTACTGTGTCAACAATCTTTAAGAAATCTACCAGAAATCCAGTAGGTTCTTCTTGTGGAAGTCCAGAGTACTTAGTTTTCCTGTACTAAGGTAATGAGTTGAGGGTTTAGTTCAAAGCTACTTGCTCTGATGTGAGGTATGCTAATACTTCCTCCATAGAAGTCAGCAGTGGAGTTTGTATAGTACCCTAGAGTTCTTCTGAACTCCTCATTCCTATTTGGGTTCATGATGAAGAACGGTAGAAGAAGAGAGAGAAGAATGAAGATAAGAGAAGGAGAAGAATCAAGGAATAAGAGTTAAATTGTAATTAAAATATTTTTGTTTTTATTTTATTTATTAATTTATTTCAAAAATAAAAGTTAATTAATTAAAAAGAATTAATGAATTTCGAAAAAGAAGAGAAAGAAATAGAGGAGGAAATTTCGAAAATTAGGAGAGAGAAGAATTAGTTAGGAAGTTTTGAAAATAAGATAAGATAAAAAATGAGAAAAGATTTGAATTTAAAATTTGAAATTAGAAAAGATAAGATAAGAAATTGAAAAAGATTTAATTTTAAAATTTAAAAGAAGGTAAGATAGGTTAGGTAAGAAAGATAAGATAAGGAAGTTAAGAAAAGATAAGTTTTAAATAAAAAATATTTGAAATCAAAATAAAAAAGTTAGTTTCTAATTTAAAAAAAAATTGAAATTTGATTTTTGAAAAAGATTTAAATTTGAAATTTAAAATTGAAATTTGAATTTTAAATTTTGAATTTTGAATTTTGAATTTTAAAATTTGAATTTAAAACAAGATAAGATAAGATTTTAAATTTAAAGAAAAGGATAAGATAAAGATTTGAAAAGATATAATTTTGAAATTTGAAAATTTAAATTTTGAATTTTGAATATTGAATTTTGAATTTTGAATTTTGAATATTAAATTTTGAATTTGAAATAAGATAAGATAAGATTTTGAAAAGATTTGCATTTAAAATTTAAAACTAAGATAAGATAAGATAATAATTTTGAAATTAAGATCTGAATTTTTATTTCTAATTTTCAAAAATTTAGCTAAAATAAAGATAGAAAAGATATTTTTTTTATTTTTGAATTTAATGAAGAAAGAAAAAAATAACAAAAAGACACCAAGTTTAAAATTTTTAGATCTAAAGACACTACTATGCAAAAATTTTAAAGAAAAACACCCTAAGAATCCAAACTTAAAACTTTCAAGATGAAAATAAAAAGAAAACACAAGAACACTTTGAAGATCAATAAGAACACCAAGAACAAAAACTAAAAGAATTTAAAGAAAACAACAACATGCAAAAGACACCAAAGTTAAAATTTTTGAAAACCAATCACAAAATTTTTGAAAATTTGAAGAAAAGACACAAGAAAACGCCAAACATAAAGATTGACACAAGATTTAAACAAAGGAAACTATTTTTGAAAATTTTTAGAAAGAAAGACTCAAAAATTTTGAAAATTTCAACAAGTATAAAAACAAAAGACTTAAACCAAAAACAAAGATTAAACAAGAAAGCTAAGGATTCTTGAAAATTTCTTTTTTTTTTTTGAAAAATATGGTGTAAAAGTGGCCGAAGATCCTTAACAAAGAGTGATCTTCTACTTTAAATACTAAACTAATGACTAGTAAGTGTAAAACAGTCTTTTTAGTGCTAAAATCCATTTCTGGGGCCTACTTGGTGAGTGTTTGGGATGAGCTTTGATGAGATCCACATGCTATGAGGCCTCTAGGGCATTGAACACTGGCTAGGGGGTCCTCTTTGGGCATTTGGATGCTGGTCTCTTCTCCTTAGGCGCTGGACGCCTGGAAGGGGGCAGGAGGCTGGCGTTGGACGCCAGGTTCGGGCCTTCTAATCTGAAGCAAAGTATGGACTATTACATATTGCTGGAAATTTCTAGAAGTCAACTTTCTCATACCCATTGAGAACACTCCATTTTGACTTCTGTAGCTCCAGAAAAGCTCTTCCGAGTGCAAAGAGGTCAGATCCGGACAGCATCTGCAGTGCTTTCTCTGTCTCTAAATCAGACTTTGCTAACTTTTGCTCTAGCTCCTCAATTTCAGCTAGAAAATACCTGAAATTGTATAAAAATACACAAACTCAAAGTAGAATCCAAAAATAAAAGTAATACCACCACATCAAAATAATTGAACTATTCTTATTATAAACTTGAAATTCATGTATCTCTCAATTCTTTTCAAATAAAATTAACTTTTTAAATAAGGTGAGAGATGTATGGAACATTATACAACTTTAAGACATCAATGCAAATGATCATGCAACAAGAACAAGAGAACAGATAAAACATAACAGAAAACAGAAAAATACAAAAGGAAAGGAGATAAAGAGAACGAATCCACCTTTAATGGTGGCAGCTAGTACTCCTCCTTGAGGATCCAATGTAGTGCTTGATCTCTTCAATGTCACTCCTTTCCTTTTGTTGTTCTCCCCTGATAGCCCTTTGATCTTCTCTAATGGATCTTTGGTCTTCCCATATTTCATTGAGGATTGTGGAATGCTCTTGATGCTCCACCCTCAATTGCTCCATGTTAGAGCTCAATTCTCCCATGGAAGTATGCCATTGATCCCAATAGCTTTGAGGAGGAAAATACATCCCTTGAGGCATCTCAAGGATCTCATGTTGAGGTAGCTGCACAGGCTCTTGTGCATGCTCTCTAGTTTGCTCCATCCTCTTCTTAGTGATGGACTTGTCCTCCCCAATGGAGATATCTCCTTCTATGACAATTCCAGCTGAATTGCATAGATGACAGATGAGTTGCGGGAATGTCAACCTTGCATTGATGGAAGGTTTCTCAGCTATCTTGTACAGTTTTTGAGGAATCACCTCATGTACTTTCACCTCACTTCTAATCATGATGCAATGGATCATGATGGCTCTGTCAATAGTCACTTCTGACCGATTGCTAGTAGGGACGATAAAGCGTTGGATGAATTCTAACTATCCTCTAGGTATGGGCTTGAGGTCAAGCTTTCTTAGTTGAAGTGGCTTGCCTTGGGAATCTCTATTCCACTGTGCTCCTTCCACACAGATATCTGAGAGCACTTAATCCAATCTCTAATCAAAGTTGACTCTTCTAGTATAAGGATGTGGATCTTCTTGCATCAAAGGCAAGTTGAACGCCAACCTCACACTTTCCGGGCTGAAATCAAAGATTCTCCCTCGGACCATGGTGCTCCAATTCTTTGGATTTGGGTTCATAGTAGTGTCATAGTTTTTAGTAACCCATGCATTAGCATAGAACTCTTCACCATTAAAATTCCAACATCTTGAATGGGATTGGTTAGGACTTCCCAACCTCTTCTCCAGATCTTTCTTTGGATTTCCGGATACTCATTCTTCTTGAGCCTAAAAGGGACCTCAGGGATCACTTTCTTCTCTGCCACTACTTCATAGAAGTGGTCTTGGTGGGCTTTGGTGATGAATCTCTCCATCTCCCAAGATTCAGAGGTGGCGGCTACTGCCTTTCCTTTCCTCTTTCTAGAGGATTCTCCAACCTTGGGTGCCATGAATGGTAATGGAGAGAAAAAAAGCAAGGCTTTTCCAACACCAAACTTAAAACTTTGCTCGTCCTCGAGCAAAAATAAAGAAAAGAGAAGAATGGAGTGGAAGAAGAAAAAAAGAGAAAAAGATAGAGGGAGACAGAGGGCTCGACCGTGGGGGGTTTTGTGGTGTATGAAAGGTGTGTGTATGAAGGGTTAGAATGAGGGGTATTTATAGGAGGGGGGTAGGGTTAGGTTCGTCCATGGGTGGGGTTTTGGATGGGAAATTTGATTTTGAATTGGGTGGGGATTGTGGGAGTTATGATAGTTTTGGGGAAGTGATATAGATGTGATTGGGCTAGGGTTTAAAGGGAAGAGTGTATGGGAAAGCATGAAAGTAAGTGGGGTAGGTGAAGATGCTGTGGGACCCACTGGTCCTAAGAGGCTAGGGAATTCAGATTCACTGCCATCTGCACTGGCATTTGACGCCTAGGGTATGCCCCCTGGCTGGCGTTCAATGCCAGCAATGCTGCCCATTTGGGGTGTTGGACGCCCAGCCAATGCTCCCTGGCTGCCATTCAATGTCAGTAACACTCCATCCAGAGTGTTCTGTTTTCTTTGTTGAACGATTCTGTCTCAGTTCTGACTACTGCACATGATCATGAACCTAAAATATAAATTAAAGATAAACAAAATGAAAGAAAATAAAAATAATTAATTAAGGTTGGGTTGCCTCCAAATAAGCGCTTCTTTAACGTCACTAGCTTGACGGTTAGCTCTATATGGAGGTGAGTATGGGCTCAAATTTTTGCCCCTTACAGTGAACTTTCTTCCTGTCTTCTTATAAATGAGCTCCACATGCTCTAGATACAGGATACGACTCATTGTATGTGGTATGACTAGTTTCTTGGTGAAGATAACTCTTATTCCAGGTGAGAGGCCTTTAGTTGGAACTTTCTTGTCCCTCCAGCCTTTAGCTACTTTCTTTCTAGTACCTTTGTGCTTAGAGCTTGTTGATGGTTGCCCAACACCAAAGTTAGAATTGATGTTTAAGGGCTCAGTAAAGCTCTGCACATAAAGAGAGGGTTGGAACACTAGGTGTTACACCACTGTCTCTTTTTATCAGAGGGAGAATTGGGATGAGGCATCTTGAACAAGATGTGATCCTTCCCTAGTTGTAGAGTCATTTCTCCCTTAGCCACATTAATGATAGCATTGGCAGTGGCTAGGAAAGGTCTTCCAAGGATGACAGAGTCATCCTCATCCTCTCTAATATCCAAGACTATGAAGTTTGCAGGGATGTAGTGGTCTTCAACCTTTACCAGGACATCCTCTACTAAGCCATATGACTTCTTCATTGACTTGTCTGCCATCTCTAGTGAGATGTTTGCAGCATGTACATCAAAGATTTCCAGCTTCTCCATTACAGAGAGTGGCATGAGGTTGATGCTTGACCCTAGGTCACACAGAACCTTCTCAAAGGTCATGGTGCCTATGGTGCAAGGGATCAGGAAGCGTCCAGGATCTGGAAGTTTCTGAGGTAGCTTCTGCTGAACCAAAGCATTTAGTTCTTTGGCGAGTAGTGGAGGTTCTTCCTCCAAAAGCTTTGTACCAAATAGCTTGGCATTCAGCTTTATTAGAGCTCCTAGGTACCGAGCAACTTGCTCTTCCCTAATGTCTTCATCCTCATCAGAGGATGAGTGTTCATTAGAACTTATGCATTGTAGAAGTGCATGCAAAGGAACCTCAATGGTCTCAACATGAGGCTTGGCTTCCTTTAGTTCTTGGATAGGGGCTTCTTGAGTGGGAAATGAGCACTCAGAGGGTGTGCCTTTACTGGCATTCAACGCCAGCTCTGATAGCTCTTTGGGAGTTGAACGCCCATGCTGTACACCCTTACTGGCGTTAAACGCTAGTCCCCTTATCATTTTGGGCGTTGAACTCCCAGCAGTGGTATCCTGGCTGGCGTTCAACGCCAGCTTCCCTGTCTTGTTGGGCATTGAACGCCCAGTGAGGGGTTCTTCACTGGCGTTCAGTGCCAGCTTTGCTATCTGTTTGGGCGTTGAACGCCCAGCCAGTGTGGTGCGGTATTTACAACCACACTTACTTACCGGCAAGTGCACCGGGTCGTACCAAGTAATACCTTACGTGAGTAAGGGTCGATCCCACGAGGATTAATGGATTAAACAACAATAGCGTTTGATAGGATTAGTTAGACAAACAGAAAATAGTGTTGGAAGTTCAAAAGCATTGAAAAGTAAATTCAAGAATTTCAGAAAACAAGCAGCAAATGAGTTGTGAAATATATATGGGAAAACAGTTAAGGCTTCAGAGTTATCTATTTTCTGGATTGACTCTTCTTATTATTTTATTTTAATCATGTAAGATCTAATTTATGGCAACTATATGTGACTAGACCCTAATTCCTTAGACCTTTCTAGTCTCCTCTAAAATTCATCAACAGCCAATTCCTTGGTCAATTAATTCCAATTAGGGGGTGAAGTTCAATTCTAGTTATATGCCACAAAAATCCTAATTACCCAAACATAAAAGGATTATATGTCACGTATCCTATTAAATCCAGATAAATTAGAAATTTAGGAGAATATGTTTTCAAGCTGGTGTTCAAGTAAAGAGCTTTTCCAAGTTATACAAGAACGCATTTAGAAAGAGGGTCATACTTCCGTTCCACCCAAATTCATAAAATAAAGAACGAAAATAATTCTTAAATATAAATCAAGACATGAATAAAAATAGAAAAACAATAAAATCAATCCATACAATAGATAGAGCTCCTAACCTTAACAATGGAGGATTAGTTGCTCATAATTGAGAGGGAAAATAAAGATTCAGGTAAAATGTACTCCGTTCTAATCTGATGGATTTGAATCCCTTTTTATAACTAATCCTAATAAATTTAAAAATATAATTTTTAAAATTAAAATAATATCTTTTCCTAGAATTCAAATTTGAATTTAAATTCGAATTAATTTAAATAATCAAGTCTTCAATGGATGGATGGGGACCACTTGTTTTGTCCATTCTGCAGCTTCTAATCTGTATTTTCTAGACTGAAAACTGAGTTAAAACAGCCCAGAAATTGCTCTAGCGTTTTCTGTTAATTCTGCAGATCGCTCATGTGACGCGTCCGCGTCGTCCACGCGTTCGCGTCATTTGTGCAGATTCCAGTCCACGCGTTCGCGTCAAGCACGCGTTCGCGTCAAGCATGCGATCGCGTCATTGCGATTTCCTCCATTCTGCGTGGTCGCGTGAGCCATGCATCTGCGTCGGTATTCGCTGGTCATCTCCTTGGTTTCTTCTCTTTCTCTGCAAAAACTTCATCAAATTCATCCGAATGCTACCTAAAATGAATAAAATTGCACAAAACTCAAAATAGCATCCATAGTGGCTAAAATATAATTAATTCTTAATTAAACTCAACAAGTTAGATGCAAATTCACTAGGAAAAGATAGGAAAGATGTTCACGCATCACAGTGCTCCCTGGTTGGCGTTTAACGCAAGCTCTGCTGCCAGGATGGGAGTTGAACGCTCAATGACGGCTTCCTCTCCCCACACTTAAATATTAGCATGTCCTCATGCTAAGCTCAAGAAAAACCATAAGAGTGAAGAGGAATGGTAGGACTTATTAAATGCAACCTATCTATTTGAATGCAACTACGTGCAAAAAAATTATTCTACCTACTTGGTTAAAAGTAAATCAAATTCTTTCAAGAACAAATATGAACTGGATTCTACTAATTCAAATCATGAAATGAAGTACAAATAGACTTGCAAAAGAAGAAAGCTCGTGAAAGCCGGGAACAAAGAATCGAGCATCGAACCCTCACTGGAAGTGTATACACTCTAATCGCTCAAGTGTTTAAGGTTCGATTCTGTCAATTCTCTACTAATCTTGCTTTCTAAGACTTTCTCTTCTTCTACCAATCAACAAAAATTTATTGAAAAAATACACATATCAAGAGATCTTTTCAAGTGTTGTAATGGGGTTAGGGTCAAGGTAGGATTGTATTTGGTTAAGTGGACTAAAATCTGATCCTTGATTAACCTAAACTTCTCACCTAACTTAAGACAATCCATGTAATCACAATACAAAATCTAACTACCCATTAACTATATTTACCACATATTCATGCATTCAATTTTGAGTACAATACATATGCATTGCTATCACCATTTACTTTGGGGCATTTTGTCCCTTTTTTATTTATTTGCTCATTTCTTTCCTTTTTTCTCTTTTTTTTTTCATTATTCATATTTTTTTTCTTTTTTTTCATTTTGTTTTCAGTGAATTAATGCATATGATTAATGTGCTAGATGCATGAACAAGTGCTCAAACTGTTTTCATATTTTCACATTAAAAAAAATACCCAATCTCCTAAACATGTATTCCCCAATTCAATTTTCCCACACTTAATTCATGTGCACCTCACTAGTCTAAGCTAATCAAGGATTCAAATTAGGGATATTTATTGTTTTGCGCTTAGAGTTAATGATGTGCTAAAATAAAGAATAAATGGGGTAAAATAGGCTCAACATGGGGTTGCAAAGGATAATGATAGGGTAAGGCTATATAGTTATGTGAGCTAAGTGAAACAAGGCCTCAATCATATAAGTGTATGCATACATCAAACAATGGAAATATAGAATCAAGCAAGATAAAGATCACAATTTTAGAGAGAACAACACACACCAAAACAGAATATTGGTTGATAAAATGCAACCAATCAAATAGGCTCAAAATCTCACTGGTTTTTTGTGTTCGAGCTCTAAAACCATGTTCCAAATTAATTATCTTCAAGCAAGTTGAACAAAAGTTTTAATTTAAATTAGTGAAATGCTCTAAAGAGTTTTTTGAAAAAGAATTCATCACTTCAACCAAGTAGTGGTAAAGTATGCACGAAATCTAACAAACATGTAATCAAACATGGAAATGCAACCACTAACTACAAAGAAGAATAAAAATTGGTGTTGAAAAGAAAGTAACTAACCCACGGAAGTTGGTATCGACTTTTCCACACTTAAAGATTGCACCGTCCTCGATGCATGCTAAGATGTGCAAGTGGACGGGTGGCTACAACTGATGCTTTTCTCCAAAGATTGTGCAGATGGACTTATCTGTTGCCCCATTGAAAAGCTTTTCCTTTCCCTTCTTGGTGGCCATCCTTAAAGAAGAGAAAAAGGAGGAAAAGTGTCCCACAAACAAAAATATGCAAACAAATAATCTAGGTTGGGCTAACACCAAATAATAATAAAATTTTTAACTACATGGTAGCTACAACATGCAAACGAGAAAGCAATATAGGTGAATGGCATATCAATAGTGCAAGAATTGTAGCAATGAGGGAGAGAGAGTGGGTCATGAAAGACAATATAAGTTCATAGCAATGCAAAAGGAATACAAGTGTCATAGAAGATTAGCATTAACTTAAATAATATCACCTAATCAGAATAAAATAAGTCACGAAGCACCAGAATAATGCAAGAGATATTCAACATTTTGAGCAAGAAAATTTAACACCAAAGAAAAAGTATCAAATTTAGAAAAGAAAATAAAAATATGTACAAAATTAAAATGCAATGAGTGAAAGTATGCAAATGCAATAAGGAAAATAGAATGAAAGAGAATAAAAATGAGAGGTTAAAGAAATGAAGAAGAAGAAAGTAAGGAAGAAAGAAGAAAGAAGTAAAATGGCCCACGCGTACGCGTGGCTTGCAAAATAACGAGGTGACGCGTACGCATCGGTCACGCGTACGCGTAGGTGTCTCACACAATGACAGTGCAACTCTCTGTTCTAGTATCCAAATTATGCCGATTTTCATCCACGCATACGCGTCGTGGACGCTTACGCGTGGGTTGACAAAAATGCAGGGGACGCATACGCATGAGTCACGCGTACGCGTGGTGTGGCTTGTGCGCCAGGCACCCCACCAGCGCAGCTCTGGCGCAACTCTCTGTTTAGCCAAGCCTGCCGCACCATTCCAGCACGGTTTTGGCACGAACCACAATTGGGCATCGACGCGTATTCGCCAGTCACGCGCACACGTGACGGCCCTCTTTTTTTTTTTAAAGCTGATTGAAAATCTAACAAGCTACCAAAATAAATCCAAACATTATTAAATAAGCTAAATCACAAATTAAACTAAATAAACTTCATTAAAAATGAAAATTTAACTTATTACCAATAGAAATAAAAGGAAAATTAGAAGGAATTTACCATGGTGGGGTGTCTCCCACCTAGCACTTTTAGTTAAAGTTCTTAAGTTGGATATTTGGTAAGCTCCTTGTCATGGTGGCTTGTGCTTGAACTCATCTTGAAACTTCCACCAACGCTTGGACTTCCAATAATCTCCGACATTTCCAAGTGAATTCACCAAGCCTTAGTGAAGTTCTTCACAAGCTTCGAGCTCCCAAAGTTGATCCTCTTGTAAGCCGGGATCCCAGATCTTATTCCTACACCCGTCTTTAAGTGGATCATCATTGTTCCAACCGGGTGGCAAGCAATTCGAATTCTCAATGAAGTACCAAACTCTTCTCTTAGATTCAACCAATTGATCACTATTCCAACCCTTGCATCTAGCTCTTGAAATATCAACCTTGATGAGCCTTGATTTGCAACTCCAACCACTAAACATCCTTCTCTTATGCTTAATTCCACAAAGCTTCCTAAGTTGGCCATCCATTTCAAGGATACTATACTTAAGTGGGACAATAAAACTAATAGAGATAAGTTTTACCACTCAAATGAAGGAGTTGATGGCAACCTAGGTAGAGAAGTTTCCAACGATCTTGACAAAGCATGTTCAACTCCCATCCATCCTTTTCGAATGTCTTCCACCTTAATGTTGCTTTCAATTGCATCGGGGGAAGGTTCTTCAAACTCAAGGGGTTCACTTGCGGATGTAGATTCATCACTAGGAGGACTTGATTCATGATCATCATCACCAAGGGAACTTGCCTCTTGATCTATTCCATCCAATTCTTCATATGGAATATGTCTTGAAAGTTGTGCATCTTCTTCTTTAACCTCTTTTTCAAGTTCAATAGGGGATGATTCAATTGTAGTATGAAATTCATCAATTATTGAATCCATCTCTTGATCAATCTCCTCAAAGCCTTCAACCATGATATGCTCTGGAGGTTGTACACCCTCCTCAACATCAAATTCAAACTTCTTGGAAGGAGGCTCTATGACTTGAGGTTCCCATGGACTCTCAACATTTCCTAAGTCTTCAACCACTTCTTCCTCTTCGATAATTACGGCTTCCTCCAATTATTCTAGTACAAAATCACGTTCCTCATTTTCCACCGGAGTTTCCAAAGTCTACTTCATGCTACGCTCCTCACTTGATTCTCCACATGTAGCCACGGGAGTTCCTTGAGTGTCCAAACATTGGGAGGCTAATCGATTTACTATCTTGGTCAAGGCATCTGTGAAGTCTAGTACCTCCCTTTTCATCTCTTCTTGCCCATGAAGAACAACACCAAGGGTGTCATCCATTGGGGATTGGAGTGGATATGAGGGTTGAGTATTGGAGGTAAGGGGTGAATCCATGTGGGATATAAGAGCTTGGATTGAATTTTGAAGGTCTCTTTGTATTTAAAGAAGAACACCAATAGTGTCTTCCATTGGAGATTGGGGTGGATAGGAGGGTTCATTGGTTGGGAAAAATGGCTCATAATACGAAGGTGGTTCTTCTTGATAAGGATATGGAGATGGTAAATATTGAGGTGGTGGTTCTTGGGAGTAATTATGTTGGAAGGAGGTTGGTTCTAAGTATGGCTCGTAAGGCTCATAAGGCTCTTGGTATGGTGGGTAAGGATTAGGGTCATATGGAGATGTTTGGTAACATGAGGCTTGTGAGTACGGTGGTTCAAAACTATGTTGAGGAGGGGGTTCATAGGTATATTATGGTGGGTGTTGATTGTCACGAAGAGGTCCACCATAACCATTGTCTTGGTATGCATCATAGAATGGTTGTTGCTCATAGCACATTGGAGGGGGTTGTTGCCAAGAGGGTTGATCAAATCCTTGTAGCTCCTCCCATCTTTGATTGTCCCAACCTTGATGCATGTTCTCATTGCAATCTCCACTTCCTACAACACAATTTGAACCAAACACAGCCAAAGGGGTGAGAATTCATAGTAGCAAATAAAAATAAGCAATAAAGTATATTTTTGCACGAAAATGTTTATTATTGGTTATGATAAAGTATATTTTTGGGTTTTTGAAATAAGGAACAAGAAAATATAGATTGCGAGAAAAATAAACTAATAATTAAGAAAGCTCTTAGCAAGGATTGAGATTTAGAAGTCCTATCCTTATTATCATCAAATGTGATGGTAAATGTGAATTGCCTTCACTTAGTTAACCTCTAACCAATGGAGGAAGGTTAAGTGCACACAATAAACTTGAGTTCACAAGTCTTATTAGTCAACTCATAGTGAGAGACTAGCTTTAGTAAAATTCAAGCTAACCGACAATCTCAATCACCAATCAACAAAAGACTTTTGATAACTCAAGAGTCTCTAAATAATCAATCCAAGTTAAGAATACAAAATTCTAATTTAAAATCCTCCCAAGCATTTCATCAAACACTTGGAAGGCACAAAGTAAAAACATAGAAAAGTAATGAGAGAATGTAAAATCTAGGACCAATAATTGCAAGGAATCAATAATAACAATTAAAGAGAGAAGCAATAAATATGAAATACCTCAAATTGCATTAAAAAAAATTGAATCTAACATGGAGAATTCATAAACTAAATTGGGAAAATAGAGAAATCAACAAGAGAAATAGATGAACTAAAGTACTAGAATAAATAAAAGTAGAAGAAAAACTAAACTAGAGTAAAGTAGAAATCTGAAATTGGGAAGAATAAAACTAAAGCTAAGAAAAACCCTAAAACCTAGAGAGAGGAGAGAGCCTCTCTCTCTAGAAAACTACATCTAAACCTAAAATTATGAAAAGTGAAAGTTGAATCCTCTTCCAGCCTCACTCTGCAGCCTTTAATCAATATTTTTGGGCTTGAAACTGAGCCAAAAATAGCCCAGAAATCACCCCCATCATTTTCTGCTATCTGCAGCATGTGATGCTCGTCACGCGTACGTGTTAGCCACGCGTACGCGTTGCTGAAGAATTCCTGGTCACGCGTATGCGTCGTCCACATGTATGCATCGCATGAATGCAAAGCAACTATGGCAAATTACATATCATTTTGAAGCCCTGGATGTTAGCTTTCCAACACAACTAAAACCGCCTCATTCGGACCTCTGTAGCTCAAGTTATGATCGATTTAGTACGAAGAGGTCAGAATTGACAGCTTAGCAATTCCTTCAATTTCTTGTATTCCTTCCACTTTTGCATGCTTCCTTTCTATTATCTAAGCCATTCCTGCCCTATAAACCCTGAAAATACTCAGCAAACATATCACGGCATCGAATGGTAATAAGAGAGGATTAAAATTAGCAAATTTAAGGCCAAAGAAGCATGTTTTCAATCATAGCACAAAATCAGGAAGGAAAATGTAAAACATGCGATTTCTATGAATAAGTGTGGGAATAATGGATAAAATCTACTAAATTCAGTACAAAATAAACCGTAAAATAATGGTTTATCACTTCCTCACTGGCGTTCAGCGCCAGGCTCTCAGCCATTGTGGGTGTTAAACGCCCAGTGAGATCTTCCTCACTGGTGTTCAATGCCTTCCTAATTTCTCCAGATTCAGCGTTAGCCTTAGAGGTGATGGCCTTGCACTCTTCTCTTGGGTTCACTTCAATGTTACTAGGAAGAGTGTTAGGAGGAGTCTCAGGGATCCTCTTGCTCAGTTGACCAACTTATACCTCCAAATTTCTAATGGATGACCTTGTTTCATTTGTGAAACTATAAGTGGTCTTAGAGAGGTTGGAGACCGGAGTGACTAAGTCAGAAAGGCTCTGCTTAGGGATCTCCATATTCCTTTGAAAAAATGGGAATGGTGGTCAGTTGTTGAACCTATTCTGGTTCCTTCCACCTTGATTATTGTCGAAGCCATGCTGAAGCTTCTGTTGATCCTTCCATGAAAGGTTAGGATGATTCTTCCATGAAGGATGGTAGGTGTTTCTATAAGGTTCTCCCATGTAATTCACCTCATCCATGGTGGGTTGGTCAGGATCATAAGCATCTACATCAGGAGATACTTCTTGGGTGCTGCTAGCTGCAGCTTGCATTCCAGTCAAATGCTGAGAGATCATATTGACCTGATGGGTCAAGATCTTGTTCTGAGCCAATATGGCATTCAGAGTATCAACTTTAAGAACCCCTTTCTTCTGAGGGATCCCATAGTTTACAGGATTCCTCTTAGGGGTGTACATGAATTGGTTATTTGCAATCATCTCAATGAATTCTCTTGCTTCTTCAGGTGTTTTTTCAAGTGGAGTGATCCACCTGCAAAGCTGTCCAATGAGATTTTGGACATCTCAGACAGACCATCATAGAACACACCTATGATAGACCATTCTGAGAGCATATCAGGAGAATATCTCCTTATCAGTTGCTTGTATCTTTTCCAAGCTTCATAGAGGGATTCACCTTCTCTTTGTTTGAAGGTTTAAATTTCCACTCTGATTTTGCTCATCCTTTGAGGGGGAAAGAATTTAGCTAGAAAAGCATTAACCAGCTTTTCCCAAGAGTCTAGGCTCTCTTTAGGTTGAGAATCCAACCATATCTTAGCTCTGTCTCTTACAGCAAAGGAAAAGAGCATAAGTTTGTAGACCTCAGGTCTTACTCCATTGGTATTGACTGTGTCACAAATTATCAAGAATTCAGCTAAGAACTGATGTGGATCTTCCATTGGAAGTCCATAGAACTGCAATTCTGTTGCAGAAGAGAGACTAACTGAGGCTTAAGCTCAAAATTGTTAGCTCCAATGGCAGGTACAGAGATACTTCTGCCATATAAGTCAGAGGTAGGCATGGTGAAGTCACCAAGAACCTTTCTTGCCTCTTCTTGAGGTTCGGCTATGTCTTCAACTTCTTATTCAAAGATTTCTAAAAGGTTTCTTCTGAAGTGTTGTACTTTGATTTGTTGTAAGCTCCTCCTTAAAGTCCTTTCAGGTTTAGGATCCGGATTTAAGAGAGGTTCTTTATCCCTATTCTTGGTCATAAACAAGAAAAGAAGAAAGAAAGGAAGCTTCTATGCCTGATTTGGGTCTAGAGAACTTCCAGTGAGATGTGAAGAAAGAAGAGGAAGATAGAAAAGTGAAGATGGAAGAAGGAGAAGAATAATTCGAATAAATAGAAGTAGAAAAGATAAACCAGAATTAAAATATTTTTCTTTTTATTTTATTTATTTATTAATGTCAAAAATTAGGTTAATTAATTAAAAGGATTTGAAAATTAGTTAATGATTTTCAAAAAATAGAAAAAGAAGAGAGAGAAGACAATTAACTAATTAAGAAAAGATTTGAAAATAAGATAAGATAGGAGGTTAGAAAATATTTGATTTTTTAAAAAATATTTGGAATAGTCAACAAGATAAGATAAGAATTAAAAAGATTTGAAAAAGATTTAATTTTAAAATTTAAAAGAAGAAAAGATAAGATAGAAAAGGTGAGATAAGTTAGGTAAGACAAGATAAGATAAGAAAGTTAAGAAAAGATAAGTTTTGAATTAAAAATATTTGAAATTAAAATTTAAAATTTGAAAATTATATTTTAAATTTTGAATTTTAAATTTTGAAAATTGAATTTTAAAATAAGAAAAGATAAGATTTTTGAAAAAGATATGATTTTTGAAAAAGATATGATTTTAAAATTTGAATTTTGAAAAGATAAGATAAGATATAAAAACTGAATTTTTATTGTTAATTTTCAAAAAATAATTAAAAGATAAGATAGAAAAGATATTTTTTATTTTTTGAATTTAAAGAGGAGAGAGAAAAATAACTAAAAGACATAAAACTTAGAATTTTTAGATCTAAAGACACTACTATGCAGGAATTTGAAGGAAAAACACAAAGGGACACCAAACTTAAAAATTTTAAGATCAAAACAAAAAGAAAAACAAGAACACTTTGAAGATTGAGAAGAACACCAAGAACAAAACACAAAGAA
Organism: Arachis hypogaea; assembly: GCF_003086295.3. Classification (NCBI taxonomy): domain Eukaryota; kingdom Viridiplantae; phylum Streptophyta; class Magnoliopsida; order Fabales; family Fabaceae; genus Arachis; species Arachis hypogaea. The sequence goes on from NC_092047.1 coordinate 62,480,040, forward strand.
TTCAAAGAACACAAGAACATGCAAAAAGATACAATACTTAAAATTTTTGAAAACCAATCACCAATTTTTCAAAAATTATAAAAGAAAAACACAAGACTCAAACAAAAGAAACTATTTTTAAAAATTTTTTGAAAGAAAGACTCAAAGAATTTGAAAATTTCAACAAGAAAAAAAAATAAAAGGCTCAAACCAAAAACAAAGATTAAACAAAGAAAAGAAAAATTTTTTGAAAAATATTTTTGATTTTTTCGAAAAAAAGGAAGAAGAAAATAAAAAAGAAAAGCTAACAAAATTAAAGATAATACCTAATCTAGGGAACAAGATAATCCGTCAGTTGTCCAAACTTGAACGATCCCCGAGCTTCGTACAGCTGAACCAGCAAGTGCAATGGGTCATCCAAGTAATACCTGAGCGAGTCAGGGTCGATCCCACGAGGATTGTGGTTTGAAGCAAGCTATGGTTATCTTGCAGGTCTTAGTTAGACAGATAGAAGAGTTGATTTGGTTTGGAAGATGGAATTACAAGGTTTGATTATATGAATAAGAAGATGGTTGAGGCTTGGAGTTGCTTTGTCTTTCTAAATTAACTCTGGTCTTACTGTCTCCTTCAATTGTGAATGATTTCTTCTATGGCAGGCTGTATGTGATCAACGCCATATGGCCACGGTCATTAATCTACTCTACTTCAGATCAAACACCGTATGGCCGTGGTCATCCAATCTGAACGAGTTTGAAGCTCTAGCAATTCATTCTCTTTGGTGATCCTACTCAAAAGGCCACAGACAAGGTCAAATCTTCCGAATTAGAGAATGCTACTCCTTTGGGTTCTAGCCTCTACCACAGAGACCCTAATCTCCTCATAAATCGTCTGAACTGGTGTCTTGAGAAGTCCCCAATGAAGTCGTGGATTAGTCGTCTGAGAAATGTATAATCAAGCTGGCAGTTCGATGCTTTCTAGTCACGTATTCACACGAACCCAAGTAGACACGGGTGGTTGTCAGGCACGCAGTCTTAGTATGATGAATAGAGCTAATTGTCACGGATCATCCCATTCACCATGTTGAAGAACGAATATACATCTTAGAATTAAATCAAACACGGATTGAAGAGAAACAGTAATACTTTTATTAATTGATAGAACTCAGCAGGGCTCCTCCCTTCAACCTAGGAGGTTTAGAAACTCGTACGGATAGGAAATACAATGTGGTATACAAAAATATGGTAAAGGTGGCCGAAGATCCTTAACAAAGAGTGATCTTCTACTTTAAATACTAAACTAAATGACTACTAAGGGTAAAATAGTCTTTTTAGTGCTAAAATCCACTTCTGGGGTTCACTTGGTGAGTGTTTGGGCTGAGCTTTGATGAGATCCACGTGCTAGGAGGCCTCTAGGGCGTTGAACGCTGGCTAGGGGGTCCTCTTTGGGCACTTGGATGCTGGTCTCTTCTCCTTGGGCGCTGGACGCTTGGAAGGGGGCAGGAGGCTGGCGTTGGATGCCAGTTTTGGGCCTTTTAATCTAAAGCAAATTATAGACTATTATACATTGCTAGAAAGCTTTGGAAGTCATCTTCGCATAGCTTTTAAGAACGCTCCATTTGGACTTCTGTAGCTCCCGAAAATCTCTTATGAGTGTAAGAAGGTCAGATACAGATAGCATCTGTAGTGCTTTCTCTGTCTCTGAATCAGATTTTGCTAACTTTTGCTCCAGATCCTCAATTTCAGCCAGAAAATACCTAAATTTGCATGAAAACACACAAAATCAAAGTAGAATCTAAAAATGTGAATTTAACACTAAAACCTATAAAAACTTAGTAGAAATTAAACAAAACATACTAAAAACTATATGAAAATGATGCCAAAAAGCGTATAAAATATTCGCTCATCAAGCATATAAGTATTGGGAAGCTAGCATGACTATTGTTGCTCAATTGCATTTTAATTTTTTTAATTGAAGTTTTCATCTAGGACATTTTATGAAATTTTTGAAATCATAAAAAACTTGAAGAAGCAAATGCAAATAAGGCAAGAAAAGAAAAGGGAAAGAATGAGAAAGTTGAAGGCTCTGAGTACCAATGACAATTTATTTGTCAAGTACTTGTGGTGTTTATGTATCAAGCAAAAAGCTTGAAAACAAAACATTTAGAGTCAAGGTTAGGCTCAAGTGCAAAGCACTCCCTCAAAGCTCAAGGCTCTGAGCATAAATGATTTGAGAAATAAAGACAATAAACAGAATGAGCTTAAAGAGTCCTCTAATTAAATGCTTGTGGTGCTTATGTATCAAGTGTTAATACTTCAAAACAAAGCATTTAGAGTCGTAGCTTTGCTTTCAACAAACGGTGCAAAGCACCCAAAAAGCTAAGCTAAGAAAAAAAATGAAAAGCTTGTTTCAAGGAAGGAACATAAAGAAAAAGATTTCATAAAATGAGCTAGATAGAAGTATCAATCATTTGAATCTCTTTTGTGATTGTAGCATGCATAAGAAACTAGCCAACCATGAACATAAAAATTGCTACTCTTCTCACTTTGGTTTGTCAAAAATTTATTGCATGATTCTTTGTTTGCTTGAGGACAAGCAAAGTTTAAGTTTAGTGTTGTGATGACTGCGCATCATGTTATGTTTTTATATGCTTTTTCATATCAAAATTTAATTCATTATGCTTAATTATTGAGTATTTTTGTGCTTAAGTTGTATATTTCTTTGATTTCTTTGAATTGTTTAACTTTGTAGAAAATGGTGGAAAAAGAAGCAAAAAGCACAAAACAAGCCCAAAAGAAGAAAAGAGAAAATTTTGGGTGTGCCAAAGAAGGCGTGGTACGTCAGATCTAAATTTTAGAGAAGGCAGGAAGTTGCATCACTATGGGCGTGCCACTTGGTGCTCTGGGCATGGACGCCAAGCTTGTGAAGCCAACTCTCATCAATGGGCGTGCCACTTGGTGCTCTGGGCGTGGCACGCCAAGCTTGTGAAGTCAAGATCTCAAAGAGGGCATGCCACTTGGTGTTTTGGACGTGGCACGCCAGGCCAACATTATAGCAAAGAAGATTGAAGAGTCTACATGGGCGTGGCACGTCAGTCTTGGGCATGGCACGCCGGGGCATATGCCAGCCTGACCTCCTTCCATTATATCTTGAGCTACAAAGTTCCAAATGAAGAGATTCTAGTGCCATTAGAAAGTAGACATCCAGATCTTTTCAACCATATATAACACTTTATAGTGGACACTAGAATTGAGGAAGATATTGACCCCAAAAACACAAGAAGTACAGCACATCCCTACAGAGATACAGCCTGACCTCTTCATCTTCAAAGGAACATAACTTGAGTTGTAGAGGTCCAAATGATGCGCTGTTTGTGGCGTTGGAAAGATGACATCTAGAGCTTTCTAACAATATATAAAATTTTATAGTGGACATTAAATATGGAGGTGAAAAATATCATTCTTTCAGTGTCACAATCTGGGCGTGTCTATGGGCGTGCTAGTGGGTGTGGTGCGCCAAACTTGGGTGTGACACGCCAGTTTTACTTTCACAAGGGGTGTGGCATGCCAAGAATGGGTATGGCACGCCGGGGTATTTGACAAACTGACCTCTTCACCTTCAAATGAGTATAACTTGAGCTACAGAGGTCCAAATGAGATGATTCTAGCGGCGTTAGAAAGCTGACATCTAGGGATTTCTAGAAATATATAATACTCTATAGTTGACATTCATTTGTGGGCCCAAACATGTCCATTCTTTTAGCATTGCAAGATGGGTCTCACTCCTAGGAGCAATTTCCAATGGGAGTGGCATGCCAATTTCTCCCTACAGCCTCAAACCTTCAACCAAGTCCATTCCAACTCTGATTCAAGCCACAATTGCCAACCAATCAAGGCCACAAGAAGCATCTAGAATAGTTCATTTTTATTTTATCGTAATTTACTTTCAATTTCATTTGAGTTTGTAATTTAGGATAGCTATAAATAGGACCACCACACACACATTAATGGGGTTATTCTGGACACAATTGGAGGAGGGGTCTTCGGACTCCCTCTTCTCACCCACACTTCTCTCCTCTTCCACTTTCTTACTTGTAAATATTTTAGTTATGAATCACTAACTCTTTCCATTGGGAAAGAGAGCTCTATTGCCATTTGATGGATTGATTATTTTTATTCTTCTTCATCTATTCATCTCTCTTTGATTTACTATAAAGAATTTCGTTCTTCATTCTAGCATGCAATTATCTTGGAAAAGAGATTGAATGAACTTGGATTTTATGTGAACCTTTAAAAAGAAATTATAAAACCATGCTTGAAATCCTTTCTCACATTGAGTGGATTTGGGTTTTGGAATTATATAATTGTGACGCTAGATCTACCCATTACTTGGATCCATGAGGATGTGTAATATAATCAGGGAACAAGCTTCATCTCTCTTTATGAACAATTAGACTAAGAAATTGGCTATTGATCAAGATTGGCAAGATTAAGTTACCAAGAAATTGGGACTCAATCACTCATGATTGCCAAGAGGTCAATGAGTTGCATGATTGAAGATGAGATGAAATCAATTAATCCGGAGAATGCAATATCTCTTGATCCCAATGTTTATTTTATCTTTTCTATCTTATTTACTTTATGGTCATTTACTTTTCAGCACTTTACTTTCTTGTACTTTACATTTATGCCATTTACTTTCTTGCACTTTATTGCTTTTCTTTACTTTTATGTCATTTGCATTTCTTGTTGCACATCATCCAATTATGCTTGTCTAACTAAAATAATTAATCAACTATTGTTTGTTTAATTCGTTAATCTCTGTGGGATTCAACCTCACTCTATTGTGAGTTTTTACTTGACGACTATTCGGTATACTTGACGAAGAAATTTTTGTTGTGATACATTAATTTTGTGATCAATAGTCGCACACCATCTCGAAACAGCAGATGGATGCCCAGCTGTTTGGGTGCAACTGTAATAGCGCCACATCACACCGGTTCAAAAGAGAAATGACAAAGGGAAAGAAGGGGAACCGAACCCCTAAGTTGGTGAACATGGGCTTGTACACCCACATCCAATCGGCCACCCGGGGATTATCCATGTTTATATGACAAATGTGTTCCCGATTTCCAGAAATGAATGCCTCATAGTATTCCTCCTCGGGATTGCCTCCACACAGTAGATCGGAGTTATGGAATTCCTGGAGCTCCTCGAGTGTTATCTTGGAAGTCGTATCCTTAACGTCGGAGGTAACCCAAGAATAACGATCTACGAGAGCTCTTGGGATGGGGCGTTGCGTCATACCTACAGTGGGGCACCACTTAAAGTTAAACTCAGGAGCTGAGGTTAGAAAATCAGAGGAGACGAAGACTAATGCTACGTTCTGCTACGTATCTATTGTACACTAATCTGTGATCAATTAGAGGCAAAAATCGATTTTCCTAATGGTAACCCCCCTGTAATCTACCTAACAATGGCATGCTTAACCCAAAGAAGAGCAACCATTAACAATGAAAAAGGAATGCAGCGGTGATGGCAAAAATAAAAGCAGAACCATAATCGTCCATAAAAAGATGAAGGTAATTGAAACTTACCAGAAAATTGAGGAAAGAAGAGAGATGAACCCTAGGGAAATGCAGCAGGAAGGCCTTGCGGCAATCGAATCAAGAAAGAGGAGAATGACAAAATCAGTGAATATAGTGAATGAAGAAATAAGGAGCAAAAGGGGGGAATGCAGAAAAGTAACTGTCAGTGGGAAGCGCAAAAAGTCAGGGACAAAATGGGCTTTTTCCCCAAATTTCAAATAAGCCATAATGAGCATTAAATGCTCGACACAGGAATCAAGGCGACGCTTCCTATAACGGAAGAGGGAAACTCGTGCGTTGGGGGCATGGACTCTACCACGGACTCCCGACCGCAGGAGAGCTTGATCGAGGCAGAAGCAAGTAGATTAAATGCGCGAACTACGAGCTTCTATGCCCATAGCTTGCACGTTGGGGGCACTGTTCTGGCCCAACCCACCAGCGGCCTGAGTCCGGGCATGAATTGTCGACCCGATGGGTCAATCGACCTGAGCCAGGAGATGACCCGCACGTCACCTCCTCATCCACGTGGAACCTGGACAGCTAGCAGAAGCTTTCTGGCAGGTGGACCTAGCCATAAGGGGCCTACCTGTTCATACCCTGGGTCGAGTTGTCTGACCCGGGATGTTTAGCGACAAGGCGACCGACCTCTTCAGGTCAAACTATCCGACCCCTTCTTAAAGAGCTCGGCCAAATTTCTTAGGAAAGCCCAATAAAGGGCCCAAATAGAGGAACACGACCCAAATCCAAAGGCAGCCCGAGCCTACAGAGATAAGGGCGGTTTCCTTGAAGATAAGATGACCTCACTCGAAGATAAGATAAGATAAGATAAGATAACTAACTTATCTTATCTAAAAAGGTCACTCCACACCATTATAAATATACTGGAGTACCTAGGTATAACTTATACTATGATTCTACTAAAAACCTGCTTAATACCCTTGCTTACTTAAGCATCGGAGTCCCTTGCAGGTACCACCACCCTCCGGAGACGAAGGATCAGCACCGCCACCAAGTCCAACAAGTCGGACACGACAGCTCTGGCCACCATCCACCAGCCAGACACGTCAGCTCTGACCAGCACAGAAGATCTTGTCCGAGATCGACCTACAGTTTCAGGTAACCCTCGGAATATTGGCTCCGTTGCCGGGGACCCAGAAGTCATCCCATCACCATGGCGGACGACCATGAAAACGATCACGACTCTGATCTAGAAGACCGAACGCCGCACAAAAACGCGGACACCACACCAAAAGATACCCCTCAGCCTAACAAAGACAAAAATTTGCCAAACGCGGAAGCCATGGAAGCACTTCAAAACCGCCTAAAACAACTCGAAAAAGAGGTGGAGCATCAACGAGAAGCTGAGAGAGACCTACAAAGGGAAGTTAGGCAATGCCGTAAGTTAGAGGACAAATTTCTAAAACTCAAAGCGGATCTCAAGGCCAAAAATACTTGATCCAAGCACGAAGACGACTCCCGTAAGGACCAAGACCCATTCACCAAAGAAATCATGAGGACCAAAATCCCAAAGGACTTCAAACTTCCCGACATGACTTTATATGATGGCACAGCAGATCCCGGCCATCATCTCAGTAATTTCAGAAGTAGAATGTACCTCACCGACGCCTCAGATGCAGTTCGCTGCAAAGCCTTCCCGACTACTTTAACAAAGACAGCAATTAGACGGTTCGACAATCTACCTCCTAGGTCCATCTCAAGCTTTGACGACTTAGACGAGAAGTTTCTGGCCAGATTCTCCATCCAAAAAGACAAAGCTAAGCATGCCTCAAGTCTATTAGGAATCAAGCAAGGAGATCAGGAAAGTCTCCGCAGCTACATGGAAAGATTCAACAAAGCATGTCTGGACATACAAAGCTCACCAACAGAGGCCGCCATTATGGGTCTCATCAATGGCTTGCGAGAGGGACCTTTTAGCCAATCTATATCGAAAAAACACCCCACATCTCTGAACGAAGTACAAGAATGAGCAGAGAAGTACATCAACATGGAGGAAAACTCTCGACTAGGAGAGACCTTAAAATCCGGATTCACCTACTCCTCTCGAGATAAGGATAAAGAGTCCAAAAAGAAAGAAGATCAACATGGGGAAAAAATAAAAAATACCACAATTACACCCCTTTTCGGGTGTCCCTTGTGGATGTCTACAGAGAAGTTTGCCATACTGAAAAAATACCCCCAACTCGACTACCCAAAAGCAAAAAAAGAGGAGGAAATCAGACTGAATATTGTGAATACCATCGAATCCGTGGGCATTCCACCAACGAATGCTTTGACTTAAAAAACGTCATAGAAAAACTAGTAAGAGAAGGGAAATTAGGTAGGTACCTAGCCACCCGAGACGATGAGCAAAGAAAAAGAAGAAGGGACGAAGATGTTAGACGAACTGAGTAATCACCTCGTAAACCAGAGAGACACGTCCACATGATACACGTAGGATTTGCGGGAGGAAGAATCTCCAAATCATCTCGCAAAAGGTATCTTAAAGAAGTATATCATATCGAGGGAAAAGAGGAAACACCCGACATCCCCACAATTACTTTCACTAGGGAGGACGCAACTGGCATCATCTCAGGACACGACGATCCCATGGTCATCACCATCATATTGGCCAACGCAAATCTCCACCGCACACTGGTCGACCAGGGAAGCTCCGCCGACATCTTGTTCAAAACTGCCTTCGACAAACTCGGTCTGGAAGAAAAAGAACTCAGAGCATATCCAAATAGCCTGTTTGAACTGGGAGACACTCCAATCCAACCACTCGGGTACATCTCACTACACACTACCTTTGGAAAAGGAAATCAATAAAAAACGCTCAGGATAGACTACATCGTGGTCGACGTGAGTTCAGCCTACAATGCCTTAATAGGTCGGACAACGTTAAATCAGCTCGGCGTAGTAGTCTCGACCCCACATCTATGCATGAAGTTCCCAACTGCAGAAGGGATACCTACAATAAAAGCATACCAGAAGACCGCGTGTCGTTGTTACAACAGAAGTCTAAACCTCAGAGGCAGAGGAGAAGAATTCCACACCATCGAACTCAGTAGAGTTCAGAGGCGGGAAGAACTCCGCCCACAACCCGAAGGAGAAGTAGAAAAAGTCCAGATCGGAGATATCCTGGACAAAACAACCAATATTCATACAATCCTAAAAGGAGACATAAAAGAATCACTCGTACAGTTCTTACGAGATAACGTCAACCTCTTCGCATGGAAGGCTGCAGACATGCCAGGCATAGACCCCAAGTTAATGTGCCACAACCTAACGGTCTACCCTGGATCTCGGCCAGTACAACAGAGGCGTAGAAAGCTCGGACCAGAATGATCCCAAGCTGTGGAAGAGCTGGTACAAGCTCTACTAGAGGTAGGATTCATAAGAGAAGTCAAGCACCCACTATGGCTAGCTGACGTCGTCTTGGTGAAGAAATCAAATGGGAAGTGGCGGATGTGCATCGACTACACTGATCTCAACAAAGCCTGCCTAAAAGATCCTTACCCACTCCCAAGTATCGACGCTCTAGTGGATGCCTCCTCAGGATATAAATACCTCTCGTTTATGGACGCATATTCGGGATACAATCAAATCCCGATGTACCCACCTGACCAAGAAAAGACTTCATTTTTAACCCCAAAAGCAAACTACTGCTACATCGTCATGCCTTTTGGACTTAGAAATGCAGAAGCTACTTACTAGAGATTGATGAATAAGGTCTTTACGGACCACATCGGAAAAATCATGGAAGTCTATGTGGACGACATGTTAATAAAGACACAAAGTGAAGAGACGTTACTGTCCGACCTCACCCAAGTATTCGACACTATAAGAAGGCATGGCATGCGACTTAATCCTGCAAAATGCACCTTCGCAGTAGAAGCTGGCAAATTCTTGGGTTTTATGCTCACACAAAGAGGAATCGAGGTAAATTCGGATAAATGTCAGGCCATACTCGATATGAAGAGCCCGACTTGCGTCAAAGAGGTACAACAGCTCAATGGAAGATTGGCAGCCTTGTCCAGATTTCTAGCGGGATCAGCAATAAGATCTCTCCCCTTCTATGCTACTCTAAGGAAGGGAAAGAGGTTCGAATGGACAACGGAGTGCGAACAGGCCTTCCAAGATTTCAAAAAGTTCCTGGGACAACCTCCTATCCTAACTCGGCCACGGGAAGGAGAACCCCTTGTATTATACCTCGCAGTAGGAAGTCGGGCAGTAGCCTCAGCATTGGTCTGAGAAAATGACAGTGGGCAACAACCTGTATACTTCATTAGCAAGGCACTACAAGGATCCGAGCTGAACTACCAAAAAATAGAAAAATTCGCCTATGCTCTCATATTAACATCTCGACGACTTCGTCCATATTTCCAAGTCCACAGCATTAGAGTTCGGACCAATCAGCCAATAAAAGGCATTCTGCAGAAAACAGATTTAGGAGGAAGAATCTTACAATGGCAGTCGAGTTGTCTGAATTCGACCTTCAATACGAAGCTCGGACAGCCATCAAATTACAATATTTGGCTGACTTCATTGCAGAACTTACAGACACCCCGGAAATCCCTACAGAATGGAATCTCTATGTAGACGGTTCCTCAAACAAAACTGAAAACGGCGCGGGTGTGATAATTGAAAGCGATCAGGGAACCTAAATCGAACTTTTCCTCAAATTCGGGTTCCCTGCCTCAAATAACCAAGCTGAGTATGAGGCACTACTAGCTGGTTTGAAGTTGGCTAAAGAGCTTAGAGCTCAAAAGCTCATCATCTTCAGCGACTCACAGGTGGTCACTTCACAAATAGCAGGGAGCTACCAAGCCAAGGATCCCACCATGAAAAAGTACTTGGTCAAAACCAGGGAACAGCTCGGACAACTCAGGGAATATGAGGTCCGCCACATACCCCGAGAATAGAACGCCCGAGCTAACACACTCTCAAAACTAGCCAGCACCAAACCGGGGGGCAACAATAGAAGCCTCATCCAAGAAATGCTGCAGAACCCGTCAATCTCGGAAGAAGAAAAAATCCTAGCCATAACAAGTCCGGATCAAGGATGGATGACTCCCATAATTAACTACCTCAAAATAGAAACACTCCCCACAGATAAGAAGGAGGCAAAGAGGTTAAAAAGGAAGGCACAATACTACACTATCATAAACAATACTTTATACAAAAGAGGGATTTCAATACCATTGTTAAAATGTGTATCGACTTCCAACACAAAGGAAGTTTTAGAAGAAATACACAGTGGCATCTGTGGCAATCATCTCGGAGCACAGGCACTTACCAAAAAAGTACTCCGAGCCGGGTTTTATTAGCCAACTCTACAAAAAGGAGCCACAGAGTTCGTAAAGACGTGTCCACCATGTCAGAAACATGCCAACTTTCACATCACCCCGCCAGAGGAGCTCATCAGCGTAACCTCACCCTGGCCATTCGCAAAATGGGAACTCAACCTTCTCGGACCTTTCCCTCAGGGATCAGGACAAGTCAAATTCCTCATAGTAGGGGTAGACTACTTCACAAAATAGATCGAGGCAGAACCTCCAGCTAACGCCATTGCTCAAAGAAGTCAAAAATTCCTATATAGAAATATTGTCACAAGGTTTGGGGTTCCAAACTCTATCACCACAGACAATGGCACCCAATTCACAGATGCAGGCTTCGGAAACTTAGTGGCCGACTTAAACATAAAACACCAATTCACCTCTGTAGAACATCTCCAGGCCAATGGACAAGCCGAAGCTGCCAACAAAGTCATATTGGCTGGGCTAAAACGGAGATTACAAGACATAAAGGGAGCTTGGGCTGAAGAGCTCCCACAAGTCCTATGGGCATACCGAACAATGCCACATTCCACCACAAAGGAATCACCCTTCCGATTAGCTTATGGAACGGAGGCAATGATCCCAGTGGAGATTGAAGAAGGGTCGCCCAGAGTGATCCACTATAATGAAGAAGCCAACTCCCAACTTCAAAGGGAAGAACTCGACCAACTTCCAAAAATCTGAGAAAGAGCTTGGATCAGGGAAGAGGCATTGAAACATCGAATGGCTTTGAGATACAATCAAAAGGTAATGCCGCGAAGTTTTGCAGAGAACGACCTCATCCTAATCCAAAATGATATCGAAACAACTCGACCTGGAGAAGGAAAGCTGGCAGCAAATTGGAAAGGACCCTACCGAGTCATAGAAGTACTTGGAAAGGGCTACTACAGACTGTCCGAACTCGAAGGGCGATAGCTTCCTAGGTCATGGCACGCCTGCAACCTAAGAAGGTACTATAGTTAGGGGTAATAAAGGATCTTAGGATAAGGCGCACTCCTTTTCCTGAAAAGGTTTTTTAATGAGGTGCCAAGCCAAGACCTACAAATTGCCCGACTTAGAGGGATAAAACTCCCACATGTATATATCTGCATTTTCTTTTGAATAAAATTGTTTAGATCTTCTACAAATTCTCAAGATGCATTAATCTAAAATGCTAAAAATTCATCACCCGATTATAAAGCTACAGATCGGCAGAAAATGAAAATCAAATTCATTGCACAATCGCGATAAAGACCAACAAAGATGAAAATCAAATTCATCAAAAGGTCAACCAAATGGGAATTAAACCCAATTTCTACAAAATTGGCAAAGATGAAAACAGAATAATGCAAGAAGTTATCGAAAGTGATCCATAGAAAAAACCTGACGAGGTCTTAAATAAATGAATTGCTAAAAAATAACTTAAAAGACCGGCCGACGAAAAGAAGTCGGACTAGTCGAACACAATAACCAAAGTTATAAAAAGTAAATCTTTGGAAAGAGGTCTGGGTAGCCCTATAAAAGAGGATTACTAAAATAACTTCGAAGGGCTTGACATGATGAAGTCGGCCCAGAACATAAAGTTATAAAAGTAATCCCTGAAAGAGACCTAAACAAGGTCCAAAAAAGAAGATTGCTAAAATAACTTCGAAGGGCCCGACATAATGAAGTCGGCCCAGAACATAAAGTTATAAAAAGTAATCCCTGAAAGAGACCTGAACAAGGTCCAAAAAAGAGGATTACTAAAATAACTTCGAAGGGCCTGACATGATGAAGTCGGCCCAGAACATAAAGTTATAAAAAGTAATCCCTGAAAGAGACCTGAACAAGGTCCAAAAAAGAGGATTACTAAAATAACTTTGAAGGGCCCAACATGATGAAGTCGGCCCAGAACATAAAGTTATAAAAGTAATCCCTGAAGGAGACCTGAACAAGGTCCAAAAAAGAGGATTACTAAAATAACTTCGAAGGGCCCGACATGATGAAGTCGGCCCATAACATAAAATTATAAAAAGTAATCCCTGAAAGAGACCTGAACAAGGTCCAAAAAAGAGGATTACTAAAATAACTTTTAAGAGCCTGACATGATGAAGTCGGCCCAGAACATAAAGTTATAAAAAGTAATCCCTGAAAGAGACCTGAACAAGGTCCAAAAAAGAGGATTACTAAAATAACTTCGAAGGGCCCGTGACGTTAGGATTTTTGCCAGTAAAGAATGTCATAAAAACAGTCGTGTTGTAGATATAGTCTCTAAACCGACAAAAATCCCTTCGTACAAACGTTTTGGGTGTCACAAGTAACAAACGCCTTTAGAAATTGTTAACCGAGTATTCAAACCTCGGGTCGTCTTCTCAAGGAACTGCGATGAAGTATGTTCTTATTATTAGCTATAAAGGTTGTAAGCGGGGTTTAAAAGATGAGAAGCAAGTAATTTAAATGACAAGTAAAGTAAATGGCAATTAAAATAAATAAATAAATACTGTAAAGCAGACTTTTGGCAAGGTAAGAGAAGTTGGAGGTCCAACGTAGTTATCTCTCTCAACTATAATGAAAGTTGAATTTAAACTCCACTTGGTCAAACTTTACTAGGGCAAAGGGAAGTCAAGGGACTAATTAAATTGACCTTTGAATCCTATTTATTTCCTAAGAAAAGGTTGGGATTACTTAAGTTCAGCTCAATTAGCAAGATAACGATTATCAATGAGTTTAATAACTGTTGAGTTACTGAATTCTTAACTAGGACCAAAAGGGAAAAAAGTAAAATTGTTGGAATAATAAAAATGTCCTTAGATGGGAAGCAATGGTAACTTAAATCAAAGAGAACAATCATAAACTGAAAATACCTCAATTATCATTAATTCAAATAACAATCTATAACATGGAAAAAATTCATAAATTCACTGATCAATTCAAGTGCTGGAATAAATAAAAGTAAAAGGAAGCTAAAACAAAGAAACGTAAAACCTGGATTGAGAGTCACTCTTAAAGCAAGAAGAAATCTTAAATCCTAATCCTAAAAGAGAGAGAGGAGAAGATCTCCCTCTCAACTAAATCTAAATCATTGAAAAATAAAATATGCGAGCTCTCCTTTGAATGGGTTCATTCCCATACTTTATAACCTCTGGTCTATGCTGTCTGTACTTGGATCAGGGCCAAAAAGGGCTTCAGAAATCGCTGGGGGCGTATTCTGTAAATTCTGATACGTGGCCTCTGTCGCGCGGTCGCGTCATTCGGAGCTTTTTCTTGCCACGCGGTCGCGTCAGTCACGCGTCCGCGTCGTATGCGTTCTGCTTATGTCGCGCGGTCGCGTCAGTCATGCGGCCGCGTCGCTGCATCTTCGCTTCTAGCACGCGATCACGTCGTCCATGCGATCGCGTGAATACCAGTTTCCTTCAAAGCTCCGTTTTGCTTTCTCCTTCCATTTTTGTATGTTTTCTTTTCCATCCTTTAAGTCATTCTGCCTTACAAAATCTGAAACTACTCAACACACTAATCACGGCATCGAATGGAAATAAAGGTAATTAAAATAATTAATTTTTAAAGCTTAGAAAAACATGTTTTTCACAATATGACATAATAAGGAAGGGAAAGTAAAACCATGCAGTTAATATGAATAAGTAGGTGGATGATTAAATAAATCACTCAAATTAAGCACAAAAAAACTCATGAAATATGGGTTTATCAACCTCCCCACACTTAAACACTAGCATGTCCTCATGCTAAACCCAAGGTAAATAATTAAGGTTAAAGTGATGGAATGTCATGCAATGCAACCTAATTTAAATGCAACTACCTAAATGAATGATGCATCATGCAACTCTAAATTATTCACTCATATATAAAGCTTACATGTAGTCAAGTTAGTTCATATTCTCAAGGAGTTATGTATATGTATATGTATAGCCAACCCTTAAATAATGAAGCATTTCAGCAAATGAGATGGGAAAGAAAACATTGTACAAACTTGCAAAATAATTAGTAAATTAAGTACAGATATATGTTGATGAGTTATTGAACCCTCACTGGATTTTGTGTTTACCCTCTAGTCACTCAGTGTTTACTGGGTTTATTCACTCTACTTTTCTTTTTATTCTTACTTTCTATAGCTTTGTTTTTCATCTAACCAATCAACAATTATAAATATAGTCATACCAAAAAGTCATGAGGTCTTTAATTGAGGTTGTAATAGGGTCAAGGTAAAGGTAAGGATTTATGTATAGGGTCAAGTGAGCTAATAAGTGAATCCTTAATTAGACTAAGATCTCACCTTAACATACATATTTAGTAAAACAAAATCTCTTTACCTATTTTCCCATATTATCCCACTTATTGTTACATGCTCATGTTTCACTTTTTTATTTTTTTTTATTCCATGTGCATTGCTTTTATTTTGCATTGGGGAATTTCTTTTGTATCCCCTTTTATTAAATGCTGAAAAAAAAAATTTTTTTCAAGGCACATGGCAATTAAATCATTTTGATTTTCTCATGAGCATGCTTCCCAAATTTATTTTATTTCTTTTAACTTCTCTACCCTTTTGTTTCTATCATCCATGTTCCCAATAGGTTTCCCATGTTCTAATCTATTCATAATTTTCTATCTTAAGCTAATCAAGGATTCAACTTGGGATTTTATTTTGTTTTTCTGCTTAAGGCTAGTAGTGTGGCTAAATAGAATAAAAGGGATTTTAAAGGCTCAAGGGGGCTGACAAGGGTGATGTGAAAGGTAGGTTATTCTGGGGTAAGTGAGCTAAAATCAAATGATAGCCTCAATCATTCTTTTGGTATGTATCTATTCTATATTCTATAATTGGACATATAGATTAAAGCAAAGTAAAGAACATCAGAATAAAAAGAAGCGAAACACACAGGAATGAAGTTATGGTTTGAATGCAACCATACAATTAAGCTCAAGACTCACAGGCTGTGTGTTCTCTAACTCAAGCATCATATATCATTCATATATGTTATGCAGGTTTAGTTAAAAATTCTCATTATTCTCATAAAAAAATTATTTAGGGTAGCTTTTAAAGTTTTAATGCTCCTCCTTGATGAAATGTTGTCAGCTTAACTACATCATGTAATGCTATATACAAGGTTTATGGATTTAAATCTGATATGTTCAATTTTCTAGCTTACTTCCTTTTTATATTTTTCAATTTAAACTATACTATCTTATGCTAAAAAGGATAAACTATACTAATTAATCCACTAATAAATCAGAATTGCAAACTAAACTAAATAACTAAAAATATGAACTAAAGATGCAATATGCAAAAATAGAGTAAAAATACATAAAAGCAATGTATAAGTACTCAGAAAATAACAGTAAAAAGAAAAAATACAGAAAAATATCCAAAATAAAAGAAAAAGTATGTAGTGGTTCACCAAAATAAACGCCAGAGATAGCGACCTCCCCACACTTAAAAGGAAGCATCGTCCCCAATGCTCAATCAAGCCGGGTGTGAAGGGGTGTCATCACTGGTAGGGATGGTAGCTGGAGTCTCAATGGTGGTGGGCTGGGAGTCTGGCTGCTGTAGAGGCGGGGCTGACTGGATCGGGATCTCAAGATCCGCAGCCTCAATCTGATGTGGGACCGCTGCATGTGGTACGGCCGGCGCTGCTTCTCCCTGGGGATGGGTCTCTGCCTCAGGCGCATCCGTCTCCTCCTCAGATGCCTCGGATGGTGTGTCAGGCTCGGAGGGAATGTCACCGGATCGTATCATCAGCTTTAGGTGCTCATAGCGTCGTTTGTTGCGACGCTCCATCTGGTCAAGTTGTCGAAACAAGCGGTGCACCAGATGATAGACGGGCTCTGTGGCAGGTGGAGGTGCAGTGGTGGTAGCAGGGGTAGGTGGTGCAGCAGTGGAGGAAGAGGGTCCAGCAGATGGTGGGGCTGTCTCATCAGTCACAGTGAAGGGTGGTGGTCTGTGGCCCAAAGCTACGAAGTTCTGGCTGTGCGGAATGATCTTTCTTCAATCCGCCGCAGGTGGTCTCTCATCGGCAACCTCCCATGGCACGTCAGCTCGATGGCCAAGCTGTGTAACTAGATACGGAAAAGGGAGGGTGCCTCGGACGTGGACCCTGGCCATATAGTGCCGAATGAAACGTGGCAGATAAAGGTCCTTACCCTCCAGCACACACCAAAGGAGGGTGATCATAGCAGCTGGGATCTCCGTCTCGTGAGTACTCGGCATCACATAATTACTCAAGATCTGGTGCCATAACCGAGCCTCATCATTTAAGTACACCCTCTTGATCCCTCTAGGCATGGTGGTGTCCTGACCCATCTCCCAAGGAACAGTCGGGTCTAGAGCTATCCGTGCCTTCACAGCATCCCAATCAAACTGCATCTGGCGCATGTCCTCCTCAGCCTTCGAATAACCATCAGGCTGATCGAACTTGGCTGGGAGCTGGAGAATGTCCTCTAAGGCCTCTTCAGTGACCAGAATTTGTTTTCCTCTCAGGTTTACGGCATCTAGGGTGGTGAGGTAGTAGTTGCAGTAGAATTTCCGGATCCAAGATGCGTTGACCTCTGTCAGTGTTCTCTCCAGAAAGAACCAGCCTCTTTGCTTGATTTGCTCAGTGGTGTATTGCTGGAGTGCATCTGGAATCTTCAGAGTTCGCTCCAGGTATAGATTTCTGGAGTTTGCAAAAGCCGGGTACTTCAGCTCACAGTACCAGTTTGCAAATTTTATAGGGTCATTTGCAGGGAGCAGCTGGTCAGCTTTTTCCTGCTGTGTGAAGTTCTTCTCCCGCCATGAGGAATCGTGCATGAGGGCAATGATAGACTGGGAGGAATCTCCTCGCTTGCGCTTGCCAGTAGCCTTGCCTTTTCCTTTCCTTTGTGAGGCAGACATCCTGAAAAACAGAAAACCAGGATATGGATAAAAATAGTAAAGCAAATAGGCAATTAAACAAAGGAAACTCAAAGCGGCAAAGGAGAAATAAAATAAGGAAAATGAGTATATGAAATGTGATTGAATTTATGTTAAATGGAAAAATAATCAATATGCCATGGTTAGAAAGTTAGAGGAAAGTGAAAATAAACAGAAAAGAGATCAAAAGGGTTAGTATGGTTAGAATTTGAAGAAGAAATTAGTAAATTAAAATTAGTCAGTTAGTAAAGTGCGGGTTAAAGTAAGTGGCATAGAGAAAAATTCCATATAACAAGGATTCACAGGTAAGAATAGAAGTACTCATAATCGAACAAGGAAAACAGGGTGATGCTGATTCGAATAGAAATAAAAAAAAGCAAAAATTGGAATCAGTGAATCACAAATGCAGTTTATGAACCAGGAAACCAAAGAGGATAAGAAAGTCTGCCATAGCATTCATGAAACGGTTTGGACAAAGCAGAGTAAAACAGAGTTCATAAATGCCAAACCAAAACATGAATGAAAATAATTTACAAAAAATTTGGGCAGCATTTCGGCTAAAATTGGATTGTCCCGGAAAATAAACAGCAATCATAGCAGTGCATATGAATTAAAAACATGCTGTAGTTACCTATAATTAATAGAAACAGGAAAATTCAGAGTAACAAGCAGCAAATGTAAGAAATCACAGCATATGAACGAGGTCACAGGAACAGCAGAATTGCAGTTATGATAAAACAGAAATAGGAACAGTGCAAGTAAACAGACCTAGATCCATTAACCACAGCCTAAGCTACCTAACAACCTAAAAATCCACTACAGCATGCATATCTATCTATCCTAAGTATGAACAAAAACGGAAAAAAATACAGAAAAATGACGAACGGATAAAAGGGAGTGCGTGTTGCGGAACCTGGAAAGCGAAAGAAGCAGAACGGTTGGGTGATGGCGGCGGTGGTGTCTGGCGCGGTGGCAGGGCACGGCAGCGCGGTGGCGGCTGAGGGGAATGGGGATAGGTTCTTAGGGTTAGTGATAGAGGAAGGGAGGGGGGTTGCGGGTGGGTGGCGGAGGGGGGGCGCGGCTGGATGGCCGGCGGTGGTGGGTGGTGGTTCTGGGTGGTGGCGCGGTGGCGGCTGGGTGGTGCTGGGTGGTGGCCGGAGGAAGAAGAAGCAGAGAGGGAGAAGAAGGTTGAGGGTGGGGGGCTGCGCGACTGATAGGGTTATATTTTCGAATCCACGCGGCCGCGTGGGGCACGCGGTCGCGTAGTTGGGGTGAAAATGGGAGTGACGCGATCGCGTGGGACGCGCGATCGCATGAGAGGGGGAAAGAGGGGTGACGCGATCGCGTGGGTCGCGCGATCGCGTCGCTGGAATTCGTGCTAAGCGCACGACTCCAGCGCCGTTTTAGCGCAACTCTCTGTCTCCTTTTGGGGTGATGTGCAATCCATGCGACGCGATCGCGTCGCTCACGCGGTCGGGTGGGATTGGTATTGTGCAAGTGACGCGATCGCATGGGGCATGCGATCGCGTGGGCCAATTTGTGCGAAACGTACAAGGGCCGCACGATTCCAGCCAAACTTTCTGTTCGTTGGATCCTTACGTATATATATATATATATATATATATCACGCGGCCGCGTGGGTCATGCGGTCGCGTGGGTGGTGTTTCTCGCAATATGACGCGATCGCATGGGGCATGCGGTCGCGTCGTGCACCCTTTTTTTTTTATATATATGCATGAAAAATGCAGAATGCAATGATTAACATGAATGCTATGCATGATTCCAGGTTTAATAAATTAAAATGAAAAAGGAAAAATAAAAGCAATTAACAAGAAATAAATTGAAAACGAAGCGACCATACCATGGTGGGTTGTCTCCCACCTAGCACTTTTAGTTAAAGTCCTTAAGTTGGACATTGGAGGAGTATCCTGTTATGGCGGCTTATGTTTAAATTCGTCTAAAAATCTCCACCAGTGCTTGAAATGCCAATAGCCTCTGGGGTCCCAAACCAAGCATGCAAAGCTTCTGAGCAGCTCCAAACAGATTTTCAGGCTCCCGGGACGACGAATGTCAGGATAGGATCCAGGATTCCAAGCCTTGCTTTTAAATCCGCCTCCGTCTTGATCTACATGTTTCCATTCGGGCGGTTTAAAAAGTAGAATCTTACCTTGGTGACCAAACGTTTTTCGTGATCCATGCAATTGAGCATGATACTAATCCGTGTACTTCGAGGTGAAGCGTGGAACCTTATTGAAACTTGTGCACCAGCTCTGAGTACGAGCCATTTCCCTCTTACTCTTAAAACCGCAGAGAGCTCTAAGCTGGCCATCTGTTTCAAGCAAACCATATTCAAGTGAATAAGTAAAGTTATAAGTTAAGGATTGTACCCACTTGAAGCTTGTATTAGGTGGTAATGGCCTTGGGATAGGTGTTTTTGGTGGTTCTGCAAGTTCCATTTCTTTGTGCTCTTCTGTGAATTTCTCCACTTCTTTGCAAAGATCTTCAATTGTATCTGTGTCCTGGTCAAAGTCTTCTGTGTCTTCCTCATCACTTGAGTCATAGATTGGAGGTTGAGAGAAATCTACCTCTGCATCATCTTCATATTCACTTGGGGAAGATTCTTCGATCTCAGAGAATTCACTTGCGGATGCAAGTTCATCACTAAGAGAGCTAGACTTGTGACTATCACTATCGAGGGAATTTGTTTCTTGGATTATTCCATCTGATTCTTCATAAACAACTTGCCTTGGAGAAATATCCTCCTTAGCATCAACTGTAGTCTCCTTGACGGCGTGTTCCTCAATTCTGGATTCCCATGGAGGTTCAGCATGTCCTAGATCTTCAACCAACTCTTCTTCTTGAGCGATGACAGCTTCTTCTACTTGTTCTAGTACGAATTCATTCTCTATCTTGTCCACTGGAGTTTCTGGTATCTCCTTCATGCTACGCTCTTCGTTAGACTGTTCACATGGGGCTGTGGCTGATCCTTGTGTATTTGAGCGCCTAGAAACCCATTGAATTATCGCTTGCTCCAGTTGTTGAATGGTTGTTTGAAATTTATTTATTGTTTCCGTTAAGCGAACCTCTGCTTCTCGGGTTGCTGGACTTGGACATGACACAAAGAAAAGTGGTGGTGACTGGGAACGATTAGATTGGCACCGGGGTAAGGAAGGATCATATGGTGGCGAATGGTGAAGAGGAGCTTGTGAGTGTGGTGGTTCGAGGTTATATTGAAAGGATGGTTTACATGCACGGGGTGGGGCTTGTTGGTAGTTACCAGGTTGTCCACCATATCTTTCAGCTGGGTATGCACTGTAGAATGGTCTTTGTCCAGGATATCTCGGAGGGTGTTGCTGCCAAAAGGGTTGATTAGATCCTCTTAGTTCCATCCATCCTTGATTGGTCTGACCCTGATGCACATTCCTGCTGTAACCTCTATTTTCTTTAACAATATTAGAACCAAACTCAAAGCGAGAGGGGTGAGAGTTCATAGTAGCAAATAAAGATAAAAAGGAAAAACAAAAATAAATAAACAAGCAAAAGAAAAATATTTACAATAACCAATAATAAGGCACACGTTAGCAGTTCCCCGGCAACGGCGCCATTTTGACGTTAGGATTTTTGCCAGTAAAGAATGTCATAAAAACAGTCGCGTTGTAGATATAGTCTCTAAACCGACAAAAATCCCTTCGTACAAACGTTTTGGGTGTCACAAGTAACAAACCCCTTTAGAAATTGTTAACCGAGTATTCAAACCTCGGGTCGTCTTCTCAAGGAACTGCGAGGAAGTATGTTCTTATTATTGGCTATAAAGGTTGTAAGCGGGGTTTAAAAGATGAGAAGCAAGTAATTTAAATGACAAGTAAAGTAAATGGCAATTAAAATAAATAAATACTGTAAAGCAGACTTTTGGCAAGGTAAGAGAAGTTGGAGGTCCAACGTAGTTATCTCTCTCAACTATAATGAAAGTTGAATTTAAACTCCACTTGGTCAACCTTTACTAGGGCAAAGGGAAGTCAAGGGACTAATTAAATTGACCTTTGAATCCTATTTATTTCCTAAGAAAAGGTTGGGATTACTTAAGTTCAGCTCAATTAGCAAGATAACGATTATCAATTATGTTGAGTTTAATAACTGTTGAGTTACTGAATTCTTAAGCAGGACCAAAAGGGGAAAAAGTAAAATTGCTGGAATAATAAAAATATCCTTAGATGGGAAGCAATGGTAACTTAAATCAAAGAGAACAATCATAAACTGAAAATACCTCAATTATCATTAATTCAAATAACAATCTATAACATGGAAAAAATTCATAAATTCACTGATCAATTCAAGTGCTGGAATAAATAAAAGTAAAAGGAAGCTAAAACAAAGAAACGTAAAACCTGGATTGAGAGTCACTCTTAAAGCAAGAAGAAATCTTAAATCCTAATCCTAAAAGAGAGAGAGGAGAAGATCTCCCTCTCAACTAAATCTAAATCATTGAAAAATAAAATATGCGAGCTCTCCTTTGAATGGGTGCACTTCCACACTTTATAACCTCTGGTCTATGCTGTCTGTACTTGGATCTGGGCCAAAAGGGCTTCAGATATCGCTGGGGGCGTATTCTGTAAATTCTGATACGTGGCCTCTGTCACGCGTCCGCGTGGGTCACGCGGTCGCGTCATTCGGAGCTTTTCCTTGCCACGCGGTCGCGTCAGTCACGCGTCCGCGTCGTATGCGTTCTGCTTATGTCGCGCGGTCGCGTTAGTCATGCGGCCGCGTCGCTGCATCTTTGCTTCTGGCACGCGATCGCGTCGTCCATGCGATCGCGTGAATACCAGTTTCCTTCAAAGCTCTGTTTTGCTTTCTCCTTCCATTTTTGTATGTTTTCTTTTCGATCCTTTAAGTCATTCTGCCTTAGAAAATCTGAAACTACTCAACACACTAATCACGGCATCGAATGGAAATAAAGGTAATTAAAATAATTAATTTTTAAAGCTTAGAAAAACATGTTTTTCACAATATGACATAATAAGGAAGGGAAAGTAAAACCATGCAGTTAATATGAATAAGTAGGTGGAGGATTGAATAAATCACTCAAATTAAGCACAAAAGAACTCATGAAATATGGGTTTATCAGCCCGACATGATGAAGTCGGCGCAGAACATAAAGTTATAAAAGTAATTCCTGAAGGAGACCTGAACAAGGTCCAAAAAAGAGGATTACTAAAATAACTTCGAAGGGCCCGACATGATGAAGTCAGCCCAGAATATAAAAGTTATAAAAATGAATCCCTGAAAGAGACCTGAACAAGGTCCAAAACAGTGGATTGCTAAAATAACTTCGAAAGTCCCGACATGATAAAGTCAGCCTAGAACATAAAGTTATAAAGTAATCCCTAAAAAAGACCTGACAAAAGTCCAAAAAGAGGATTACTAGAAATAACTTAATAGAAACCGACATGATGAAATCGGACTCCCACAAACGTTATAAAAGTAATCCTTAAAAGAGACCTAACAAAGGTCCAAACAAAACGGATTACTAGAAATAACTTCAAACCGAAGTAGGGAAGTCGACATACAAAGTTGGACCCAAAACATCCACAACCTCAAAAGAATCAAGCCACAAGTGTGAAAATACAAAGGCAATCACAAGAGGTCGGACAACAAGGCTCGAACACTCCCAAAAGGCTAAAAAGGTACTAGACAGATGCAGACAAACATGTTATGCAAAACACAAGTTATAATAATAACAAACTCAAGAGGGTACCAAAAGTCAGCCCCAAGAGCTTGAGAAACTACTTTGTTTTTCAAAATAAAGTTGCTAAACAAGCAACTAAGAAAGTAGCAAAAAGTCAGAACTACCATTTACAAAATATAAAAAGTTCAAAAGCCCACAAGCCGGGCTATCTACACAAAAATCCAGAATAATCATTGAGGATCCGAAGACTTCTCAGCAGCATTAACACCGGGTGAAGGAGGACGAGTCTGAAGAGGCACCGCATCCACTATCCCATCATCCCGGTTCAAGATTTGACAATCAGGTTCTGACTCGGGATGACCAACCTCAGCTGAAGGAGCTGAAGAAGTTGGCACAACAGAGGCTTTGGCAGCAGGCACAGAAGGAGGGTCGACATCATCATCATTAGGCTCATCAGGAACAATTTTACCGTCTTTTACGATGTTGTCCAAACTGAAGAGAGTAAGGTCGAGCTCGGGTGCAAGAACCCGAACCTGCTCCTTCAGGTTCTCATAAGCAGCATTTACGCTGCTTACAAGGTGACCCTAGAGCTCGGCATAATCAGCTCGGGCAGACTCCAAATCATCCCTGAGACGCATCATTTCCCTGTAGGTCGTGACATAGCTCTCCTTGTGCTTCAATGCCGTGTCTTCAGCCAACCTCACAGAAGCCGCCAAGGCAATAGAACTAGCCTTTTCGCCCTCTAACTCCTTTTCCAGCTTGGTTACTTTCACTTCGAGCTCCTCCTTTAAACCTTTCATCCGGTCGAACTCCAACTTAGCCTCCTTTATAAAGGCTTTTGTAGCATGAATGTGAAGATCTTGGGTAGTCCGATATAAAGCCGCTCCCATGTGTGCCATCTTGACGCTGCTCCGAGTAATAAAGTCCAAATGGCGAAGAAGAGAAACATCGTCAGTAGGGATGGTACCATAAGGACCAATTTGCTGGTCCACATACTCGACAGCGTCAAAGTCAGGGGGCATCAAGGTTAAAAGGCTCAGCTGTTTTTTGCTTTTTCAGAGGAGGAGCGTCGGTAGGAGAAGAGGTAGCAGCAGAAGCCTGGGAAGGATCAACCAAGCGAACCCGAGGAGTAGGGATCATCCTCCTCGGTCCAGGAGAGCTCGGAACAGATGGCTTTGACAGAACCTGTGAGGACCCCTCCCCAGCCACCTTGGCCGAGATGTTTTGAGCCGCCGTAGCTTTCCTCGCCTTCTTGAAGGCCTTCATAGAGTCATTATTTTTAATCATCTCTACAAACAAACATCACAGTGAGAAACCAAGTTATGAATCAAGAAAAGAAAAGAAATAAACTTGACAAAATAAGCAAAAAAAAAAAAAAACAAAAGAGAAATCGACCACTATCCAGCTCAGCTCGGAGGAGAGAGGGATTTCTTAGGAATTTCTTTGTATCAAGATGGGGAGGCTGCCCCCAGTTTTTTTCCAGCACAGTCACAAAGGCTTGCTCAGCCTCATCTAACATCTCCCACGTATATTTAGACACCACTACATTCTTTTACCATTCTAAAGGAAAGGCAGGCTCATCATTCTCATCCAGAAAAAAGGGCCGAGCTCCTTCAACAGCTCGGACCCTGAAAAAGTAATTCTTAAAGTCACTAAAAGATTCATCAAACATAAAAAAAACCTTCTTTCCCTGGGAAGCTCGGAAAGAAACCCAGGCGGCCTTCTTCTTAACCACCCCAGGCTTTGTCAAAACAAAGAGATAAAAGAAGAGGGATTGCGAAGCAGGGATACCTAGTTCGTGACACAGCAACTGAAAGATTTTTATAAAACCCCTGGAGTTGGGGTGAAGCTGGGATGGAGCTATGTTACAAGACCACAATAGGTTGGTCTCAAAGAGGGTAAAAGGAAGAGTAATATTCATTTGACTAAAAAAGAAGTTGTATGCATAGAAAAAGGGGTGTTCTCCAACAATTCGGGTAGAAAAACAAACCCTTTCTTCAGAATTGGAAGATACAAGCTCATAATTCTTTTCATCACTACCATTACTACAAATCCTATGAAATTGCCTAAGCTGCTGACAAAATTCGGAGTCAACCAACAAAACACACAGAAGAACCATAGAATCCACCCAATCAGCCATGCCCTCAGGGACTTGGGAAGATGTCTCAACAATATTTTTGTGAGAAGACATGAGGTCAACTAGTCCTACAGCAAGAAAGAAGAAAATAGATTATCAACCAAAACATCTCGGGCAAAGTCAAAATCAACTCATAGCAGAGCATGACTCAAGCATACAAACAAGTAAAAGGAAAACCCCAAGACAAGGTCCCGGGGCATCCTTTGGAGGCAGTGACAGAGTAAGGACTCAGAAAAAATCTACAAGACTAACATCCCAACAAAACTCTCAGCAAAGAAAAGCCCTTTTCCAAAAGGCAACATCCCGAGAAGAAAGAGATAAAGTCAAAACAAAGTCATCAAAAGAGCAACAAAAATAGTAGTTCAATCAGAAAGCAAACAACAAAACACGCCAAGCGGAGGGCATCAAAGACGCAACATTTTTTCAAAAGAATCAAATGAAGCCATTACCCTAGGAAGCTACAAAATCAAATAAAAAGGCAGCAAAACATGCAAAGCCCTAGAAGCATCAACTATCAGGAAACAAGAGAAGGTTCATAAAAACCAGAAAAACATGCAGCACAGCAACAAGCGAGCACGACGACGCAAAAAGGTTCAAGCTTTCCAACATGCATTCAAGCAAAACCAAAACTTTACTAGGAACTGAAGGCAAAGCAAAAGAAGTAAAGAAGCAGAAAGAAGAACCAACCTGGAAAAAGGAGAAAGCTTTAATCCGGAATCGCCTTTCAGAACAAAGAAAGCACCAACAAATCACCAAACAACGTCACAAGGAGAGACGCGAAAATGCAAATTTCAGACGAAAACAGAAGGTGAAAAAGAAAAGGGAAGTTACGGTAAAGAAATAGAGAAGAGAAACCATTTTTGTGAAAAAGTTCAAAATGAACAAAGAAACAGAGCATTAAAAGAATTAATGAGGTTATTAAAATCCTCGCGTATTCCCAAAGCAAGAGACGCGCGTTTTCAAAAGAATAAAAATTCAAAAAGGAAACGTTCCGCATTCAAAGGAGGACTCTACAAAGATAAAGTCGACAAAATGCTCAAGTTCGGCTTCATCAGAGAAGGATCGAAGTCCTAAAATTAAGACTCGACCTCAAAAGAAAGACCAATCTCGAGCAGGGGCACTGTTCATACCCTGGGTCGAGCTGTTCGACTCGGGATGTTTAGCGACAAGGCGACCGACCTCTTCAGGTCAAACTATCCGACCTCTTCTTAAAGAGCTCGGCCAAATTGCCAGGAAAGCCCAATAAAGGGTCCAAATAAGATAAGATAAGATAAGATAAGGGCCAAATCCAAAGGCAGCCCGAGCCTACAGAGATAAGGGTAGTTCCCTTGAAGATAAGATGACCTCACTCGAAGATAAGATAAGATAAGATAAGATAACTAACTTATCTTATCTAAAAAGGTCACTCCACACCATTATAAATACACTGGAGCACCCAGGTATAACTCATACTCTGATTCTACTAAAAACCTGCTTAATACCATTGCTAACTTAAGCATCGGAGTCCCTTGCAGGTACCACCACCCTCCGGAGACGAAGGATCAGCACCGCCACCAAGTCCAACAAGTCGGACACGGCAGCTCCGGCCGCCATCCACTAGCCGGACACGTCAGCTCCGACTAGCACAGAAGATCTCGTCCGAGATCGACCTACAGTTTCAGGTAACTCTCAGAACACTACCCGAGTACGGACTATAAAAGGGGAGGGACCTACCCCTCCCCAGAGGTACGTCACCTATTCTAACCTTAAATCGCTGCTTTTTGTACGTATACTGACTTGAGTATCAGAGTCCTTGCAGGTGGCCCCACCACATCGTCACTCCATCGATCCAAGCAAGCGACCTCTTCCGGGATCCAACCATCATCCCATTTCGCGCCCAGGCCCTAACCCCTTCAAGGCTTTGCTGCAGTACCAGTTCAACCCGACCCACTTGACGTTCGAGCAGACGAACAAGTAACATATCTTAAAAAAATCATATAGTATAAAAATGTGACTTTGATAATGTATTGACTATAGACTAATTATAAGAAAATTAGAGGGACCTATGCTTTGAACACCGCCAAAAATATCAATGTCCTTTTGAAAACATAGAAATATCAAAGTCTCAGTCCTTCGGAAAACAAAGAAATTCGAAAAAGAAATAAAATTACATAGAAGGTGAGGGAGCAATAAAGACGACCAGTTATGGGATCTACTGCTTCTGTCGCCAGCGATGATGAGCGTGACTGAGTTCGAGACAGTGGCGACTGACGACCCAGAGAGTGACGACGAACTTGAGTGCAAGACCGAAGACAATAAGAGAGATTGGAGACGAGAGCAGGAGAGAGTTTGAGTGACAGCTAACCAAATCCCAGTGAGAGAGATAAGAGCTCGAGCATAATGAGAGTGAGAGGAGCAAAAAAAAAGAGATTGGATTTTCGAATAAAAAAAAAATTTAAGCATGATCTGGTTTAATTTATATAAACCGATCCGAGTCGTTGATTTTGGTAAAAAACCGACCGTATTAAACTAGATTTAATCATTATGCTATGTGAGTGGCTCCCAAACTTTAAACCCTAAATCGAATCAGCATCATCTAAGAGTCTAAGACAGATCTTGTCATCGTGTACCTAAAAAGAAACAAAAAAATAAAAAAATCAAAGAATTCTTGCTACGATATATACACCAAAAAAGAACCAAGAGGAGGTGTCTGGAACTGGAAGGAACAAACATCTTAGTAAAACCCCATAGCGATGTTTGCAGTCTGGATTGCAATTTTGATTTTGAGTTAAAAGTAGGTGGGAAAAATAAGAGAAAAAAAATTGAAAAGGGAAAGGAAAAAAAAGGAAGGAAAATCGCAAAGCATTGGGGGCAGCAGACAGTGCGTGAGTGAGTGAAAAAGGTTGAAAGGGTTCATCCATCCACTAATGGCGGAAAGAGAAGGCGGATCGAGTTCGGAGATGTCTCTGAAGGATCAGGGCAACGAGTTCTTCAAGTCAGGCAAGTACCTCAAAGCTGCCGCACTCTACACTCAAGCCATTAAGCAAGACCCTTCAAACCCTACTCTTTATAGGTCCTCCCCTCCCTTCTCTTATTACTACAGTCTCTACTTTTTGTTACTTAATTTCTCAAAATGATGCCTTTTTTATTTGTTTAATTTTTATTTCAATCGTTGGGATTTCAAATTCTGCCTTTGCATTGTGATGAAATATTCTGGTTTCCTCTGTGCCCTTGTTCTGAGAAATGAAAACTGAATAGGAAGTGAGTTTCTTTTTTGCCCCCCCCCCCCCTCTCTCTCTCTCTCCGTCTTCTCTTTCTGTATTTAATTTAGTGTTTTTTTGTTTCTGCGTGAGCCCTTCAGGTCACGGGTTCAATCCCGTGGAAGCAGCCAATGTAATTTTGGGCTGTATCCCGTATGTTACACCCTTTGGGTGTGGCTCTTTCCTGACCCTGTGTTAATGCAGATGCTTGTGCACAGGGCTGCCCCTTATGTTAGTTGTGTTTCTTCGATTGTTGTAAGTTATGAACTTTTGGTTGAAGTGATTCTGTTAGTTTGTGACCTGAGTTTCTGAATTCCACTTTTGGCAGCTGTTAGGCGAGACCTTTGTGTTGGTTAAGTCATTGCCCTGTGCATCTCAGTTGTGTGACTAGTGATGTTGGCCCATTTTTGATTGTTAGTATGTCAGAAATCCAGATAGTACATACAGAGACTCTTTTGGTTGTAAAGGTGGCAAGACTTTTTCTGTACATCCTGAAATGGGGACATAAAATATGGGTCTAGTCTCCAATATCCTTTTTCATGCTTGACCTTCATTAGATGTTTGGATGTGCTTTTAGCGGCGCAAACAGCGAATTTTAGCTTCAGCTCATACCTATTGCTAGATTGCACATAGCTCGGGATAATTACTAATATATGCCATTCTATAAATGTATATGACTATATGTAGAAGATACTGTTCTCTTCTTTCTTATTATTTTACGTCAAACTTAATGCATAAATATTGTGTCCGATGTGTTGTCTTACATTGTCTGCCAGTAATCGTGCTGCAGCATTGCTGCAATTGGATAAGCTCAACAAAGCTCTTGATGATGCTGAGATGACAATAAAATTAAAACCAGAATGGGAAAAGGTAAACTTTTAGCTAATCTTCTTAATGTTAAGAGTGTCTGACCCTTGTAAAATTGTAACAAGTTTGCGAGCTATGCTACATGCAGGGATATTTCAGGAAGGGGAGTATATTAGAAGCCATGAAGCGATATGATGATGTAAGCTTATGATTGCCTTTTCCCTTACCATTTCATAAACCAAAGCATTTTTTTTGGTTGTTACCAATACTTCTGCTTCTTTACATATTTGTAGGCATTGGCTGCCTTTGAGATAGCTTTGCAGTATAACCCGCAAAGTCAAGAAGTAACAAAAAAGATAAAGAGGATAAACCAACTAGTAAGGGAAGGTAAGCGAGCTCAAGAAGTGGAGAACATGAGATCTAATGTCGACATGGCCAAACATTTACAAGCATTGAAACCTGAATTGGTTAGTATCCATGTAATCTTGTACTATTAGTATGAGTTTTCAATTGTCCTGTGGTTTGTTAGTGTGTCTATTACATTAATCAATTTATATGATTTAGAAAAGGTATGAGGGAAGGACAACGAAAAAGGAACATCTGTTTTGTTTCTAAGGTTGGGGTTTAGGGGGCAGGTGGGAAGAGGAGAGAAGATAATGAGACAAATGTCAAATGCACTGAAGAGGAAAAAACTGATCTTTTGGACCAGCTTCTATTGTTAATTCAAGCTTAAGAATATGAGTGTAGCTAAGTTTAACCCAGTCTGATAGCCAAACCAAGTAATCCAAGATTGCTAAAATCTGTAAACAGCCTGAAGATTGAAACACCATAATAACACTGAAAAGTATTAACAAAATTCCTTGAAACCACAAAAAACCAAGCTTGCCTCACTAGGCATAGATGCCACCCCATCTTTCTATGTTGCATTATTTTTTAAATGCATCTTATTTAATGCGTCTACTAATCATAGTTTTTTATGGCTGATGGCTACTCATGGTGGAAGCGTAAAATACCGGCATGAGGTTATAGCTGATACTATTTTGGCAAATGTCGGATACATTAAAAAGATATATAAACTGTATGCAAATAAATACTAAAATAATCTAGAAAATATAAATAAAACTACTAGAAGATAAAAATAATATCTAAACCACTAACTACTAATACTTTATTATCATAATGTAAAACTATTTATCGATATTATAATAATCAATATTAAAGATTAAAACTAATAACAAATTGACAAAATATTAATATAGCTAAGCTGCAGCAGAAGTAATTTGAGTGTTTAGAACAGAAAAAATGATAGAGGGCTTAGAATAGAGAAAAGGGTTTAGAATGGATAAACAAAATCTTGAGGGTCAAAATATAAAGAGAAAAAGGAAGCAGCATAGAGAAGCAGATTCAGGAACAACGTTCAACATTGTTGTCTTCCTCTGCAGGCCATGGCTCCATCATTGTCAATGTTCTGTGACTCTGTCACGTTCTATTGCTTCGTCATCGTGGACTTCCTCTGCAGAACGGTGACAATGCTGTTGGTGGTGATGCTGTCAGCATCCCAACAGAGAGTAGAGAGGAGTTTGTCTTACAAATGTTAGGCTTAGGGTTATTAAAATGACCAAAAGACCCTCTAATTTAAAAGAAATTCCAAAAAGACATGCCATCTCCGCCGTATCTGTATTGGACCACAACGGCGCCACCGCCAATCTGGCCGTCATTTGTCCAATGCCATTTCCACAACACCACACACTTAAGATGGCGTTAGCCTAAACACCGCCATGCCATAATGCCATGGTGCTGCCGTGGCCACAATTTAAAAACACTGCTACTTATCCAACATAACATTCTTACCCTGCAAGAATTTCACCTTTTGGCTTTTTAGTGTCAGAAATTGAATCCCACGCAACATCGTAGATCTGCTTTAAAATTTTTCCTCGACATTGAACGGTATTTTCTATAACAAACCAACCCAAAGTACTCCTCCATTTCAAAGGCCTACCTTGAATTCTCTATGTTATGTCCTCATCATTTTGTAGATAGACTCAAGATAGTTAAGCTGTTTGATTTGTGTTTGATACAGTCTTCAAATTTTCATCTCTAAGATAGAATTAGTGCACCATTTGCTAAACTTGTATATTGTATACTCCATTTTACTTCTCTTTTAACAAAAAGTAGGTGCTTCAAATATTTTTCTACGGCACTAATTTCCAATTTAATTTCTCTCTTGCTTTTCTAAGAATGACCATATCATGATATCATATACAACAGGCATGCACCTTGGCGCTCATTCCTGGATATTCAATATGCACATCTAAGTTCAACCTAAAAGATAGAGACTAGATGTTGACCGTTGGTGCAACCCAATCCCTATGTTTCTCTTAGACAATCCAATACGTCAGTGTTCCACTGCTTATCCATCCTCCTCACTAAATTCCAGAAACTATAGGGTATAACTTTAGGTTCCTTTCCCTAGCGTTTAGCCATTGAGAGTCTCTGTCATTCATTGAGACTTAGCTAAAGTAACTCTTCCACCTGTCCTTATTATCTTCTTCCATGGCTAAAACTTCACTTTCTTCATCCTTTTTATGCTCTAGTTTTATGTGTAGACATAGCTATTAATTCCACTTGAAAGTTTTAGAGCTTCTGTGGAAAGCTAAGAATCAGAATTCATTCAAGAATTGAATTCTTTTCCATGTTTTGGAACAAACAAAAGTTAATAATTTCAATTCCAATGAGAATTCTAATTCTCACATTTATTCTATTGATCGGTAGTTTTTCTTCTCTCTTCTGAGATGTTCTGTATTGTTTGCTTTAATATCGATTCCATGATATTGATATTTATAACGTGGCTAAATTTATTTCCCATACACATCTGCATAATTTTAAATTCCCCAAATGAGAATTGAGATATTTCCCATGCAGTCTGGAAAATATGGATCTGAAGAGTGCTGGAAGGACATGTTTGCATTCCTTGTTGAGACCATGGAAACTGCTGTAAAATCATGGCATGAGACCTCTAAACTGGATGCTAGAGTTTACTTTCTTCTTGATAAGGAAAAGACACAGACAGATAAATATGCCCCAATTGTGAATATTGACAAGGTATATATCTTTATGAATCTTATTGAGTTTCTATTATGGATTGACTTGGTTTTGTGGTGGTTTGCTTTCATTTATTGGTTGTATTCTTTGATAGACTATAGGCTTAATGTGATGCATACACTTTTTATTGGCAAGTGATCATTAAAAGGAACTTAATAAATTTCTCAGTATGATATTCAGGATTTTAATCTCACTCTTGTCTTACGTGACTTGCCAGGCATTTGAATCACCACATACTCATGGCAATTGCTTTTTGTATCTTAGACAGTATGCTGAGGAGTCTTTCTCCAAAGCAGCCTGCTTAGTGACTCCTAAAAGCATCATTGCTTATCCACAGGTAAATTTTGATTTAGTAAGGCGCTAAATGTGGTGGGGGTGAATTATCTTTGGCAGAAAAAGTAACACGCTAATAAATTATTGTTAATTGGAAAATTTTATTGGAATCAAATATCCTACTTTTTAGGGAGATCACATTTGAGATAGAAATGATATCTCAGGGAAATAATTTATTTGGGCATGTGGCCAACTTTAAACTGCTCGTGTTGGTTGAGACAAAAAGTATTTTGGTTGTGGACTAATTTTATGCTTGCCTTTCCTTCCTCATGTTTCTTCTCATTTGATTCTTCCAATCTAAGTGCTTAAATTGCTGAGTGTGCAATTAATGCAACTACAGAGTGGACATCCTTTCGTTCTTAGTGGGGCCAGTTACATAGACTAAACTATGCCATCATGTTCTGTTAAAAATTAAGTTTTCGGAAAGAATATTTACATCCAAATGTTCTTTTAAAATGCTTTTGCTAGTTTTCCTTAGTATACAGGTGCCTCTTTATTGGATGTGTTTGCGCTGGACCTTAGTCATGTTCATATTCCTAGCATGCTATGAATAATTTTTCAATTCAATGAATGAAAACACAACACCAGATAGTCGTAACATTTTGGCAAGTGGAATTGGTGATTGATTGCAAAGAGATAGCGAGCAGACTTCATTCTTCAATTTAGTCATACAACGAGAGGAGCCAACCAAATAGGCCCTCTTAGCTTGTTTTCATGTTTGTTTTATTTAGTTGGAAGTGCGTCCAAGAGATATAAAAAATCTGGTCATTAGAGAATGTAATCAACTTGTTTCAACTTAATGAATGTTTCCCTTAAATGTCATTAAAATAAACGGAAAAAGAAAAACAGAAAAGAAAACGCTTGTGGTCTTTCAAGTTCAAGGTCCGGATAAAATCCCGGACTATGCGGACCTTTTACTAGTGGCCTGGGGTGCATTCATGTCACTGCCATCTTATTATATTATTTTGAGCATTTAGGGAATTCATGTGGCCAATATTCCTCTTCAACAAATCATCCCAAACTGAGTTCAATTTGTTTGATTAATTTTTGTGATTATGATTGCTTTCTTTTCAATTAGAATACTGGGGTCTGAATATGGATCCGCTAATGACATTATGTGTCACTATGTGAGCAGGTCTGGAAAGGCCAAGGATCAAGGAAGTGGAAACATGCGCAAAATGATGGCTTCTTTGTTCAATTTGAGACACCTTCTCTACGAAAGCTCTGGTTTATTCCAAGTTCCAATGAAAAGGGACAGACTTTGTGCAGGTTTCTCTTCCTCCACTCTCTTACATGCAAATGATGGAATGTATTTTAACCTTCATTCACTATATGCATTCAATTTTCTGGAGCATTTGCTAATTAGCTATTAAAATATTTATGTACCAAAGAAAACAAAATTTGAAATTTTTTACCCCTTCTGCACATTTCCCCCCTTCTAGTCCATTCACTTTCTTACATCTCCAAAGGAAGTATAAATTTTGTTAACCTTTCAATGTGCATGAAGTAGAGAAGTATCAATTAACTTTTCAAATCTTGTAGAAGGAAGATCATCCAATGTACCTATTTTTTGAATGGTAACTGTATTGGTCAAAAATGTTGAATAATTGTGGAAGCTTCTCATTGAGAATCTTCCAAGTGATTCCTGATAAATAACATAAATTGGTTTTGCTTTCATCATAGCGTTATGCTTTAAGATTTATTACCTAAATTTTGTTTATTGCCTTTTCGAAGAATCCAAACACATACTTGATCAGGGAACTTGCTAGGCTGGTTCTATTCATCTAATTTCTTCTTAGAATTATTAGTATGGGAACTTTGCAGTGCGCCCTGAAAGTTTGCTTTTGGTTATATAATATAACCTTTTAAATTGAAAAATCTAATTTGTGTTGGCTATTTATTTCTCAGGGATCCGGATGGTTTGGACATAGGTGCTCATGAAATTCTTCCGCGGTTATTCAAGGAAAATCTTCCCAGCTCTTAAAACTAGTGTTTTGGCTTATATTTCCTTGGATATAAAGGATAGGCTCATAGGAAAGTTTTCGTATCCAACAAAATATGGAGGACTAGGTTTATTGGCCATGTTTTGTTTTCTTGTAATGTGACAAATGCATCCCGTTCGATTTTGATTTATTTTTAATTTATTTTATCCAAACCTTCAAAAGGGTTGCGTACTTGCGTTAGTTCTGTGCAAGTTATTTAATTGCATGATTGATATTCATCTATATTGGTGTTCTCTGGACTTTGGCCTTTTAGTTTGTTTCATTCTAGATAGGACACGTCTGTGGCTGAGTCTAGAAAACTGCTTATTATGAAAGTTTGATGTGTATCTTTGTCGTTGAGATATGAATATGGTAGTTGGCTGTTAGCCTGTTACAGCAAAGTTGATTTAATTGCTTTCTTTTGACTATTTATATTGAACAACATCGTTCTTATTTGGTGATCAGGGACTAATGAGTCTAACCAATTTCACATGCACCTTTTGTCATTACCTAGCCTATCTTACAAGAACAACCTGATATTTAATTACCCACTCTGCAATCATGGTTAGGGGCTGCATTGTCTTTTTCTTTGTCAGGAATTGCAACGTCTTTTGTGCGAATGGATATGGATTGGATTAGAGGTTCACTTCAAATATTAATTCGTTCAAATTGAATTAGATAGTGAATGCAGTTTTGTTTTTTGTTTTTTTTTGTTTTTTTGTTTTTTTTTTGTTTTTTTTTTTTTGAGTAGAGTCAGTTTACTATTTAGTCAATGAAAAATTTCGCATCAGACAAATTAGTTACTAAGCAATCAAAAGTACCAAATTAGTCCCTGGAGTTGGCATTTGTCGGATACCGTTAGTCCTTAGTGAGCGCTGTTAAATGACATTTTGATGAGCTCACTAAGAGAAAGTATAGGGAGCCAATGACCTAAGCGTACAAGATGTACAATGAAGGTTTAGAAAGTATTAGAGATATGATTATTAATGTTACATTGTCCTGTCAGGTTACGCTTTTGGGAAGAGTGGTTTCAGGACATGGTATTAGAGTTCTAGATCCGGAAGGTTAAGAGTTCAAACCTTGGTAAACCCAAAATTAGCTTTTTATAACATGAGATGTTTATTATCCTTGGTATCCGGATGGTTATTTTGCATAGTACAGGTGATGTTCAATTTATTCATAAACCAAAGATTTAGCCCATTGTAAGCCATTGGCTCCCTAGCACTACTCGCTCACTAAACAAAACGTAAGCGCTTATGGAAGGAGAGAAACATTGTTGATTTCATATGTAATGATAATGAAATCTCTAAACCTAACCCTAATTGCATGGCAGACAGATGAATGATTGGAAAGCATGAGATTGGAAAGCATGAGCAGCAACGAAGGCTAATTTTAGTCGGCGAAGAGGAGGGGCGACAGATTGCTCAGCTTGGTGCGGTGCATGTGTCAGTGGGAAGGAAAGGGGATAAAGCACCGTTTTTGCCTCCAAGTGTTACTGCAATGTATATGTGACACTACAAGTTTTTTACATGATTAGCTATCTAATTGGATGAACCTGAATTTACTTTAACACAATTATCATCTATTCTGATCACTATCCTGATGCTTGTAATCTTCATCTTCAACACCCTTTTTTTTTTTGAACAAGAGAGCTCAACACAATACAGTGGAGCCGTAGACAACCAAACTGTAGTCATAAAAATAAAGGAGATAAAGTAAAAGTAATTAAACTATCCCTGTTGTTATCTCCGGCATTGCCATCAACAACAACAAGGTTTCAAACTAACTACTCCACTCTCCATAGCTAGTCATGGATTTTTCAAACACCTCTTCTGAATTACTTTCTTTGGAATTAAAAATCCGCCTGTTCCTCTCAAGCCATACATTCCAAATAACCGCAAAGAAGCACAACATCCACCTATTCCGCTCCTCCTTTCTGTTTGCGACTCCTGTCCAGCTCTCAAAATGTTCTTTTAATGAGCCCGGAATAGACCACTCTCTCCCGAAATCAGAAAGCCATCGACACCATACCTGCCAAGTAAACTCACAACCTAGGAACAAGTGGTGAATATGTTCAACATCTTTTTTACATAACACACATATGTTGTCTCCATGACTAAGTATTCCAAACCTATGTAGTCTTTCTTTAGTATTTACTCTTCCTATCAGAACAAACCAAATAAATAACTCCACTCGTGGTGGCGCCAAACCATTCCATATGGTTCTGGGAAAGCTGAAGCTGGTGATATCCTCCGAGAGAGTATCTGATTGCACCATCTGCACAAAAGAGTTAGTTGAAAAAATTCCTTCCTTGCCAAACTTCCATACAACTCTGTCTTGCTTATCACTTGCTAGTTTAATTGGCCTTAAAGACTCATGCAAGCTATCCAATAATTCCAACTCCCATTGATATAGGCCTCGCCTCCACTGGAAGTTCCAAACCCATTCTAACCCATCCCAAAACCCACAATCCCCTATGACAGATCCTTGCTGGTTTGAAACAGAGAAGAGTCTCGAAAACCTCAACTTGAGTGAACCGCCTTGAAGCCAGACATCTTCCCAGAACAGAGTCCTCCTTCCATCACCCACCTCCATGGACAACCCAATAATAATCTTATCCCTTACATTACTATCCTTGAGCTGCAACTGACATATGTCCTTCCATGGACCCCCTCTAGTAGGCAGTGGCTGGGTTGATAACATCATATTTGGATTTAAGTCGTAGCAGGAGCATACAACCTTCTTCCATAAAGGGCACTCCTCCTTTGAAAAGCGCCACCACCACTTAAAGAGTAGAGCAGAGTTTCTAATCACTGCATCACCTACCCCCAAACCACCCTCCTTTTTAGGGGCCTGAATCACTTCCCACTTAACTAGTGCTATACCACTCCTACCTTCCTCCTTGCTCCATAAGAATCTTCTCTGTAATGATATCAACTTTTCTGCCACGGCCTTCGGCATCTTGTATAGGCTCAGGTAGTACATTGGCAAGCTATTCAACACAGACTTTATAAGGACTAGCTTACCCGCTTTATTCAGCACCTTAGCCTTCCACAAACTGAGCTTTTCCTCAACCTTGTCGATTATCGGTTTCCAAGTCTTGACCAGCCTCGGGTTTGCACCTAGAGGAATACCAAGATATCTGACTGGAAGGTTCGCCTCTTTACATCCCAATAAGCTGCACATGTTGTCAGTCCAATGCTGTTCACAATTGATTGGGATTAAACTGGATTTATCAAAGTTAATTGTTAACCCCGACATTATCTCAAAGCATCTTAACAATCTGACATAGTTTCTGATGGTCTCCTCCTCCGGTGGGCAGAATAATATAGTGTCATCTGCAAACTGGAGATGTGACAACTCTATGTTTTCCTTACCAACCAGCAGCGGCGAGATTCGTCTGTTCCTCACTGCCTCTCCTACCATCCTGTGTAGGACATTCACTACCAGAACAAATAAGAACGGAGACAGTGGGTCACCTTGTCTCAAGCCTCTCTCCATCTTGAACGATTTTGATGGGGAACCATTTATCAGAATTGCCATGGACGCTGTGCCGATACACTCCCTAACCCATTCTCTCCATCTCCAACCAAATCCCATCTTTTGCAGCACTATATCCACAAAGTTCCATTTTACCCGATCATATGCCTTTTGGAAGTCTAATTTAATAATTTCCGCCTTCTTCTTCCTCATCTTCAACCATTGCACTGTTTCGCACGCAATCAGTGCTCCGTCGTGAATTTTCCAACCTTTCAACACCCTTTGGTGGAGGTTTGTACAATTGATCATTGGCACTCTCGTATCCCTCATCATTGACACTCCTCAAGATCACCAACTTCCTCTACATCAATCCCTGCTCCATCATTCTCCTCCATAGTATGCTCAAAGAAAATGTAAAATTCAACAGATCTCTTATTTTGAAGCTTGTTATTGAGCAGGTCGTTGATCTCAGCATCTCCTCCTTCAATACGGTGCAACCCAGCTTCAAAGCTGGCAATGTAATCTTTGTATCCCAATTCTTTATACAAGATCTCCAAGTCCCGTTTATCGACCAAATCCTAGTCCATTCGAGAAACCTCTCTGCTTTTCCATTCTTATAAATCTGCCCACATGGTGGAAAAACAAGGACTGCAAATACATCCATCTAAAAAAGGCAAAAAATTACAATTAAATAAACAATGTTTTTTATGTTCATTATTGAAACAAATATAACCTTTCTGTGTAATATTCTATATTTTTGAAAATCTAAATATGAATAAATTATAGTTTATTTCATTAACTTTTAACTTTATATTTCTAAAAATTATTTTATTAAAAATAATTAAATTAGTTAAAAGATAAGTTGATTTTATATCAATTAGGATTTTAAGATAATTTTATTATAATTAAATATTTCACATAATTTCATTAATTGAAAAATAATTAAGAATTATATCATTTAATTTAAGTAATTTCTATTATGAATAAGTTATGATTTATTTTATTAATTCGAACACTTTATTTTTAAAAACTAATCTATTAAGGGTAATTAAATTAGTTTTATGAATATTTGGAGTTAAGTTAATTAATAATCTTGTATAATTTTATTATAATTGGTTATTTAATATAATTGAAATTTTAATTTCGGTGATGGAAAAATAATAAAAGGTTATATGATTTAATTTACGTAATTGATAATTTGGGTTCAAATTGTACCTTATAAAATGTGATCAATATGTTTATTTTATAATTTAAATTAAAAATAATTATTTAACCTCATTGATATATTGAGAAATAAAATTATATATGTTTCGAAAGTAATTTCTACAGTATTATATTTAAATACTAAGTTATTCTTGTATCTTGAATATTTTGTAAAATTTCTAAGTTACTTGTATATATTTTATTTTAACCTTAATCCTAAATTTCTTATTTTATATGTACCATTATTATTTAACACATTACCCGCTGACCAATCACTTACACATACGTACCCCACACTTGTTTATCATTTACTAGGCCATGCTCACTCTATTATCACCACTCCTTCAAGAGCAAACACCCACCACACAAACGCAATACACACATGAAGAAAAGGAAGAAAACAGAGGAGGGAGTTGAAGAGAGCAAGCGAGAGAGATCGAATGAGAGAGGAAGAGATGCGCCAAAGAGGGGAAGGAGGAGGCCGCTAATGTAACTTTAAAGAGTTTTATGGAATTAATGAAGGTAAATATTGCTGGACTAAATTAACTATTTGCGTTTTATTATTTACTTTCATGACATTCTCAACCTCTATTGAGAACTTGTGGTTAGTTCTCAGCACAAAATTTTAACCCCTTTCAGTGTCATAGGCTTGAGGACTCAGTATGAAACTACAGATGAATAATGAAACTTGTATATGAAATCAAGTTGTTTTCATAGAGTCTCCTCACACTTGTTGCATAAGATTCCATTTTATATAGAGGGGTAGGTGTTGTATATGAGTTTCATTTGATTTCACTTGTATAACATTTATTATTATTAGTATTTATGTAATTATTATTACTTGGAGATCTTTGATATATGATTTTAATAAATAAAGACAAAATTTTCTGGAATTTCTTTAAATTAGAATGTGATATCGACATAAAGGCTCAGTATTAAGTAATTATTATTAGAAAAGATTACGTAATGTTCTTTCTAGTAGAAATACCATGACTTAAGCAAGGTATTTTGCTGGAAGGGACATTACATTATGGTATCAGAGCAGTCCTTCCTGTAGAGCCTTGGAAGTGGAATAACTATGCTTTATTGTATACTCTGAGTGTTTGTCATGCCTTGTGACTTGTCCTAGTGACAATAGTTTAAGTTTTATATGCATGACTGTCTGTTAATTAACGTTGTTAGTCTACCATTGGATACCTCATGGTATTAAGTATAGCCAACTTAACACTAATAGTTTATGTATTTAAGAACATTAATGGATTATCATAGACAAAATAAAAGTAATAGGTAATGCGAATTACGGGATTTGAAAACGTTAGAAGTTACGTTTTAGGGTTAATTCCATTTAGACATATAATATTTATTCTTGCCAATGTGACTTGGGGTCATCTCTTCCTTGATTGCTTGACTTGAGAGGGAAAACTATATGAGAAGCATTAATTAGATTAGATTTGATTCTGTTTTATTTGATTGAGTTTGAATTCTGAATTTTAAGTTTAGGGTTAGCATTTCAAGGAGTGAGAGATACACACGTGAGCTCTCTTCTGGCAGCCGTTTCAATTGATAGTTTTTGTTTTCCAAGCACTATGAGTCACTAATCTCCTCAGTTAAGGTTAGTAGCTCTGTTGATTCTAATGGATTAATGTTATAGCTTTTTTACTTTTGATTAATGCATTGATATTTTCTTAAGAAATAAGTTTTCATTCTTCATCACAAGAATTTGAATGTATTGAAAAATAATTCAAATCTGAATTGAATTACATTATCACCTTCGAAAAGTTGGTTATTGGAATTAAGCTTGAAAACCTCTTCTCCTAATTCTTTGAGTTTTAAAACTGGTTTGATAAGTGACATAAAATCAACTAGGTTTATTTCTTAGGAATTGTG
Source organism: Arachis hypogaea (assembly GCF_003086295.3). Classification (NCBI taxonomy): domain Eukaryota; kingdom Viridiplantae; phylum Streptophyta; class Magnoliopsida; order Fabales; family Fabaceae; genus Arachis; species Arachis hypogaea. Next base: position 62,521,651 of record NC_092047.1, read on the forward strand.
TGATTTTGAATCATTAAATGTGTCTCATCTCTTATCATAATCAATTGATCATGGAATGGACAATTTGTTAAGAGAAATTGAACTACCAAGGGATTCTGGTTTGATTAACTATGATTTACCATGGATACATCTTTGCATAATCAAAGTACATAGTGAAAAGCATTTGCCCTGAAGTTTAAACATCTCGAAAACCTTAGCACCTTTATTCATATTATTTTCTGAACCATTTTCAAATAGCTTTCATTTAATTCTCTGTTTTTGATACTGAATACCTTAAAACCTAATTCTCAATTGTCTAACTAGATTAATAAGTTAATCACTGTTTTCTTAGTCTATTAATCCTCGTGAAAATGATAACCTACTCACCGTAGTATTACTTGATACGATTTGGTACACTTGCTAAGTTTGAAAAAAGTCCATCAAGTTTTTGGCGCCATTGCCGAGGATTAATTGAGATTCATAATAAACCAATTAATTGATTACCTGTAAGGATAATAAGTTGCAATCAATTGGAAGTGAGAGTTGGGTATGTCTAGTATGTGTGGATTAAATTTCAGGGCTGTCCTAATTTTAATGAGTGATTCATGGAACTTGGAAAAGGGTCTGTCCACAGAATCTTGCAAAAGATTACCCAAATTCCAAGCTAGATAACTTCCTCATTAAAAATGGTATTGAGCTGGAACTAATTGAAAAAGAAACCTAGATAAGTCTATTTGAACCATATTAAATTTGAGAGTTATTGGATTTAATTTGAATTTTATATGAAATTTTGAAAATTGTACACTACTGATGTTTTTCTGATTTTTAAAGCTACAATGCAATCACGGTTTTTCCTTTATTACTGAAGTTAGAAAATTTTGAAAATTATGATTTTAGCTTGTTATAAATCTTAGTCCAAGACGGACGCGTGAACATAAAGTTTGTGTGATTCTAAGTTTGTTTGTTTATTTAAAAACAGAGTGGAAGTTAGACTATCAATGCTATTTTGGTGACAAACTTGGTTCGTGAGTTAAAAGATGAATTTTAATGTTACATGCTTGATTTCTGTTTGATGTTTGACGAAGGATGGAACACCAAATTTGTTTAGCTTAGAAGTAATGAACCTAAGCTTGGAACATATTGGTTTTCATATGATTTAAGTGACTTTTAAGTTGTAAAGGAATTGAAACAGATTTCAATGTTAATGCTAGATATTTTGAGAATTATATGTTAGTTATCTACTGCGAGGAAGCAGTCAGAAATAATTCTTTTGAGAAAAGATAAAGTATCGATTAAAAATATGCCATAGAAGAACATATATGCTTGTCACAGAAGAGCAGAGCAATGTTTGTTTGATATCTGCCATAGAAAAGCAGAACTGCCACATTAGAGCAGTCTCTTTTCCAGGCCTCAAATATCTACCACAGTAGAGTAGAGCTACCACAGTAGAGCAGTTTAAAATTATATTACACACCTGTTGGAAAATCATATCCGAGACTTGTGACCGGTTAATGTCGGGAGCGGGCAAACAACCGACACATGAGCTCATGACATGCACTAAGGCTAGACATTCATCATATGTATTTGTATGACTTGCTTTAGTGTGCCTGATAAACCACTATTTTATGGTTTATTTTGAATTGAATTAAGTGGATTTTGTCAACTATTCTCACACTTATTCATGTAAATTGCATGTTTTTAAGATTCCTTCCTAATTTTGTGCTATGATTGAAAACATGTTTTCTAGGCCTTAAAATTACTAATTTTTAATTCTATCTTATTACCATTTGATGCCGTGATGTGTTCGTTGAGTGATCTAAGGGTTATAGGGCAGGAATGGCTTAGAGGATGGAAAGGAAGCATGCAAAAGTGGAAGGAACATAAGAATTTGAAGATTTGAGAAGTTGGTCTCGACGCGTACACATGGATGATGCATACGCGTGACCAATTGATGAACGGATATTTTATACGCTTTTTGGCATAATTTTCATATAGTTTTTAGCATGTTTTGTTTAAGTTTTATTATATTTTCATAGGTTTTAGTGTAAAATTCACATTTTTGGATTCTATTATGAGTTGTTGTGTTTTATGGTGCTTTTAGGTATTTTCTGGCTGAAATATGAGAGTTTGACAAAACCTGATTTAGAGGCAAGGAAAGCATAGCAGATGTTGTCAGGATCTGACCTTCATGCATTCAAACAAGCATCTCTGGAGTTACAGATATCCAAATGGAGCGTTCTCAACAGGTATGGAAAGCTAACATCCAGGGCTTTCCAGTAATATATGATAGTTTATACTTGTCTTTGGAGATGAAGGCCCAAAACTGGCGTTCAACGCCAGCCACATACCCCCTTCCTGGCGTTGGACGCCCAAAAGGGAGCAGCTGGCGTCCAATGCCCACAAAGGTATCCCAAGCAGGCGTTCAACGCCCAAGAAGCCTCCTAGCACGTGGGAGACACTAAAGCTTAGCCCAAACACTCACCAAGTGGGCCCTAGAAGTGGATTTTTGCACTATCAACTTAGTTTATCTTATTTCTGTAATCCTTAGTCATTAGATTAGTATATATAGACAAGAGTTCACCATTGTTAGGGGACTTTTCTTGACTCTTCCCCACTTTTATGTTTCATTTTGTATTTCTTCTATCAGCATGAGTCACTAAACCTCCTAGGTTAAGGTTAGGAGCTCTCCTGAGTTTTATGGATTAATAAAAGCACTACTGTTCTATTTTAATTCATGTTTGATTCTCTCGTAATATGTATCTTCGTTGTTCAACCTTATGAATGAGTTGAACCGTCAAAAGTTATCTCTATTCTACATGGGTTCAGCGAGCGTCTTTCATCGGATATCAATGAACCACTAGCTTGAGCATACGTCTTTTAGAAGGCTAATCGACGACTTCATTGGGGACTTCTCGAGACATCAGTTCAGCTGAGGTATGGGGAGATTAGGGTCTTTGTGGTAAAGGCTAGAATCAAGGCATAGCATTCTCTGATTCGGAAGATTCGACCTTGTCTGTGGCATTTTGTGTAGGATCCCCAAGGGGATGAACTGTAGGAGCTTCACCCTAATTCAGACTGGATGCGCACTAATCCTGGTGTTCAGCCTAGAGGAAGATTGGCGGCCGGTCAAACGGGCGTTCATCACATACAACCTGCTATAGAAGAAATCATTCACAGTTGGAGTAGACAGTAAGAAAGGATTGATCCAGAAGAACAAAGCATCTTTGAAGCCTTAACCATCTTCTTACCATTAGATTCACAACCACTGAGTAACGTTATCTTTATTTTACTTTTATGTGTTTAAACAACTACACAACTTTTTTATCCGTCTGACTAAGATTTACAAGATAACCACTGTTTGATCAAAGCTGACAATCCTCGTGGGATCGACCCTGACTCACCTCAGGTATTACTTGGACGACCCAGTGTACTTGCTGGTTCAGTTGTACGGAATGTGGAAATCCGTGCACCAAGTTTTTGGCGCCGTTGTTGGAGATTGTTTGAGTTTAAACAAACTAACGGATGATTTTGTTGCTTAGATTAGGTGCTTTTTAATTTTGTTTGAGTCTCTTGTTTTTCTTTTTCGAAAAAATAAAAATTTTTTCAAAAATCTTTGTTTTCTTTATAATCTTTATCTTTTGTTTGAGTCTTTTGTTCTTGTTCTTGTTAGAGTTCGAACTTTCTTGAGTCTTTTTCCAAAAATTTTCAAAAATAGTGTCTTTTGCTTGGGTTTAGTGTTAAATCTTAAGTTTGGTGTCCATTGCATGTTCTTTAATTGCTTTGAATTTTTCGAGTTTTGTTCTTGGTGTTCTTCTTGGTCTTCAAGTTGTTCTTGTTTTTCTTCTTGTTTTGATCTTTAAAATTTTTAAGTTTGGCGTCTTTAGGTATTTTTCTTTATAATTTTTGAAACTTAGTGTCTTTAGATCTAAAAATTTTATGTTTGGTATCATTTAGTTGTTTTTCTTTTTCTTCATTAATTAAAAACAAAAATAAAAAAATATATTTTCTATCTTTTTACATTAATTTTCGAAAATTGCAACAAAAATTTCAAACTTTAATTTCAAAATCATTATCTTATATTATCTTAGTTTTAAATTTCAAATTCAAATCTTTTCAAAATCAAATCTTTAAAAAAAAAAAAACATATCTTTTTCAAATTACTATCTTATCTTTTTATCTTTCTTTAAAATTCAAAAATCTTATCTTACCTTATTTCAAATTCAAATGTTAAAATTCAACTTCAAAATTTAAAATTTAAAATTTAAAATTTAAAATTTAAAAATTCAAAGTCAAATCTTTTTCAAAAATCAAATTTCAAACCTTATCTTTTTCAAATCTTTTCAAATTCTTATCTTATCTTTCCTAAATTCAATTTTTAAAATAAAATCTTTTTCAAATCTTTTCAATTTCTATCTTATCTTTTCTAATTTTAAATTCAAATTTTTTCTAATCTTCTATCTTATCTTCTTTTCAAATCTTTCAAATCTTTTCCTAACTAATTTTTCTATCTTCTAATTTTTGAAAATATCTTCTCTATTTCTCTCTATTCTTTTTCAAAATTTAGTATTTAATTTTCAAATCTTTTTAGTTAATTAGCTTTAATTTTTGAATTTAATTAATAAATAAAATAAAAAAATATTTTCTCTTTTTACTTTTAATTTTCGAATTCTTCTGCCCTTTGATTCGAAATCTTCTTCTCTTTTCTCTATCTTCATTCTTCTTTCTTCTTCACATCTCACAGGGAGTCCTCTATTCTTAAACATAGAGCTCCTATGCTTCTTCTTTCTTGTTTTCTTTTTCTTGTTTTTGAGCAGGAACAGAGATAAAGAACCTCTCTTAAATCTTGAACCTGAACCTGAGAAGACTCTAAGGAGGCATTTACAACAAGCTAAAGCACAACACTCCAGAAGAAACCTCACAGAGCTTTTCGAACAAGAAGCTGAAAACATGGTAGCCGAGCCTAATAATGAATGAGATGCAAGAAAGGTTCTTGGTGAATACACCATACCAACTTCTGATTTCTATGGAAGAAGTATCTCCATACTTGCCATTAGAGCAAACAACTTCGAGCTTAAGCTTCAATTAGTCTCTCTAATGCAACAGAATTGCAAGTTTCATAGACTTCCACTGGAAGATCCAAATCAATTCTTATCTGAATTCTTGCAAATTTGTGACACTGTTAAGACCAATGGAGTGGATCTTGAGGTCTACAGACTTATGCTCTTTCCCTTTGTGGTTAGAGACAGAGCTAGGATATGGTTGGACTCTCAACCTAAAGAAAGCCTTGACTCTAGGGAAAAACTGGTTAATGCTTTCTTGGACAAGTTCTTTCCACCTTAGAAGATGAGTAAAATCAGAGTGGAAGTTCAATCCTTCAAACAAAAAGAAGGTGAATCCCTCTATGAAGCTTGGGAAAGATACAAGCAACTGATCAGGAGATGTCCTTCTGACATGCTCTTAGAATGGTCTATCCTAGGCATCTTCTATGATGGCCTCTCTGAGATGTCTAAAATATCATTGGACAGCTCTACAGGTGGATCACTCTACTTGAAGAAAATGCCTGCAGAAGCAAGAGAACCCATTGAGATAGTTGCAAACAACCAATTCATGTACACTTCTGAAAGAAACCCAGTAAATAATGGGGTAGCTCAGAAGAAAGGAGTTCTGGAAGTAGACATTTTGAATGCCATATTGGCTCAAAACAAGATCTTGATCCAGTAGGTCAACATGATCTCTCAGCATTTGACTAGAATGCAAGCTGCAACTGGCAATACTCAAGAAACTTCCTTTGAAAGAGAAGCTTATGATCCTGAACAACCCATGATGGCGGAGGTGAATTACATGAGAGAACCTTATAGAAACACCTACAACCCCTCATGGAGGAATCATCCTAACCTTTCATGGAAGGATCAATAGAAGCTTTAGCAAGGCTTCAATAATAATCATGGTGGAAGAACCCAGAATGGGTTCAACAACAGGCCACCATTCCCATCTTCTCAGGAACACGTGGAGACTCCTAAGCAAAGTCTTTCTGACTTAGTCACTAGAGTCTCCAACCTCTCTAAGATCACTCATATTTTCATAACTGAAACAAGGTCCTCCATCAGAAATTTAGAGGTACAAATTGGTCAACTGAGCAAGAGAATCCCTGAGACTCCTCCTAACACTGTTCCTAGTAACACTAAAGTAAACCCAAGAGAAGAGTGCAAGGCCATCACTATTGAAGCTGAGATTGAATCTGAAGGGAGTAATCTGGCGTTGAATGCCAATGATGAGATCCCTAATGGGCGTTAAATGCCCAATGATATGCCATTCTTGGCGTTGAACGCCAGTAAGGAAGTCCTTATTAGGCATTCAACACCCAATGTTACACCTTTAATGGCGTTGCACGACAGGAAGGAGGTCCCTCCTGGGAGTTCAACGCCCAAATTGGCAGAGAAGCTGGCGTTAAACGCTAGTGAAGATGTCCCCATTGAGTGTTCAACGCCCAAAAGGCCACAAGAGGTGGATTTGAACACCAGTAATGGTGTTCCTACTGAATATTCAACACCCACTGATGAAGTCCCTATCCAAGAATTAAAAGAAGCCAAGGCTCATGTAGAGACCATAGAGGTCCCCTTGCAAGAACTCTTGTAATTCATGAGTTCTAATGAATACTCATCCTCTGATGAGGATGAGGAAACTAGGGAAGAGCAAGTTGTTCAGTAGCTAGGAGTTCTCATGAAGCTAAATGCCAAGTTATTTGGAGTAATGACATTGGAGGAAGAACCTCCAGTGCTTACCAAAGAACTCAATGCTTTGGTTCAGCAGAAGCTGCCTCAAAAGCTTCCGAATCCCGGATGCTTCTTAATTCCTTGCACCATAGGCACCATGACCTTTGAGAAGGCTCTGTGTGACTTAGGGTCAAGTATAAATCTTATGCCACTCACTGTGATGGAGAAGTTGGGCATCTTTGAGGTACAAGCTGCAAATATCTCACTGGAGATGGCAGACAAATCAATGACAAAAGTATATGGCTTAGTAGAGGATGTCTTAGTGAAGGTTGAAAACCTTTACATCCTTGCAAACTTCATAATCTTAGATACTGGGAAAGATGAGGATGAGTCCATCATCCTTGGAAGACCTTTCCAAGCCACTGTGACGAGCGGATTTCGGCCAGTAAAAAATTTTATAAAAATAATCACGTTGTAAGTATAGTTTCTAAACCAGCAAAAAATCCTTTCTTACAAAAACTTATTTGTCACTAAAGCAAACCCAATAAAATTGATAACCGAAGTATTTAAACCTCGGGTCGTCTCTCAAGGAATTGCAGGAAAGTATGATTTATTATTGGTTATGGAAAAAGGTATATTGTTGGGTTTTTGAAATATGGAACAAGGAAATAAATTAACACTAAAGTAAATTAATTATCATGAAAACCATTGCAAGGTATAAGAACTGGAAATCCCATCCTAGTTATTCTTATCAAGTGTGATGAGAATTGTTTATTGCTCCCACTTAGTTAACCCTTACTAAATAAAGAAAAGTCAAGTGGACTAATCAATTTGATTCCTCAAGTCCTGGTCAACTCCTATGGAAAGACTAGCTTTAGAGAAATCCAAATCAATCAGCAAATTCTAATTTTCAATCAACAGCTGAGTTTGATAACTTATGTGTCACCAATTACTCAACCCAAGCAAAGGGAGAGAAATCTAAATTAAATTAAAGGCATTAATAACATAAGTTAAAGAAAGCAATCATAAATCTGAAATACCTCAAATTGTATTAAATAGAAAATGAAATTAACATGGAGTTCATAAACCAATATTGAGAAAATAAACAAACCAAAGTAATAGAATAATTAAAATTAGAAGAGAACATAAATTAAAGGAACATTGAACCTGGAATTGAGAAGAAACAATCCTAAAACTAAGAGAAATCCTAAATCCTAAAACCTAGAGAGAGGAGAGAGCCTCTCTCTCTAGAAAACTACATCTAAAACCTCAAATTGTGTATATTGAATGAATGATTGAATGAATGAGAAGATAGGAAGAAACACGAGCAATACGTACGTGTCATACCATATACAGTCATACCATATACAGTCACGCGTCCGTGTCATCCATGCGCGCGCATCGCTACCATTTCCTTCAAAACTTCATTTTCGCGTGTTCCTTCCACTTTTGCATGTTTCCTTTTTGTCCTCTAAGCCATTCCTGCCCTATAAAGCCTGAAAACACTTAACACACAGATCACGGCATCGAATGGTAATAAAGGATAATTAAAATTAACATTTTTAAGGCCTAGGAAACATGTTTTCACATATATCACAGAATAAGAAAGGAATTGTAAAACCATGCAAATTATATGAATAAGTGGGTGAAGAATTGATAAAAACCACTCAATTAAACACAAGATAAATCATAAAATAGTGGTTTATCACACTGCCAATGCTATCATTGAAGTAGCAAAGGGAGAACTGATTTTACAACTAGGGGAGGAGCACATCTTGTTCAAGATGCCTCACCCCAACTCTCCTTCTGAGAAAAAAGAGATAAATGTGCAACACTTAGTGTTCCAACCATCTCTCTCAGTGCAAAGCTTTATGAAGCCCCCAGACACTAATTCTATGTTTGGTGTTGGGCAGCCATCAATAAGCACTGAGACCAATGGTACTAAGAAGAAAGTATTTAAAGGCTGCAGGGACAAAAAGATCCCCACTAAAGGCCTCTCATCTGGCACGAGAGTTGTCTTCTCCAAGAAACCAGTCATACCATATACAGTGAGTCGCATCCTGTCTCTAGAGCATGTAGAACTCATCCATGAGAAGATAGGAAGAAAGTTCACTGTAAGGGGTGAAATTCTGATCCCATATCATTCTCTATAAGGAGCTAACCGTCAATCTAGTGATGTTAAAGAAGCACTTGTTGGGAGGCAACCCAACCATAGTTATTATTTATGTTTTTCTTGATTATTTTCTTTAGGATCATGATCATGTGCATTAGTCAGAACACAGACAGAAACGTTCAGAAGCAGAAACAGAATACCCTGGAGTACATGTCTTGCTGGCATTGAACGCCAGACAAGAAGGCAAGAGTGGGCGTTCAACTCCCAACAGAGACAGAAGACCTAGCATTGAATGACAGAAAGGAGGTCCCTCCTGGGCGTTCAACGCCTTGAGTCGAGCAGCAAGCTGGCATTAAACGCCAGCTATGGAGCATGAGATGGGCGTTCAAAACCCATAAGGGGGCAAGGAATTTGAATTCCCTTGCCTCTCAGGACCAGTGGGTCCCACAACATCTTCACCTACCCCGCCTTCTTCTCTCTTTTTTTTACACTTTCCATCACACTCTTCCCTATAAACCCTCAACAAATCACATCCATACCTCTTCCCCAAAACCATCATAACTTCCACCAACCCTCACCCACTAATATTTCCCCCCCACTAATTGGAAGCCCTATAAATACCCCCATCATTCCACTTATCCCACACACTACTCATACACCTTTAGCCCTCACTTGGCCGAATTGCTCTTCTCCCTCCATCTCCATCTATTTTCTTCTTCTTCTACTCTATTCTTCTGTTTTGTTTATTTTTTCTCCAGGACGAGCAAAGTTTTAAGTTGGTGTTGGAAAAGCCTTGCTTTGGAGAATTAAGTTCCAACATGGGACAACTAAAGGTGGAGCACCAAGAGCACTCTATCATTCTCCATGAGATTAGAGAAGATCAAAGAGCTATGAGGGAGGAGCAACAAAGGCAAGGAAGAGACATAAAGGAGCTCAAGAGCACCATTGGTTCTTCAAGAGGAGGAAGACGCCACCCTCACTAAGGTGGACCCGTTCCTTAATCTCCTTGTCTATTTATTTTTTCTATTTTCGTTCTCTATGCTTTATGTTGTATTCATGTTTGTGTCTTTATTACATGATCGTTAGTGTTTAAGTTTCTATGCCTTAAAGCTATGAATGTCCTATGAATCCATCACCTGTCTTAAATGAAAAATGTTTTAACCGCAAAAGAACAAGAAGTACATGATTTCGAATTCATCCTTGAAATTAGTTTAATTATTTTGATGTGGTGACAATACTTTTTGTTTTCTGAATGAATGCTTGAACAGTGCATATGTCTTTTGAATTTGTTGTTTATGAATGTTAAAATAGTTGGCTCTTGAAAGAATAATGAAAAAGGAGAAATGTTACTGATAATCTGAAAAATCATAAAATTGATTCTTGAAGTAAGAAAAAGTAGTAAAAAACAAGGCTTACGAAAAAAAATGGCGAAAATAAAAGAAAAAAGAAAGAAAGAAAGAAAAAGAAAAAGCAAGCAGAAAAAGCCAAGAGCTCTTTAAACCAAAAGGCAAGAGCAAAAAGCCAATAACCCTTTAAACTAAAAGGCAGGGGTAAAAAGGATCCAAGGCTTTGAACATTAATGGATAGGAGGGCCTAAAGGAATAAAATCTTGGCCTAAGCGGCTAAACCAAGCTGTCCCTAACCATGTGCTTGTGGCGTGAAGGTGTCAAGTGAAGAGCTTGAGACTGAGCGGTTAAAGTCGTGATCCAAAGCAAAAAGAGTGTGCTTAAGAACCCTGGACACCTCTAATTGGGGACTCTAGCAAAGCTGAGTCACAATCTGAAAAGGTTCACCCAGTTATGTGTCTGTGGCATTTATGTATCTGGTGGTAATACTGGAAAACAAAGTGCTTAGGGCCACGACCAAAACTCATAAAGTAGCTGTGTTCAAGAATCAACATACTAAACTAGGAGAATCAATAACACTATCTAAATTCTGAGTTCCTATAGATGCCAATCATTCTGAACTTCAAAGGATAAAGTGAGATGCCAAAACTGTTCAGAGGCAAAAAGCTACAAGTCCCGCTCATCTAATTGGAGTTAAGTCTCATTGATATTTTAGAATTTATAGTATATTCTCTTCTTTTTATCCTATTTGATTTTTAGTTGCTTGGGGACAAGCAACAATTTAAGTTTGGTATTGTGATGAGCGGATAATTTATAAGCTTTTTGGCATTGTTTTTAGGTAGTTTTTAGTATGATTTAGCTCATTTTTAGTATATTTTTATTAGTTTTTAAATAAAAATCACATTTCTGGACTTTACTATGAGTTTGTGTGTTTTTCTGTGATTTCAGATATTTTCTGGCTAAAATTGAGGGACCTGAGCAAAAATCTGATTCAGAGGCTGAAAAAGGACTACAGATGCTGTTGGATTCTGACCTCCCTGCACTCGAGATGGATTTTCTGGAGTTACAGAAACCCAATTGGCGTGCTCTCAATTGCGTTGGAAAGTAGACATCCAGGGCTTTCCAACAATATATAATAGTCCATACTTTTCTCAAGTTTTGACGACGCAAACTGGCGTTTAAACGCCAACTTCCTGCCCTATTCTGGCGTTAAATGCCAGAACTGAGTTACAAGCTGGAGTTAAACGCCCAAACTGGCACCAAAGCTGGCGTTTAACTCCAAGAAAAGTTTCTACATGTGAAAGCTTCGATGCTCAGCCCAAGCACACACCAAGTGGGCCCGGAAGTGGATTTCTGCATCATTTACTCATTTCTGTAACCCTAGGTTACTAGTCTAGTATATAAACTACTTTTAGAGATTTATTTTATGTTTTTTGTACATCTTTTGACCATTGTACACGTTTGAGAGGCTGGCCTCACGGCCATGCCTAGACCTTTCACTTATGTATTTTCTACGGTGGAGTTTCTACACCCCATAGATTAAGGTGTGGAGTTCTGCTGTTATTCATGAATTAATGCAAAGCACTATTATTTTTCTATTCAATTCAAGATTATTCTTATTCCAAGATATTCACTCGCACTTCAACCTGTTGAATGTGATGATCCGTGACACTCATCATCATTCTCACCTATGAACGTGTGCCTGACAACTACTTCCGTTCTATCTGCAATAGCTTGAGTGTGTATCTCTTAGCCTCCTGGTTCACGATCAGAGTATTCATGGTATAGGCTAGAATTATTGCCGGCCATTCCTGAGATCTAGAAAGTCCAAACCTTGTCTGTGGTATTCCGAGTAGGATTTGGGAAGGGATGACTATGACGAGCTTCAAACTCGTGAGTGTTGGGCGTAGTGACAGACGCAAAAGGATCAATGGATCCTATTCCAACATGATCGAGAATCGACAGATGATTAGCCGTGCGGTGACAGCGCATTTGGACCATTTTCACTGAGAGGACGGACGGTAGCCATTGACAACGGTGATCCCCCAACATACAGCTTGCCATGGAAAGGAGTATGCCTGATTGGATGAAAGCAATAGGAAAGCAGAGGTTCAGAAGCAATAAGCATCTCCATACGCTTATCTGAAATTCTCACCAATGAATTACATAAGTATCTCTATCTTATTTTATATTTTATTTATATTTTAATTATCAAAACCTCATAACCATTTGAATCTGCTTGACTGAGATTTATAAGAATGACCATAGCTTGCTTCAAGCCGACAATCTCTGTGGGATCGACCCTTACTCACGTAAGGTTTATTACTTGGACGACCCAGTGAACTTGCTGGTTAGTTGTGCGGAGTTGTGAAGAAGAATTGAGATTATGAACGTGCGTACCAAGTTTTTGGCGCCGTTGCAATCACAATTTTGTGCACCAGATATCTGTATAAAATACATGATATTCACCATAACATTTCAGAATTTATCTTCTCACAAAAACACCTTTTAGTTCTTCAAATGAGATTGTGAATGAAAACAATATCTAATGAATTTTCACAAATAAATTTCACTCCTTTAGATATTTGTAACGAAATTTGACCAAAATAATATACTTTTAATATGACTCTATCATCCATTTTTTTCTCATATGAACGTAAATTTTATTGTATTTTTTTTAAGCACTAACGAAAAGCATAGTTCTAGAGGGCTGAGGGAAGAAGAAGGAGAAGAAGAAGAAAAAGAGAGATATGCCAACTCGGTACGAGTTACACATACATATATAAAACAAATTGGTTGGTACAATTTCTATTGACACATTCAAAAAATATATAATATTAAGTAAATCGGACGGTCCAATTTGCTCTCCCCAAAATAGAAAAAATAAATCACATTCAAATCGAACAGTTCGATTACCTATAGTCAAATTCAATTTTTTTCTCCCACACAAATCGAACCCTTGGATTTGTGTACCTACTTTCACTAACAAAAAAAAAAAAACAGACAATCTAATTTTTTCTACCTATATTTAAAAAAAAAAATAGCCATCACATTCAGGTCTAGCACCTCGAATCTCCATAACAAGGCATAACACATACAATATGCATATCGAAAAAAATGAGCCCCAATTCAGTTGCTGTTTATTTTTTCAAATGAAAAGATCATTTTTATCTTTAAAAAAAGACATTGCGACCTCTAATAAAATTACTTTAGAATAATCCTTCTCTGTTAAAAATCCATTAAATAATAACATAAATTAATTTTGTAGAAATTTTATTTGTAATTTGTTGGATTTCAAATCTTCTACAAACTACTAATAAGTTTATTTTTAAAAATTCTTTTACTTGTGGTGGTTAAATAGAGAAGAACCATTGTCAAAAGTGATATCACAAGAAAAAAATAATTACAATACGAAAATCTTTTAAAAATGAAAAATAGTATCGCAAAAAATATGAGAGAAGAGAATGGTGATGTTGATGGTGTTGCTGTCGATGTTGACAGTGGTAGAGGAGATAATAATAACGATAAGATATGATTGCGTAATTAAAACAACTAGAATGAGACCCGCGCTATGCGCGGACGGTAAATTAATGATAGTATATAATAAATATTAAAAATGACTATATTTTGTAGAATTAAATTAAATATGTGTAAACTAAAGTTAAATTTGGAAGGTGTTTTGTTTAAAATAATTTGTAGTACAAAAGATTTGGATGTTAAAGTTTTACAAAGTGACATTTTTATTTGGTAGTTTGATTTTTGTATTTGTTTTAGTGGATGGATTTAGTCTTCTTATGTGGCGCTCGTCCTCCTTTTTCTTTATTGGTTATTGTTAGAATTGTTGCTTTTTTCTTTCTGTCGAGGTTCTTGTGAAGGCATGCTCTTTATGAATTGTTGAGTTGTATGCACTTTCTATTATGTTGTTTGTTCCATCTTTGTATATATGTTTTTCTTCCGAAGATGTGTCTTGAATTTGTATGGTTTTCTTTCTTCTTAATCTCTTGATGTACTTTTCCAATGACATCTACAATAAAAAGAACAAAAATGTGTAGATTTTATTTTTAATAAGTTATTTTTAATAAGAATAATTGAAATAGTATAAAATGAAATTACTTGTTAGTATTTTTCTTTAACCCACTCTGTCAGACAATGTCTCAAGTGATGCAAATTCAAAATAATCTTGGAAAATGTTCAAAAACTGGATCTTTAATTTCTTTCGAAACAATTGTGAGTAAAAAGTTTGCTTTCATTATACCTTTAATTGGCCTATACAAATTATTTGTATCTTCTATTTTTAAATTTGTATAGTATAGACTTTTCCTTCCCTGGCGTGTTAGTAAATCATAGTTCATAATTAGTTAAAAAAGAATAATGAATAGCATATTAAAAGAAGTATAATTTTAACGATATTAAAATACAATTATATATAAAGTATTATAAAATAATATAAAAAGTATAAAAAACAAAAATAATTAAAGTATTTTTTCGTAAATTCAATTTAAAAATATAATAAATATGTTTGTTTTGTACCTTTTCATCTAATATAATCTTTTTTAAGCAAAGAGACTCTTCTTCATTTGTGGGTGTTAATGTTTCCCATAGATGAATCACGCGAACTTTGATAAACTAATTGTCTTTTTGTTTGGTAATATTGTCCAAAGAATGATGCTGCATTGAGTAAGTTTGAGATGTGTAGTTTAAAAATAAATTTTTTGTGCTAAATTTGATATCATTTGAAGGAATAGTAATAAGAGACTTATATAAGTAGTTTAAATAGTATGGAATTTGAATATTTGTAACGTAAAATTTATTATGATTAATAATATTATTATTACATTTGTAATATGAATGTTTATTATATTTAATAAGTTATTTATAGAAATTAATAAATTAATTATTGGAGTTATAAATTTATTGTATTGTTTATAACGGTGAGATATAATAAATATATGGATGTGGAATCAATGTCTTTGTAGGTTAGAAATTTGATTACAATTTTTTGTATTTTTTTTTTTTTGCTGATTTGAAAATAATAGTTGATTTGGCAAAAATTGAGTAGTTGGTTCTAATATTTTGTCAAGTAAGCGATGTTGCTGACATGACATTAGTAGAAAGAAAAAGATGTTTTAAAAGTAATGTGAATAAACTTATGTATCTACTTTTATATATTAAGAATAGATAGAAGTAGAAATTATAATGGTGACGAAAAAGACAATGATAATAATGATAATAGTTGGTCTTATTGTAGAAAAAAATTTTGTAGAATTTTAGATTCTCACAAATTACAATAAAAACCCTACAATATTAATTTTTGTTACTATTTAACGATTTTTTTAACAAAAGAATCTTATTGTTTCAAAATAATTTTGTTAGAAACTAAAATATTTTTTTTAATACATAGAATTATAGAAATCGCCTTATGATTAAAAAAAAGTAGATAAAAACCGAATATAGTATTTACTCTCTTCCACCATAAACATTTCCTACTTTTTATAGAGGGGAAAGGGCTTGTTATAGAAATAGACGGAGAGCATTATAGAATCTTTCTCTCTCGGGGGAAGGTACTGTATTTTATTTTAAAAAAAGGGTATGTTTAGGAAATAGAGGGGTGCAAGAGTGTAATACTTGAGGATAATGATCTAAATGATCTATAAAACATTCTATATCAATTGAGCCTTGAAAAATGAAATACCTTGAATTAGTCTCTAAAATATATAATAGTAAATTAAATTGATTTTTCTATTTGATGATAACATATTTTAAAATAATTTATACTATAAATCATTTAACTAACGAAAAGATTAATCTAACATAATTATAACTTTAAAAAACTACTTTAAAATATCTTATCTTTTGAGAACTTGAGCTTAATCTTTTAAGAACTATTTTGAATATTAATCTTTAATATTGTCATGTATTAAGGAGGGGATGGGAATGTAATCCTGAAGATCAAATTAGTCCCCAAATCTGCTGAATGTTACAAACAAAACAGAAACAATACATTGCTATATTGAGGCATTTAAGTGATACATTCCAAACTCCAATCTAAAGAACAGCACCCATGATTACAAGAATCATGATCATTGGTAACATTGACACTGTTTTGGAGAACGTTATTATATCGTACGGCAGCTTTCAGCGTGCGCAATACAGTTATTACAAAACAATAATGAAAGCAATCCTAGTCTTTCTAATTTTCCTTTTTCTAAAACATTTTCCCAATACCATCCTGCCTAGGAACAGATTCAGCAACATCCATTCGACGCCAATTGCCCACCAAAGAAGCCATCTGATCGACCTTGTCGTACAATCCAAGGAGGCCGCCTGTGTGAATGAAGAGGATCTTCCTCCCTTCCCATTTCTTTGAATTTTCAGACATATCTTTCAGCAATCCATATGCAGCCTTCCCACTGAAAGTGTTACAAGTCACAACAACCAAATAAGAAGTTTTAAGTAAAATATGCAACATTGAATGTATGTTATCTGACTAGGTTTACATTTCTGTTTAGATTTTTATTTTCTCCATATGTTTGGAATTTGTACTACTGATATTAAGGTACAGGCCAAGGAAATAAGAAATGAAGTGTTGAATAAATAGCAGCAAACTTGGTACCTTGAACATTCATGTTTTGTAACAAGCTAAAACCTTTCATTCCTCCCCTTTGTTTGTGAGTTGAGATTTTGAAGGGGAGGAGATGAAAAGGTTTGTAGTGTAAAAGTTCAAACTTTAACACTACATATCTAACCTTGTTCTCCCTTTCCCTCCAAAACTCTAACTCACAACTAAACCCTAAATGAATTCGTGAATGGTCTCGTGAGCATTATAGTGAAAATGGATTTTAATAACTAGCACCTTACCGGGCACTCCGTGTCGCAATAACTCAATAAATACAAAAACGGTTTTCTTAAGTTCAGTGGTTAAAAGTATGCATAAGGAACTTCTAAGAACCAAGTTCGACCTTGCCCCAATAACCATTTTGGAATCATCTATTATATATTACTAATTTTAAGGCCAAAATGTGCCACATGTCACTCTCTCATTGCAATTGAAATCAAATCTTTTTCTTCAAAATTAAAAAACTCTCCCCTCTTCTCTCTTCCTTTCTCTATCTCTCTCATTCCTTCACTCACTCTATCTCTCTTATATATCATTATCATTATTAATGACTAATTACGAATTTGACAATCAAAATATACAATATAACATTCTCTAATTGTATTTAAATTAAATTAAAATACTAAAATTGAAATATAGCTATATTTTATATTATATTTATATATTACTAACTAATTTAATAACTAAAATGTGTCATACGACACTCTCTTATTAAAATTTAGAGAAAATATTTTCCTCTAAAATTAGTAAACATCCTTCTTATATTTTCTTATCTACCTCTCTTTTTTTCTATTTCTCTCTATCCTTCCTACTCTATATATAATTTATAATTCATATTTTATATTAGTAATTTGACAAATCAAAATTTGTCACTAGATATTTTCATTATAATTAAAATAAAAAATTTTCTTAACTTCCAAAATTAACAAACTCCTTCTCTCATTCTTCTTCTTTATCTTTCTCTCTCTTTTCTCTCATTCTCTATTTTTTTCTACTTTTATGTTCTACAAAAAATAAAATTAACAACATAATATAATTTAAATAAAAAATATTATTATATACATATATTTTATTTAAATTTAAATTTTTACTGCTTATCTTTTTAATATATGTTTTTACTTTTTTCTTTTAAATATTTATTACATATAATTTTAAAAAAAATACAAATGTTGTGATTAAAAGTTAGAATCAAGATTCAATTGTTTTAAAAAAATGAGTTAATTTTATAACTATAAATATAAATTTTTTTTATATTAATATCTAATTATATTTTTATATATATAGAAAAAATATTATTTTTAAATAGCAAGTATAAAAATTAATTATTTCTATTTGTGCAACAAACTTAATACCTAATCAAATATAAAAATATACACGTTAAATTCTTTTAAATTTTAGATAACGAATGTTAAAATTAAGTAAAAAAATTAAACTCTTTCATTTGAAAATAATAACTAAAAAATTTATTATTTAATTTTGTTTAAGATTCTGGTCTTTTTAGCCGACGAGAACTTTTCTCCCTTAATACCATTTTATAAAAATAGTTTAATATTATAAATTTTTCGTGTCATAATCTATAATACCAGAACTTACGTAATTTTAAAAGACTTATATTCCCGTAATAATATTACGGGTAAAAATACTAGTTTTTATAAAATTGTGAGACCAAAAGAGAGCAAATATGAGAAGGGAGCCTTTCCGACGGATAAAGACATCTAAAACGTTTTTTTTTTTTAAATATTTTTTAATAATTAAAATTTAACACATAATAGATTAAATTGTATTATTTTTGTTAAAATTAGGCCAGACAAATTAATTTGACCGAAAAATGGTAAATTAAATTTTGAATTAGTCTAAATTAATATTATTTTTTATAAAAAATAACTACAATACCCTTATTATAGAAAATGACTAAAATACTCTTATTATATATATTAATTTTGAGAATCCTAAATTATAACCCTTTTCTTCTCTGTCGTCATATGATAAGGATTTAGAATTTTCAATATATATATATATATATGGGTATTTTAGTTTTTTTATAATAGAGATATTGTAGTCATTTTTTATAAAAAATATTAATTTATACTTGTTCAAAATTTAATTTATTAATTTTTTGGCTAAACTGATTTGTTCGATCTAATTTCAATAAAAAAAACACGGTTTAATTGATTATATGTGTTAAATTTTAATTTTTCAAAAATATCTTTTAAAAAAAGACGTTTTTGACATCTTTATCCAAGTGGCTCCCATATGAGAAACACTAATAATTATTCCAATCCTCACAATAATAAGTATAAATATCTTTTTTTTTAAAAAAAATAGGTTGATGATTTTAATTTGTAAAACATCTTATAAGCATAAGCAACATTTTGAAGCTTATTATAGAGAGAAGCTGATTATTTCAAAATGATTAATTTTCATATGATCAATTATATAAAATATGTTGAATTCAGAACAGCTTATGAAAACAAACAAATTTTTGTACAATGGTGGCAATCATTTTTAAATCTAGGATCTCAGACATACCACCCAAAGTTCTCATCCTAATAAGTTTATGAAAACTAATCTAATCCAATACCAAACAATTCTTTAATATTAAGTATGTTTGGAACCAAAACTTTCTGGAGTTGATTTTATTTGAATTGAATTGTAAATCAAATAACATGTTTGAAATAACTGATAAAATAAGAATTCAATTGATTTGGAAATCATTTTTTATGTTTGAATTGTAAACTAATGAGAATTGAATTGGGGGAGGGTAAGATTTTACAGTGTAATCCGTTACTCTCTAATTATATATTTGTATCACACAATCTTCCGCCACTGATTAAGTGCCACTGGACACCGCCAGACTGTCACCCACCACACGGGGTAGCCCAAGGCAGTTGGGCATGTAACCTGGTGTCTGGTGTCGATAAGGCTCCCTTTTCAAACCCTTCTCTTTAATATCAAAAAGGGTAAAATTGACTTTTTACATTTTAAAAATACCACATCAATTCAATCTATCTATTTTCTATTTATAATATATAAAAACTGATACCAACCATCTCTACAATGAGTTTAAGTCATCTTTTCTTTGCTAATGATACCACATCAGCAATTCTAATGACTTGGCAAAAAATGAAAATCAACCAATCACTATTTAGTAAAATGTTTTAAAAAAATTAAAACAAAAAACTCTTATTTATTATTATTCAATTGAAACATCAAGTACTAATTAAATGCAATAAACATACATTAAAAGTGTCATAATAATAATAATTATAAAAAATTTCAGTTACAAATATTCAAATTCTACAACTTATACATATTAAGACTCTTATTACTCTTCATTTCTTAATCTCTCATACTAATTGTTAAAAATTTCTTAAATTTAATATAACATTTTTATATGTTTTTCATTCTCATTCATTTATTTTTTTAATTATTTACAAACAAAAAACTCGTAAGAAAAGACAAAGTGTAGCCATTAATGCAAATCGAAAAATGAAAAAAAAAATGAAAATACAGTTTTGTATACAGATTTTGTTTTTGATATTGGAGTAGCAACTATGTTTTTTCAAAATGTGGGTTGATGGGTGTTATTCTCAAATGTGAAACCGTTTAATTAGATAAACAAAAATCGGACCGTCCGATTTGTGAGAAGTACAGAAATCGGACCGTCCGATTTGTGAGGATACAGAAATCGGACTGAGAGATTTGTGAAATCGGACCAAGGGATTTGTGAGAGAACAAAAATCGGACCGAAGGATTTCTGTTAAAAAAAATTAAAAATTTTGAAGTATAGAAATCGGACCCTCCGATTTGTGTATCTTCCACACTTTTGAAGAACACCAAAAATTACAATGTTAAGGTATATCACCACTTTTACTTCCATATACAAAAAAAAGAGCCGTTTTGTATAACTCTAATATAAATAACCTATGTCTTTTTTAAAAATAAATAAATTCAAAATATATTTATAATATGTTCTCTAAAATATTTTTAATATAACAATTATTAAAATATACTATAAAGTATAAATAATCTATCTCTCCGCGCATTGCGCGGGTCTCACTCTAGTTCTAATAAAATCCTATAAAAAAAATGAGAGGTTTTGAGATTTGATGGAAAGTAAATCCATGGGATTTATAAATTAAATCAATCCTCAGTTTTTATGTACCAAACAAGGAATCAATTCCATTTCCAAAGGATTCCAAAAAGGTATAATTATTCAACAGGATTCGATGATGGTGTTCAACGCTTTTTAACAAGAACCATTCAGTTACTTTTCATAGAAACTAATTTTGATAAATTCATGGTTCATAGACATTTTCATAGTTCTGATGGTGTATAGCTATAATCAGAAGATGGGCTTAAGCCTCCTGAGTCCTATAAGGCTATGATCCCAAATAAAAAATTAACATCGAATTTCAATGGGAATGGATTCTTTCAATTTTTTTTTTCTCGCAATTGTTTTGTAAAGTGTGATCTTTTACCATTCAATATCTTCTCTCACATATTTTCTCTTGGTCCTACTTAACAAGAGTATGGTGAGGAATCACACTTTACAAAACAATTGAGAGAAAAAGAAATTCAGACGATCCATTCCCAATTTCAATATCACTTTCTTCATCACCAATTTGATATGACAGAACCCAGAAATTTCTAGAGGAAGTACAAATATGGCATTCTGGTTGATTGGTTCTACTTATAGAATATTATTTTTCAATCAAACAAATAATGCTTCATTAATTGGGCCAACTACGGGAACAAGGCAGAGAAAACTACTGAGCCTTGATCTACGTACCAAAAAAATGGTCATCGCATTCACTTTAATAAACCCAAATATAGCACTGTTATTATAATACCTGTATACCGGGTCTAGAACAACACCAGTAGCTGCAGCAATTTCTCTTACAAAATTAAGCTCCTCAGAGGTGTTCAATGCATAACCAAGACCCTTGGCCTGTAGATATAATTAAAGTCTAATTGTCAATCGAAAGACCAGTGTGAACATAGATTATCAAGCAAGTATTCCAAATGATAAATCTATGTATTCAGAAAACATGTGCACATTACGAGAAGTCAAGCATGCTTGCTATGTAGATGTCTCATCATTCTTTTCCCCAATAACAAGCAACAACAAATTTAAGATTTTTTTAACAAAAAGGGCAGCCCCGAAAACTAGCATCCCACATTATACATGTAATGTAGAAAGCCTAACCTAAGGCAAGAGTGATGACCGAGTCCACAGCTTGAATCTGTGACCTTAGGTAAAAATGAGACAACTTAACAGTTGCTCCAAGGCTACCGTTCAATTTATTAGAGATATATAGGAGGATTATAGGACTTTAATGTGATTAGAGCACAAGAACAAGCAGCAGCAGCAAGACCAAGGAATAGCATGCATATAGGTCTTTACTTTCTATTTTGCCACAACACTCACGTTTTGTATGTCAACAATATCTCTTGAGTTGACACCAGCATTCAGTCCATCAAGCAAGCCTTGGACAAAGTTGTGGAAGTAATCTGGATCATCGCAGACAGAAAATGCATGTACCTACAGGGAGGAGCACAGAAATGATATATGCTGGTTCCAATAATCTGATTTACTTGAATCTCATAGATGGATGACATACTCTTGCTTTCAATGTACTCAATGATGACCCCAATGATAGACCAGCAATTGTGCCTCCACTGAAAATTATGTTATGAGGTGTTAAATAGAAGAAAAACTTATCTAACCATTGATGATATCTCAATTAAAAATGTACAATGTTACGACTTAAAACTCACTCTCATTTATGAAAGTGAAAACCAATAGAGGACATAAAATTTATCACTAGATCTTGATTTACTACATAACTCATACTTCTTTTCAAGAAAGATAATTTATTTTCGTTTGGTTGCATTATGCATACTAGAATATGCTAATAAAGTAATCTAAAAGAGAATCCATTAAGAAGAAATATATGGAAAGTAACTTAGGAAAACATAAACTGATCAAGTAGACTAGAACCTGCCACAAGCTACAACAATATCATCAAACTTGATATCATTTGCCTCACTTTGAATTTGCTGCTCAATTTCCCGAATTGCCTCTATATATCCCCTAAATCAGAATTAAATCATAATAATGTAAGATAAACTAATAACGTATCTAAATCAAAAATTGTAAAACAATGTCAATGTGGCCCAAAGCTAAAATCCACTTAGACACTCACCAATTTCACAGAAATATGTTATGTACCAAGCAAATTAGAAATTAGGGACCTAACTATAATTGAGTGAACTATAGGCAAGGATGGGATTTGGTAACTAACTTGCCTAGCTGAAAAATGTGCGAGAGAGTGAGCATTATGTTATGTGAGAGTGGTGAGAACTATAAAGGGTTGTGGGAAAGGCCTGGAAAAAGTTGAGATCAGATGGTAGGACTTAGGAAAGAATCAGGTCTCTCGAATACCTAATAATTTTGGTATACCTTCCTTTTACTAAATACTAATAACAAATATTGAGAAATTGGGTGATCTCACCGATATCACTCTGTCTCCCTTGCCCTTGTATCACTGTTTCATTTTTCTACTTAATCTAGATGCCAGTTTCTTACAAAATACCTTTATATTAAAAATAATAGACAAGTAACAATTTATCGGTGTAATAGATATAGAGTTATAGACCATTTAGACAATGGTAAGAGAGCTTTGTTACCTAACGGTTTAAGCATGGACCTCCAAAAATTCCAATAATATTTATCATTATATCATTTTTCAACTATGATCTGAGAAGAGCGAGAGAGAAAGGGGGTTGTGGGGGCGGGGGGAGGGAGGGAAGGAGGGAAAAGGAGGAGGTGATAATGCATTGGCTTTTGGAGACTAAATTCACAACCTACCTAGACATATTAAATCATGAACAGGTAATTTAAGCAAGGGAATTCATTTAAGATACAGTAAACATGGTCAATGTTCAGCGTACAGATGCAGAAAACAAAAAGCAATGCAATATAACTAATATGTTTGGACATTAAAATACATTGAGCTTATTGGGATCAAGGGAATTGTAAAAGGGAAAAAGAAAATTACATTAGTGATTTTGTCTCACTCACCATGTTCCTAAAGAGTTTGATCCACCAACGGGAATAATATATGGCTTTCTCCCTTCCTTTATCAACTTCTCTTTTAGAACATTGGTGAGTGTCTAGGAAACAGTTTGATGGTAAATATTATGTTATTGTTTAGCAATATCTACACTAAAGTATTAAAACACAGTTGACATAAAAAAATGGCACTAAACAGCAAAAAATGTTGCTTCCTAAATAATAAATATGCCAAATCAAATCAACCAGAGAACAGGAAACTATTGTTCATTAATTAATGCCGCATGACCGTAGCAACAATTTGCAGAATGAGAGCAGATAACATGTAAATCAGGGGGAAAAAATCCAGCTAAAACCAAAATTTGGGGAAACACAGAAGCTTACAATAACCAATTATTGCAAAATACATATGGAAATAGAGGAAAAAGATAAAAATTAACACATTCGGCAAGACGTTCTACAGATATATTACAACAATGAAAACCAAGTGTGTGGCACAACATTAGCAGCAACACGTTTGCTGCATTATGGTGGAGAAATATTTCTAGATCATTCTTGTACCAAGTAAGATAGCTGTTGAAGAAATATTTACACCTTTTAGCTTTCTCAATAATGATATTTACTAATTTCAAAGCAAAAATAGCCAATAGCTAAACTTCAAAAGGAAAGCTTTCATACTTCATGGAAGTTGTATTATAAGTTTAAAACTTGGTTTCGAAGTCATTATGTCTGTCTTGGTGCGAACATGAAAAACCATAATATGAATGTCAGCAAACACATGCCAAATTAAGTGAGTTAACATACAAGAAATAAGGGAGGCAGTGAAATATGTTTTAAGAGTAAAGTAGCTTGTGAATGAATTGGTACAACAACTAAGAAAGAACAAAACAAAAACTGAGAGTGTGCTCACCACACTTCCAATTCTTCCATACTCTTCCTTTGATATAAGTTCAACATGTGCTCCTACCAAACGCTCAACCAGGAGATTGCCTACCAATCCTGGGTCTTGGTCGACAAGGGCCTGAAATTGACAAGACTTTTTTTTTTCCTTCTTTCTTCTCACTATTAATTTGAAATATCACCATAGTTTTTTTTTTCTCTTTCCTAATTTTATATGATTTCGTAGTTTTAAGTTACAGTCTGAACAGCAACTAAAGCCAATGCTGTTGCAACACTCCACAACAGCATCATAGCAACATCTGCCATCAGCTACATTTCCTTGCAATTTTCTAGAATTGCTAGAAATGCTATGTAACCGCAACTGCAATTTAAACCATTTATGATTTTGTGCATTGGTTTCACCACTTCACCAAATATTCCCATCAATAATAGGAAACAAAATGTAATTAAGGTGAATAAATTAGTGTTTTTTACCATAGAAGATTTAAGCTTGAACAATTCTAATAATAAAAGATATAAGCTAAGTTGATATAATTCTAATAATAAAAGATATAAGCTAACTTGATACTCATTAAAAATCAGGTTAATTCAATAAAATTACCCAAAACATTCGCAAAACTACCTAGCCGACTATTCATTTGGGTAGTTTTGTCGAAGTACCCCTGATCTTTGATAAGTATAAAGTTAGTTTACATGTTTAATAGTTAGAATTGTCAACAAAAATGGTAATTTGTTCAAATAAGGTGCTAGTTTTATAACCAATATTAAAAACAGGAAATTAAATTAAAAAGGAAAATAA
This sequence comes from Arachis hypogaea, assembly GCF_003086295.3. Classification (NCBI taxonomy): domain Eukaryota; kingdom Viridiplantae; phylum Streptophyta; class Magnoliopsida; order Fabales; family Fabaceae; genus Arachis; species Arachis hypogaea. Next base: position 62,547,195 of record NC_092047.1, read on the forward strand.
ATTCTCCAACCTTAGAAGTGCGGAGTATAAGATAACAATCAAGGTTTAAGTATTTGGCCGCCACCGCAGTGGCGCGGCAGTGGTTGCTCTGAATGCCTCCAATCGTGATTATGCAGTCAGCGCCTTGCGACACAGCATCTGCCATCAAGAATTCCAATTTCCTGACCTTGTTTCCACTCAGTTGCATTCCTGAAAGGTCGTCCCGCTATGTATATGCGAAACAACAACAACAACAACAAATCATGAAAGTAAAATTTCGAGAAATGAATCAAAACAGTCTCAGATAAACAGTCATTAGTTAAAAAGCAAGGGTTTCGAAATGAATAGTAATAGCATCTAACCTTGAGCCAGAGTTCGGTATTTGGTGGCAAATTGGGGAGGTTCCATCTGTGAATTGGCGTAGGACGCTGACGAAGATAATAATAACAAAACAGTAAAAGGGGAGAAAACAAAGATGAAGAAAGAATTAAAACAAAGATGTGTTATGATATTATTTGAATATTCAGTTACATGGGCAAGAGAGAAGACATGAGAGGGTAAAGGGTTGAGGTGGGAGGCCCAAGAAGGAGGAGTGTAAGGCTTCTTGGCGAGGAAGTCGAAGGACGACGTTGCCATTTGATGGTGGTGGGACCCACAGTGGATGAAGCTCAACGTGAGTGGCTGTTTGTGAAGGTGAAGACCAAAACGAAGGCTGTGGTTGTGTTGGGAGCAGGAAATGAATCGGCTGCAGCTGGGCATGCACAACATCTCTCTCTTCTCTCACTCCATCAGGGCTCTCGTTTTCTCGTTACTTCATCATTAATACCAATTCATACATAAAATTCTATACCGACCATCAGCGTTCCAACGGCTGCGTTTGTTTACATAGACTGGACCTGAGACAGGTACAATGACACATAAAATTGTATTTGAAAGATGAGACATACACAGAAATAATGGGCTTGTTTGGGTGAGCTTTTAAAAAAAAGATATTTTTTCGAATTATTTTTTTTTAAAAGATCTTATAGAAAAGTAAAAATAATTTTATGTTTGGATATCTCATGTAAAAAGGCTTTTTTATCAATCAATTATGTTTGGGTATAACAATATAAAAGTACTTTTTTGTTTATTTATTACATGAAAAACATATTTTTTTTAGGGAAAAAGATCTTTTAAAAAAAGATGTAAATTACAGCTTCTCAAAAAAGATCTTTTTCTGGTTTTACTAGTGCTTTTACTTTTACTACTAGAAATTTGCCAAACACGTTAAAAAATAAAAAAAGATCTTTTTTTAACAAAATAATGGCGCCCAAACATGCACAATATGTCTAGAGATATGGATAGAGATAATATATACATTGAATTAGTGTATTTTGTGTTTATTCTTATAGAAAGGATATGAAGACATTAACAACAGACACAACTTATTTTTTATTTTTTCTTTCATTATTCTTGTTAATTTTTCATAATTATATTTTTTATTGTTATATTTTTCATCTCAAATTTTTTAAATGAAAAAAATGAGAATAAATTGAATTTTCATCATTTGTTCTAGTTTATCATCAAACAAAATACAAGAACACAAAATTTTGTGTCTCTGTCCATGAGTGTCTTGTCCTGTCCTGTTTTCAGTGCCTTGTCCTGTCCTGTTCTTAGAAACAAACGCATAAGTACCTCCTGCATAAGTCTTTTTATAATTAAGTGCGAGTAACTTCCCCATAATAGTCCCTGAGATTCGGGTTGTTACCCAATGTAATTCCTGAGATTTCAATTGCACCATTGTAATCCTTCAGATACGACTCCGGACACCATAATAGTCCCTGAACAGTTTTTCGGTGATGAGTCATGACCGACAATCTGATGTGTCATTAAGTTGCCACGTTGGAGAGCCAAAACGTTGGCATTTTGGGTTGGCGCCCCAATTTAGTAAAAACGTCGTCGTTTGACTCAAAATAAAAATATGAAACGGGTTTGATAAAAAACACACCCTTCCTTCACTTGTCTTCTCCACTTCCACCCTCTGTCTTCTTTTCTTCTTATTGTTCATCCTCTCTTCATAAATGCCACTACCTTAGGGTTCTATTGGTGAGGTTGAAATTCTTGCACTCAAAAGACATCAAAATCAAGTTTCACTTCATCGTTGGTTTCCTCTTGCGTTAGAAACAAGATGTTCTGCCATTTGTAAAGGTAAATTTTTTTATTCTTTTTTTGCAATGCATGATGGTTTTTGTATATGCTTGTGTTGTAAGTGTGGTTGAAATTATGGTTTTTTTTTCCTATTACTATGGTTCTATGGTTTGATTAGGTTGGGATTTCATGAGATGTTCTGTTTGATTGTGGTCATGCTCTATAGTGATAAAGGATATACAAAGAGAGGTTGTAAGAAGAAGAGAGCTTGTGATGCTCCTACGGTTGCTGCAGCTGCTGCAGTTGCTGCTACTGCTGCTGAGGCTGATAAGAAGAAGAAAAATGAAGGAGGTACGCCTGTATCTGAGCAGCAACTTCAGCAGCCTCAAGATGATGGTGACTAACGTGATGGAGAAGACAATCCTCTTGTGCAGTCTACTGAGATTGCACCTTCCACTTCTGATGCACAACCTGTAGAGATAGATATATCTCAGCCAACTGCTTCTGATGTAGAAGATTCTCAAAAGTTAACTACCTATTAATATTTTTTAAATTTTTTGTGATTCAAGTAAATCATAATTTATGTGTAATGTAAATTTTTTCTATCTAAGATCATGGAATAAAAAGGCCTTCAAAATTATCACCAAGGAGAAGATCCTCTCCACTAACAACTTCTGTCCCAGTGAATCCCATGCAGGGTGCTAGTTCAGGAACTACAACAAGACTTGTCAATTACATGAAGTTCATTCCAACTCCAGGATTTAAGGCTCCAAGAAAGAAGAATTGAAGACTTTAGCTTAATATGTATAGGACTTTCTGTGTTGAATTTAATACTTTTTGCTAGACAAAGACTACACAAGAAAAAAACAATCCTTTATATTTTGCTGTAAAGTCCTCCCTTTGGAGGCGACTTTGTTTAACATGCTCATGTTAGTTGGCTGCCCTTTGTGTTATGTGACTAACTGTGTTAAGTTAAACTAATATCTTAATACACTTATCTTTTATATTTGAACCATTATCTTAATACAGTGCTGGCTGGTTTTCAATCACTTATACTGCCTTCGTTAGCATATTACTGTTTTAATTAATTGAGTTATCCAAGTTTAAATTCCATCAACAAACACCATTCAACAGTTTCTAATACCATAATCATGTTATCATTTTTTTACATATTGTTCATTCAATGAATACAGGGTACACACCACCAACTCTTTTAACTCAGGCTTTACAATACAGGATAACAATTAACACAATCAATACAGACACAACTAATACCAACAATTGGTTAACTAATTTTTCATTCTAGATATCTTCTTCTAATCTCCCAAGCCTCCAATCAAAGTTCATCTTCACTTCATGATTATCTCCATAAGATTCTGGTTTCTCAACTGGTTCATCCTGCCCAATATCTGCCCACACCATCTATTTTCACTTGTCTGTAATCAAGCAAACATATAACATGCTCAAGCTTCAGGGAAGAAGAACAAGAGAAGAACAGTCAGGTAGGTAGGAGCAATCATAAAAACACAAGTAATACTGATAACTCACATTATAATTGGGACAACCAAAAAATGGTTTATTTGGATTTGAATATGTCCCAGACCACCTGAGAACTGGCTGGCAGCCGCAACCGCACCATTCCGGCACCCCGAATCTTCTGCTCCTGCTTTGCGTTCTCGTCCCATGGCCACTGCACAGTGAACTAATAGAGCTTCCAACTCTAGTGCTTCCACCACCCATCATGGATATTCACTTCCAGCTCCAAGAACAATAGCAACAACAAGAATGAGAAAACAACGATGAAGAAGAAGAAGAAATTAACTTACTGAACATTTGGAGATTTAAGGTTAAATATAGAGGGAGGAACCACGTTGGGTATAAATTGAAACTGTGCCAGCTCAACTAGCCGTTGGCACCATCCAACGTGGCAAAATGAGGCCACGTCAGTGTCTTGATGATGACTCATCACCGGAAAACTGTCCAGGAACTATTATGGTGCGCGGAGCCATATCTGGAGGATTACAATGGTGCAATTGGAATCTTAGGGACCACATTGAGTAACGATCCGAATCTCAGAAATCATTATGGGCATTTACTCAATTAAGTGCAACTAAATTGGTGTAAAATTTAACAGAAAAAAAAATGTATGTATATTTTATTATTATTTTTATTATTATTTTACTATACATAAATTTTTATTGAAGAATATAAAAATTTATTTTTTGTTAGAGAATACAAAATTTTATTAATATAATACACAAATTTTTAAAGCATAATGCACAACATAAATTTATCAATATAGTACAAATATTTTTGCACATAGCATATAAATTTTTAAAACATAATACACAAGTTTTGCACATAACACAAATTTTTACTGCAAATGTATTTTATGAGTTGGGTGAGTCAATGTTCTAATTATGTAATTCTTAAAAAATATCTGAAGTGCAAATCAAAATTTCTGCACTATAAATTAAGATTTTTATACTGTACACCAAAATTTATACGTTACATGAACGAATAATGGTGCATTTAAATTATAAAAGAAGAAAATAAAATTGTGCACTAAATGGAATAGAATAAAACTGGATAGAATTAAGTTATAAAAAGAACTATTGTATTATTTACAACTAAGGACGTCTATATATATACAAATTTATCTAAGACTAAGTCAAAAAACTAACTTTAACTTCAATAAAATTTAATCAACCAAGGAACCACTTTTTGAATTTCTTGATTTTTTATGTTTGTAACTTCATACATTAGTACTTTGTACATTATACGTATTTCATTGGTATAGTATACAAATTTTTACACATAATAAACAAATTTTTAAGATATAAACATACAAATTTTTTGTGCATAAAAATTTTTGTTTAGTTTTTTGAATATTTATAGAAAAGGAAAAAGATGATGAAAAAAAGAGAAGAAATTAAACAACAACATCAAGAAGTCAGCAGCGACTGTAATAATCTGAGTTTTTGGAAATTAAATAATGAGTTATTTATGATTTATTATATTAGTTGAGAATTTTATTTTAAGAAAATTATTTTACTAAAAAATAATTAAATAAAACTTTATGATACTTTGAATTTAAAAATAATTAGGAGTTATATGTAATTTTTATAATAGTTGAAGTTTAAATTAACTAGAATTTTTATATAACCTTTATTATAATTGGATATTTGGTATAATTAAAATTATAATTTTGGTAATTGAAAAATAAAAAAGAATTGTATAGTTTAATTTAAGTAACTTCTATTATAAATAAGTTATGACTTATCATTAATTTGAAGTGAATAAGTTATGACTTATTTATTAATTTGAATTCTTTATTTTTAGAAACTAATTTATTAAGAGAAATTAAATTAGTTTTATGAATATTTGGAGTTAAGCTAATTAATATTCTTGTATAATTTTATTATAATTAATTATTTTATATAATTTGAAATTAAAGTTATGATGATAGAAAAATAATAAAAGGTTATGTGATTTAATTAGATAATTGATAAATTATACTATATAGAATGTGATTAATATGTTTATTTTATAATTTAAAATAGAAATAATTATTTGAACTCAGCAATATATTAATAAATAGTGTTCTAAAATATTTTTAATGATGTATATTTAATTTTAAAATTATTATTTTGACTTCTAATTTTATTAAAATATCTGTCCTATCTTTATTCCTTTATAAAATCCCTAATTTCTAACCCTAAATTTTCAAATTGAAAACCCTAAACCCCCTCACCTTCGCATAACACGCACAACCTTCACTACACACAACCCCACAGTAGAGAAGAAGAAAGAAAGAGAGGGAAGAGGTCACCAGCGGTATAGGGGAAACTGCCGCCGCTTGCTGGGCCGTTGCTATCACCGAGAGAGGAAGGTGATGCAAAAGAGGGAGATCGAAGAGAGAAACAGCTTGAGAGGGAGAAAGAGTTGAGACTGTGATGGAGAAGGATGAATCCGTCGTTGTCAAGCCAGATTGCCACCGCCCTGCACTCCATCGCCATCACCGTGGAGACCACCACTGCTGCCACATCTCTTCGCCGTCGATGGAAGTCGTCGTTGTCGCCGAGCCGCTACATCGCCAGACGTCATCGTTGGAGGATCGAAAGGAGAGGCTCGCAGTTCTACCTCTAAATTTGATTTTTGGAATCTGACAAGAACGCCACTGCTGCTACTAGAGCTGTTGTTGTTGTTGATCTGGCCTTGCTCTGGCTCTATTCTGAACCATTACCGCCGTTGTTTGGCTGATGCTGAGGCCTTCCACCATCACTGGAGATGCCCAGAACCACCATAGTTGCTGCCAAGAGAACAGAACGCGTGCTTGAACTGTTAACGGAGCTATCGTATTTGATGGTTTCTGCAATATTCAACATTAAGGTAGGAGATTTATTTTAAATTTATTCGTTTTAATTTATGAATGCCATTGGAGTCTAGTGAGTAACTGCAAATAATTTATAAATATTTTGTATGACTAATTTATAAACCATAAAACACCAGCAAGTACACTGGATCATATCAAGTAATACCTCAGGTGAGTGAGGGTTAATCCCACGAGAATTAATGGATTAAGTAAACAATGATCAATCAACTATTCTAGTCAGACAATCAAGAATAAGTGTTTCAATAATAAATAGCATGAAAACAGAAAATTTAACAAAAGCAAACAAAGATTGGTTGAGAAAGTAAGATGATAAAGATAGTTAAGTTGTCAGAGATGTTCACTCCTTAAGAAAACAATCCTTGTGTCTATTTAGATGAGGTATGCAAAGATTAATCATGACAAATCATAAATAATCAAATTCTAATTCCCTGGCAATGTAATTTCTCTTTAACTTAATTAATAGCTAATTCCTTAGTCAATTACTTAAGAAAAAGAGGTTAAGCACAATTCTGATTCAACTTCAAGTAAGATTCAAAAATAGTCCTTAGGTTGAATTATATGTCACGTATTCAAGCTAGTCCCAACAATTGAAACTCAAAAGTGTCGCACACTCTTTGAACCTATTCCTAATGTAATAAAAAAGTAGTGTGAAAGAGTTTTCAAGCTAATTCAAATATCAATTTTTTCCAAAATAATATTTAGAATCCAAGACGGAGTAGAATGTTTTTCAACAATTCTAAATCTTTAGGGATGAAGAACGAAAATTCAATCATGAATTAAATCAAATCATAAACCTCATATAAAATAGAACATTTAGATTAATAATCCATCAAAGGATTAACAGAGCTCCTAACCTTAACCAAGGAGATTAGTGACTCATGCTTCAAAAACAAGGTATGAAAAACGGCAAAGAGTCTGATCGTCAGAATAAGTGTTTTTAGGACCTTTTTATACTAAAGAAAACAAAACCTAATTATTAAATTCAAACTTAAATTCTAAAACAAAACAAATCAAAATCTAATCTTCTGCATTAAATCTTTAGCTTTGTATCTTTTCTTCAAGGCTTTAGTGGTTCCAAATTGTATTCTGAATGGGCTTGTGAAGGTTGCAAACAAGGCTTGTGGAGGTTGGGCCATAATTCACATGAAACACCATGCTTCAAATGTAGAATACCATGCTTTGCATGCATAATCCTAAGCTTTCCTAGAGCATGCTTCCTTGGCGTGGAACGCCAACTTTGGGTGTGTAGAACACCAAGCTTTACTCATTGGCATGTGGCACGCCATGTGTGACATTAAACGCCCATTCCCTTAGTTCCTAGAACTCAAAATGGGATCTTTAAAATAGTCTTCTGAAAACTTGGCCCCGCGTGTAACGCCGGACTTTGGCGTGCAAAACTCCACTCAATAAGCAAGGGTGATCTTGGCATGCAACACGCCCAAGTGTGGCGTGCAACGCCCCTTGAAAAGTTGCTCATTAAAGCCTTGAAGGCATGTGGGTTTGACATGTTCGTTCTCTTGTGGCGTGTGGAACGCCCACTATTCACGTGTATCATGCATAGGCATGAGGCATGCGTACGCATGACAATGCGAAAATTTTCACTTGCGCATACGGATGAGTCCTCAATCTGCCAGGTTTTCCGCGTACGAATGCACCATGCGTACGCATGAATCCTCAATTTCCCATGTCTTGCGTGTATGCATGTAGCATGTGTACTGGTGCGGAATTTATGACCCACGAACTAACTGGCAAGTGCACCAGGTCGTACCAAGTAGTACCTCAGGTGAATGAGGGTCGATCCCACGAGGATTGATGGATTAAGCAACAATGGTTAAGTGATTTACTTAGTTAGACAAACAAAAAATGGTGTTTTGAAAGTTCAATTGCATTAAATAGTAATTCAGAAAATCAGAAGCAAGCAATAAACAAGTTGTGAATAATATATGGAGAAACAGTTAAGGCTTCAGAGATATCTATCTTTCGGATTGACTTTTCTTACTAACTATCTTAATCATGCAAGATTCAATTCATGGCAAACTATATGTGACTAAACCCTAATTTCTTAGACCTTTTTAGTCTCCTCTAACCTTCATCAACCGTAATTCCTTGGTCACTTAATTCCAATTAGAGGGTGAAGTTCAATTCTAGTTTATATACCACAGAAACCCTAATTACCCAAATATAAGAGGATTAGATGTCACGTATCCCGTTAAGTCCAAATAATTAGAAGTTTAGGAAAAATTGTTTTCAATCTGTTGTTCAAGTAAAGAGCTTTTCCAAGTTATACAAGAACTCAAGTAGAACCAAGGACATACTTCCATTCCACTCAGATTTCTAAAATAAAGAACGAAAATAATTCTTGAATTATAAATCAGTACATGAATTAAAATAGAAAAGTAATATTATCAATCCATACAATAGACAGAGCTTCTAACCTTAACAGTGGAGGTTTAGTTGCTCATGGTTCAGAGAGAAAACTAGGATTCAGGTAAACTGTAAATTGCGGAATGAGGTAAGAGAAGAGAAGAGCCCGAAGGGCTGATTCTTTTCTCATTTATATCTAATGCTAATTAATGTAAATTATATTTTCTAAAACTAAATAATATCTTTTCCTATTTTAAAATAAAATAAAATTTAATCAAGATTAATGTAACTCTGCGTGCAGCCTTGTCTTGAATGAATGGGGGACCACCTTATTTGTAAAGGTTGGCGCCAAACTTGGAGGATCCAACTTTGGCTTTAACCTAATCGAAAGCTTCTCTTTGGGGTGTCCTTGCTGGTGCCAAACTTGAGTAAACTCAAGTTTGGCGTTGAATGATACGTGAAGCATTCCTCAAGTTCTCTTGGTTGGCGCCAAACTTGAGATTTCTCAAGTTTGGCGTCAAGTTACCCGCATGCACTCCTTGGAAACTCATTGCTGGCGCCAAACTTGAGGTTTCTCAAGTTTGGCTTCAGCAAGCCAGCATGCATTCTCCAATTCTTCTTAGCTGGTGCCAAACTTGAGGTATCTCAAGTTTGGCTTCAGCAAGCCAGCATGCATTCTTCTTGAAAACTTGTGTGTGGCGCCAAACTTGAAGTATCTCAAGTTTGGTGCCATGAAGGCCAAACGAAATGGAAAAAAGGGTATACTATTAGGAAAGCCCTAGAAGTTAGCTTTCCAATGCCGCTGAAATCACATCAATTGGACCTCTATAGCTCAAGTTTTTTCTGTTTGAGTGCAAGGAGGTCGGGGTTGACAACATCATTCGCTTTCTTCCTTTTCTGCTACAAAACTCCATCAAATCCATCCGAATGCTACCTAAAATAAATAGAAATTGCACACAACTCAAGGTAGCATTCATAGTGGCTAAAAGTAACTAAATCTTGATTAAACTTAGTAATTTAAATGCAAATTCACTAGAAAAGGATAGAAAAGATGCTCACGCATCACAACACCAAACTTGAATTATTGCTTGTCCTCATGCAACCAAACTAATATAGGCTTAGGATGTGAATTTGCATGAGAAGTGAGTATTCAATTAAGCTCCTGTCTCTTCTCAAAGTGGGGTTTATACACTGTAATCCTGAATAGTTTTTGGCATCTCACTATCCTTTGAATCAGAGGAATGCCACTGTCATTCGGAATTAGAATCCGGATAATATTTTGAATTCTCTAATCTTTTTACTCGGATTAATCCTTGAACGTAGCAAATTTCCTTTAATTCTCTTTTCTTTGGTGCTTTGCACCCTGAGCCTAGCCGTGACTTTAAATGTTTTGTCTTAAGCTTCACTTGACACAAAAACACCACAAGCACTTAACTGGAGAACTCTCTTGAGGTTCTGATTTTTCTTTCAATTACTCCTAGACAGTGGTGCTCAAAGCCTTTGGCATACTCTGTTAATTGCAATTGATCTCGAGTCTTAGTGTTCTGTCTCAAGGCTTACTTGACACATTCACACCACAAGCATATGACTAGGGAAACAACTCTTTGAGATTTTAATCATGTCTGACCTCCCTAGTCATTGATGCTCAGAGCCTTAGACCTTGCTCTTTAAAAACATTTTTTATATGCTTTTTCTGTTGCTTCAAGGATTAAGCTCTCACTAAATGCAGAGAATTCATAATAGTTCTCTAAATTCCTATTCTTTATACATCAACATCCCTTGATTCAAATTCAAATATACACGGTTCATGTCATGCATTCAGAATCACAAATAATACCACCACATTTAAGTAAATAAGACTACTCTTAAATATAAACTCAATTTCTCATGCAATACATCACTTCTTTTCTTTTCTTTTGAATTCAAGCTCATTGAACGATACATGAGACAACTTTTGAACTAAGAGCAAATAACAGAATTAAAATATCAAATCAAACTAGAACCTAGGAATTGAAATAACAAAGGATCATGCAGAAACTACGTAAAATAGCAGAAAATAGGAATATAACATAATAAGAACGGGAGGAAATATAGAATGAAAGGAACTCAATCACCTCAGTTATCCTAGTGGCCGTCTCATTCTTCAGGCTGTGCTCCTCCATGAAGATGATTCGCCTCCTTTAGTTGCCATTAAAATAAATAGAAAAGCCACAAGTGAAGCGACAACACCAAACTTAAAAGTTTGCTTGTCCTCAAGCAAAGAAAAACTCCAGGTGTAAAAAATTCATTTTAATTGCTCCTATTCCTGTTCTAATCACTTTTCATGACCAAAATATACGAAAAACAAAGGAAAAATAGTAGAAACTTAAACAATACTAATAAAATTAAAAATAAAAAAAATCAAAATAAAAAAAATCAAACTTAAGGATACGAAAACATTGGGTTGCCTCCCGACAAGCGCTTCTTTACCGTCACTAGCTTGACGGTCAAATCCTCTAAGGAGGATGATCATAGGGGCTCAGCTCTTCATGCCTCACTGTGAGCTTCTTTCCTGTGCTTTCATAGATCAACTCTATATGCTCAAGAGACAGGATCCTGTTCACTGTATGAGGCAGGATTGGGCATGTAGTGAATACCACCTTCATTCCTGGGGAGAAGTCTTCAGTGGGAATTTTTTTGTTTCTCCATCCCCTGGGTACTTTCTTCTTTTTGGGAGCCTCCTCCTTGTGAATGATGCATTCCCGACACCAAACTTAGGTTTGATGTCAGAAGAAATTTTATTGATTGTCAACAAAGGAGGTTTGAGCTGTAGATTCTGTTGTGCAATATCAGGAGGTTCTTGAAGGTTTGGATTAATAAGCTCAGTCTGCATGTACCTCTCCTCTTCACCTGCTGAATGCATATCTTTGAAGACATGAAAGACTAGTTGCTCATTATGCACTCTAAGCACTAATTCACCTACTTCTACATCAATTAGAGCTCTCCTAGTGGCTAGGAAAGGTCTTTATAGGATTATAGAGGCATTCTCATCCTCCCCCGTGTCAAGAATCACAAAATCTGCTGGGAGAAAGAACTTACCCACTTTGACCAGAATATTCTCCACTGATCCATATGCAGGCTTTATAGATTTGTCTGCCATATTCTTGTGGGTTGTGCCTATTGGATTTGCAACTTCTTCATCACAGATAAGGGCATTAAATTGATGCTTGCTCCCATATCACATAACGCTTTCTCAAAGGTTGTACCCCCAATGGTGCATGGAATTTGAAAGCTCTCTGGATTTGGCATCTTCCTTGGCAAGTTATTCTAAATGATGGCACTAAATTCCTTAGTCAGGACAACTGTCTCATCTCCCTTTAAAGGCTTCTTTGACAACAGCTCCTTCATGAACTTGACATAGAGAGACATTTGCTCCAAAACCTCAGCAAAAGGAATATTGATTTGCAACTTTCTGAAGACTTCCAAGAACTTTGAAAACTGCTTGTCCTTAGTCTCCTTTTGAAGTCTCTGAGGATATGACAATTTAGGCTTGTACTCAGGCGCCTTAGGCAATGTAGGATGAGTGTCAAGAGAGACTGCGAATGAATTATCTGCATGCCTAGGAGGGGCGTGTTCCACCTCCTCTTTCTTCTTCTCTAGAGCTTCTTTTTCAACTGGCTCCTCATTAACTTGTGCTTCCGTACTTACCACTTGTCTACTTATCAAGGCGATAGCCTTGTATTCTTCTCTTGGATTTGGAATTGTGTTACCAGGAAGGCTATTAGTGTTCCTCTGATCAATTTCATTAACTTTTGTGGCTAATTGACTCATCCCCAAGTTTTTTATTGATGCTTTGGTTTCCTGTATAAAGCTTGCCATTAGTGCTTCCAAATCAGTGTTCTTCTGAGACTGAGGAGTTACTTGCTGAGATGACTGAAACTGATGGTTATTGAAATTGTTCTGATGAAAACTGCCCTGAGAATTATTGTTAAAATTCTACGATCCTTGAGGTTGCTCTCTCCACCCAAAATTTGGGTGATTTCTCCACCCTTGATTATAGATCTTAGAGTATGGATCATTATTGGAGTTTCTAGGAGCATTCCCCATGTAATTGACCTATTCAGAAGAAGTTTGAGTATAACCATAGTTATCACCTTGCATAGAACAACCAGTCAGGTCATAAGGGGCCTCTTGAGGTGCAGTCAGAGTGTTGACAGCTGAAACCTACATCCCACTCAATTGTTGAGTAAGTAAATTCATCTGCTGAGACAAAATTTTGTTCTGAGCAAGAAGAGCATCAAAAGCTTCTACTTTCATGACACCTTTCTTCTGAGGGATCCCAAAGTTCACATGATTCCTGTTAGATAAGTAGAGATATTGGTTGTTAGCAACCAACTCAATAAGCTCAGTAGTCTCCTCTGGTGTCTTCTTCATGTGCAATGAACCACCTGCAGAATTATCTAAACACATTTTAGACATTTCACATAAGCCCTCATAAAAGATATCCAGCTGAGTCTATTTAGAAAACATGTCCGGAGGGCATTGCCTAGTCAGTAGCTTGAATCTCTCCCAGGCTTCATAAAGGGTCTCACCATCTTTCTGTTTGAAGGTTTGAACATCCACCCTTAGCTTAGTCAGCTTTTGTGGTGGAAAAAATTTAGTCAGAAATCCAGTGACTACCTTATCCCAAGTATCTAGACTCTCCTTGGGTTGAGAATCTAGCAACAGCTTTGCTCTATCCCTCACAGAAAATGGAAAGAGCATGAGTTTGTATACCTCAGGATTCAGTCCGTTAGTCTTCACAGTATCACAAATCTGTAGGAAATTAGAAATAAACTAATTCAGGTCTTCATGAGAAAGTCCATGATACTGGCAATTTTGTTGCACAAGAGTGACTAACTGTGACTTCAGTTCAAAATTGTTTGCAGCTATGGGAGACACCACAATGCTTTTGCCATAAAGATCTGCATTGGGAGCAGTGTATGAGTCCAACACTCTTCTAGGTTGTTCATTTTCATTCAGATTTGCCATATTGGCATTCACAGCACGATTATGATCCATGGTGAACTCTGCAGCTTCCCTTTCAAGGGTTTCACTCTGATTTTCACTAGCCTTGTAAAGTCTAGCTTGTTGAAAGCGCTACCTCAAACTTCTCTCAGGTTCAGGATCAAAATCTATAAGAGATTTCTTGTTCCTGTTCCTGCTCATAAACAAACAAAAAAATAAGAAAAGATGGGAATCTCTACTTTAGAGTGCAGAGAATTTCCAGTGAGGTAACTTATGTAAAAGAAATAAAATAAAACAACTAAATAATTAAAGCAATAAATTTTCAAAAATTGTAAGCAAAATGGAAATGAAAATTTCAAAATTTATATTAAAAAAATAAAATAAAATAAACAAAAAAATAAAAATAAAAATAAAAATAACTAGGTGACACCAAACTTAATTTCAAGAATTAAAGAAAAATAAATATATGATGCAAAATTTTTTTTTTGAAAATTAAAGACAAATAAAATAAAACTAATAAAATATAAAAAGATAAAAAATAATGGACAGAAACGGAATGAAAATAAAAGAAAATAAAAATAAAAAGGAAAATAAAAAAAAAACGGACGAAGGTTTTGAAGAAAATTCAAAAGTAAAAGGAAGTAAAAATAAAACAGGGGACAGGGGGTGGGAAACGAAAAGCAAAGCAAAAAAATAAAGGAAAAAATGAAAAACAAAAATTAATAATACTAAAACTAAACAAATTAAAAGAAAAAAAAATTATCTAATCTAAGTAATCAAACAACGAGTAATTGTCAATCACAATCAATCCCCGGCAACCGCGTCAAAAATATGGTGCAGAATTTATAACCTACAAACTAACCGGCAAGTGCACCGGGTCATACCAAGTAGTACCTCAGGTGAATGAGGGTCGATCCCACGAGGATTGATGGATTAAGCAACAATGGTTAAGTGATTTACTTAGTTAGACAAACAGAAAATGGTATTTTGAGAGTTCAATTGCATTAAACAGTAATTTAAAAAATCAGAAGCAAGCAGTAAACAAGTTGTGAATAATATTTGGAGAAACAGTTAAGGTTTCAGAGATATCTATCTTCCGAGTTAACTTTTCTTACTAACTATCTTTATCATGCAAGATTCAATTCATGGAAAACTATATGTGACTAAACCCTAATTCCTTAGACATTTTTAGTCTCCTCTAACCTTCATCAACCGCCAATTCCTTGGTCACTTAATTCTAATTAGAGGTGAAGTTCAATTCTAGTTTATATACCACATAAACCCTAATTACCCAAATATAAGAGGATTATATGTCACGTATCCCGTTAAGTCCAGATAATTAGAAGTTTAGGAGAAATTATTTTCAAGCTGTTGTTCAAGTAAAGAGCTTTTCCAAGTTATACAAGAACTCAAGTAGAACCAAGGTCATACTTCCGTTCCACCCAGATTCATAAAATAAAGAACGAAAACAATTCTTGAATTATAAATTAGTACATGAATTAAAATAGAAAAGTAATATTATCAATCCATACAATAGACAGAGCTCCTAACCTTAACCGTGGAGGTTTAGTTGCTCATGGTTCAGAGAAAAAACTAAGATTCAGGTAAACTGTAAATTATGGAATAAGGTAAGAGAAGAGAAAAGCCCGAAGGGCTGATTCTTTTCCCATTTATATCTAATCCTAATTAATGTAAATTATATTTCCTAAAACTAAATAATATATTTTCCTATTTTAAAAGAAAATAAAATTTAATCAAGATTAATGTAACTCTGCGTGCGGCCTTGTCTTGAATAAATGGGGGACCATCTAATTTGTAAAAGTTGGCGCCAAACTTGGAAGATCCAACTTTGGCTTCAACCTAACCAAAAGCTTCTCTTTGGGGTGTCCTTGCTGGCGCCAAACTTGAGTTTATGATACGTGAAGCATTCCTCAAGTTCTCTTGGTTGGTGCCAAACTTGAGATTTCTCAAGTTTGGTGTCAAGTTACCCGTATGCACTCCTTGGAAACTCATTGCTGGTGCCAAACTTGAGGTTTCTCAAGTTTGGCTTCAGCAAGCCAGCATGCATTCTTCTTGAAAACTTGAGTGTGGTGCCAAACTTGAAGTATCTCAAGTTTGGCGCCGTGAAGGCCAAAGAAAATGAAAGAAAATGGTATACTATTATATATCGTTGGAAAGCCCTGGAAGTTTTGTGAATGGTTGTTATTGAAATTATTGGACTTCTGACTATGATTCTTCCACCCAAAATTTTGGTGGTTTCTCCATCCAGGATCATAGGTCTTGGAGAAGGGATCATTGTGGGGCTTGTCTATGAAATGTACTTGCTTCGAGGAATGATATCCATACTCCATGCGTTCACCTTGAGAAAATCCATTACTTACACCATAGGAATTCTCTTGAGAGCTAACTGCAGAGACTTGTATTCTCCCTAGGTGTTGAGTAATTGCATTCATTTGTTAAGACAAGACTTTATTTTGAGCCAAGATGGTATCCAAAGCATCTAACTCCAAGACTCCTTTCCTCGTTGATCTTTCAGAGGAGTAGAGGTATTGATTATTGGCCATCATCTCAATTAACTCCAATGCTTCATCAGTGGTCTTCTTCATATGCAAAGTCTCCAGCCGAGTTATCCAATGAAACTCATGAGGTGGGGGTGATCCCATCATAAAATATCTGAAGTTGGACCCAGTCAGCAAACATTTATGGAGGACACTTTCTCAGCATCTCTTTGTACCTCTCCCATGCTTCATAGGGGGACTCTCCTTCATGCTGTCTGAAGGTTTGAACATCAGTTTTGAGCTTAGTCAACCTCTGAGGTGGGAAAACTTGTCTAGGAACTTAGTGACCAAGTCCTCCCATGTGGCTATGATCTCCTTATGCTGATTATCTAACCACTGCTTAGCCCGGTCTCTCACAGCAAAAGAAAATAGCAAAAGTTGGTAAACCTCAGCCGGCATGCCATTGGTTTTGACAGTATCACAAATTTGCAAGGAATTAGACATAAATAGATTCGGATCTTCTTGCGGGCTCCCACTAAACTAACAATTTTATTGAACCAATGTAACAAGCTGAGGCTTCAACTCAAAATTGTTTTAATTGACAATAAGTGTCACAATGCTACTTCCACAACTTCCTGGATTGTGGATAGTGAAAGAGCCAAGAGTCCTCCTAGGTGAAGAAACATTGGCATTGTTGTTCTCTGCCATGCCTTGCTCAGAATTTTTCTCAACCACTTCTTTAATTTTTTCTTCAACTCTTTGATTTCTAGCTTGTTTCCTCTGATGCCAAAGGGTTCTTTCAATCTCAGGATCAAATTAAAGAGGTTCTTTGTTCCTGTTATTCTGCATAGACACAAACAACAAAGGAATCAAATTGGAACTCCCTTCACTAAGTGAAGAGAATTCCTAGGGGGAAATAAAACAACAAAAAATAGTAAATAAACAAAAGTAAAAAGGTCTAATCTAGGTAATCAATTGATTGGTAGTTTGTTAACCACAATTAATCCCCGACAACGACGCTAAAAACTTGATACGGATTTTATAAACCACAAAACATTGGCAAGTAATACCTCAGGTGAGTGAGGATCGATCCCACGAGGATTAATGGATCAAGCAAACAATGATCAATTAACTATTCTAGTCAAACAATCAAGAATAAGTGTTTCAATAATAAATAGCATTAAAAAAGAAAATTTAACAAAAGCAAACAAAGATTGGTTGAAAAAGTAAGACGATCCTTGTGTTAGAAATGTTCATTCCTTAGAAAAATAATCCTTGTGTCTACTTATATGAGGTATGCAAAGATTAATCATGACAAATCATAAATAATTAAATTCCAATTCTTTGACAATTTAATTTCTCTTTAACTTAAGAAAAAAAGGTGAAGCACAATTTTGATTCAATTTCAAGTAATATTCAAAAATAGTCCTTAGGTTGAATTATATGTCACGTATTCAAGCTAGTCCTAACAATTGAAACTCACAAAGTATCACACACTCTTTGAACCTATTCCTAGTGTAATAAAAAAGTAGTGTAAAAGAGTTTTCAAGCTAATTCAAATATCAATTTTCTCCAAAACAATATTTAGAATCCAAGATGGAGCTAGAATGTTTTCTAACAATTCTAAATCTTTAGGAATGAAGAATGAAAACTCAATCATAAATTAAATCAAATCATAAATCTCATATAAAATAGAAAATTTAGATTAATAATCCATCAAAGGATGAACAAAGCTCCTAACCTTAAACAAGGGGTTAGTGACTCATGCTTCAAAAACAAGGTATGAAAAATGACAGAGTCTGATCGTCAGAATAAGTGTTTTTAGGACCTTTTTATACTAAAGAAAACAAAACCTAATTATTAAATTCAAACTTAAATTCAAGAACAAAACAAATCAAAATCTAATCTTTTGTAGTAAATCTTCATCTTTGTATCGTTTTTTCAAGGCTTTAGTGATCCCAAATTGCATTCTGAATGGGCGTGTGAGGGTTGCAAACAAGGCTTGTGGAGGTTGGGCCGTAATTCACATGAAACGCCACGCTTTCCTTGTAGAATACCATGCTTTGCATGCATAATGCTAAGCTTTCCTTGAGCGTGCCTCTTTAGCGTGTAATGCCACCTTAGGCGTATGGAACGCCCAGCTTTTTTTATTGGCGTGTGGCACGCCATATGTGGCGTTAAATACCCATTCTCTTGGTTCCTAGAACTCAAAATGGGATCTTTGAAATAGTCTTCTGGAAACTTGGCCCTGCGTGTAACGCCGGGCTTTGGCATGCAAAACGCCACTCAATAAGCCTCAAAGGCGTGTGGGTTTGACACACCCATTTTCCTGTGGCATGTGGAACACCTACTGTTCACGGGTGTCATACGTACACATGAGGCATGCGTACGTATGACAATGCGAAAATCTTCACTTGCGCGTACGCATGTGTCATGCATACGCATGAGTCCTCAATCTGCCAGCTTTTACGCATACACATGGTACATGCATACGCATGAATCTTCAATTTCTCATGTCTTCGCGTACGCATGTAGCATGCATACGCATGAATCCACTCTTTTCAGCTATTGTGCATACGCATGAGGCATGCGTACGCATGACTTCCTTTTCGAAGGCATTTCACGCCTTCTCCCTGGCGTGTAAAACGCCATGCCATCAATGCCAAAGTGTGTCAAAAACTCTTTTTTCCTTCTTTTGAGCTAATTTTGTGCTTTTTACTTTTTTTTCTATTATTTTCTGCAAAATTTATCAACTCAAGCAATCAAAAAAATATTAAATTTAAGCACAAAAATACTCCATGATGAATCATTATGCATTTATTTCTTATATAAAAAAACATAGAAAAATACAACATGATGTGCATGCATCGAAATGCACCCCCAAAGAAAGAGAAGCTAAAGGCTCTGAGCACCACTAATTTAGAATGTTAAAACGATAATATGAACTCAAAGGGTTTCGAATCAAGTGCTTGTGGTGTTTCTGTATCGAGCAAAGCTTGAGACAAAACATTTAAAGTCACCGCTAGGCTCAAGGTGCAAAGCATTTTCATAAAAGATATTTTGAAATAAAATAAAGAGTTAAGCTTGCTTCAAGGTTGGAATTGATAAGAGAGGATTCTATAATATGATCGGGATGGAAGTCTTGCAAGAATTAAGATTTTTGTTCTAGATTCTGTACAAATGAAAAGGCTAACCAAACCCATTGAAAATACTATAAGTTACCCTTGATTTGTGAGGTTCAGTTCTTCAAATATGAATGCATGATTCTTTGTTTGCTTGAGGACAAGTAAATTCTCAAGTTTGGTATTTTTATGCAACCGCATCTTTAGTTGTTTTTCCTTTAGAACTTCATTCAATAAGCAAAGAATTCTTGGTAGATAAGCAATGATTTCATGATTTAATGAGTATTACTTTGAGTTAGTTTGAATTCATTTGCTACAGAAGAAATTGGAGAAACGTTAGCAAAGATCAAGGACAAAGAAGAGGCAGCAGAAGTGAGCAAACAGAATAGGTGCTAGATCAAACAGTAAGGTTGCTGGACCAAACATAGACCCCCTAAGATGATAATTTCTTGCTCTGTCCAACGTGCCTCGTGGTACATTTAACATGCCAATCTAAAGCACTCCCAGGGACTTGCACATAAGCTCACGTTTAAAATGAGCCATGGCACGTTCAATGTGCCACTTAAACCCCTTCTCCAGTAGCGAAAAGCAAGCCCACATTGAACCCAAGGAGAGGCACGTCCAACGTGCTTCTAAGGAAGCTCCCTCATGTCCAACCCAAGGAAGGCACGTCCAATGTGCCCCTAGTAGGAGCAAGCCCACATTCAATCCAAAGAGTGGCACGTCCAACGTGCCACTAATGAAGCTTCTAGGCAATTGCCTCCAACCATGCGTCCAACGTGAGGAATGCATGTCCAACGTACCATTTTGAAGCTCCCTCCAATGGCTCACTCTAGCCATGCATCCAAATCAAGGAGGGGCACATTCAACGTGCCAATGGTGGAGCTCCCAGGGAAGTGCATCCAAGCTTGTGTCCAACATGAAGGAAGCCATGTCCAACGTGCCATTTTTAAGACACCTCTAGTGACCATCTCTAGCCTCACATTCAACATGCCAAAGGACACGTCCAACGTGCCTGAAATGCGTTCAACGCATGGAGTATCCATCTTCCATGGCCTCTTTATCACTAATCTCTAAGTCTATAAGCTTGAATGAGGGAATGAATATTAAGCAAAAATCCCATGTTATCTAGCATTGATTGAGGATTATAAGGAGAAGGATCTAAAGCTTGACTTGAGAATGAGAATATTAATTAGTTAGATTTGATTCTATTTTAATTTGATTCTGTTTTGAATTTTGAATTTTAGGTTTTAGGTTAACATACATAAGGAGAGGAGCCACATACGTGAGCTTCTTCTTCGACAGTTTTACAATTCATAATTCTATGTTTTCTTTTGATCATGAGCAACTAATCTCCTCTGCTAAGGTTAAGAGCTCTGTTTATTACCATGGAATAATGTTCTTACTCTTCTATTCTTGATTCATGTACTGATGTTTTCTTAAGAATATGGTTTTTGTTCTTCATCACAAGGGTTTGAGTCCATTGGAAAATAGCTTAAATCTGAATTGAATTTTATATGCATCTTGAAAAAGATTCTTTGATAGAATTAAGCTTGAAAACCTCTTCTCTTGTAACACCCTAATTACCCCAAACTTTATCTCATGCTATAAAACAAAGGATAATTAAAGGTCATGACAATTCTAAGGCTTATACGATAATATATATGTATATATAGAAAGAGATAATAATTCTAGAAGCCCGATGAAGAAATAAGCTCAAAAACAGAGTTACAAAAGCACAAAACATTCACACGAAGTTAAAAGAAAAAAGGCACAAGATATAGATACAAGATAACGAGGTATATGTATATATATGAGTATAAAAGTCATAAAGTACCAGCCGCAGCTTGCGGAGTTAGGCCGACTAGTTATATACTGACATACAGAGTTTTGAAAGTTAAAATAGAATACAACATATCTCTCTCAAAGTTAGCCTCTAAGGAAAATATAATTACAAAAGTGAGAGTTCTAAACAAAATATCCAAAGGTCTCCAAAATGGGATAAAGATCATCCGCTCTGTCACCATCACATAACTCACCGAGGTGGGTTACGACCTGCATCTGAAAAACAACAACAGAATATGGTATGACAACCGGAGGTTCTCAATATGGTAACAGTGCCCAGTAATGTAAGATATAAGATTCTGGAATGCTAGAGGCAATTCTAGAACTTCATATCAATCATAATATTCAAGCTTATAAAACAGATAAATAAATCCTTAAACATGTCATCTAACTTAGGGGATTTCTAAACTATCAGTTCACCGCTGTCCCACAGCCTTCACCAGCCTAACCTCCATGCGATCCCATTGCCACTGCCTTCCAAACCTACTCAATCCCAGTAGAAAACGCAAGTAATAGTAATACAAGTAAAACACAAGTATAATCATGTATATCAAGTAATTCAAGAAGCAATTAAGCATGTTATACAATTAGGCAAATAATGCAAGTTGGCAAAGCAAGGAAACATATAGAATATGCATATGATGAAGGCCTGTCCTATTTGGCTGTGATATCACATTGTCAGTTCAACTGCCAACCCGACACATTTCCATAGGAATGTCGCCTTTCGGTCATGAATATAGGTGGGATCCCCCCATGGATATAGTGTCGGGCACACTCTTGTGATCCGAAAGGATGCGAGCGGGATGCTCAGCCATAGACCTCACATCTCAACGTAAGCGGGATAAACCAACCGTCTTTACGCAGCCGCCGCAACCTAGACTAGCGGGATCAACCAACCGTCCTTGCCAAGCTCATAGAGTCTCAACAATCTCAGCATAAAACAATATATCAATGGTTTTCAAAATTCATTTTCAATACTCAGTAAAGTCATCATTCCACTCTGAGTCCTAGACTCATCTCAACATCATCAAATCCATAACTCCACAATTCATCATATCAATCGTTATTACAGTACTCTACAATCTCACTCAACTAATCCCCCCTCAGTACTCCAGAAACCTAAGGCTCCATCTTCTAAATTCATGTAAAATTTCACCTATTTAAGTCACTAATTCTTCTCTATTAGTTTTAGAGCTTAATTACTATATAGTACTCTTAAACACCAATTTAAAGAAGTTTAGAAAGTAAGAGAACCCTTAAAAATGAAAAAAAATAATTTTTCAGCAAAACAGGGTCTGTGCGTACACACGCCCAAGTGTGCGCATGCACACTTCAATTTTGGACCATTACGCGTACGCGCTTACATGTCGCGTACGTGGGGGTGCTGGACAGAGACCATCACCCACGTATCGTGCATTGGGCTGCGTACGCATCCATGAGTTTTGGCCCATCCCATGTATGCATGCATATGCCGCGTACGTATGAAGACCTGGCAGAGACGCACGCCTGCGTATGGGGGTACCCGTGTACGCATGCCTCTCCAGATTTCAAAATTCCATAAAGTTACAGAAAATCAGTTTTAAACATCAAACTTTAAATGTTCATAACTTCCCCTACAAAACTCCATTTTCCTCAAACTTTATATTACTTTAAAGCTCTTGAGAACCTTTAATTTAAAATAATTTCCAACCAATTTTAAAAACAAAGGCTCAAGTTATGATCCGTCAAAATTCATTAAAAATAAATTTTCAACGAAAAGTTCACTAAGTTCTCAAACTTCCAAAATTCACAATCAAAACCAATTATCCTACAACCAGAATAGTTCCAATGGATCTAAATGATGTTCACATATCTTTCAATTCATTCCACAACCTATCCATACACATTTTCACCATTTCCACTCAAAATTTCTACTTACACACCTTCACATTTTCAATAAATCACAACTCAACTTTAATTCACAATCCTCAACATTCATTAATATCAACAAGCATCCAAACCCAATATCACTACTCAATATTGTCATTATTCAACTTCAATCTCAATAATCAACAAAAATATCACAATTCATTAAAATCATCACAAGCATCAATAATCATAATCCATTATTAACAATTCAAGCCTATTGATAAACCCCCTTTGTAGGGTTTATCTTGTGCCTAATTTAGGAGATTTTATCACCTTTCACCCATATTTATTCAATGAAATAGCATGGTTTCATGGTTATCTCTTTATTTGTGCTTAGATGTGAAAACATGCTTTCTAGGTCCTTAATTGATTGATTTTGATTCAACTTCGATTCCACTAGATGCCTTGATTTGTTTGTTAAGTGATTTCAGGAAGAAAAGGGCTAGGAATGGATCAAAGGAGTGAAGATGAAAGCATACAAAGTGGAGAAAACATGAAAAAGCCAAAGATTTGTAAATCACTTAACAAACAAATCAAGGCATCTAGTGGAATCGAAGGTGAATCAAAATCAATCAATTAAGGACCTAGAAAGCATGTTTTCACATCTAAGCACAAATAAAGAGACAACCATGAAACCATGCTATTTCATTAAATAAATGTGGGTGAAAGGTGATAAAATCTCCTAAATTAGGCACAAGATAAACCCTACAAAGGGGATTTATCAACCTCCCCACACTTAAACCAAGCATGTCCTCATGCTTAAACCAAGAGAAAGCAAAGGGTATCAACATTTATTTAATGTGAACTAATCTAAATGCAACCTAAACTAATCTCCAAGACATACATGCACAAGTAGGGCTAAGATCATATAACGATTCATGAATCCTACCAATTCAAGCATAAAAATGAAGTTCAAGTAGACTTGCAAGAAGAAAGCTCATGAAAGCCGGGAATCAAGGAATTGAGCATCGAACCCTCACCGGAAGTGTTTGCACTCTAGTCGCTCAAGTGTGTAGGGTCGATTCTCTCAATTCTCTTCTAATCATGCTTTCTAAGATTTGTTCTTCTTCTAACAATCAACATTTATTCAATGCATGCATACAAGTATCATGAGGTCTTTTCATAGGTTGTAATGGGGCTAGAGTCAAGGTAGGATGCATATATGGTTAAGTGAGCTTGAAATTTGAATCTTTGATAAGCTTAAACTTCCCACATAACCTATGACATCCTATACAATTTCAAAGCTAACCTAACTACCCATTTTTATCACTTTTTCACATACTCATGCATTTTCCTTTCATTTCACAACACTTGTGCATTGATTCTTATTGACTTTACTTTGGGCCATTTTGTCCTCTTTTTATTTCTTTTCTTTTTCTCTTTTTTTTTTCTATTTTTTTCTTTTCTTTTCCATATTGTTTTTTTTTCTTTTCCTTTTTCTCATTTTTCTTTCTATATACAAGATCATCAATGCATAAGGTTTTACATTCATTACATATGAGTATGTACCCAATTCCCAATATTTACAATAGAAATATAAAACTACCCTTTTATTCCAACCAATGTTCCCAAATCTCCCCAAACTTGAATAATAAGCACTCTAGCCTAAGCTAATCAAAGTTCCAAATAAAGGACATTTATTATTTTTCGCTTTAGGGCTTGTAATGTGCTAAATTAAGAACAAGTGGGTTAATCATAGGCTCAAAGTTGGCTAACAATAGATGATAAAAGGTAAGGCTATTTGGGTAAGTGAGATAATGAAATAATGGCCTCAATCATATAAGTGCATGAATACACAAAATAATGGATATAAAGAATCAAACAAATCAAAGATTACAATCATAGAAAGAGAATAATGCACACAAGAAGAAAAAATAAGTGGTTATAAGATGTAACCACACCATTAGGCTCAAATCTTACAAGATTGTGTTCTTAGCTCAAAACCATGTTCCAAAATAAATTCTTTCAAGCAAGTTCAACCAAAAATTTTTCAAATTGGTAGGGTGCACTAAAACAATTTTCTTGGAAAAGAAATCATCACCCTAACCAAGTAGTCCTAATAAGAAAGAAATGGTAAAAATATGTACAAATTCTAACTAACATGCAACCTATCATGCAATGCAACAACTATCTAACGAAGAAAATAAAAAAATTGGTGTTGAAAAGGAAATTGTTACCCATGGAGATAGTTCGAACGACCTCCCCACACTTGAAGATTGCACCATCCTCGGTGCATGCAAAGAAGAGCAAGGTGGATGGGTTGCTAAAATTGATGAGCTTCTTCGAAAGGTTGTGCAGATGACTTGTTCGTTGCCCCATTTCGAATCTTTTCCTTTTCCTCCTTTCTTGGTGGCCAACCTAAAGGAAGATAAAAAGAAAGAAAATTAAGCCTATAATAAAGATATCAAAGCAAATAGAACATAGGCGGAGGCTAATGCCAAATGAGAGGAAGGTGCTCACTACATGTTAGCTACACATGAAAGTGAGAAAGCAATATATGCAAAGGGCATATCAACTAATACTTGATGCAAGAGTAGAGTCAAACCATGAAGAGCACGTTGAACATTAAGTTCAACTAAGAAAGAGTGGGTCATGAAAGACAATATGAGGTCATATCAATGCACAAAGACACAAGAGTCATACAAGATAAAGCATTGATTAAAAAGTTTCATCACCCAACAATATCAAACAAGTCAAGAGGCACCAAAATAATGCAAGAAAGTCTCAACAATTGAGTAGGAAAATGCAACATCATTATTAAAATAAGAAACTCGAAAAAAATAAAGTAAAAACAGGCTATAAAAACAAAATGAAAATGCAAAGAATAAAAGTATGCGAATGCAATGGACAAAAGAAAACGTAAGATGAGAAAAAAAAACTCTTTTTTTTTTACCGGCGCGGACGCGTCATGCACGCTTACGCGCCGATGTGCATTTTGGCCGAAGGGCGCGTACGCGCCAGGTGCGCGCACGCGTGGGTGAGGTTGGGCCAAAGGTATAGTGCTGGCCCAGAGTTAGCACAACTCTCAGGTAAATGGCCCAGAATTGCAGGTGGCACCATCGGCGCGCGCGCGCACAGTGTGCGTGCGCGCGCATTGCGCAATGAGCTCTATGGACGCGTACGCGCGGGTTGGTTTGTGCCTTAGGCCCAATTTTTGCACAGTGCAGGCCTAACTTTCGGATTTTTGGCTGGGGTGAAATTTTTGCATCCACGCGTACGTGCACATGGAGCGTCCGCGTGGATGGTCGAAAATGCTTGATGCGCGCATACGCGCCAGGTGCGCGTACGCGTGGCTGGTGCTCTGTTTTTCAAAATTTTTCTATGTTTTTGCACCAATCCAGGCATTCTAAACCTCCAAACAGCTACCAAAACACCTTAAAACCTTATTTAACATATGATACTACCAAATAAACTCAACAAACTAGTAAAAACATGAATTTAAACTAATTATCAATATGTACAAAAAGGAAAAATGAAAAGATGTTACCATGGTGGGGTGTCTCCCACCTAGCACTTTTGTTTATTGTCCTTAAGTTGGACTTATGGGGAGCTCCCCTCAAGGTGTCTTGTGCTTGAAGCTATCTTGGAACATCCACCAATGCTTGGTTCTCCATTGTGCCCCAAGATTCCTTATTTGTTGCACCAAGTGTTGATGGAGTTCTTCACAAGTTTGGGGCTCCCAAAGTCGATCCTCGTCTTGTGATCCGGGATTCTACACTTTATTTTCACACCCGTCTTGAACTTAATCATCATTATTAGTCCATCCGGGTGGTGAGTAAGGTGAATTCTCTATGAAGTGCCCAACAATCCTTTTAGACCCATCTATTTGAGCACTACTCCAACCTTTATATCTCATGTTTGATGCATCAACCATAATGAGCTTTGATTTGCAACGCCAACCACAAAACCTTTTTCATTTACACTTCATCCCACAAAGCTCCCTAAGTTGGCCATCCGTTTCAAGCAAACCATATTCAAGTGGGATAATAAAGCTAATAGAGATTAATTTCACCCACTCAAATGAAGGAGTGGATGGCAACCTAGGCAAAGACAACTCCAAGGGTCTTGATAAAGCGTATTCAATTCCCATCCTCCTTTTTCTAAGGATTTCCACCTCTTCACAAGACTTCTCAATTATAATCCTTTGTTCAACAATTTTATCTAAACCTTTTCTCCTACTCAAGTCATAAATGGGAGGATGAGAAAAATTTACCTCCACATTGCTTTCCATCTTGTTGGGAGAAGGTTCTTCATGCTCAAAGGATTCTTCACTACTAAGGTTTGATGCTTGATCTTCACCACCAAGGGAACTCAATTCTTGCTCTATCGCATCCAAGTCTTCATAAGGGATATGTGGAGGTTGTGCACATTCCTCCTTATCCTCAAATTCAATCTTCTTGGAGGGGTTTTCTTCAACCCTATGTTCCCATGGAGGCTCCGCATCTTCCAAGTCTTCAACCAATTCTTCATCTTCTTCAACAATTATAGCTTCCTCCAATTGTTCTAATACAAAGCAACTTTCCTCATTCTCCACCAATCTCTCCTTCATGTTATGCTCTTCATTTGATTCTCCACATGTAGTCATGGGAGTTCCTTGAGTGTTCAAGCATTGGGATACTAACCGGCTTACCACCTCATCCAAGGTGGCCGTAAATTGTTGCACATCCCTTTTCATCTCCTCTTGTCCTTGAACAAGAACATCAAGGATGTCATCCATTGGAGGTTGGGGTGGATGGAAGGGTTCATCAATTTGGGAGAAGGATTCATAGTAGGAAGGTGGTTCTTCTTGGTAGAATTGTGGTGGTTCACTACTTTCCACTCTTTCCACTTGTTGCACAACACGCTCCATGGTTGCTTGAAGTTGATCCAATGTTTTCTTGAGACGATCCCGTGACTCTTGTTCCTCTTGGATAATATGATTAGGATCATGTGGCTCTTGGGTCAATGGACATGAGTATTCTTCCATGGGAGGTTGTGGTGGAAAGTAGAATTCATCTTGGTAATAATATAGAGAGGGTGGCTCTTGGAAGTGGTGATGTTGGGATGGTGGTGGCTCTATATGTGGTTCATATGGCTCATATGGTTGTTGTAATGGTGGATATGGATGAGGGTCATATGAAGGTGGTTGGTGAAAAGTGGCTTGTGAGTATGGTTGAGGGTTATGTTGAGGGTATGACTCATAGGCATATGGTGGTGGTTCTTGAAAGTCACAAAGGAGTTCACCATAGCCATTAGATTGATATGCATCAAAGAATGGCTCTTCTTCATAGTGTATTGGTGGAGGTTGTTGCCATGAAGATTGATCATGTGCATGTGGCTCCTCCCACCTTTGGTTATCCCATCCTTGATACACATTCTCATTGTAGCTCTCATTTCCTACAACATAATTATAATCACACTCATAGCCAAAGTGAGAATTCATGATAACAAGAGAAAAGGACAATAAAATCAAATAACAAACAAAGAAAACTAAATCCTAAAACTAGCAAGAGCTAACAAAAGCAAACATATTCACACTATTCACATATATACAATAACCAATAACACAACACCATTGCAATTTCCCCGCAACGGCGCTATTTTGATGATTGGACTTTTGACGGTTTAGAATTCACAAATAAATTCTCGTTGCAATATAGTTTCTAAACCAACAATAGTCTTTTCATACAAAAATTTGGTTGTCACAAGTAACAAACCCCTAAATTTATAAACCGAAGTATTGAACCTCGGGTCGTTCTCCCTAGGAATTACAATAAAGTGTCTTGTTATTGGTTATGAGTTATATTTGGGGTTTTTGGAATAAGAGACATGAAATGTAAATGGCAATGAAAATAAACTAACAACTAAAAAAGCTCTTGGTAAGGTTATGAGAATTAGAAGTCCTATCCTAGTTATCCTCCTCAATTGTGATCATAAATTGTCCATTGCTACCACTTAGTTAACCTCTAATCATGGAGGAAAGTCAAGTGGATGAGTCAACTTGATTCCACAAGTCCTAGCCAACTCCCAAGGGAAAGACTAGCTTTAGTGGTATCCAAATCAATTAGCAACTTCTAATTATCAATCAACAAAGGAATAGATAACTCAAGCGTCACTAATTACTCTACCTAGACCAAGAGGAACAAAATCTACACTAAAATCCAACCAAGCATTTCATCAAACACTTGGAAGGCACTAAAGGAAGCGCATTGCATGATAGGTTGCATGTTAGTTAGAATTTGTACATATTTTTACCATTTCTTTCTTATTAGGACTACTTGGTTAGGGTGATGATTTTTTTTCCAAGAAAATTGTTTTAGGGCACCCTACCAATTTGAAAAATTTTTGGTTGAACTTGCTTGAAAGAATTTATTTTGGAACATGGTTTTGAGCTAAGAACACAAGCTTGTGAGATTTGAGCCTAATTGTGTGGTTACATCTTATAACCACTTATTTTTCCTTCTTGTGTGCATTATTTTCTTTCTATGATTGTAATCTTTGATTTGTTTGATTCTTTATATCCATTATTTTGTGTATTCATGCACTTATATGATTGAGGCCATTATTTCATTATCTCACTTACCTAAATAGCCTACCTTTTACTCTCCATTGTTAACCAATTTTGAGCCTATGCTTAACCCAATTGTTCTTTATTTTAGCACATTTCAAGCCTAAAGCGAAAAATAATAAAAGTCCCTTGTTTGGATCTTTGATTAGCTTAGGCTAGTGAGAGTGCTTATTATTCAAGTTTGGGGAGATTTGAGAACATTGGTTGGAATAAAAGGGTAGTTTTGTATTTCTATTATAAATATTGGGAATTGGGTACATATTCATATGTAATGAATGTAAAATCTTATGCATTGATGATCTTATATATAGAAAGAAAAATGAGAAAAAGGAAAATAAAAAAAAAGAGAAAAGAAAAGAAATAAAAAGGGGACAAAAATGCCCCAAAGTAAAGTCAATAAGAATCAATGCACAAGTGATGTGAAATGAAAGGAAAATGCATGAGTATGTGAAAAAGTGATAAAAATGGGTAGTTAGGTTAGTTTTGAAATTGTATAGGATGTCATAGGTTAGGTGGGAAGTTTAAGCTTATCAAAGATTCAAATTTCAAGCTCACTTAACCATATATGCATCCTACCTTGACCCTAGCCCCATTACAACTTATGAAAAGACCTCATGATACTTGTATGCATGCATTGAATAAATGTTGATTGTTAGAAGAAAAACAAATCTTAGAAAGCATGATTAGAAGAGAATTGAGAGAATCGACCCTACACACTTGAGTGACTAGAGTGCAAACACTTCCGGTGAGGGTTCGATGTTCAATTCTTTGATTCCCGGCTTTCATGAGCTTTCTTCTTGCAAGTCTACTTGAACTTCATTTTTATGCTTGAATTGGTAGGATTCATGAATCGTTATATGATCTTAGCCCTACTTGTGCATGTATGTCTTGGAGATTAGTTTAGGTTGCATTTAGATTAGTTCACATTAAATAAATGTTGATACCCTTTGCTTTCTCTTGGTTTAAGCATGAGGACATGCTTGGTTTAAGTGTGGGGAGGTTGATAAACCCCCTTTGTAGGGTTTATCTTGTGCCTAATTTAGGAAATTTTATCACCTTTCACCCACATTTATTCAATGAAATAGCATGGTTTTATGGTTGTCTCTTTATTTGTGCTTAGATGTGAAAACATGCTTTCTAGGTCCTTAATTGATTGATTTTGATTCACCTTCGATTCTACTAGATGCCTTGATTTGTTTGTTAAGTGATTTCAGGAAGAAAAGGGCTAGGAATGGATTAAAGGAGTGAAGAGGAAAGCATACAAAGTGGAGAAGACAGGAAAAAGCCAAAAGATTTGTAAATCTTCGTCCACGCGCACGCGCACCAGACGCGCATGCGTGGATCGCGAAAAACCTCAGGGACGCGCACGCGTGCTGTGCGCGTACGCGTCGGTGGCCGCACGTGATTTTTAAATAGAAAACGTGCTCAGCAATTTTTGAGAAGATGTGGGGCCCAGTTGCAACCAACTTTGGCGCCAGAAGTGCTTTAAAAGACCAAGGATTGAAGGGGAACACATCATTCACACCATTCACTTCACATTATACACATTACGATTAGATTTAGTTAGAGAGAGAAGCTCTCACTTCTCTCTAGGATTAGAAATTAGGATTAGGTTTAGTTCGTAGATCTAGATTTAGATTCATGCTTTCTTCTACTTTTGATTCTCAATTCTTGTTGTTACAATCATCTTCTTCTATTCTTTTGTTGTAATTTTCTTTATGTTGCTTCTATACTTTGTTGTAGATCTACTCTTGCTCCTTCTCTTTTCTTTCAATTCAAGTTGAGGTAATTCATAATAATTGTGTTTCTTTTGATTGTTGTTGTTGATTTCTTATATTCTATTGTTTTTAGATTCTATTTTTGTTATCAATTTACTATGCTTCCTTTAGTGCCTTCCAATTATTTGATGAAATACTTGGTTGGATTTTAGTGTAGATTTTGTTCCTCTTGGTCTAGGTGGAGTAATTAGTGACGCTTGAGTTATCTAATTCCTTTGTTGATTGATAATTAGAAGTTGCTAATTGATTTGGATACCACTAAAGTTAGTCTTTCCCTTGGGAGTTGGCTAGGACTTGTGGAATCAAGTTGATTCATCCACTTGACTTTCCTCCATGATTAGGGGTTAACTAAGTGGTAGCAATGGATTATTGTGGTCACAATTGAGGAGGATAACTAGGATAGGACTTCTAATTCTCATAACCTTGCCAAGGCCTTTTTAGCTATTAGTTTATTTTGATTGCCATTTACATTTCATGTCTCTTATCAAAAACCCCAAAATATAACTCATAACCAATAACAAGAACATTTTATTGTAATTCCTAGGGAGAACGACCCGAGGTTTAATACTTCGGTTTATAGATTTTAGGGGTTTGTTACTTGTGACAAACACAATTTTTGTATGAAAGGATTATTGTTGGTTTAGAAACTATACTTGCAATGAGACTTCATTTGTGAATTCTAAACCACACAAAAGTCCAATCATCACCTATCCTATGGTCCACTAGGCTAAGTGTCTAGAAATATTACATATTACATAGAAAAAACCGAAACCATACCTTGGCCGATTCCCAATATGCACAATACACCAATTTGAGTCCAACTCAAGCCTCCAATCACCAACAAATCACCAATCAACTCCAACAAGCATCAACAATCAAATTTTCCAAGCTATTCACATTAATTTAACACAAATCAATACTTAAGGTTCCTAAATACATAATTTCACAAAGGTAAAGAGTTTTTTTTACCTTTTCTGATGGTGTTTGGGGCACAAACCACCAATATCCCAACCTTAGATACCACCTAATCAATTGAAAACACAATCCACTTAAAACCAAAACCTTAAATTTCAAATTTCTTAGAGTAGCAGAATGGGGAGTGAAATTCAAAATGTTACCTATGAAAGTTAGATAGAACTAATGGGCTCGACAAGAGCTTCACGTAGCCGCAAATGACATGCGAATCGAAGCACCGTAGCCTGAGTTATGGTCAAATGAAGTTGGATGTGAATAGTATTTTTAAAACTCTCTCCTCTCTTCCTCTCATTCACGTTGCTTCAGCCTTCTTGTGCTGAAAGTGGCTGAATTTGTCACTTAAGTGGCTTTATATATATTGAGCTTGGGCCAACTTGGGCCCGGGCTAACCTGTTAGCGTTTTTGGGCCGTTTGCCCCAATTTCGGGCCAAACATTTAAAATTAGTGCCCAGTTTTCAACTTTAATTATTTTTTAAGTTTTTCTACAATTTTTACTACTCTCACACAATACCGAACAGA
Source organism: Arachis hypogaea (assembly GCF_003086295.3). Classification (NCBI taxonomy): domain Eukaryota; kingdom Viridiplantae; phylum Streptophyta; class Magnoliopsida; order Fabales; family Fabaceae; genus Arachis; species Arachis hypogaea. Next base: position 62,580,239 of record NC_092047.1, read on the forward strand.
TTTAAGCCGGTACTACCGGCTAATTTATCGGTACATATTTTTATGCAATTTTTTTTTTGCAGAAAATTACATTTTCCAACTCAAAAAATCTACTTAGTCTAAATATTATATTTAAATTTTCTAATTAATATTCTAAATTTTTAGATCCTATTTTGGGTAATTAAATTAATTTAATTAAGCAGCTAATTAATCGCAGTTCTTACATCTCTCAATTCTGAAAGTTTTGAACTTGGCTTGATAAGTGACACTGAATTAATTAGATTTAAATCTTAAGAATTGTGTGGCTTATAAATCAGTATGTGTGCTTAATCTCTTATCATAATTGATTAATCAGGAATTGACTATTAGTTAAGTTTAGGGAAACCGAATTACCAAGGAATTGGGGTTTGGTTAATTAGGGTTCGCCGTAAGATAAATCTTTGCATGATCCAGGTAGACAGTGAAAGGCATTCTTCTTGAAGTTTTAAACATCTCTGAAACCTTAGCATTCCATTCATACTATTTTCTTAACAATTTATAAACTATTTCATTTAATCTTCTATTTTTACTATTTGATATTTCTGAAATCCTAATTTACAATTGTCTAGTTATAATAATCGATTAATTCTTGTGTGCTCAATCCATTAATCCTCACGAAAACGATAACTCACTCTTGTAGTATTTCTTGATACGATTTGGTGCACTTGCTGAGTTGTGGTTTTGCGAAATTCCACATCAGTCGGCAACTGGAGAAGTGCTTTTTCGCCTGACCTACGACACACAGGCAGTAATCCCAGTGGAAATTGAGGAGCCAAGTCCTAGATTCTCCCTCAGGACCTTTGACCAAGAAGCAAAGAAAGATCTAATAATCGAAGGAAACTCACACCAAATTGGGAGGGCCCTTACCGTATCTGAGAAACATGTGGTAAAGGAGCTTACCGACTAGAAAGGCTCGACGGTTCCATCACCCCAAGAACTTGGAATGTCGTTAACCTCAAGAAATTCTACTCAAAAAAGTTAACGCCGAATCTTTGTAGTTTTCTCTTATCATTTTTTACTATTTTGCTCACCAAAGGGTACTCTTTCTTCACCTTTTGGACCCACGAGGGCTAAAGAAAGGTTTTGACAAGGCCTAAATCTCTTTTCAAAGTTGATTCTAATATTTCATTTACATTTGTATTTAATTTTATAAGTTACCTGCTCATCCTTTAAACAAAATCCTAATTATTTTCCAAGCTAACTGCACGGCATCCCGGGACTTATCAACCCAGAAGCCATAATTAAAACACCTTAAAAGTGGATATCAAAAACAAAAACGTGACACGAAGTTTGCAAACTTAAACCAACATGCCATAAATACGGTATCCAAAATATTCAAAGTCGAGCATACATTCAAAATATACAATAAATAGAAACTAGGTTTTCTTCTCAAAGCTATAATCTCCAATCTGCCCATCTCAGGTAGTCTTGAAGGCACCAATCCGGGAGACTTCAAAATCAGGAGAAAGGAGGGAAACTTGCAACTTTAAAGACTCCTTAGTAGCAGAAATGGCTTCCTTTGCAATCCTCACAATCTCCTTATTTCTCTTTTTCAAGACGTCCGCAGCATCCTTGGTGGCTTTCGCTTTCTTCTCTGCCTCCTCAGCCCGACACTCCTCTTTTGAAGCCTCCATCCTCAAGGATGTCTCACGATCGATAAGATGATGGATCTCATTCTCAGCTTCCTGAGCTTTTTTCTTAGCCTTAGCCCTAGTAGCTTCAGTCATATCCCTTTCTGATCGGGCAGTCATCAGATTGGTCTGGGCCTGCCAAAGTTTCTCATCAAACACTCATGACTACCCTAGAACTATCTTTTATCCTACGAACCACCATTGCAGAATGAAGCAATGAGTGATAGACCCACTTTGCTTGATCGACAAGATCGTGGTTGTTGAAGTACTCTTCTGTCTTTGGAAGCAAGTGCTCATCAATGAAAGCTGGGGCATCAAAAAAGCTTTCTCCATCACAAAAGAAACGACAACCTCCTTCCTCTTCCCACTCGATGCCGTCTTTCATTTTTTCAAGGAGATGGGGGGCATGATCTCATGAAGATCATACTCAGCTTGAGGCATCTGAGGCAGGGACCTCCTCAGTATGAGGCTGCCATGAGGTTTTTCATGGTCGTAAGCCCACCGGCTATATCAACTGCAAAAAAAGGAAACTCATGAGAATGAAGATACTAAAAAGAAGGATACAGATATGAAGTAAAAAGAAAGAAACCTACCCATATATACTGACGACCAGCCTCCTGGTCACCTATCACACGTCGGGGGTTCAACGGCCTATTCCAAAAAATGACCGTCAATACCTAGACTATGTTTTTACTTTCTCAACTACCCTTCAAAAGTTTCCTTTACTAGGTAGTCGGCCGCGGCCTCATACTTCCTGTAGGTCGGGAACCTCGGTTCCCCTTCTAGAGTGTGTCAAAATGGATGATATCCTCTTGCCAGTCTCACTTTGAAGTACTCCTCCTTGAACCAAATTCTTATGTTTTTAAGCTTCTTTTTCATTAGTTTTCTTAGTTTTTGAATCAAACCCTTATGTTTTTAGTGATATTTTGATAACTGATCATATATTTAGAGTTGTGTTAGAATAATTGTATTTTCAGCCAAAATCAAGCAAATTAGGATAAAAATCGACACAAAAACAAGCTTGGAGGCGTAGGCCCAAAGAAGACAAGCTCACTTCTTAGAAAGCCAAGCTAGCGCCCAAATCTAATTACCAGCATCAAAGAGGTGGCGCCCGACATCAAAGAGGTGGCACCCAGCATCAAGGAATGATGCCCAACACCACTTCTCCAAGCCTGACACAAAAACATAGCACCCAACCCCACTACAAAGTCTATGTACTGGGTGCCCGGCATAAAGTCACCAAGCCTGGCACCAATGCATAACCAACTCCGAGGAAGCTTCAACTGAATTCAAGATTCAAGATTTAAGTGATTAGTTAGAAACAATCTCTTCTAGAAAGATAAGATTTGGTTGTTTGGATTAAATTAGATTAGATTTGAATTTGAATAAGTTGTCTTTCTAAAAGATAATATTAGATTAGTTTTTGAATTTTAATTAGTTAGGAAAGTTGATATAAATAAGTGAACAATATTCACAAGAGGAGGATGTCAATCCACGGATTGTATACCACCTCTCTCGAGTTTAGTTGTGTTCTTCTCTACCATGAACAACTAAACCTCTCTTGTTAAAGGTTAGGGGCTTGATGAAGACCAAATGTCAACTCGAAATTTCTCAAATTGTAACTTCGTTGTACGCATAGTTCCCAATCAACAATTAAGTCTCAATCAAAGTTTAAATATAAAGGTTTGTCACAATCCAAGATAAATTAATAACCGGGAGTTTTTAAGTCCCGGGTCGTCTCCCTTGAATCATGCAATTTAGGTGTCACACTTTCGGTTGTGAAATAAGGGGTTTTCTTCAATTAAGGAACGGAAAATTAAAGGAACTAAGGAATAAAAAAACTAACAAATGATCAAAAAGGAAATTAATGCAAACTAAAAGAAAGCAAGATCAAAACTTAGTGAAAATGCTATAAATGCATAAAAGAGCCTTGACTTGGGAATGAGAATTAAGGAATCCTATCATTGTCATAACCACAACTATGGCAACTATGATGAGTTAATCTCACTTCGTCAACCCCTAACATCGAGGAGTAAGTCAAGCAAGTATAATTGACCTTAATCCATAAGTCCTAGCTAACTCACTAATTAACTTAGTGAAAAGCTAGCGTCAATAGAAACAAGAATCAACTAACAACCCAAGAATTACCACTAAATGTCGGACATTATGACTCTAGTACTAGGAACTCATTTTTTAAGCCAAGGTGTGAAAATCTACTCAAAATCTCCAAGTGGCATTTTCACAAACACTTGGTGGGCAATAAAGCAAAACATAGGAAATTGCAAAAGAAAGTGAAAACTATAACCAAAATATTCACAATATCAATAATAGAAATCATAAAACATTAAATTCATCAACCAAAACTTCAAGGAATCAAAATTGTATATATTAACAAAATAACTAGAACCATAAGAACATAAGAGTAAATGTGATGTAATTAAAGAGAAATTAAAGAGTACTTACAAAAGAGATGAGCAAAATCCAAGACCAAAATTGGAACTATAAAATTCTACAATGAAACCTAATTAAAAACCCTGAGAGAGCATTTTTTTATAGTACTCTACTCCTACTCCTAATAATGTTTTCTATCCTAAAAAAGAGCTCTTCCTTGATATGGAATGAAATCCCCTTGATATAGCACCCAATTAGTTTTAGAAACATAAAAAATTGGGCCAAGAGACCCCAAAATCGCGAGCCACATCACATTTTAATGAAGTCACGTGCTGGGACTTGTGCGTATGCACACTTGCTAATTTTTTCACTTGTGCATACACACAGAAGGTTGTGCGTACGAACACTTGACTGTGTGCTTCTCCTTTGTTTTCTTCATGAAATCTCCCATTTTGCATGCTTCCTTCCACTTTTTCCTAGCCATTCACACTTAATTGACTTGAAATCACTTAACAAAATATATCACGGTATCGAATGGAATAAATGTTGAATTAAAATGATCAATTTAAGTATAAAAATACATGTTTTCACATTTAGGTTCAAATTAAAGAGAAATCACAAAAGTATGCTATTTTGGTAATTAAGTGTGAGTTTATGTGATGAAATTCATCCATTTCAAGCCAAAAAATCGTTATCAAATATGGACTCATCAATTCACCCACACTTAAACAATAGCATGTCGTCATGCTAAACACAAACAAAGAGAATGATCAAAGGGTAAAGAACTTATTAAATGTACTATGTATATGCATTGAAGCATACTAAATATTTTCTATATCCATCTATACTAAAGTGTCCTATTGACTTGGTGAAAAGAAAACATCAAATTTCCAAGCAAACATGTAGACATATAGGAATAAATAAAGAAATAATTCAATGCAATCACAATCCAAAGAATTGATTCAAGTCTCAAAAATGAAGCAACTTGCAAGAAAATACAAAATTTGAGGTGGAGACATAGAATTGATTAATTGAACCAAGGTTCTAAAAATTGGACCGGACCGGCTGGTTCGACCGGATTAACCGGGAACCTGTCAGTTGGCCGGTCCGATTAACGCCAAAAACCAGTCTGCCAAAAACCGGTGAAAAATTGGTCAAACCGGTGAACCAGATGAACCGGTCGGTTTTTTGAAGGTCTGGTTCTTTCATTCACATCAAAACGGTGCCATTTTGGTTTTTTTATTTTTTCAATTCTGCTCTGTTGAATTAACTAAATGAATTGCTGAATTTAATTATGTTGAATGCCATATGAATTTTATGAGCTATGAATTGATATATTGGTCTGGATTGCTGGATTGCTGGATTCTGGATTGCTGTCATTCTAAGTTGGGGTTGATGGTTGGTTTTAACGGTAGTTGTTAATTTTGTCAATTGTGTGTTCTGAGTTGGGGGTTGTTGGTGATGTGATTCTTAATTTACTTTGATGCTGAGTATGGATTTTTTGTTTTGATTATGGATTCTTTTAGTTCTTCTGTTTTTGGAATTTTTTGACTTTGGAGGCTGAGTTTTCTATTTTTGAATTCTGAGTTTTTATTGTTTGAATACTTGATTAGAAGTCTTTGATAAAATTTTTTATGATTTTGAATTTTTTGTTGCCAGTGATTTGAATTTTTATGTAAGTTTGTTATTCTGAATTCTTTTTTGTGATTATTGAATTTGATCTGTTAGGTTCTAGCCTCCAAAAGCAAGTGTATGTTGTTGCCAAGAATGTCATTAGAGGTAAAGGAATTGTTCTCAGATGATGAACGTGAATAGGAGAATTATGCAGTACCAACACCAGTTTATTGTTGTGCAAGAGCCAAGAAGTCATAGAGTGAAAGAGAATTTAAAAATACAAAAGAAAATTGATTTAATTATGATATGCATGACTCTTTTACACTGAAATGTACAAATAATAATACCTAGTTACTGCTTTAGTTTTTATAATATCTATATGTATATTAAATTTTAATAATTTTAATGTATATTGAATTAAAATGGTTCAACCACGGTTTGACCCCGGTTGAACCATTGAACCATTGAACCAGTCACTTGACCGGTTCGATGACCGGTTTGGTTCTCGCAACCTTGAATTGAACCCTCACCAGATGCTTATGCGCTCTCAACGCTTAGTGTCTAGGGTTTAATCACTCAAGTCTCCTCTAATCATGCTTTCTAGGATTTGCTATTCATCTAACAATCAATAAGTATTTGATACATGTATGCACATATCATGAGGACTTCTTAGGGTTGTAATGGGGTTAGGGTGAAGGTAGGATTAATGTGGTCAAGTGGACTAATAAATTGGATCTTTAATTAGGTCAAGTATCCCATTCAACCTATACCAACCCACTCACTAAATGCATTCTAACTACCCCATACTTTCTTTTTACACACATTCATGCCTCTTTTTCATCCAAGTCCACATATGCATTTCTTATTCATATTTCTTTTTTTGGGGCAATCTTTGTCCCCTTTTTGCTATTATTATATTATATTTTTTATTTCATTTTTTCTATATTTTTTTCTATGACAAATGCATATGGTTTAAGCAAATTGATACATGAATGTGCACCCATTTTCAATGAATACCCAAAATATTTTTATGTCTCTACCAATGCTTTCCAAAAATTCTCCCACACTTGAATAACACACACACCTCAACATAAGCTAATCAAAGATGCAATTCTTGATTTTCGCTTAGGGTTAGCGATGTGGTAACAACTAGAATAAAAGGGGATTAAAAAGTTCAAAATTAGCTCACAAAGGTAGATATAAGGATTAGGCTATATGGGTGAGTAAGCTTAGCTTAAAAAATGGCCTCAATCATGCTAAATGCATTCAAAACATCAAATATCAGAAACAAAGAATCAAGCAAATCTAACATCACAATCATAGAAGGAGCATAGCACACAAGAATAAAGATTGTGGTTGAAATATGCAACCACATATTAGAAGCTCAAATATCACTTGGTGTCTTGTTCTATCTCCTTTCTATGTTCCACAAAAACCATTTAAGCAAGTCTTAAAAATAATTTTTCGAATCAAAACAATGGAATGCCCTAAAAGAGTTTTCTTAGAAATTTTTGTTGTTTTTACCAAAATTATTTCCTATATATATATGTATGATGTGATGGATGTAAAGTTTAAAATTTTTCCTAGTTTTTTTCCTAATTTCCAATACCCAAAAATTATCATGAACAATTAGGACAAGATTGAACTAGGCACTATACTATTCACAACATCCAATCACAACTTCTATCTATAGAATATATACCTATCAAAAATGCAAATGCAATATATATATCAACTAAAGTAAGGTGCAATAGTAAAAAATACTAACAAATATCTACAAGAAACATAATTAAAGAAAATAAAAATAAAGTGCAAAGTGTTCGGAGAAGAAAATTTATGCTCCAAAAATCGCGAATCCTCTCCCACACTTAAGCGTTGCACGGTCCTTCATGCATGAACACAATCCGGGGAGAATGGCTCTAAAGCACTCCACCTTCAGCCGACGGATGTGGGGGCTCGAGCTGTTGAAAAATTTTGCCAAGCCCAATGTAGGATTGGCATCTCCATACTCGGCGTTCTCCTCCTCTACCGGATCCTTGTTTTTATGGCTCATCCTCCAAAAAGAATGAATAGAGTATAATTAGGAATCATAAGGCAAGTGGCACAAAAAGGCAAAGGAAGAAGCAAATACAGTGCATACTTAGAGCCAAGAGAAAACAAACAGGCATTTAATTGAGGAAGTTTGCATAGTGGTGTGGTGCGATAAAAATAAGCCAGGCGCGTATTCCAATTATGCGCGCGATTGGAATACACACAACGGCCGGTTAAAACGGCATCCACACAATAAAAAAATGAGCATGAATTCCTCAATTAAATGGCCTAAGATACACAGACAGGATGTGATGCCAGGGCATCATGGCCTATTTTTCTATGCTTTTTCAATAGATTTTAATTCAGTTTTCATACAATTTCTGCTGATAAAGGAGCAAAAGCATGAAAAATCTCTGCATGAAACAAAATCTCAAGCATAGGTGAATTTTAGTTAATATACATGGTAAATATGATGAAATAGATCACACTAAGTGATGTTTTGATTTTGAGTATTATTAGCACACTTAGTATATAGGTATCATCTTGTATGTTACCTTGATGCACTTTGTTTGTTTGATTTCAGGCCAAAAGAAGCAGAGAAGAGCCACGTTAGTGGCTACGTTAGTTTCACTAACGTGGGCACTAACGTGGAAGGAAGAAAAGTTGGAACGTTAGTGGGAACGTTAATGGCATCAACTTTGAAGAAGGAGCAGCGCTAGTGGCAAAAGTGAGTGCCAATAACGCTAGCGAAGGTGCAAGAAGACCTACGTTAGTCTCCACGTTAGTTACATTAACGTGAGAACTAACGTGGAAGGAAAGGGAAACACCAATGTTAGTGGAAAAAGTGAGTGCCACTAACGTTTGCGAAACAAAAAGACTCACGTTAGCTTCTACGTTAACTACATTAACGTGGGAACTAACGTGGAAGGAAAGGGAGATGCCAACGTTAGTGGAAAAGGTAATCTCCACTAACGTTTGCGAAGCAAAAAGACCCACGTTAGCTTCCACGTTAACTACATTAACGTGGTAGTTAACGTGGGCAAAAGTCTCACCTGGCAGCCTGACCATGCCTTCTTCAAACAAGAATAACTTGAGCCGCAAAACTCCAAATGAGGTGATTCCAGTGGCATTGGAAAGTAGGATTATAGAGCTTTCCAAGCATATATAGCACTACATGGTGGACACTAAATTTAAGGGAGAAAACCTGCCCCGAAAGTGTAAAGATGAACATGGTGTCAACCTGTAGTAAGGCCAGCTGACCTCTTCACCTTCCAAGAAGTATAACTCGAGTTGTAGAGCTCCAAATGATGCGCTTCTGAAGGCGTTGGAAAGTAGACATCCAGGACTTTCCAACAATATATAATAGTATGGGATGCACATTAATTTTGAGCTTCAGAAACTGGCAATATTCATCCCCTGATCACTAACATTATTGTGACTCACGTTTTCCAGTAATGCTAGCAACTATGCTAGCGACCTTGTCCACTTCAAAGGAGCATAACTTTAGTTACAGAGATCCAATTGAGGTGATTCCAGTTGCGTTAGAAAGCTGACATTCAGAGCTTTCCAACGATATATAATACTTAATAGTGGGCATAAAATTGGAGCACAAATCAGAGGCATCTTTTAAGCCCCAAAACACCAACTGGGTAGCAAGTGTGACGTTAGCCACACTAACTTTAGCACTAACGCCACACTTGTAGCGTTAGTATGGCTAACGGCAGAAATAATGCCAAGTCATCCTGGACCTCAATTTGATTCACTTCTCTCTCAAGTCCACTTCAAAGCTCAAGCAAGCAAGCCCACAAGTGTCAACCAATCAAGGCCACAAGAAGCATCTAGAATAGAAATTTTCATTTCATTGTAATTTGCTTTTAATTTCATTTTGTAATTTAGGAGAGCCTATATAAAGGCCTTAGTTTTTACATTCAAGGGATATACTAGAACGGAGAATTGAAGGAAGGGGGAGAGAGTGAAGACCAATTCAAACTTCTGTGAATTGGCACACTCCAAGGGGAGTGGGTCTTCGGACCCCTCCCCTCCTACACTCTTCTTCCTTTTCTTTTCTTTTCTTCCTTAGGAGTAGTTTCGTTTTATTTGTACTTTTCATTTATGAATTTTGAAGTTTCAATTTTAGTTTTAATCTTCATATTTACTTTTCTGCACTTTCTTTCTTTTCTATTTTGGTAGAGCAATGATCAACTAACTCTTTTCATTGGGTTAGGGAGCTCTGTTGTAATTTGATGGATCAATAATAGTTTTCATTACTCTTCTTTTTTCTTTTCTCTTGATTTTACTAGAAAACTTTCAATCTTCATCCAATTGGGTAGTTATCTTGGAAAAGAAGCTATTCATACTTGGATCTCTTCTGAACCTTGGAAGAGGAATGAAGAGATCATGCTAGAAATGCTTTCTCATGTTGGACCAAATTGGGGTTTGGATGGGTATGGTGACTATAATCCTACCAACACTTGATTTGGAAATACATGTGGTATAATCAGTGACCATACTTCATCTCTTCTCATGAGCAATTGACCAAGAAATTGGCTATTGATCAAGATTTGAGAGATTGAATTCCAATGAATTGGAATTCAATCACTTAAGATTGCCAAGGAGATCAATGAATGCATTGATTGAGGAAGAGATGAGAATGAACTTGATCCGGAGGATTGCAATATCTCTTGATCCCAATGTTCATTTTATTTTTAGTTCTTACATTTACTTTTCTTGCCATTTTACTTTTCTGCACTTTATTGCTTTTCTTTACTTTTATGCCATTTACATTTCCTTGTTACTTATCACTCCAATATGATTCGTCTGACTAGGATAATCAATTAACCATTGATTGCTTAATCCGTTAATCTTTGTGGGATTCGACCTCACTCTTTTGTGAGTTATTACTTGACGACAATTCGGTATACTTGCCGAAGGGAAATTTGTGGAGAGACAAGTTTTCCGTGCATCAAGTTTATGGCGCCGTTGCCGGGGATTAATTGTGATTAACAAACTACCGGTTGGTTGATTACCTAGATTAGACATTTTCTTTTTTTTTTTTTTGCTTTATTCATGTAATTGCTTTAGTTCTTTACTTTCTATGCCCTCTAACTGTTTGTGTTAATGCCTCACCAAGAAGCCCCTGTTCGTGACAGCTCTGGCTCTTGGTGATTTTGTTATTAATACAATAGTTCTTTTACTCAGCTTCTTTCCAAATAAAATTGGCATATGATCACATTCTAAGTTTGGTGTTGCCCTGCAACAATCTGTTTTCAATCTTTCTGGATACTTGCATCAATTCCAAGAGAAAGTGTCACACTAAGTTTGGTGTGCCACTTAATTTTTTTATGCAATGTATCCAGCAACACCACTTGTTTGTACAATCATCATGTCTGTGCTTCTTTGGCTTGCAGTGTTATCCTTAATTTTTGCTTGCTTAACCACATACATCACTTACATTTTAGTATATAAGACGTTCATGACCCATCATAGACCCCACTACCACTGTTTTATTTGCTGCTTGAAGACAAGCAATTAGTCTAAATTGGTGTGGGAAGGGAGAAAAGTAGGAGAAAAAGGGCAACAACAATGAAGATGAACTACAAGGTGGTAAAGTTCCTTTTTCCTCTTACTTATTTCTAGTACATTCAATTGCATGATTGTCTTCTAATTTCTTTGTATGTATGTGTGCTTGCTCCTCATGAATAAGCATAGTTTGATTTTTGAATTACAATATGTTGCTGTGACATTATGATTGCCATCTTGAATTTTTGTGAGTCCAAAGCAATGTAGTCTCATGATCATAAACAAACAAGGTCATTTAAGAAGAAGTTAGCATAAGCATATAAGTATTGGAAAGCTAGCATGAATATTGTTGCTCAATTGCATTTGAATTTATTTAATTGAAGTTTTCATCTAGGACATTTTATGAAATCTTCGAAATCATGAAAACCTTGAAAAAGCAATTGCAAATAAGGCAAGAAATGAAAAGGGAGAGAATGAGAAAGATGAAGGCTCTGAGTACCAATGACAATTCAATTGTTAAGTGCTTGTGGATTTTATGTATCAAGCAAAAAGCTTGAAAACAAAACATTTAGAGTCAAGGCTAGGCTCAAGTGCAAAAGCACTCCCTCAAAGCTCAAGGCTCTGAGCATCAATGATTAGAGAGTCAAAAAGACAAGAAAACAAAATGAGCTAAAAGAGTCCTCTCATTAAATGCTTGTGGTGCTTATGTATCAAGTGGTAATACTTGAAAACAAAGCATTTAGAGTCGTAGCTTTCAAATCATGATGCAAAGCACCTAAGAAGATAAGATAAAAAGAGAATGACAAGCTTGTTCAAGGAAGACACATACAGAAAAGATTTCATAAAATGAGCTAGATAGAGGCATCAATCATCTGAAGTTCTTTTGTGAGTGTTGCATGCATAGAAAGCTAGCTAACCATGAACATTACACTGCTACTCTTCTTACCTTGGATTGTCAAAACCTGATTGCATGATTCTCTTCTTGCTTGGGGACAAGCAAGATTTAAGTTTGGTGTTTTGATGCCAGGGCATCATGGCCTATTTTTCTATGCTTTTTCAGTAGATTTTAATTCACTTTTCATACAATTTCTACTTATAAAGGAGCAAAAGCATGAAAAATCTCTGCATGAAACAAAATCTCAAGCATAGGTGAATTTTGGTTAATATACATGGTAAATATGATGAAATAGATCACACTAAGTGATGTTTTGATTTTGAGTATTATTAGCACACTTAGTATATAAAGATCATCTTGTATGTTACCTTGATGCACTTTGTTTGTTTGATTTCAGGCCAAAAGAAGCAGAGAAGAGCCACGTTAGTGGCTACGTTAGTTACACTAACGTGGGCACTAACGTGGAAGGAAGGAAAGTTGCAACGTTAGTGGGAATATTAATGGCATCAACTTTGAAAAAGGAGCAGCGTTAGTGGCAAAATTGAGTGCCAATAACGCTAGCGAAGGTGCAAGAAGACCCACGTTAGTCTCCATGTTAGTTACATTAACGTGGGAACTAACGTGGAAAGAAAGGAAAACGCAAACGTTAGTGGAAAAAGTGTGTGCTACTAACGTTTGCGAAGCAAAAGACCCACGTTAGCTTCCACGTTAACTACATTAACGTGGGAACTAACGTGGAAGGAAAGGGAGATGCCAACGTTAGTGGAAAAGGTGATCTCCACTAACATTTGCGAAGCAAAAAGACCCACGTTAGCTTCCACGTTAACTACATTAACGTGGTAGTTAACGTGGGCAAAAGTCTCACCTAGCAGCCTGACCATGCCTTCTTCAAACAAGAATAACTTGAGCCACAAAACTCCAAATGAGGTGATTTCTGTGGCATTGGAAAGTAGGATTCCAGAGCTTTTCAAGCATATATGGCACTACATGGTGGACACAAAATTTAAGGGAGAAAACCTGCCCCGAAAGTGCAAAGATGAACATGGTGTCAACCTATAGTAAGGCCAGCTGACCTCTTCACCTTCCAAGAAGTATAACTCGAGTTGTAGAGCTCCAAATGATGCGCTTCTGAAGGCATTGGAAAGTAGACATCCAGGGATTTTCAACAATATATAATAGTATGGGGTGGACATTAATTTTGAGCTTCAGAAACTGGCAATATTCATCCCCTGATCGCTAACATTATTGTGACTCACGTTTTCCAGTAACGCTAGCAACTATGCCAGCGACCTTGTCCACTTCAAAGGAGCATAACTTTAGTTACAGAGATCCAATTGAGGTGATTCTAGTTGCGTTAGAAAGCTGACATTCATAGCTTTCCAACGATATATAATACTTAATAGTGGGCATGAAATTAGAGCACAAACCAGAGGCATCTTTTAAGCCCCAAAACACCAACTGGGTAGCAAGTGTGACGTTAGCCACACTAACTTTAGCACTAACGCCACACTTGTAGCGTTAGTATGGCTAACGGCAGAAATAACGCCAAGTCATCCTGGACCTCAATTTGATTCACTTCTCTCTCAAGTCCACTTCAAAGCTCAAGCAAGCAAGCCCACAAGTGTCAACCAATCAAGGCCACAAGAAGCATCTAGAATAGAAATTTTCATTTCATTGTAATTTGCTTTTAATTTCATTTTGTAATTTAGGAGAGCCTATATAAAGGCCTTAGTTTTTACATTCAAGGGATATACTAGAACGGAGAATTGAAGGAAGGGGGAGAGAGTGAAGACCAATTCGAACTTCTGTGAATTGGCACACTCCAAGGGGAGTGGGTCTTCGGGCCCCTCCCCTCCTACACTCTTCTTCCTTTTCTTTTCTTTTCTTCCTTAGGAGTAGTTTCGTTTTCTTTGTACTTTTCATTTATGAATTTTGAAGTTTCAATTTTAGTTTTAATCTTCATCTTTACTTTTCTGCACTTTCTTTCTTTTCTATTTTGGTAGAGCAATGATCAACTAACTCTTTTCATTGGGTTAGGGAGCTCTGTTGTAATTTGATGGATCAATAATAGTTTTTATTACTCTTCTTCTTTCTTTTCTCTTGATTTTACTAGAAAGCTTTTAATCTTCATCCAATTGGGTAGTTATCTTGGAAAAGAAGCTATTCATACTTGGATATCTTCTGAACCTTGGAAGAGGAATGAAGAGATCATGCTAGAAATACTTTCTCATGTTGGACCAAATTGGGATTTGGATGGGTATGGTGACTATAATCCTACCAACACTTGATTTGGAAATACATGTAGTATAATTAGTGACCATACTTCATCTCTTCTCATGAGCAATTGACCAAGGAATTGGCTATTGATCAAGATTTGAGAGATTGAATTCCAATGAATTGGAATTCAATCGCTTAAGATTGCCAAGGAGATCAATATATGCATCAATTGAGGAAGAGATGAAAATGAACTTGATCCGGAGGATTGCAATATCTCTTGATCCCAATGTTCATTTTATTTTTAGTTCTTACATTTACTTTTCTTGCCATTTTACTTTTCTGCACTTTATTGCTTTTCTTTACTTTTATGCCATTTACATTTCCTTGTTACTTATCACTCCAATATGATTCGTCTGAATAGGATAATCAATTAACCATTGATTGCTTAATCCGTTAATCTCTGTGGGATTCGGCCTCACTCTTTTGTGAGTTATTACTTGACGATAATTCGGTATACTTGCCGAAGGAAAATTTGTTGAGAGACAAGTTTTCGGTTGCCGGGGATTAATTGTGATTAACAAACTACTGGTTGGTTGATTACCTAGATTAGACATTTTCTTTCTTTTTTTTTTGCTTTATTCATGTAATTGCTTTAGTTCTTTACTTTCTATGCCCTCTAACTGTTTGTGTTAATGCCTCACCAAGAAGCCCCTGTTCGTGACAGCTCTGGCTCTTGGTGATTTTGTTATTAATACAACAGTTCTTTTACTCAGCTTCTTTCCAAATAAAATTGGGATATGATCACATTCTAAGTTTGGTGTTGCCCTGCAACAATCTGTTTTCAATCTTTCTGAATACTTGCATCAATTCCAAGAGAAAGTGTAACACTAAGTTTGGTGTGCCACTTAATTTTTTTATGCAATGTATCCAGCAACACCACTTGTTTGTACAATCATAATGTCTGTACTTCTTTGGCTTGCAGTGTTATCCTTAATTTTTGCTTGCTTAACCACATACATCACTTACATTTCAATATGTAAGATGTTCATGACCCATCATAGACCCCACTACCACTATTTTATTTGCTGCTTGAAGACAAGCAATTAGTCTAAATTGGTGTGGGAAGGGAGAAAAGTAGGAGAAAAAGGGCAACAACAATGAAGATGAACTACAAGGTGGTAAAGTTCCTTTTTCCTCTTACTTATTTCCAGTACATTCAATTGCATGATTGTCTTCTAATTTCTTTGTATGTATGTGTGCTTGCTCCTCATGAATAAGCATAGTTTGATTTTTGAATTATAATATGTTGCTGTGACATTATGATTGCCATCTTGAATTTTTGTGAGTCCAAAGCAATGTAGTCTCATGATCATAAACAAACAAGGTCATTTAAGAAGAAGTTAGCATAAGCATATAAGTATTGGGAAGCTAGCATGAATATTGTTACTCAATTGCATTTGAATTTATTTAATTGAAGTTTTCATCTAGGACATTTTATGAAATCTTTGAAATCATGAAAACCTTGAAAAAGCAATTGCAAATAAGGTAAGAAAAGAAAAGGGAGAGAATGAGAAAGCTGAAGGCTCTGAGTACCAATGACAATTCAATTGTTAAGTGCTTGTGGTGTTTATGTATCAAGCAAAAAGCTTGAAAACAAAACATTTAGAGTCAAGGCTAGGCTCAAGTGCAAAAGCACTCCCTCAAAGCTCAAGGCTCTGAGCATCAATGATTAGAGAGTCAAAAAGACAAGAAAACAAAATGAGCTAAAAGAGTCCTCTCATTAAATGCTTGTGGTGCTTATGTATCAAGTGGTAATACTTGAAAACAAAGCATTTAGAGTCGTAGCTTTCAAATCATGATGCAAAGCACCTAAGAAGATAAGATAAAAAGAGAATGACAAGCTTGTTCAAGGAAGACACATACAGAAAAGATTTCATAAAATGAGCTAGATAGAGGCATCAATCATCTGAAGTTCTTTTGTGAGTGTTGCATGCATAGAAAGCTAGCTAACCATGAACATTACACTGCTACTCTTCTTACCTTGGATTGTCAAAACCTTATTGCATGATTCTCTTCTTGCTTGGGGACAAGCAAGATTTAAGTTTGGTGTTTTGATGCCAGGGCATCATGGCCTATTTTTCTATGCTTTTTCAGTAGATTTTAATTCACTTTTCATACAATTTCTACTGATAAAGGAGCAAAAGCATGAAAAATATTTGCATGAAACAAAATCTCAAGCATAGGTGAATTTTAGTTAATATACATGGTAAATATGATGAAATAGATCACACTAAGTGATGTTTTGATTTTGAGTATTATTAGCACACTTAGTATATAAAGATCATCTTGTATGTTACCTTGATGCACTTTGTTTGTTTGATTTCAGGCCAAAAGAAGCAGAGAAGAGCCACGTTAGTAGCTACGTTAGTTACACTAATGTGGGCACTAACGTGGAAGGAAGGAAAGTTGGAACGTTAGTGGGAACGTTAATGGCATCAACTTTGAAGAAGGACCAGCGTTAGTGGCAAAAGTGAGTGCCAATAACGCTAGCGAAGGTGCAAGAAGACCCACGTTAGTCTCCATGTTAGTTACATTAGCGTGGGAACTAACGTGGAAGGAAAGGGAAACGCCAATGTTAGTGGAAAAAGTGAGTGCCACTAACATTTGCGAAGCAAAAAGACCCACGTTAGCTTCCATGTTAAGTACATTAACGTGGGAACTAACGTGGAAAGAAAGGGAGATGCCAACGTTAGTAGAAAATGTGATCTCCACTAACATTTGCGAAGCAAAAAGACCCACGTTAGCTTCCACATTAACTACATGAACGTGGTAGTTAACGTGGGCAAATGTCACACCTGGCAGCCTGACCATGCCTTCTTCAAACAAGAAATCTTGAGCCACAAAACTCCAAATGAGGTGATTCATGTGGCATTGGAAAGTAGGATTCCAGAGCTTTCCAAGCATATATGGCACTACATGGTGGACACTAAATTTAAGAGAGAAAACCTGCCTCGAAAGTGCAAAGATGAACATGGTGTCAACCTTTAGTAAGGCCAGCTGACCTCTTCACCTTTCAAGAAGTATAACTCGAGTTGTAGAGCTCCAAATGATGCGCTTCCAAAGGCGTTCGAAAGTAGACATCCAGGGCTTTCCAAAAATATATAATAGTATGGGGTTGACATTAATTTTGAGCTTCAGAAACTGGAAATATTCATCCCCTGATCGCTAACGTTATTGTGACTCACGTTTTCCAGTAAAGCTAGCAACTATGCCAGCGACCTTGTCCACTTCAAAGGAGCATAACTTCAGTTACAGAGATCCAATTGAGGTGATTCCAGTTGCATTAGAAAGTTGACATTCAGAGCTTTCCAACGATATATAATACTTAATAGTGGGCATGAAATTGGAGCATAAACCAGAGGTATCTTTTAAGCCCTAAAACACCAACTGGGTAGCAAGTGTGACGTTAGCCACACTAACTTTAGCACTAACGCCACACTTGTAGCGTTAGTATGGCTAACGGCAGAAATAATGCCAAGTCATCCTGGACCTCAATTTGATTCACTTCTCTCTCAAGTCTACTTCAAAGCTCAAGCAAGCAAGCCCACAAGTGTCAACCAATCAAGGCCACAAGAAGCATCTAGAATAGAAATTTTCATTTCATTGTAATTTGCTTTTAATTTCATTTTGTAATTTAGGAGAGCCTATATAAAGGCCTTAGTTTTTACATTCAAGGGATATACTAGAATGGAGAATTGAAGGAAGGGGGAGAGAGTGAAGACCAATTCGAACTTCTGTGAATTGGCACACTCCAAGGGGAGTGGGTCTTCGGACCCCTCCCCTCCTACACTCTTCTTCTATTTCTTTTCTTTTCTTCCTTAGGAGTAGTTTCGTTTTCTTTATACTTTTCATTTATGAATTTTGAAGTTTCAATTTTAGTTTTAATCTTCATCTTTACTTTTCTGCACTTTCTTTCTTTTCTATTTTGGTAGAGCAATGATCAACTAACTCTTTTCATTGGGTTAGGGAGCTCTGTTGTAGTTTGATGGATCAATAATTGTTTTCATTACTCTTCTTCTTTCTTTTCTCTTGATTTTACTAGAAAGCTTTCAATCTTCATCCAATTGGGTAGTTATCTTGGAAAAGAAGCTATTCATACTTGGATCTCTTCTGAACCTTGGAAGAGGAAAGAAGAGATCATGCTAGAAATACTTTCTCATGTTGGACCAAATTGGGGTTTGGATGGGTATGGTGACTATAATCCTACCAACACTTGATTTGGAAATACATGTGGTATAATCAGTGACCATACTTCATCTCTTCTCATGAGCAATTGACCAAGGAATTGGCTATTGATCAAGATTTGAGAGATTGAATTCCAATGAATTGGAATTCAATCACTTAAGATTGCCAAGGAGATCAATGAATGCATTGATTGAGGAAGAGATGAGAATGAACTTGATCTGGAGGATTGCAATGTCTCTTGATCCCAATGTTCATTTTATTTTTAGTTCTTACATTTACTTTTCTTGCCATTTTACTTTTCTGCACTTTATTGCTTTTCTTTACTTTTATGCCATTTACATTTCCTTGTTACTTATCACTCCAATATGATTCGTCTGACTAGGATAATCAATTAACCATTGATTGCTTAATCCGTTAATCTCTGTGGGATTCGACCTCACTCTTTTGTGAGTTATTACTTGATGACAATTCGGTATACTTGCCGAAGGAAAATTTGTTGAGAGACAAGTTTTCCGTGCATCAGGATGAGCATCAATTAAATACAAGCAAGCTTAGGCAATT
Organism: Arachis hypogaea; assembly: GCF_003086295.3. NCBI lineage: Eukaryota > Viridiplantae > Streptophyta > Magnoliopsida > Fabales > Fabaceae > Arachis > Arachis hypogaea. The sequence continues at coordinate 62,599,361 of NC_092047.1, forward strand.
ACAACAAGAGTGAATTGAATTTAGAGAATATTGGAGATTGAAATTGTGCAAGTGAAAGCACAAGATTGTTAAAAATTAGCACAAAAACAATAACCAATTCAATGATGAGAAGAAGACTACTTATTCATCCTCAAGAATAATGAAATAATCACATGGAGAAGGTGCTTGTTGTAAAAAGTGACAAGCTTGATAAGAATAAAGTCAAGTCAACTCAAACAAATGCAAAGCGTTAAAAAGAAACAAGGACCTTGTTATATGATTAAATTGATATGAAAATCATGATGAACAAGTAATTCAATTCACTTGATTAAATTCAAATACACTTATAAATAATTTGTCCTAGGATGCAATCAAAACATGAATTTTCAAACCCTCTAGGTACTAGTAATTTAAAGCAAAGTATAAGTGCATTGAGGAAATTCAATCTTAAATAGCTTCAACAATCATATAAGGTGCACAATTCATGATTTAATTAAGTTTCCAAACAAGGATATACTTTAATGTATATAGTAGCTACAACATATGAATCAAACTCAAAAATCATTTAGGCAATTAAACAAAGACTTAATGCTCAGTGCACATATTCATCAAATTTAAGCCAAATTTCAAGCAACAAGCAACCTAATCGACATCAAGCAAACACTAGCAGCTTATTTAATTAACAAACAACTAAACTTGACCTAATATATTTGCTAAAATAAAAACAAAATACATTTAAAACTAACTAGAATAAGTTGAAAACAGGGCAAAAGCAAGGGAGGAGAGGGATGGAGGGGAGGCAGAAGTGTGTTAGGGCTTAATTCAACGTGCAATCAAAATTATGCCCAAAACAGCACTTGTGCGTACGCACGTACATGTATGCGTATGCACACAGGATGGAGATGTAAGGGGTGCACCCGCACAAACATGTGTGAACGCACTGAATAGAGAGGCAATTCAGAAGTGTGCGTACGCATAAGGCTGTGTGCATGCACATAAAAGGCGATTTTTTTCAAGAAGAAATAGGTCATGTGTGCGTGCACACATGAGGAGATGCAGACACACAGAGGGAAAAAGGATGGGATGCACACACACAGGGGTGTGTGAGTGCTCCCAACAGAACGGTTGCTACTGGGTGTGTGTACGCACATATGTTAAAACTAGGGGAGGTGTGTGTACGCACAGGTCTGTGCGTATGCACAATGCTCCGTTTCTACAAAAATTTTAATGTCTATAAGGCATTAAACATGATATCAAACAAAGGTTTTCAACCCCAAAACATATTATTCATCAAAAACACATGATTAAAACTAAAATGCAACTAAACTAAACTAAGCCTATAATCCAATTAAATTAAACCAAACAAAAGGAACAAAATTCAATAAGCAAAAGCTAAAAGAAGAGAGGGGTTAGAAGGATGTTACCATGCTAAAATGCAACTAAACTAAACTAAGCCTATAATCCAATTAAATTAAACCAAACAAAAAGAACAAAATTCAATAAGCAAAAGCTAAAAGAAGAGAGGGGTTAGAAGGATGTTACCATGGTAGGGTGTCTCCCACCTAACACTTTTATTTAAAGTCCTTAAGTTGGACTTTTGGGTGAAGCTCACATCAAGGAGGCTTGTACTTCCATTCATCCTTGAGTTGCCACCCATGTTTGCTCTTCCAAAATCCTCTGGGATCCCAAACAAAGTACCTCAAGCTCTCAAGCAATCTCAAGCAAGCAACTGGGACTCAAGATTGTTGGTTGTAGAAGTATATACCCAGATCCCATACTTTAGTTTTCTGGTCATCCTCCTGTTGACCTTCACTCTTGTACTTGGATGAACAATCTCCCAAACCACCTTTGAAGCACTCAATTAAATCTGGGAATCCTCCTAATTGAACCTTGCACCACACTTGAATGTTACTTCTTGATTTGGCTTTCTTGGTGAACCTTGCATTCTTGTGGATCCTTCACCATTTAACACTCCAGGAAGGATGATGAGCGGATAATTTATACGCTTTTTGGCATTGTTTTTACATAGTTTTTAGTATAATTTGATTAGTTTTTAGTATATTTTAATTAGTTTTTAAATAAAAATCACATTTCTGGACTTTACTATGAGTTTGTGTGTTTTTCTGTGATTTCAGGTATTTTCTGGCTGAAATTGAGGGACTTGAGCAAAAATCATATTCAGAGGCTGAAGAAGGACTGCAGATGCTGTTGGATTCTGACCTCCCTGCACTCAAAATGCATTTTCAGGAGCTACAGAAACTTAAATGGCGCGCTCTCAATTGCGTTGGAAACGAGACATCCAGGGCTTTCCTCCAATGTATAATAGTCCATACTTTGCCCGAGTTTAAATGACTCAAACTGGCGTTCAACGCCAGCTTTCTACCCTATTCTGGAGTTAAACGCCAGAAACAGGTTACAAACTGGAGTTTAACTCCAAGGAAGACCTCTACACGTGAAAACTTCAATGCTCAGCCCAAGCACACACCAAGTGGGTCCGAAAGTGGATTTCTGCATCATTTACTTATTTCTGTAACCCTAGTAACTAGTTTAGTATAAATAGAACTTTTTACTATTGTGTTAGGAATCTCTGGAACACATTATGTAACTTTTACATTTTGAGACCTCCATGGGAGGCTGGCGACTTGGCCGTGTCTACCCTATCATCACTTATGTATTTTCAATGGTAGAGTTTCTACACACCATAGATTAAGGTGTGGAGCTCTGCTGTTCCTCATGAATTAATACAAAGTACTATTGTCTCTCTATTCAATTCAAGCCTATTTCTTCTCTAAGATATTCATACACAAGAACATGATGAATGTGATGATTATGTTACGCTCATCACCATTCTCACTTATGAACGCGTGCCTGACAAACACTTCCGTTCTATATGAAAGCAAGCTTGAATGCATATCTCTTAGCCTCCTGATCTACGATCAGAGTCTTCGTGGTATAGGCTAGAATTATTGGCGGCCATTCTTGAGGTTCGGAAAGTCTAAACCTTGTCTATGGTATTCCGAGTAGGATCTGGGAAGGGATGGATGTGACGAGCTTCGAACTCGCGAGTGCTGGGCGTAGTGACAGACGCAAAAGGATCACTGGATCCTATTCCAACATGATCGAGAACCAACAGATGATTAGCCGTGCGGTGACAGCGCATTTGGACCATTTTCACTGAGAGGACGGGATGTAGCCATTGACAACGGTGATGCCCAACATACAGCTTGCCATGGAAAGGAATATAAATGATCGGATGAAAGTAGTAGGAAAGTAGAGGTTCAGAAGGAACAAAAGCATCTCCATACGCTTATCTGAAATTCTCACCAATGAATTACATACGTATCTATATCCCATTTTATATTTTAATTATATTTTAATTATCAATTCACCATAACCATTTGAATCCACCTGACTGAGATTTACAAGGTGACCATAGCTTGTTTCAAGCCGACAATCTCTGTGGGATTGACCCTTACTCACGCAAGGTTTATTACTTGGACGACCCAGTGCACTTGCTGGTTAGTTGTGCGAAGTTATGACAAAGAATTAAGATTATGAACGTGCATATAAAGTTTTTGATGCCGTTACCAAGGAATGAACGATCACAATTTCGTGCACCAAGTTTTTGGCGCCGTTGCTGGGGATTGTTTGAGTTTGGACAACTGACGGTTCATCTTGCTGCTCAGATTAGGTAATTTTATTTTAATTTTAAGTTTTTGTTTTTATTCTTTTTATTTTCAAAAAATTTTCAAAAAAAAATTTATAAATTATTCTATGTTCTTCAAAATTTTTAAGAAGGAATTCTAGAGTTTCTTCATGATCTGTTGAAGCCAGGCTGGCTGTCAAGCCATGTCTATTTTTTTGGACTGAGGCCTCCACTTATCATGGCAAGAGCCCTTGGACTCTCATATAATCAGCTGTTATATGCCTGATTTATATCTGCTGAAGCTTGGCTGGCCATTGGCCATGTCTAGTGTTTTGGACCGGAGCTTTCACTAAAAGCTTGGCTGGCTAGTAAGCCATGTCTAATTTCTGGACTGGAGCTTTAGACTAACATTGCATGATTCCTGGAATTCTCATTAAAAAATATTTTGAAATCCTTATTTTCCTTTTTCAAAATAATTTTTGAAAAATTAAAAAAAAATTTTAAAATCAATAAAACCAAAAATAATTTTGTGTTTCTTGTTTGAGTTTTGTGTCAATTTTTAAGTTTGGTGTCAATTGCATCTTGTTAATTTCATTAAAATTTTCGAAAACTCATGCATGATGTTCTTCATAATCTTCAAGTTGTTCTTGATGATTTGCTTTGTTTGATCTTTGCATTTTTATGTTTTGTGTCTTTCCTTGTTTTTCATATGCATTTTCAATTTGTTAATGTCTAAAGTTTGAAAATCTCTAAGTTTGGTGTCTTGCATGTTTTTCTTTTCTTAAAAATTTTCAAAAATAAGTTCTTGGTGTTCATCTTGACATTCAAAGTGTTCTTGGTGTTCATCTTGACATTCATAGTGTTTTTGCATGCATCATTTGTTTTGATCCAAAATTTTCATGTATTAAGTCTTTTTGATGTTTTTCTCTTGCACCATTAAAATTTCAAAAATAAAAAAAATATCTTTCCCTTATTCTCTCATAAATTTTCAAAAATTTGAGTTGACTTTTTCAAAACTTTTTAAAATTTAGTTGTTTCTTATGAGTCAAGTCAAATTTTCAATTTAAAAATTCTATCTTTTTCAAATCATTTTCATTTTTTCTTTCATAATTTCGAAATTTTCAAAATTTATTTTCAAAATCTTTTTCTTATTTCTATTTCATATTTTCGAAATTAATGCTAACAATTAATGTGATTGATTCAAAACATTTTAAGTTTGTTACTTGCCTAGTAAGAAAGGTTCAATCTTTAAATTTTAAAATCATATCTTTTTGTTTCTTGTTAGTCAAGTAATCAACTTTAATTTTCAAAATCAAATATTTTTAAATTTCTTTTTCAAATCTTTTCTCAAAATAAATTTCAATCACATCTTTTTCAAAATCAATTTCAAAATCTTTTCTAACCACTTATCTTTTCAAAATTGATTTTCAAATCTTTTTCAAATAACCGCTTAACTTTTTGTTTGATTTTAAAAGTTTACTATTTCAATCATATCTCTTTCAAAACCACCTAACTACTTTTCTCTCTCTTATTTTCGAAAATTACTAACCCCTTTTTCAAAATTTGTTTTAATTAACTAATTGTCTTAAATTTTAATTTAATTTCCCATCTTAAATTTCGAATTTAAAAACAAAAAAATATTTTTCATTTTATTTTTAATTTTTGAATTTTCCTCTCTCTCAACTCCTTCTATATATTTATCTACTAACACTTCTTTTCTACTCAAAAATTCGAACTAACTCTTCTCCTCTGTGTTCGAATTCTTATCTTTTCTTTCTTCCATCCTTCTCTTCTTATACTCATATAAGGAATCTCTATACTGTGACATAGAGGATTCCATATTTTCTTTTCTGTTCTCTTCTTTTTCATATGAGCAGGAACAAGGATAAGAACATTCTTGTTGAAGCTGATCCTGAACCTGAAAGGACTCTGAAGAGGAAGCTAAGGGAAGCTAAAGCACAACTCTCTGGAGAAAATCTGACAGAAATTTTCAAAAAAGAAGTAGACATGGCCGAAAATAATAATAATGGTGGAGATGCAAGGAAGATGCTTGGTGACTTTATTGCACCAAATTCCAACTTACATGGAAGAAGCATCTCAATTCCTGCCATTGGAGCAAACAATTTTGAGCTAAAGCCTCAATTAGTTTCTCTGCTGCAACAGAATTGCAAGTTTCATGGACTTCCATCAGAAGATCCTTTCAGTTCTTAACTGAATTCTTGTAAATCTGTGATACTGTTAAGACCAATGGGGTTGATCCCGAGGTCTACAAGCTTATGCTTTTCCCATTTGCTGTAAGAGACAGAGCTAGAATATGGTTGGACTCTCAACCTAAAGATAGTCTGAACTCTTGGGATAAGCTGGTCACGGCTTTGTTAGCCAAGTTCTTTCCTCCTCAAAAGATTAGCAAGCTTAGAGTGGATGTTCAAACCTTCAAACAGAAAGAAGGTGAATCCCTCTATGAAGCTTGGGAGAGATACAAGCAACTGACCAAAAATTGTCCTTCTGACATGCTTTCAGAATGGACCATCCTGGATATATTCTATGATGGTCTGTCTGAATTATCAAAGATGTCATTGGACTATTCTGCAGGTGGATCCATTCACCTAAAGAAAACGCCTGCAGAAGCTCAGAAACTCATTGACATGGTTGCAAATAACCAGTTCATGTACACTTCTAAAAGGAATCCTGTGAGTAATGGGACACCTCAGAGGAAGGGAGTTCTTGAAAATGATACTCTGAATGCCATATTGGCTCAGAATAAAATATTAATTCAGCAAGTTAATATGATTTTTCAGAGTCTGAATGGATTGCAAGCTACATCCAACAGTACTAAAGAAGCATCTTCTGAAGAAGAAGCTTATGATCCTGAGAACCCTGCAATAGCATAGATGAATTACATGGAAGAACCCTATGGAAACACCTATAATTCCTCATGGAGAAATCATCCAAATTTCTCATGGAAGGATCAACAAAAGCCTCAACAAGGCTTTAATAATGGTGGAAGAAACAGGTTTAGCAATAGCAAGCCTTTTCCATCATCCTCTCTGCAACAGACAGAGAATTCTGAGCAGAATCCATCTAGCTTAGCAAATATAGTCTCTAATCTATCTAAGGCCACTCTAAGTTTCATGAATGAAATAAGGTCCTCCATTAGAAATTTGGAGGCACAAGTGGGCCAGCTGAGTAAAAGAGTCACTGAAACTCCTCCTAGTACTCTCCCAAGCAATACAGAAGAGAATCTAAAAAGAGAGTGCAAGGTCATAACCTTACTTGGTGTGGCCGAACCCAGAGAGGAGGAGAAGGACGTGAATCCTAGTAAGGAAGACCTCCTGGGACATCCATTGACCTATAAGGAGTTTTTCTTTGAGGAACCAAAGGAATCTGAGGCTTATCTAGAGACCATAGAGATTCCATTGAACCTCCTTTTACCATTCATGAGCTCTGATGACTATTCTTCCTCTGAAGAGGATGAAGACATCAGTGAAGAGCAGGTTGCTAAGTATCTAGGAGCCATCATGAAGTTGAATGCCAGTTTATTTGGTAATGATAATTGGGAGGATGAACCCCCCTTGTTCACCAATGAACTGAGTGCATTGATAAGGCAGACATTGCCTCAGAAGAAACCGGATCCCGGAAAGTTCTTCATACCTTGTACCATAGGCACCATGACCTTTGAGAAGGCTCTGTGGGACCTTGGGTCAGGGATAAACCTCATGCCACTCTCTGTAATGGAGAAACTGGGAATCTTTGAGGTACAAGATGTAAGAATCTCACTAGAGATGGCAGACAAATCAATAAAATAGGCTTATGGATTAGTAGAAGACTTGTTAGTAAAGATTGAAAGCCTTTACATCCCTGCTGATTTCATAATCCTAGACACTGGGAAGGATGAGGATGAATCCATCATCCTTGGAAGACCCTTCCTAGCCACAGCAAAAGCTGTGATTGATGTGGACAGAGGAGAGTTGGTCCTTCAACTAAATGAGGACAACCTTGTGTTTAAAACTCAAGGATCTCCTTCTGTAACCATGGAGAGGAAGCATGAAAAGCTTCTCTCACTGCAGAGTCAACCAAAGCCCCCACAGTCAAACTCTAAGTTTGGTGTTAGGAGGCCACAACCAAACTCTAAGTTTGGTGTTGAACCCCCACATTCAAACTCTAAGTTTGGTGTTGAGAGGTCCCAACAATGCTCTGAATATCTGTGAGGCTCCATGAGAGCTCACTGTCAAGCGATTGACATTAAAGAAGTGCTTGTTGGAAGGCAAACTAATGTTATTTAACTATATTTAATTATTTTTCATTTCTATTTTATGTTTTTTTAGGTTGATGATCATGTGAAGTCACGAAAACTACTGAAAAATTAAAAACAGAATGAAAAACTGCATTAAAAACAGCTCACCCTAGAGGAAGAGCTTACTGGCGTTTAAACGCCAGTAAGAAGCATCAAACTGGCGTTTAACGCCAGAAAAAAGTATCAAACTGGCGTTAAACGCCAGAAACAAGCACCAGACTGGTGTTTAATGCCATAACAGAGCATGGAAGTGGCGTTAAATGCCAGAAACAAGCAGCAAGCTGGCATTTAACGCCAGAAACATGCAGCAAGCTGCCGTTTAACGCCAGACTTGCATTCTAAGGGCGTTTTGTACGCCTACTTGGAGCAGGGATGTTAAATCCTTGAGCCCTCTAGATCTGTGGACCCCACAGGATCCCCACTACCCTACCTCTTCTTCTCTCCTCTTCACACCTTTTCATAACTCTCTTCCCCAAATACCCTTAACCACTCACATCCATCCACTCTTCCCCATAAACCCCACCTACCTCCAAAATTCAAATTTTTTTCCCTCCCAAACCCAACCCTAATGGCCGAAACCTACCCTTCCCCCCACCCCTATATAAACCCCTCAACACTACTCTATTTTCACACATTACAACCACCACTTCTCCCCCTTGGCCGAATACACTCTCTCCCTCCATCTCCTCTATTTTCTTCTTTTTCTACTACTTTCTTTCTTTTTTTGCTCAAGGACGAGCATACCTTTTAATTTTGGTATGGTAAAAGCATTGCTTTTTGTTTTTCCATAACCATCAATGGCACCTAAGGCCAGAGAAACCTCAAGAAAGAGGAAAGGGAAGGCAATTGCTTTCACCTCTGAGTCATGGGAGATGGAGGGATTCATCTCAAAGGTCCATCAAGACCACTTCTATGAAGTTGTGGCCAAGAAAAAGGTGATCCCTGAGGTCCCTTTTAAGCTCAAAAAGAGCGAATATCCGGAGATCCGACAAGAGATTAGAAGAAGAGGATAGGAAGTTCTCTCTAATCCTATTCAACAAGTCGGGATCTTACCGGGCCACCATGATCCATAGTATCATGATTGGGGAGGAAGTGGAAGTTCATGAGATTATACCTCAAGAACTCTACAAGGTGGCTGACAAGTCCTCCACTTTGGCAAGGTTAGCCTTTCCTCACCTCATTTGCCACCTCTGCAATTCGGCTAGAATTGACATAGAGGGAGACATCCTCATTGATGAGGACAAGCCCATCACTAAGAAAAGGATGAAGCAAACAAGAGATCATGGACCTCAACAAGAGCATGAGGAAATTCCTCACCATGAAATCCCTGAGATGCCTCAAGGGATGCACTTCCCTCCACAAAACTATTAGGAGCAAATCAACACTTTCCTAGGAGAATTAAGTTTCAACATGGGACAACTGAGGATGGGGCACCAAGAGCACTTCGTCATCCTCCATGAGATTAGAGAAGATCAAAGAGCTATGAGGGAGGAGCAACAAAGACAAGGAAGAGACATAGAGGAGCTCAAGAGCAACATTGGTTCTTCAAGAAGAGGAAGACGTCACCCTCACTAAGGTGGACCCGTTCCTTAATCTCCTTGTTCTTATTTTTCTCTGTTTTTCGTTTACTATGCTTCATGTTTAATTATGTTTGTGTCTTTACTATATGATCATTAGTGTTTAAGTGTCCATGTCTTAAAGCTATGAATGTCCTATGAATCCATCACCTCTCTTAAATGAAAAATGCTTTAATTACAAAAGAACAAGAAGTACATGAATTTCGAATTCATCCTTGAAATTAGTTTAATTATTTTGATGTGGTGACAATACTTTTTGTTTTCTGAATGAATGCTTGAACAGTGCATATGTCTTTTGAATTTGTTGTTTATGAATGTTAAATATGTTGGCTCTTGAAAGAATGATGAAAAAGAGAAATGTTATTGATAATCTGAAAAATCATAAAATTGATTCTTGAAGCAAGAAAAAGCAGTGAATATAAAAGCTTGCGAAAAAAAAGAAAAGAAAATTGGCGAAAAAAAAGAGAAAAAAAAGAAAAGAAAGAAAAAGAAAAAGCAAGCAGAAAAAGCCAAGAGCTCTTTAAACCAAAAGGCAAGAGCAAAAAGCCAGTAACCCTTTAAACCAAAACGCAAGGGTAAAAGGGATCCAAGGCTTTGAGCATCAGTGGATAGGAGGGCCCAAAGGAATAAAATCCTGGCCTAAGCGGCTAAACCAAGCTGTCCCTAACCATGTACTTGTGGCGTGAAGGTGTCAAGTGAAAACTTGAGACTAAGCGGTTAAAGTCGAGGTCCAGAGCAAAAGAGTGTACTTAAGAACCCTGGACACCTCTAACTAGGGACTCTAGCAAAGCTGAGTCATAATCTGAAAAGGTTCACCCAGTTATGTGTCTGTGGCATTTATGTATCCGGTGGTAATACTGGAAAATAAAGTGCTTAGGGCCACGGCCAAGACACATAAAGCAGCTGTGTTCAAAAATTAACATACTGAACTAGGAGAATCAATAACACTATCTAAATTCTAAGTTCCTATAGATGCCAATCATTATGAACTTCAAAGGATGAAGTGAGATGCCAAAACTATTCAAAGGCAAAAAGCTACTAGTCCCGCTCATCTGATTGGAGCTAAGTTTCATTGATGGTTTGGAATTGATAGTATATTCTCTTCTTTTTATCCTATTTGATTTTCAGTTGCTTGGGGACAAGCAACAATTTAAGTTTGGTGTTGTGATGAGCGGATAATTTATATGCTTTTTGGCATTGTTTTTACATAGTTTTTAGTATGATTTGATTAGTTTTTAGTATATTTTTATTAGTTTTTAAATTAAAATCACATTTTTGGACTTTACTATGAGTTTGTGTATTTTTCTATGATTTCAGGTATTTTCTGGCTGAAATTGAGGGACTTGAACAAGAATCAGATTCAGAGGCTGAAGAAGGACTGCAGATGCTGTTGGATTCTGACCTCCCTGCACTCAAAATGAATTTTCTGGAGCTACAGAAACCCAAATGGCGCGATCTTAATTGTGTTGGAAAGTAGACATCCAGGGCTTTCCACCAATATATAATAGTCCATACTTTGCCTGGGTTTAAATGATGCAAACTGGCGTTCAACGCCAGCTTTCTGCCCTATTCTGGAGTTAAACGCCAGAAACAGGTTGCAAAGCAGAGTTAAACGCCAGAAACAGGTTACAAACTGGCGTTTAACTCCAAGGAAGACCTCTACACATGAAAGCTTCAATGCTCAGTCCAAGCACACACCAAGTGGGCCCGGAAGTGGATTTCTGCATCATTTACTTATTTCTGTAACCCTAGTAACTAGTTTAGTATAAATAGAACTTTTTACTATTGTGTTAGGAATCTCTGGAACACATTATGTAACTTTTACGTTCTGAGACCTCCATGGGAGGCTGGCCACTCGGCCATGTCTACCCTATCATCACTTATGTATTTTCAACGGTAGAGTTTCTACACACCATAGATTAAGGTGTGGAGCTCTACTGTTCCTCATGAATTAATGCAAAGTACTATTGTCTCTCTATTCAATTCAAGCCTATTTCTTCTCTAAGATATTCATTCGCACACAAGAACATGATGAATATGATGATTATGTGACGCTCATCACCATTCTCACTTATGAACGCGTGCCTGACAAACACTTCCGTTCTACATGAAAGCAAGCTTGAATGCATATCTCTTAGCCTCCTGATCTACGATCAGAGTCTTCGTGGTATAGGCTAGAATTATTGTCAGCCATTCTTGAGGTTCGGAAAGTCTAAACCTTGTCTGTGGTATTCCGAGTAGGATCTGGGAAGGGATGGCTGTGACGAGCTTCGAACTCGCGAGTGCTAGGCGTAGTGACAGACCCAAAAGGATCACTGGATCCTATTCCAACATGATCGAGAACCAACAGATGATTAGCCGTGCGGTGACAGCGTATTTGGACCATTTTCACTGAGTGGACGGGATGTAGCCATTGACAACGATGATGCCCAACATACAGCTTGCCATGGAAAGGAATATAAATGATCAGATGAAAGCAGTAGGAAAGCAGAGGTTCAGAAGGAACAAAAGCATCTCCATACGCTTATCTGAAATTCTCACCAATGAATTACATAAGTATCTCTATCCCATTTTATATTTTAATTATATTTTAATTATCAATTCACCATAACCATTTGAATCCGCCTGACTAAGATTTACATGGTGACCATAGCTTGCTTCAAGCCGACAATCTCCGTGGGATCGACCCTTACTCACGTAAGGTTTATTACTTGGACGACCTAGTGCACTTGGTGGTTAGTTGTGCGAAGTTGTGACAAAGAATTAAGATTATGAACGTGCATATAAAGTTTTTAACGCCGTTACCAAGGAATGAACGATCACGATTTCGTGCACCAAATGACCTTACGTTGATGATCTGTTTCCAAGATAGCATATTGGTGGGGGCCGATGAAGCTCATTGAGAAAATTGTTACCTACTCAAATTGCCCTTGGAATGGAATTGTTCTCTTGGTCTCTTGCATGAATTCTTCCACTTCTTGGGTGTTTACCTCTTCCTCACCAACCTCCTCTAAGTTTTTCCCATTATCATCCAATCCATACTTAGAAGGTTGTGTGAAGTCTACTTCCATATCTCTCTCAAACTCAAAAGGGGAAGGTTCATCAAGATCATTGAGGGGATTGACCATGATGGACAAAAAATCATTGATGATGGAATCTACATCTTGATCAATTTCCGTCAATTTTCCATCTATCTTTTTCGGTTCAATTGTTTTACCTTCCTCCTCTTGTGACTCAAGCCTTAACTCCACTTCTTCTATTTTAGGTTCTATGTTCTCCTGCTCACTACACTCTTTAGTTGATCCTACACATTCCTCAAAGGGGATGTCTTGATTGCTTGAGCGTAGTAGGGCTAAGCGGTTCATCGCTTCGGCTATGGTAGCCATGAATTCCCCTTATTTCTTCTGAAATTCTCTTTGCTCTTAGAGAAAAGCTTGAAGGTCTTGTTGTTCTTGGGGCAAGGATTGGAGAACTTCACATTTAGGTGAAAAATAAGGTTCAATGATTAGGAGAAAGGTTGTATAGTTGGAAGGTGTGTTATGTGGGTGAGGGTATTGAGGTGGTGTGTAAGGAGGTGATGGTTCATATGGTTGGTGGCAAGGTATATAAACATTCAGATTACATGGAGGTGGATGGTACGGTGCTTGAAGGTTTGGTGGTTGAGGGTTGTGTAGGTGGTACTGTTCATATATTTGGATTTTGTATGAACATTAGGGAGGGTTTGTTGATAAACCCCAATTTTGTGGTTTATCTTGTGCTTATTTTAGGGGATTTTATCACCTTTTCCCACATTTATTCAATGGAATAGCATGGTTTTATAATTCTCCCGTAATTTGTGCTTAACTGTAAAAACATGCTTTTTAGGACCTTAACTTGGTGATTTTAATTCACTTTAATTCCATTCGATGCCTTAATGTGTTTGTTAAGTGATTTCAGGATTATAAGGCAAGTATTGGATGGAAGAAATGAAGAGAAAAGCATGCAAGTAGAGAATTCATGAAGAAATGAGCAAGATGGAGAATTGAGGGCCACGCGCACGCGTCAATCATGCGTACGCGTGCATTTGAGATTTACAAGCGACACGCACGCATCCTGCACGCTTACGCATGGATCGGAGTTTTTGCCATTGATGCGCACGCGTCAAGCACGTGCACGCGTGACGCTTTGCACGTGACCCACTTAAAGTGAAATCACTGGGGGCGATTTCTGAGCTGCCCAGGCCCAAATCCAACTCGTTTCTGAGGGTATTTCATGCAGAATTCAAGCTTGAGTAAAGAGGGGCACTTAGTTAGTCATGATAAGCCTTTAGTTAGTTTTCTAGAGAGAGAAGCTCCCTCTTCTCTCTAGAATTAGGTTAGGATTAGGTTAATTTCTCTTAGATCTAGGTTTGATTACTTGATTTCATCTTGTTTCCTCTACAATTCCTTGTTCTAATACTTCAATTCTCCTGGGTTCTTTTGCTAATTTTACCTTTATGCTTCTTTCATATTTATGAATGCTCATGTTGGATTTGGTTTACATTTAATGAAATTTGATGTTTGATGTTCTTTTATTATTAATTTGAGCTGTGAATTTTACTTTTCTTGCAATTGGTAGTTGGTAGATTTATAATTCTTGCACTTTTGCTATGCTTTCCTTTTATGCCTTCCAAGTGTTTGACAAAATACTTGGTTGGATGTTAGAGTAGATTTTGAGCATTCTTGGCTTGGAAAGAGTAATTAGGTAATCTTGAGTCATGAATACCCAATTCATGTTGGTGATCTAGATTTGTTAGTTAATATGAGTTCCATTGACTCTAATCTCTTGCTAATCCCATTAGTAAGTTGATTGAGATTTTTAGATTGAGATTAACTAGTCTTGTTTGACTTTCTCTTATGGAAGATAACTTACAACTTCTTCCAACTTTGGAGATGACAAAATAGGATAAATTCTTGTTAATCATTGTTATTAGTGACTAAGGTAGAAAGCCTATATTCTCAATCCTTGCCATGAATGTCTCTCTTTACTAGTTGCTTTTTTTTTAATTGCTCTCTTTACTTTTCTTGTCATTTATATTCCTTGCCCTTTTTATCAATCAAACCCCTTGTTCTTCATAGCCAATAATTGACCACTTCATTGCAATTCCTTGTGAGACGACCCGAGGTTTAAATACTTTGGTTAATTTTTATTGGGGTTTGTACTTGTGACAAAACCAAATTTTTTATTGGGAGGATTGTTTGTTGGTTTAGGACTATACTTGCAACGAAGAAATTCTTTTCTATAAGAAGAAAATCTAGACCGACATAATGATGCGTGCGGAAATTAGCCAATTAAGAATTTATAATAAGAACAGCGTTGCAAGTACAGTTCTTAATCGACAGAAAATTCACTTATCAATTTAGAAGGGTTGTCACAAATTTAGAATAAAAATACTGGGAGTAGGAATCCCAGGTCATCTCCCAACGAGTTGACAAAATGGTGCTATTTTATCAGTCAGGAATTTTCCGAGAAATTTTGAGAGTTGGAGAACAGAAAAATAAAGGATTGTGAATTAAAGCAATGTAAATTAAAAGAGATTTATGTATTCAGAATAAAAAGCCTTGATCGGGGGAATGATTAATTGGAAGTTCTATCCTTGTTAGATTTTCTCAAGTGTAGTATCAAGAGGTTGTCATTTTCACTTAGTTAACCCTTACTAAATAAAGGAAAGTCAAGTGATTGAGCCAACTTTTATTCGCAAGTCCTAATCCTCTCTCTTGGGAAGGATTAGCGTTAGTAAATAGAGAATTAGCCAACAACTTCTAATTTAACTAATCACTTGAGTATTCCAACTCAAGGGTCTCCTTTTAATCAACCCCCAAGTCAAGTTGGAAGTCTACTCCATTGACATGAATATAACGTTCACAGAAATATAAGAAGAAGACATGATAATTTAAATAAAATAGGAACTGAAAATTAATTAAAGGTAAAAATAATTCTCTGCATTAATAAATCCCAAAATGCAACGTACGTATCTGAACAGGGTTAATAAGTAATCAAAAGAGTAAAGGAATAAGAAAACAAACTAGAATAATGGAAACTTCAACGGAGGTAGTATCTCTTCTCAATATCCAAAGCAAAAGCATCAAAAGCATAAAAACTATGAATGTGTAGAAAACCTAGAGGAAGAGTGATTTCTCTCTAAGATTCTAATCTAAAATCTAAAACTATCCGAATGAGAATGTGTGTTGAGTCTCTGCTTGTCCCCTGACTCTAGTCTGTGTTTCTGGGCCGAAAACTGGGTCCAAACTCGGCCCAAAATTGCCCCCAACATTTTCTGCGATTTCTGCAGGTAGCGCATGTCACGCGTGCGCGTCATTTGGCAATTTTTCTTGTCATGCGTATGCGTCAGGCACGCGCACGTGTCACCGTGCAAACTCCAATTCACGCGCACGCATGAGCCATGCGTACGCGTCACTCCTCGCTGGTTATCTCCTTTATTTCTTGTGCTCCTTCCATTTATGTAAGCTTTCTCTCCATCCTCTAAGCCATTCCTGCCCTATAAAGCCTGAAAATACTTAACGCACAGATCATGGCATCGAATGGTATAAAGAGGGATTAAAAATATACAATTTAAAGGCTTAGGAAGCAAGTTTTCAATTATAGAACAAAACTAGGAAGGAATTGTAATATCATGCAAATTGTATGAATAAGTGTGCAAAGACTTGATAAAAGCCACTCAAATCAGCACAAGATAAACCATAAAATAGTGGTTTATCAATCTCCCCACACTTAAACATTATCATGTCCTCATGCTAAGCTCAAAGAGATAGAAAGAATGAATGGGGGAAAGTAAGACTTATGAGATGCAACCTATGAATGCAACTACATGCTATAATGATTCTGTCTACTTGGTTAAAAGCAAATAAGTTCTCCAAGACAACCATAAATCAGATTCCTTTAATTTAAATCACACAATAAGAGACAAGTAAGCTTGTAAGAAGATAGCTCATGAAAGCAGGGAACATAGAATCAAGCATTGAACCCTTACTGGTAGTGTATATCACTCCAATCTCTCAAGTGTCTAGGGTTAATCACTCTACTCTTCTCTAGTCATGCTTTCTAAACTTTGTTCTTCATCTAACCAATCAACAAAAATTTAGTATACCAATGCAAACATCATGAGATCTTTTCAAGGTTGTAATGGGGCTAAGGTAAGGGTGAGGATATATGTATGGCCAAGTGAGCTATAATATGAATCTTTGACTAACCTAAGCTCTTACCTAACACACACACACACTCTATGTAACTCTAAAATCATGCCTAGCTGCCCATAATTCCCACTTTTGTATCACATACTCATGTACCAAATATTTCTTTAATTTTATCACATATGCATTGATCTTTTATTAAACTTAACATTGGGATAATTTTGTCCCCTATTTATTTATTTTTTTATATTTTTTGAATAGTTTTTCTTTAATCATAAAAGCAAACATAACATATCAATGCACATGAGTTCTTAATTTTTTTTGTCTCACATGAGTATGCACCCAAATTCCCAATATTTTGTCAATAGAACACTGTACACTTTCATCAACCCAAGTTCCCACGGTTCCCCACACTTAATTGATACACAATCTCTATCTTAAGCTAACCAAAGATTCAAATCAGGTAATTAATTATTTTTTCGCTTAAGGCGAGTGATGTGGTAAAATATAAAACAAATGGGGATTAAAAGGCTCAAGGTAGCAAACAAAGGTGATTGAAAGGGTAGGCTGTTTGGGATAAGTGAGCTAATAACAAATGATGGCCTCAATCATATGCAAGCATGTAAATACACTAAACAGTAGACATATAGAACGGAACAAAATATAGATTACAATCATAGAGAAGAGAACACACAAGAATAAAATATTATGGTTAAATAATGTAACCATATTCTTAAGCTTAAATCTCACAGGTTGTGTGTTCTTAGCTATAATTCATGTTCTAATTTACAGTCTTCAAACAAGTTTAACACAAATTTTTCAATTTAAATTAGTGAAATTCTATGAAAAGGGTCTTGAAAAGAAACTCATTACTTTGACCAAGCAAAACATACATGCAAACAATTATTATCATGCAATCTATCCTATCTAACAAAAGAAAAAGTCAAATGTTGGTGTTAAGAGAGAAAAGTTACCTCCGGAAGTCAAGGACTGACCTCTCCACACTTAAGGCTTGGCACGGTCCTCCGTGCCATCAGTAAGGAGCAAGGGAGGGTTGGAAGCGTCACCTCCAGTGTCTGGTTCACCTTGGCTGCCTGTGCTACTGGATGAAGGGGAGTTTGGGGTGTCCTTCTGTTCTGGAGGTGGGTGAATACCAGCTATGAGTTCCTTTAGATAGTTGTATCTGCACTTGTTATGGTGCTCTATTTGCTCCATTCGCCGGTCTTGCCGGTTGAATCTCTCAAGGATCTGTAGGAACATCTAATGGATGGATGGATGGTGCTTGTGGTGTGGATGGTGGTGGAGTGGAAGAGGGAGGAGTATCCAAGGATGGACCTGCAGAGGGAACTGGCGGCCTGATGTACTTCCCATTCGAGACATACAGGTCGGCCCTAGGGATCATGACCTTCGTGTCACCTGCCCGAGAGGACACACCTGCTGCAGAGACTAAATCTGAAACCAAGGCGGGGAAAGGTAGGTTGTCCGCGATCTGTACATGTCCCATGGCTTGCCGGATGTGTCGGGGCAGGTTGAGGGGTTACTCTGTCAGGATGCACCAGATGAGAACAGCCATGTCTGCTGTGAAGGTCGACTCATGAGTGCTCGGAAAGACATAGTGGGACATAATCTGTGCCCACACACGAGCCTCCAGGGTGAGTGACTGGGCTGAGATACTCCTGGGTTTTGAACGATGCTGCCCGTAGATCCACTTGCTGCCAGGTTGGGATATAACTCCAAGTACGCTATCCCAGTCGAACTGATACATCTGGCACTTACGAGATGTTTCTTGATATGTATCCCATCCCTCAGGACTAGGTGGAAGGTCCAATGCTCTCTGTATGGCACTCTCGGAGACAGGGACCTGCTATTGACAGACGAAAATAGTCTGTAGAGTAGGCGAGTAGAAGTTTGAGTAGAATTCAACTACCCAGGATAAGTTGGTCTCTCGCGGCTGCTTCCTTAAAAATCCCCATTGTCTCCTCTCTATTCGGGGATCCACAAAATCAACAAAGTGTGTTGGGACAATGAGTAGATGCTCATTGTTGTAGTTCCTCTCAGCTAGGATGGGGAACATCTGTTCGTAATAACGGTTAGCAAACCGTGTGGAGTCCCGGGCGGGAAAGGCTTTCTCGGATTCATCAACTTTAATAATCCTTTTCACCCGCTTTGTTGGTGGCTTGACACTGGTAGATGGAAGTGCTTTAGCCAGTGTTCTCTTGGTTCCTCTCCTTGTTGGTATCTTGTCAGTGGCCTTCTCTTTTCCTTTCTTGGTACCTGTTCCGAGGGTTACCTGAAACTGTAGGTCGATCTCGGACGAGATCTTCTGTACTGGTCGGAGATGACGTGTTCGGCTGGTGGGTGGCGGCCGGAGCTGTCGTGTCCGACTTGTTGGACTGGCTATGCTGCTGATCCTTGGTCACCGGAGGGTGGGGGGTACCTGCAAGAGACTCCGATGCTTAAGTTAGCATGGGTATTAAACAGGTTTTTTTGTAGAATCAGAGTATGAGTTATACCTGGGTGCTCCAGTGTATTTATAATAGTGTGGAGTGACCTTTTTAGATAAGATAAGTTAGTTATCTTATCTTATCTTATCTTTGGGTGAGGTCAGCTTATCTTCAAGGGAACTGCCTTTATCTCTATAGGCTTGGACTGCCTTTGGATTTGGGTCGTATTCCTCTATTTAGACCCTTCACTGGGCTTTCCTGTCGGTTTGGCCGAGCTCTTTAAAAAGAGGTCGGATAGTCTGACCCGAGGGGGTCGGTCGCTTTGTCGCTAATCATCCCGGGTCGGACAGCCCGACCCAGGGTATGAACAGTGCCCTTGCTCGAGCTCGATCTTTCTTTGGGAGGTCGAGTCTTATATTAAGGACTTCGATCCTACTCTGATGAAGCCGAACTCGGGCACCTGTCAACTTCTTCTTTGTAGAGTCTTCGTTTTTGAATGCGAAACGTTTTCTTCTAAAAGCGCGCGCTTTTGTATTAGCGCTCTATTCTTGGGAACGGGCGAGGGTTTTTAATACCCTTATTAATTAGTTTTTAATGCCCCGTTTCCCTTGGTTTTCTAATTTGAATCTTTACACACAGAAAAACGGTTTCTCTTCTCTTGTTACCATAACTTCCCTTTTCTTTTTCATTTTCTGTTTTTCGCCTGGAGTTTGCAGTTTCGCATTTTTTCCTGCGATATTGCCTGGTGATTTTGCTTGTGCAAGGGCGATTCCGGATTTCGTCTTCTATCCTCAACTTCTCTGAAGCTTTCCGCTTTTTCCAGGTTGGTTCTATTTACAGTTTCTTCACTTTTTCGTTGCTTTGTCTTTGGTTTTTTGGTGAAGCTTTGATATTTGGATGCATGTCGAAAAGCTTGATCTAGTGTTTGCTCGTTGCTGTAATGTGTTTTTTCGACTTTCTTTTTCGTTTTTACGCATACTCCTGGTATTTCTGTTGAGGCTTCCTAGGGTTTTGCATGTTCTACTGTCGCTTCTGGCTGTTTTTTCTGAAAAAACTGTATCTTGCTCACTTTAAAGATTGCCCCTTGATTTTTGCCCTGTTGATAGCTTTCATTGTTGCTGCACCTTTGTAGGAGATAACGATACTTGTTTTGATTTTCTTTTTTTGTTTGGAGTGCGTCTTCGATGACTACTTCTTTGATACATTTTGAACTGGGACGGTGAGTCTGGGAGGTAGCTCATTTAGATGGCTGTGTTTGATTTGTGGCTTGTGGCCTTCAAGGTGTCGTTTTAATTTCAGAACAGAGAGGGTTTATTTTTTCTTGTATCGAGTCGTAGGCTTGTGGGTTTGCCTGAATCCTTGTCCTGTTAACTGCCTCCAAAGGATGCCCCTGGATCTTTTTGGTATGGGTCCTGGGGTTTCCTTTTGTTGCTTGTACTGTACTGGATTATGTTGGCCGAGTTATTCTGATTTCGTCCGAGATCTTTTTTAGTAATCCAATCTTCTTTTCTTGTTTGTAGGACTAGTTTGGCCATGTCTTCTCGCAAAAATATTGTAGAGATGTCTTCTAAAGTTCCTGAGGGGATGTCTGATTGGCTGGACTCCCTTATCTTAATGTGTGTCTCTGTGGTGGATGCTGAGTTTTGTGTAGAGCTGAGAAAACATCATAGGATTTGTGGTAGCGGTGCCCAGGAGAGGGATTATAAGCTTGTAGCGCCCGATTCTGACGAGAGGGTTTGTTTTCCAACCTCGGTCGCGGGGGGGCGTCCCTTCTTCTATGCCTATGAGTATTTCTTCAGCCAGTTGGACATTACTTTTCCCTTTACTGCTTTCGAGACCGACTTGTTGTGGTCGTGTAACGTTGCCCCATCTCAGCTTCATCCGAATTCCCTAAACCAATTCATGAATGCTTAGGCACGCATTCTTATTTTCTTTGATCTCCTGGTTCTAAATTGCAATTTTCATGTTTGATTCTATTTTTTGTTATTTCTATATCTATCTGAATCATCATCCACTTGTTTTCCTTGTTTGGTTTTGAGTTACTTATCGCTTCTAATTGTGAATGCTTGTTACTTAAAACCCATTTTTCACTAACTCGCTAATTCTAATTTTCTGACACTCTTTTTCAATTCTAACCAAACTCACCTTTTAAAATCTCTTTTCTGGTTTTTCACTTTCTTTTAACTTTCTAACCATGGCATAATGATAATTTTTCTATTTAACATGCCTTCTATTACATTTTGGATTGTGAATTCTTCCTTTCAAATTTTTCACTCCTATACAATCCTTAATGCACATTCACTTAACTTATTTACCTCATTCTAATTCTCCTTTGCCACTTTGTGTTTCTTTTGACTATTTGCCTATTTGTTTTGCTATTTTTATTATATCCTGGTTTTCTGTTTTTCAGGATGTCAGATTCCCAGAGAAAGGGAAAAGGAAAGGCTACCACTGGCAAACGTAAAAGAGGAGAATCATCTTTGTCTATCATAGATCTCATGCATGATGCCTCCTGGCGAGAGAAAAATTTCACCCCGTAGGAGAAGGCTGACCAACTGCTTCCTGCCACTGATCCAATAAAATTTGCAAACCGATACTGTGAGCTGAAGTATCCGGTGTTTGCAACATCCAGGAACCTATACCTGGAGAGAACTTTGAAGATTCCAGAAGAACTCCAGCAGTACACCTCTGACCAAATCAAACAAAGAGGCTGGTTCTTCCTGGAGAGACCTCTGACTGAGGTCAATGCATCTTGGGTTAGGGAATTCTACTACAATTACTTCAAAACCTCCCTAGATGCAGTGAACCTCAGAGGGAAGCAAATTTTGGTTACTGAGGAGGCGATAGAAGATGTTCTGAAACTTCTGCCTAAGACTAATCAGACAGATGGTTATCAGAAAGTTGAGGAGGATATGCGCTTTATGCAATTTGACTGGGATGCAGTAAAGGCGAGGATCGCCCTTGACCAGACAGTTCCTTGGTTCATGGGTCAGAACACCACCTTGCCCAAGGGGATCAAGCGGATTTACCTGAACGATGAGGCTTGGCTATGGCATCAGATATTTAGTAACTACATTATGCCGAGTACTCACGAGATTGAGATACCAGCCGCTATGATCACCCTCCTTTGGTGTGTGATGGAGGGTAAGGACCTGTACCTGCCACGCTTTATCCGGCACTATATGGCCAGGGTCCACGTTCGAGGCACTCTTCCCTTTCCCTATCTGGTTACACAGCTGGGCCGTCGAACTAACGTGCCATGGGAGGATGCTGATGAGAGGCCACCTGCTGCAGAGTGCAAGAAGATTATCCCGCACAGCAGGAACTTTCTGGCCTTGGGCTACAGACCTCCATTCCTGACTGCCACTGCTGAGACAGCCACACCTTCTGCCGGCTCCTCTTCCTCCACAGCCACACTTGCCTCCACCACTGCACCTCCACCTGCCCCAGAGCCCATCTATCATCTAGTGCACTGCTTGTTTCGACGACTTGACCAGATGGAGCGTCGCAACAAGCGACGCTATGAGCACCTGAAACTGATGATACGATCCGGCGACATCTCCTCCGAGCCTGACACACCATCCGAGGCATCTGAGGAGGAGGCGGATGCACCCGAGGCAGAGACCATTCCACCTCAGGAGGCCGAGCAGGCAGGCACAGAGCAGGCCGCATCACAGCAGGTGGTTGAGCATCATATTCAGGCTGTAGACTCCGAGATCCCATTCAGACAGCCCCTCCTCCGCAGCAGTCAGACCCTCAGCCAGTCACCACTACGGTGACACCAGCAACCATCCCTTCTAGTGATGACACCCCTTCACACCCTGCTTGAGTGAGCATCAGGGACGATGCTTCATTTTAAGTGTGAGGAAGTCGCCATCTCGGGCGTATTATTTTGGTGAACCACTACAGACTATTTTTCTTTTATTTTGGATATTTTTTTTGTATTTTCCTCTTTATTTTTATTTTTATTTTCTGAGTACTTATACACTGCTACTTTTATGTATTTTCATTCTATTTTTGCATTTTGCACTTTAGTTCATATTTTAGTTATTTAGTTTAGCTTGCAATTCTAACTTAGTAGTTATAGAAATTGTGGATTAATTAGTATAGTTTACCCTTTTAGCATATGATAGCTTAGTTTAAATTGAAAATATAGAAAGGAAGTAAACTAGAGACTTTAACAGAATTAAAACAATCTACACACCTTGTATATATAGCATTACATGTTAGTTAGTTAACAACATTTCATCAAGGAGAAACACTAGAACTTTAAAGCCACCTTAAGTTTTACATTGAGAATAATAGGAATTTTTAACTAAACCTGCATGACATACATAACTGATAAATGATTTTTGAGCTAGAGAACATACAGCCTGTGATTTTTGAGCTTAATTATATGGTTATGTTCAAACCATAATTTTTATTCCTGTGTGTTCCGCCCTTCTTTTATATTCTGATGTTCTTTACTTTGTTTTAATCTATATGTCTGATTATAGAATATAAAGATACATACCAAGAGAGTGACTGAGGACATTGTTTGATTTTAGCTCACTTTATCCCAAAATAGCCTACCTTTCACATCACCCTTGTTAGACCCCTTGAGCCTTTAAATTCCCTTTTTATTCTATAAACCACATTACTAGCCTTAAGCAGAAAAACAAATAAAAATCCCAAGTTGAATTTTTGGTTAGCTTAATATAGAAAATTATGAATAGTTTAAAAATATGGAAAACCTATTGGGAACATGGATGATAAAAGGTAGAAGAGTTGAAAAGAACAAAAATAAATCAAAATGAGAATTTTTGGGAAGCATGCTCATGAGAAATCAAATTGAAAGAATTACCATGTGCATTCAAAAAAAAAGAAAGTTATTTATTTTTCAAGCATATGAATAAGGGGATACAAAAGAATTCCCCAAATGCAAAAATAAAAGCAAAGCACATAGGATAAAAATAAAAATTGAAACATAAGCATGTAACATCAAAAGTGGGAAAAGATGGGAAAATAGGAAAAGTAGCTTTGTTTTACTAAGTATGTATGTTAGGTGAGATCTTAGTCTAATTGAGGATTCACTTATTAGCTCACTTAGCCTTATACATATATCCTTACCTTTACCTTGGCCCCATTACAACCTTAATTAAAGACCTCATGATTTTTGGTATGTCTATATTCTATAATTGTTGATTGGTTAGATGAAGAACAAAGTTATAGAAAGGAAGAATAAAAAGAAGAATAGAGTGATTAACCCAATAAACACTGAGTGACTAGAGAGTAAACACAAATCCAGTGAGGGTTCAATAGCTCATTAACGTTTATCTCTATTTAAATTATTTAATTGTCTTGCAAATTTGTAAAATGCTTTTCTCTCCCATCTCAATTGTAAAGGCACTATATTACTATCTAAGGTTAGGCTATATATATATATATAATATATATATATATATATATATATATATATATATATATATATATATATATATATATATATATATATGATGGCTCCTTGAGAATGTGAATTAATTCAACTACATGCAAGCCTTATATACAAGTGAGTGAATAAAAATTAGAATTGCATGATGCATGACTCATTTAGGTAGTTTCATTTAGGTTAGATTGCATTGCATGATATTCCACCACTTTAACCTTACTTATTACCTTGGACTTAGCATGAGGACATGCTATTGTTTAAGTGTGGGGAGGTTGATAAACCCATATTTTATGATATATTTTAAGCTTAGTTTGAGTGATTTATTCAACCATTTACCCACTGATGACAAGTCATCTTAGCCTAGTTTCACTAGCCTTTTTCTTTTGTTTTCAATTGAATTATGCACTTTCTTGAGCCAAAAGCAAGCCAATTGGGTAGATTTTCATGTTTCCTTTGATTTAATCAACCATGTATGAATTCATGCTATTTCATGGGGTTTTATGCTATAATTATCACATATTATGATAAAATGAATATCTCATGATTTTAAGCATAGCTTTGATGTGTTTGGTTGATTAATGATAGGTGAAGAAAGCTTGAAGAAAGGTTGAAGCAAGAAGGAATGGCTAGGAGTAAAGAGAGGACAATGGAATAAGTGAAAATGAACCAGGAAGCAAAAAGCTGGACCAAAAGTTAGTCTCAAACTTTTGCACAAACTTTTGGGTGTAAAGTGAGCCCCAACGTTAGCCTCTAACTTTTGGGCTAACGTTGGCACATGAAAGTTACTCCCTGGGCACCAAAAGTTTGCGCCAACGTTAGCCCCTAACTTTGTGGCTAATGTTGGCATGAGAAAAACACCCCCTGGCCACCAAAAGTTTGCGCCAACGTTAGCCTCTAACTTTTGGGCTAATGTTGGCACATGAACAATACAAAGGGGGAGCAAAAGTTTGCGCCAACGTTAGCCTCTAACTTTTGGGCTAACGTTGGCGCCATAAGTACACATAAGGAGGCCAACGTTGGAGCAAAAGTTAGACCCCTAACTTTTGCCCCAACGTGGATAGCAGCAAAGCATGGAGGCTGATAGTAAAAGTTAGAGTAAAAGTTAGCCTCAAGCTTTTACTCAAACTTTTACTCAAACTTTTACTCAAACTTTTGCAAAACTTCAACCCGGTTCAATTGGTTCACTTTGGTTCCTCTCCAAACTCCAAGAGCAATCAACCAAGGCCTCTCTCAACCCAATTCCACCAAGAGCAAAGGCCCAACTCAAGGCTTGAAGACCATTTGAAGAAAGTGTATAAATAGGATAGAATTCAAGTTTTTCGGAGAGCTTCCCTTTTTAGTTTTTCAGAATAGCTTTCTTTAGAGTTTTGCTTAGAGCTCACTTTTATTTTTCTTAGCATTGTTGTTTAATTGAAGAGAATTTGGGAGGAGAATTGATCTCTCTTCTTCCTTGTTCTTGCCCAGCACTCTTTACTTTTCTTGTCTTGGATTTTGGATGGAGAATTGAAGAAATTCTGTTTCAATCTCACCTTAGGATCTTGCTTTATTTTACTGCACAATTGAATTCAGTTTCGAT
Source organism: Arachis hypogaea (assembly GCF_003086295.3). Classification (NCBI taxonomy): domain Eukaryota; kingdom Viridiplantae; phylum Streptophyta; class Magnoliopsida; order Fabales; family Fabaceae; genus Arachis; species Arachis hypogaea. The sequence goes on from NC_092047.1 coordinate 62,625,474, forward strand.
TAATTGCTTTTCATCTACTTTCTTTGCAATTTACAAATTCTTTTGCAATTGTTCTTGTTGGATCTAGGAAGGCATTGAGATCTAGACTTGGTTTTCTAGTCTCTTGGGTCCTGAGATCCGGATTTCCCATTTCCCATTCCCTGTTTACTGTTTTCATGCCTATTTACATTTCTGTTTTGAGATCCGGTTTGATTCAAGACATCCTTTACTTCTCTGTTTGTTGCAATTTACTTTTCCTTGTTTAATTCCTGCAAATCCAACTCCCAATTCCCTTTATAATTCAAGCCATTTACATTTCTTGCACTTTAAGATTTTGCAATTTACATTTCTTGCGTTCTAAGTTTCTGCCATTTAATTTCTTGCTCTTTAAGATTCAGCACTTTAAATTCCAGTTCTCTTTAATTTCATGCCAATTACCCATTCCCTTTACTTTCTATGCAATTTAAATTCTGCAAATCACAAATCTCTCAACCAAATCTTGATTCGCTTGACTAAATCAACCACTAAACTAAAATTGCTCAATCCTTCAATCCCTGTGGGATCAACCTCACTCCCGTGAGTTATTATTACTTGATGCGACCCGGTGCACTTGCCGGTTAGATTTGGGTGTTTTGGAGAAATTCGTTTCTTCCACAGAAATATCCCATCAAGTTTTTGGCGCCGTTGCCGGGGATTGATTAGATTGAAAATGATTAAGTGAGGTGGTGATCTAGATCTAGCATTTTTATTTTCTGTTTCTCTAATTTTTGACTAACCCACTAACTGTTTGAAGTTTTGTCTCAACTGACTACACTCAATTTGCAAAAGTATCACTGTGTGTTCCGTTGTTGATTTATATGTCATAGGGAAGAAGAGCAGCCAAAAGGAAGGATATCATTGAAGAAGGAGTTTCTGAGAAAGAAGAACATCACAACATGAAGCCACAACTCATTACACTAATAGAGAACAATTGTTCCTATGGTGGAAATCCCTTGGAGGACCCTAAACAGCACCTATCCATTTTTCTGAAAACTTGTGGGGCTGTCAATCTCAATGGTGTAGACCATGATACCATTAAGCTCTTGTTATTTCCCTTCTCACTGAAGGATGAAGCGGCACAATGGCTTGAAACTTTTCCCCAAGGAAGTATAACTAGTTGGGATGAATTGGTTGCCAAGTTTCTAGTCAAATTCTCCTCATCCCAACAACATATCAAGATGAAAGAAGGAGTACATCCATTCATACAAAGAGAGGAAGAACCATTGTTCAAAGCATGGGAGAGATACAAGAAAGCAAATGACAAGGTGGATTTTCAAGTGTTCTATGAAGGATTAACCTCAGAAACAAGAAGAGCAGTAGATTACTTCTCAGATGGCCTACTCAAGGCAACAGCAACCATCCAAGGAACTGCAGGGTTCAGTGACAAAATAGCCAATAACCAACACTCATTTCAGATGCCACGGAATGCAATTTCAGAAAAGGAAGTAATGAATCTTGAAGGAGTGAGAGCAATCATGAATCAAAACAAACAGCTATACCAGCAAACTCAGCAGCAATTGGAATCAATAGCTAGACAAATTGATTCTCTACATTCTGCCACAGTGAATGCACAATTTCCACCATGGAAACCACATTCTTATCTAAGAATGAGGGAATCTCAGCATCAGGAACAAAGGGACTTTAACTATAACAACCCCAACTTCCCAAACCTACAAAAACACCACCATACCAACAAAAATCACTACACACCACCCCAATATACACACCTCCAGCCCTGTCCTACCTCACCACCTGCCCGACATGACTTACATCAATCACCACAATTAACACAGTCACAACCAATCCTAAACTTCCAAAGACTCTATGTTCTAGAAATGATGATGGAAAGGTTTATGAAAATTCAAGAAATGACAATAATAGAGCAGGAGGACATAAGGAAAAGCCAAGAGGCATATCTCAAGAGAATTGAAAGGTACATGGAACAACTGGTTCAAAACCTTGCTAAACTAGGCGAGAGAGAGGGAGATATGTCCTTAAGAGCCACTGAAGATGACTCAAAGAACAATGAAAAAGCTGCTGGGTTGAAAGGGAAAGCAGTTATGGAAAACAGTGAGAAAGCTACGGGAAAAGAAACAACTATCAAGGAGAAGCCTACGGTGAGAGGAGGAAACCAAAGGCAACAGAAACCTCAACTCCATGATCAGAGGATGAAGAATGTCAAGCTAGTGACAATAAAAGAGCGCTTGTTGGGAGGCAACCCAACCTGAGGTAGTTTTCTGTTCATAACTATTTTAATAAAAAGGTTAATTAGTTTTATCTATAATGCAAGAAGCTAAGTTTGGTGTTGCACACCAAAATAATCTAAAGGAGAATGCAGAATTCTAAGTGTGGTGTTTCACCAAAATCCCATTATAAAACACATTCTCACTTTCTGCATATTGCTGGCTTCAAGCATGATTGGATGAACTAGTTAACTATTCTGCTATTTCCTAGTTTTCAGTTTTATTGCTTTTGAAAAAGAAGAAGAAAAGAAAAAAAAATTTATCACACATGGTTAATTTGATGCATGAAAACCATTGGCAAGGTACTAAATTTGGTGTTCCCACACCAAATTAAGTTCAAAAGCCCATAAATAAATCAGCCAGACTAACCATTGTTTCCAAGTGCTTGGGGAACAAGCAACTTTCAATATCATTACAGAGCATCATACAAGCCTTTGGGAGGATTAAGCATCATAAAAAAAAATGAAAGAGGAATGTGTGGATCAGTAATGATGATGATGAGGAGTGAAGCAAGCTAACTCCAAAAGGTTGTATCGTTAAGTGATTATCTTACATCAAACACTGCTATGATTGAGAGTGGTTTAGTTTCCCTGATTATCTATCTGCATAGCATAGTTTTTCTGTAATTCAATAAGCAAGATGCTTGATCATTCACAACATTTTTCTCTTCAAAACTTGTTTGCACTCAATGTTCAAAAATGCATCACATGAAAGTTCTTTGAAAAGAAGGATTGAGGAATTAAACAATTTTGAGGCAAGCAAAAGATTAGGAGAAGTGGTGGTTCTAGTTGAATGATTATGTATTGAGGTTGCATGCTTGTGAAAACTTGCATGGGAGCTCATAGGCAAGACATGAAGTTCAAAGAAGTATTGTGGAGATTCTCAAAAATTTATTGATCCAAGAAGCAGCAAACAAAACAACAGAAAGAAAAGAAAATACAAAGATAAAAAGAACATGGCCCAAGGCTCTGAGCATCAATTACTAGGCAGAAAAGAAAGAAGAAACAATGACTCAAAGAGTTGTTAGCCTAGTAAATGCTTGTGGTTGAGTTGTGTCAAAGAAAGAGGCTTGAGCAAGTAAATCCTTAGGGGTGCTTTAACACCTAATACCTTAAAACCAACTGGTTTAGGAGTATTGATTGAAAGCTTATTTAAAAGAGCCGCTTTGAGACATGACACTTAGAGTCAAGGCCAAAGCAAAGAAACTATAAGCTGCTTCAAGGTGATTACATATAAAGAGATCTCCATGATACCATTTGGATGAAAATCCTAAGACCTAAGACTCCCAATATGTGAGGACTAGTGAGCACTGAAGCCCTTGCAAGAGCATATGATTTAGAGTTCACCCCATTGACACTTAATCACTTCACTCACAGGACCTTACAATTTATTCTTCAATCCGTCTTAAGTGAAAGAACCTATGAGCATAATTCATTTCTTGCTTGGGGACAAGCAAGCTTTAAGTTTGGTGTTGTGATGACAAGTCATCTTAGCCTAGTTTCACTAGCCTTTTTCTTTTGTTTTAAATTGAATTATGCACTTTCTTGAGCCAAAAGCAAGCCAATTGGGTAGATTTTCATGTTTCCTTTGATTTAATCAACCATATATGAATTCATGCTATTTCATGGGGTTTTATGCTATAATTATCACATATTATGATAAAATGAATATCTCATGATTTTAAGCATAGCTTTGATGTGTTTGGTTGATTAATGATAGGTGAAGAAAGCTTGAAGAAAGGTTGAAGCAAGAAGGAATGGCTAGGAGTAAAGAGAGGACAATGGAATAAGTGAAAATGAACCAGGAAGCAAAAAGCTGGACCAAAAGTTAGCCTCAAACTTTTGCACAAACTTTTGGGTGAAAAGTTAGCCCCAACGTTAGCCCCTAACTTTTGGGCTAACGTTGGCACATGAAAGTTACTCCCTGGGCACCAAAAGTTTGCGCCAACGTTAGCCCCTAACTTTGTGGCTAACGTTGGCATGAGAAAAACACCCCCTGGCCACCAAAAGTTTGCGCCAACGTTAGCCTCTAACTTTTGGGCTAACGTTGGCACATGAACAATACAAAGGGGGAGCAAAAGTTTGCGCCAACGTTAGCCTCTAACTTTTGGGCTAACGTTGGCGCCATAAGTACACATAAGGAGGCCAACGTTGGAGCAAAAGTTAGACCCCTAACTTTTGCCCCAACGTGGATAGCAGCAAAGCATGGAGGCTGATAGTAAAAGTTAGAGTAAAAGTTAGCCTCAAACTTTTACTCAAACTTTTACTCAAACTTTTGCAAAACTTCAACCCGGTTCAATTGGTTCACTTTGGTTCCTCTCCAAACTCCAAGAGCAATCAACCAAGGCCTCTCTCAACCCAATTCCACCAAGAGCAAAGGCCCAACTCAAGGCTTGAAGACCATTTGAAGAAAGTGTATAAATAGGATAGAATTCAAGTTTTTCGGAGAGCTTCCCTTTTTAGTTTTTCAGAATAGCTTTCTTTAGAGTTTTGCTTAGAGCTCACTTTTATTTTTCTTAGCATTGTTGTTTAATTGAAGAGAATTTGGGAGGAGAATTGATCTCTCTTCTTCCTTGTTCTTGCCCAGCACTCTTTACTTTTCTTGTCTTGGATTTTGGGTGGAGAATTGAAGAAATTCTGTTTCAATCTCACCTTAGGATCTTGCTTTATTTTACTGCACAATTGAATTCAGTTTCGGTTAATTGCTTTTCATCTACTTTCTTTGCAATTTACAAATTCTTTTGCAATTGTTCTTGTTGGATCTAGGAAGGCATTGAGATCTAGACTTGGTTTTCTAGTCTCTTGGGTCCTGAGATCCGGATTTCCCATTTCCCATTCCCTGTTTACTGTTTTCATGCCTATTTACGTTTCTGTTTTGAGATCCGGTTTGATTCAAGACATCCTTTACTTCTCTGTTTGTTGCAATTTACTTTTCCTTGTTTAATTCCTGCAAATCCAACTCCCAATTCCCTTTACAATTCAAGCCATTTACATTTCTTGCACTTTAAGATTTTGCAATTTACATTTCTTGCGTTCTAAGTTTCTGCCATTTAATTTCTTGCTCTTTAAGATTCAGCACTTTAAATTCCAGTTCTCTTTAATTTCATGCCAATTACCCATTCCCTTTACTTTCTATGCAATTTAAATTCTGCAAATCACAAATCTCTCAACCAAATCTTGATTCGCTTGACTAAATCAACCACTAAACTAAAATTGCTCAATCCTGCAATCCCTGTGGGATCGACCTCACTCCCGTGAGTTATTATTACTTGATGCGACCCGGTGCACTTGCCGGTTAGATTTGGGTGTTTTGGAGAAATTCGTTTCTTCCACAGAAATATCCCATCACCCACTTATTCATATTAATTGCATGGTTTTACTTTTCCTTCTTTATTATGTGATGTATGTGAAAAACATGTTTCCTATGCTTTTAAATTAATTATTTTATTTACCTTTATTTCCATTCGATGCCGTGATTAGTGTGTTGAGTAGTTTCAGATCCTCTAAGGCAGGAATGACTTAAAGGATGGAAAGGAAACATACAAAAATAGAAGGAAAGTGCAAAACCGAGTTTCTGAAGAAACTGGCATCTACGCGATCGCATGGACGACGCGATCGCGTTCCAAGCGCAAATCAACAGCGACGCGGTCGCATGACGAACGCGACCGCGCGCCTTAAGCAGAATGCATATGGTCATGCGATCGCGTGGTAAGGAAAAGCTCCGAACGATACGACCGCGTGACCCACGCGGACGCGTGACAGAGGCCACGCACCAGAAATTACAGAAAATGCTCTCAGCGATTTCTGAAGCCCTTTTTGGACCAAATCCAAGTCTAGAAGGCATAGACCAGTGGTTATGAAGTTGGGGAATGCATCCATTCAGGAGGAGCTCGCCATTTAGTTACTTCTCATGAATTAGATCTAGTTTGGAGAGAGGTTCTCTCCTCTCTCTTTAGGATTAGGATTTAGATTTAGGATTTTTTATTCGCTTTCAGGATTATCTCTTTTGATCAGGTTCAATATTCCTTTTATTTACTTTTGCAAGTTACTTTTTGAATCCTTTCATGTTACAGATTACTCTTTTATTAATGTTATTTGAGGTATTTCAGTTTAATATTGATTCCTTTCATTTATGCTATTGTTGCTTTTACTCTGAAGACATTTTTATTCCAGTAGATTTACTTCCCCTTTTGGTTTTGGTTAAGAAATCAGTAACTCAGGAGTTGTCAAACTCAAACATGATTGATAATTGTTATCTTTGTTAGTTGAATTGAACTTCAATAATCCCAATCTTTTCTTAGGAAATAAATAGGATCCGAAGAACAAACCAATTAATCCCTTGACCTCCTTTTATCTCAGTAAAGGTTAACAAAGTGGAATTAAGATTCAACTATCATCATCATTGATAAGGATAGCTAGGATAGGACCTCCAATTTCTCATACCTTGCCAAAAGTTTGTTTTACAGTATTTATTTATTTTGATCGCCATTTAAATTATTTGTCATATCTATTCCTTACTCTCAACCCCGATTTACAACCTTTATAACCAATAATAAGAACATACTTCCCTGCAGTTCCTTGAGAAGACGACCTGAGGTTTGAATACTTCGGTTAACAATTTACTTAAGGGGTTTGTTACTTGTGACAACCAAAACGTTTGTATGAAAGGACTTTTGAAGGTTTAGAAACTATACTTGCAACGAGGATTTATCCGCAAATTTCTAGACCACGCAAAAGTTCTCTCGTCAAAATGGCGCCGTTGCCGGGGAACTGCTAACGTGTGCCTTATTATTGGTTATTGTAAATATTTTTCTTTTGCTTGTTTATTTATTTTTGTTTTTCCTTTTTATTTTTATTTGCTACCATGAATTCTCACCCCTCTCGCTTTGAGTTTGGGTCTAACTTTGTTGAAGGAAATAGAAGTTACAGCAGGAATATGCATCAAGGTCAGACCAATCAAGGATGGATGGAGCCAAGAGGATCTAACCAACCCTTTAGGCAACAACACCCTCCAAGATATCATGGACAAAGACCATTCTACAATGCATACCCAGTGAAAGATATGGTGGACAACCTTGTGACTACCAACAAGACCCACCCTGTGCCTATAGACCAACCTCTCACATAACCTCGAACCACCACACTCACAAGCTTCTTTTCACCATTCACCACTGCATGATCCTCACTTACCCCGATTCCAATCCAATCACTCCCAATCACCACCACTTCCCTATGTATCATGTCCAAATCCATCACCCAGAGAATCAGAAGTTCGCCTCAAGGAAATAGTAAATAAACTTCAAACAACCATTCGGCAATTGGAGCAAGCAGTAATTCAATTAGCTTCTAGATGCGTGAACATTCAAGGACCAACCACAGTCCCATATGGACAATCTAATGAAGAGTGTAGCATGAAGGAGACACTAGAAACTCCAGTGGACAAGATAGAGCATGAATTCGTACTAGAACAAGTAGAAGAAGCTGTCATTGTACAAGAAGAAGAGTTGGTTGAAGATCTAGGAGACGCTGAACCTCCATGGGAATCCAGAGTTGAGGAGAACTCCGTCAAGAACGTTACAGTTGATGCTAAGGAGGATAGTGCACAACCCCCAAGGCAAGTCGTTTATGAAGAACTAGACGGAATAACCCAGGACACAAATTCCCTTGATGATGATAGTCACAAGTCTAGCTCTCTTAGTAATGAACTTGCATCCGCAAGTGAATTCTCTGAGATCGAAGAATCTTCCCCAAGTGAATACGAAGATGACGCGGAGGTAGATTTCTCTCAACCTCCAATCTATGACTCAAGTGATGAGGAAGACATAGAAGACTTTAACCAGGACTCAGATGCATTTGAAGAACCTTGCAAGGAAGTAGAGGAATTCACAGAAGAGCACAAGGGAGAAGAACTTACAGAACCACCAGAAACACCTACCCCAAGGCCAATACCACCTAATACAAGCTTCAAGTGGGTACAATCCTTAACCTTTAACTTTACTTATTCACTTGAATATGGTTTACTTGAAATAGATGGCCAGCTTAGAGCTCTCTGCGGCTTTAAGAGTAAGAGGGAAATGGCTCGCACTCAGAGCTGGTGCACAAGGTTCAATAATGCTCCACGCTTCAACTCGAAGTGCACGGATTGGTATCATGCTCAATTGAATGGATCTCGGAAAATGTTTGGTCACTATGGTGAGAATCTAGTTTCTAAACCATCCGGATGGAAAAATATAGATCAAGACAGAGGCGGATTTAAACGCAAGGCTTGGGATCACGGATTCTATTCTGACATTCATCACCCCGGGAGCTTGACAATCTGTTTGAAGCTGCTCAGAAGCTTTACATGCCTAGTTTGGGATCCCGGAGGCTATTGGTATTCCAAGCATTGGTGGAGATTTTTGGATGAATTTAAGCATAAGCCGCCATAACAGGAAGCTCTTCCAATGTCCAACTTAAGGACTTTAACTAAAAGTGCTAGGTGGGAGACAACCCACCATAGTATGATCGTTTCTTTTTAATTTTTATTTAGTTTTATTTGTTTTCAAGTTTTATTTTATTTTATTATAATGAACCTGGAATTTTGCATCTCACTCATATTAATCATTGCATTCTGCATTTTTCATGCATATGTATAAAAAAATGGGTGCGCGACGCGACCGCATCACTCATGCGATCGCGTCATATTGCGAAAAACATTACCCACGCGATCGCGTCACCCACGCAGCCGCGTGATATGGAAATCGGCGTAAGGATCCAACGCCCAGAAAGTTGGGCTGGAATCGTGCGGCCATTATGCATCTAGCACAAAATGGCCCACGCGATCGCATGCCCCATGCGATCGCGCCACATGCACACAACCAATCCCACGCGACCGCGTGAGCGACGCGATCGCGTCGGATGGATTGCACAAATCCCAAAAGGAGACAGAGAGTTGTGCTGGAATGGCGCTGGATTCGTGCATTTAGCACAAATTCCAGCGACACGATCGCATGCCCCAGGCGATCGCGTCATACCCCCTTTTACCCCTTCCATGCGATCGCGCGACCCACGCGATCGCGTCAACCACCTTTTTCGCTCCAGCCACGCAACCGCGTACCCCACGCGGCCGCGTGGATTCAAATTATAAACCCCTCAGGTCACGCAAAACCCTACTATCGTGCCCCCCCTGAACCCCCTCCCCTCCCTTCTCTCTTCTCCAATCCAACCACCACCACCCAGTCACCACCATCGCCACTGCCAGACGCCGCCGACCTCCCAGACGCTGCCGCCACCTTTCCCCCCTTCCTCCCTCCCCTTCTTTTTTCTTATTTCTTCCTCTTTCCCCCCCCCTCTCCGCCACTACTCCTCCACGCACCACCACCCACCGCCGCCGCCCGTCCCAGCCGCGCCCCCCCATCCACCAGCACCACCACCCCTTCCCCTATCCCCCATATCCCCCATTACCCATTTTTTTCCCCCTGCCCCGAACAGTCGCGCCGCCTTCCCCACCACCGCCAACCACCTTTCTGCCCACTCTCATTCTATGGCCTTCCAGGTTCCACAAAACGTCACCCTTTTATCTATCCGTCGTTAGCTCATATTTTTCTATTTTAGGATAGTTAGATATGCATGCTGTAGTGGATTTTAGGTTGTTAGGTAGCCTAGGATGTGGTTAGTGGATTTAGGTCTGTTTAATTGCACCGTTCGTGTTTATTGCTTTATGTTTTCGCAATCCTGCTGCTGCTATGATGTTAGTTCATATGCTGTAATTTCTTATTTCAAGCTGCTCTTTACTCTGACTTTTCATGATCATACTCTTTATATGTAATTGTAGCTTTATTTTTGATTCATATGAACTATTATGTGCTGTTTCTTTTCTTGGATAGTCCAATTTTAGCCGGAATGCTCCCCAAATTTCTGTAAAATATTTCCCTTCATGTCTTGGTTTTAGCATTTTCAACTGTGCTTTCCTTATATTTCACCAAACCAAGCCATGAATGCTTAGGCACGCATTCTTATTTTCTTTGATCTCCTAGTTCTAAATTGCAATTTTGATGTTTGATTCTATTTTTTGTTATTTCTATATCTATCTGAATCATCATCCACTTGTTTTCCTTGTTTGGTTTTGAGTTACTTATCGCTTCTAATTGTGAATGCTTGTTACTTAAAAACTTATCCTTATACCACTTACCTTAACCCATTTTTCACTAACTCACTAATTCTAATTTTCTGACACTCTTTTTCAATTCTAACCAAACTCATCTTTTAAAATCTCTTTTCTGGTTTTTCACTTTCTTTTAACTTTCTAACCATGGCATAATGATAATTTTTCTATTTAACATGCCTTCTATTACATTTTGGATTGTGAATTCTTCCTTTCAAACTTTTCACTCCTATACAATCCTTAATGCACATTCACTTAACTTATTTACCTCATTCTAATTCTCCTTTGCCACTTTGTGTTTCTTTTGACTATTTGCCTATTTATTTTCCTATTTTTATTATATCCTGGTTTTCTGTTTTTCAGGATGTCAGATTCCCAGAGAAAGGGAAAAGGAAAGGCTACCACTGGCAAACGTAAAAGAGGAGAATCATCTTTGTCTATCATAGATCTCATGCATGATGCCTCCTGGCGAGAGAAAAACTTCACCCCGCAGGAGAAGGCTGACTAACTGCTTCCTGCCACTGATCCAATAAAATTTACAAACCGATACTGTGAGCTGAAGTATCCGGTGTTTGCAACATCCAGGAACCTATACCTGGAGAGAACTTTGAAGATTCCAGAAGAACTCCAGCAGTACACCTCTGACCAAATCAAACAAAGAGGCTGGTTCTTCCTGGAGAGACCTCAGACTGAGGTCAATGCATCTTGGGTTAGGGAATTCTACTGCAATTACTTCAAAACCTCCCTAGATGCAGTGAACCTCAAAGGGAAGCAGATTTTGGTTACTGAGGAGGCGATAGAAGATGTTCTGAAACTTCTGCCTAAGACTGATCAGACAGATGGTTATCAGAAAGCTGAGGAGGATATGCGCTTTATGCGATTTGACTGGGATGCAGTAAAGACGAGGATTGCCCTTGACCCGACAGTTCCTTGGATCATGGGTCAGAACACCACCATGCCCAAGGGGATCAAGCGGATTTACCTGAACGATGAGGCTCGGCTATGGCATCAGATATCCAGCAACTATATTATGCCGAGTACTCACGAGACTGAGATACCAGCCGCTATGATCACCCTCCTTTGGTGTGTGATGGAGGGTAAGGACCTGTACCTGCCACGCTTTATCTGGCACTATATGGCCAGGGTCCACGTCCGAGGTACTCTTCCCTTTCCCTATCTGGTTACACAGCTGGGCCGTCGAGCTGACGTGCCATGGGAGGATGCTGATGAGAGGCCACCTGCTGCAAAGTGCAAGAAGATTATCCCGCACAGCAGGAACTTTCTGGCCTTGGGCTACAGACCTCCATTCCTAACTGCCACTGCTGAGACAGCAACACCTTCTGCCGGCCCCTCTTCCTCCACAGCCACACCTACCACCACCACTGCACCTCCACCTGCCACAGAGCCCATCTATCATCTAGTGCACCGCTTGTTTCAACGACTTGACCAGATGGAGCGTCGCAACAAGCGACGCTATGAGCACCTGAAGCTGATGATACGATCCAGCGACATCCCCTCCGAGCCTGACACACCATTCGAGGCATCTGAGGAGGAGGCAGATGCGCCCGAGGCAGAGACCATTCCACCTCAGGAGGCCGAGCAGGCAGGCACAGAGCAGGCCGCATCACAGCAGGTGGCTGAGCATCATATTCAGGCTGTAGACCCCGAGATCCCCATTCAGACAGCCCCTCCTCCACAGCAGTCAGACCTTCAGCCAGTCACCACCACAGAGACCCCAGCTACCATCCATTCCAGTGATGACACCCCTTCACACCCTGCTTGAGTGAGCATCAGGGACGATGCTTCATTTTAAGTGTGGGGAGGTCGCCATCTCTGGCGTATTATTTTGGTGAACCACTACAGACTCTTTTTCTTTTATCTTGGATATTTTTCTGTATTTTCCTCTTTATTTTTATTTTTATTTTCTGAGTACTTATACACTGCTACTTTTATGTATTTTCATTCTATTTCTGCATTTTGCACTTTAGTTCATATTTTAGTTATTTAGTTTATCTTGCAATTCTATCTTAGTAGTTATAGAAATTGTGGATTAATTAGTATAGTTTACCCTTTTAGCATATGATAGCTTAGTTTAAATTGAAAATATAGAAAGGAAGTAAACTAGAGACTTTAACAGAATTAAAACAATCCAAACACCTTGTATATATAGCATTACATGTTAGTTAGTTAACAACATTTCATCAAGGAGAAACACTAGAACTTTAAAGTCACCTTAAGTTTTACATTAAGAATAATGAGAATTTTTAACTAAACCTGCATGACATACATAACTTGTAACAACCCCGATTTTCGAGTACGCGAAATCTTTCTGAAAGTACGGATTTCTCCGAAAGATCAGTAAAGGAAAAACCTTTGATATATCATCAAGTATCTCAATCCTCATTGTCATTATGTCATATTTAAGTTAGAACCTTTTCCGAGACAAGCTCAATAACGCGGTCACGAAGAATATGGTTTTTGAACCGTATCGGTTAGAAGTTTTGATTTGGTTTTTTGTAAATAGTCTCAGTTTGACGAACCGGACTCGATTTATGAGAGAAGAGAGATAATAGGATGATATTATCATTATATTAGTATTAGAAGCTTCTTGAATAATATTATAAGGTTACCTGGTTAGTTTTAGTTAAAAACAGAAAATCAGTTTAACCGGGTTTACGGTTTACTGGTGCAGCTTAGCACCAACACTCTCTGATGAATTTAGCAATGCTAAGGCCTCATTATACATGTACTATTCTCATAATAAATATGTTACTAGTGTCATTTATGCTAGTATCTTAGAAAATAATTTTTAGAGATGTTTTTACGAGTGTTCTGATACACCTAGTTTTAGTAGTTGTACACCAGAGATATTTTAATATTATTTTAATCCACCTCCAAGCCAACCAATCACAACTCACCTTACACCCCCAAGACCTCCAAGGCTGTCTCATTTCATCATTTTGGCCGAAAATAACAAGAGAGAAAAGAGAGAAACTTTCATGAACACTTAATCTTCAAAGCTTGATTTCTTCTGAACTAAAACTCAAATCAAAACTCCGATTTCACCAAAATGATCCTCTCTTCTTCCTCTACATAACCATGTGACTTATCAAGGCTGGAAATAAGGTGAGATGGCTGTCTCCCTCCCATTTCAATTCGGTTTTCAAGGAAAACCATGCAAAACATGTGTTTTCTTGATGTTCTTCCTTAGGAATCATGCTTAACTTGACTTGAGGGACAAGAAATGTGAATTTCTAGTAATTCTAAGGTGAGATATCTCTTCCTAACATACTGAGTGAGATTTGGTCAGTTAAGAGTTTTTGGATTTAAAGTTGTTCTTGATGTGATTTAGGAGGAAAAAGTGCTTAAGGACCACCTGAAAGTTTAACCGGATTTGGAGCAGCAAATCAAGGTAGGGTGTCACGAAATTAATCTTGATTATTTGTGTTTGAGTTGTGTGAATGTTGTATAAATTGGCTGTGCTAAAAATTGGTTGCTTATATGATTGATTCTTGGTGAAAATTTGGTGAAATTTGGTGAAATTTGATGAAATTCAAGCTTTGAGTTCATGTTCTTGGGCAGCTGGAAAAATGAAACCCTAAGCTTAAATTGAGGTTCAATTTGTGTTGAAATCATGTAGAAAAGATGGGGTTTTAGTGGCTGCTAATTTATTATGAATTATAGTAAAAATCGGTTGCTGAAAAGACTGAAAAATGGGTAAAAACAGAGAAGGAATCTGAAGAATTTATGAAGAACATGAAGAACACTTTGAGTGTGATGAAGAACAATGAAGAACACCTTTTTGATTCATAAAAGGGCAAGGAAGTAATTAATTTGGTGTTTGGGGGGTTATTTTGTAATTTCTAAAAGTTAGGGTGGTTAAAGTAGAAATATTAAAAGTTACGAGTGGTAAAAAGTGAATTTTTAAAGGTTAAAAGTTAAAGTGGGGTAATTTTCGAAAATATATTAAAAAAATAATAAATAATAATAATAAAATATTAAATAATAATATTTAATTAAAAATAATATTTTAATAAAAATAATAAAATAATGCAGAAAAGGCAGTTTTCTGTAAAACCTTTAGAAGGACAACTTTAAGCACAGAATCTCATAATTACTTTCATAAAACACTTAGGGAGTGGTAAAAACATATTAGTGAGGCAAAGATAAATAAAAGATAAAAAGTTGAAGAAAAAATAAAAATAAAAAAAAAGTCTGTAAAATTTTAATGGCAGAAACACAGACAGAGACTAGTGAACGAACTAGGGCAACTTAGTTAGTACTTGAGTTGCGACTAGGGTTAGGTGTTATATGAAAAGTTAAACTGTTTCAGTATAGACTTAATGAACCTATACTTGGGACAGACTAACTATTCATACCGAAATTTACATAAGCTTTAAATACACATGTTAAACAGAGAAATCAGAGCAGAATAAAGTAACACAGAGCACAGAGTAACTAGAGTAAAGTAAAGAGATACAAAGAGAAAAGAATAATATGATAAAGAGAAATGGTTTGAGCCAGGATATTGTAAAAGTGAAAGATGTAAAGTTTGTACAGTATGATTGAACAGAGAGAGAAAGAGGTACTGCATAAGAATGTGAAAATGATGATGAATGATGATAATGAGAATGATTATGTGATGATTTGTTGCTTGAGGCAACCCAAGAGATGTGTTTATTCATTTGTTGCGTTAAGGCAACTCCAGATATGCTTGTATGATCATCTGCTGCAGTGAGGCAGTCAGATAGATAATGGTGTGATCACTGAGAACGCTTTCCTACGGTACAGATCCATATTTTATTTCTGTAAGGTAGAGGGGTTATTTCCTGCTACAGAAGTACCGTGACCACCTGTTCCATTTCTGTAGTGGCAGAGGGGTTATTTCCTGTATACAGAAGGTGTGTCGGCGTACATCCCTGCAGTGGCAGATGTGTTATTTCCTGCGTGTAGTGGACCCTGTGGTGGCAGAGGGGTTATTTCCTGTACACAGGGGTATAGCCAATAGGAAAGCCTTATCCAGACAGAGGTTGCTGGATAACGTCGGGAGCGGGTTAGTAACCGACAGATGAGCTCATTACCTGCACTAGGGCTAGACATGCATCATTCTTGGTTGCGCATTTCCTTTGTTATGATTGTGGTATGAATGTATGTTTTCCTTGTTTGTATTCCATTCTCTGCGCTTGTGATATTTTCTTGTATTCTTCTGTTTGTGTTTTGCTATCTATTTTCTCTATCTTCTCTACTTATCTGTGTTTTCTAATTACTGCTTCCTTGTATTCCGCTAATAGTCTACTAAACAACATAGAATTAATGAACGTAACTAATAACCCTGACCCTACTAAGAACTCCCCAATTCTTACCCCTTCTCTCTCCCTTCCCCCTTCAGATGAAAGTATGAGTACCCTTTCGTAGTTCGTTGATGATGGTTCTGCAAAGAGGATTTCGCTCTAGATAGTCTTCTGAGTCTAGGGTGAATCTTGTTCTCTGTTTACATGTATATACTGTGAAACCAGCTAATGTCTGCACCCCGTTTGTATGTGAACTTTAACCTAAATCCTATGTACGAGACTCCTGTTGTGTGGCTACTTGATGAGGTACCAGAGAGACGTCATATGGCAATGACTGATCATGCAGAGGAGTAGTAGGTGATGTTCTACCTTTTTGGTGACTGATGAGCGGATAATTTATACGCTTTTTGGCATTGTTTTTAGTATGTTTTTAGTAGAATCTAGTTACTTTTAGGGATGTTTTCATTAGTTTTTATGTTAAATTCACATTTCTGGACTTTACTATGAGTTTGTGTGTTTTTCTGTGATTTCAGGTAATTTCTGGCTGAAATTGAGGGACTTGAGCAGAAATCAGATTCAAAGGTTGAAGAAGGACTGCTGATGCTGTTGGATTCTAACCTCCCTATACTCAAAATGGATTTTCTGGAGCTACAAAACATAAAATGGCGCGCTTCCAATTGCTTTGGAAAGTAGACATCCAGGGCTTTCCAGCAATATATAATTGTCCATATTTTGCCCAAGTTTAGATGACGCAAACTGGCGTTCAACGCCAGCTCTCTGCCCAATTCTGGAGTTCAGCGCCAGAAAGGGATAAAAAACCAGAGTTGAACGCCAGAAATGGATCAAAACCTGGCGTTTAACTCCACAAATGGCCTCTGCACGTGGAAAGTTAAAGCTCAGCCCAAGCACACACCAAGTGGGCCCTGGAAGTGGATTTATGCATCAATTACTTACTTCTGTAAATCCTAGTGACTAGTTTATTATAAATAGGACTTTTTACTATTGTATTAGTCATCTTTGGACGCCTGGTTCTTAGATCAGAGGGGCTGGCCATTTGGCCATGCCTGGACCTTTCACTTATGTAATTTTAACGGTAGAGTTTCTACACTCCATAGATTAAGGTGTGGAGCTCTGCTGTTCCTCAAAGATTAATGCAAAGTACTATTGTTTTCTATTCAATTCATCTTATTTCGCTTCTAAGATATTCATTCACACTTCAACCTGAATGTGATGAACGTGACAATCATCATCATTCCCTATGAATGCGTGCCTGACAACCACTTCCGTTCTACATTAGATTGAATGAGTATCTCTTAGATCTCTTAATCGAAATCTTCGTGGTGTAAGCTAGAATGATGGCGGCATTCAAGAGAATCCGGAAGGTCTAAACCTTGTCTGTGGTATTCCGAGTAGGATTCAATGATTGAATGACTGTGACGAGCTTCAAACTCGCGATTGCCGGGCGTAGTGACAGACGCAAAAGGATAGTAAATCCTATTCCAGCAGGATCGAGAACCGACAGATGAATAGCCGTGCCGTGACAGGGTGCGTTGACCATTTTCACTTAGAGGATAAGATGAAACCATTGACAAGGGTGATGCCTCCAGACGATTAGCCGTGCCGTGACAGGACATTTGGATCATTTTCCCGAGAGAAGACCGAAAGTAGCCATTGACAGTGGTGATGTATCACATAAAGCCAGCCATGGAAAGGAGTAAGACTGATTGGATGAAGATAGCAGGAAAGCAGAGGTTCAGAGGAACGAAAGCATCTCTATTCGCTTATCTGAAATTCTCACCAATGATTTACATAAGTATTTCTATCCCTGTTTTATTAATTGTTTCCGAAAACACCATTATCAATTTATATCTGCCTGACTGAGATTTACAAGGTGACCATAGCTTGTTTCATACCAACAATCTCCGTGGGATTCAACCCTTACTCACGTAAGGTATTACTTGGACGACCCAGTGCACTTGCTGGTTAGTTGTGCGAAGTTGTGAACCATGGTATTGGCATCATGTTTTTGGCGCCATTACCAGGGAAAGAAAGAGCGATGAATTTTACATAATTAAAGTGTAATCACAATTTCTGCGCACCAAGTTTTTGGCGCCGTTGCCGGGGATTGTTTGAGTTTGGACAACTAACGGTTCATCCTGTTGCTCAAATTAGGTAATTTTCTTCTTGTTTTGTTTTCAAAATTTTTTTAAAAATCTTTAAAAAATTTTTCTTTTGTTTTCGAAAAAAAAAATAATAATAATAAAAATAATGTTTTCAAAAATAAATTATTCTATGGCTTCAAAACTTTCAAGAATGAATTCTAGAGTTTCATGGTAACATGTTGAATCCTATCTGGCTGAAAAGCCATACCCAAACTCCTTTGGGATTGGTCTTCAACTAATCACCTCAATGGATGTAAATCCATTCTAAAGCTTGAATGGCTATTAAGCCATGTCTGACCCTTTGATTGGAGCTTTAGACTAAAGAGTACAAGATTCCTGGAATTCATATTAAAGATTCTGAAATCCTTATTTTTGTTTTTCATAATAAATTTCGAAAAAAAAATACAAAAAAATTATAAAATCATAAAAATCAAAAATATCTAGTGTTTCTTGTTTGAGTCTTGAGTCATGTTATAAGTTTGATGTCAATTGCATACTCATATTGCATTTTTTCGAAAACTCTCATGCATTCATAGTGTTCTTCATGATCTTCAAGTTGTTCTTGGTAAGTCTTCTTGTTTGATCTTTGCATTTGCATGTTTTGTGTCTTTTCTTGTTTTTCATATGCATTATTGAATTCTTAGTGTCTAAGCATTAAAGAATTCTAAGTTTGGTGTCTTGCATGTTTTCTTTGTATTAAAAATTTTTCAAAAATATGTTCTTGATGTTCATCATGATCTTCATAGTGTTCTTGGTGTTCATCTTGACATTCATAGCATTCTTGCATGCATCACATGTTTTGATCTAAAATTCTCATGCATTGCATAATTTTCATGTTTTTCTCTCTCATCATAAAAATTAAAAAATCAAAAAATATCTTTCCCTCTTTTCTCTCATAATTTCGAAAATTAGATTTGACTTTTTCAAAACTTTTTAAAAATCTAGTTGTTTTTATGAGTCAAATCAAATTTTCAATTTAAAAATCTCATCTTTTTCAAAATCTTTTTCAAAAATCAAATCTTTTTCAAATTTCTTAGTTATTTTCGAAAATTCCAAAAATATTTTTCAAAAATCTTTTTCTTATTTTTATATCAAATTTTTGAAAATAACATCATCAATTAATGTTTTGATTCAAAAATTTCAAGTTTGTTACTTACTTGTTAAGAAAGATTCAAACTTTAAGTTCTAGAATCATATCTTGTGATTTCTTATGAATCAAGTCATTAATTGTGATTTTAAAAATCAAATCTTTTTCAAAAACTAATTTCTATCATATCTTTTCAAAAATATCTTCTCATCATATCTTTTTCAAAAATTTGATTTCAAAATATCTTTTCTAACTTCCTAACTTCTTATCTTTTCAAAATTGATTTTCAAAATTTGTTTCAACTAACTAACTAACTTTTTGTTTGTTTCTTACCTTTTTCAAAACCACCTAACTAACTCTCTCTCTCTCTCTATTTTCAAAAATATCTTCCCCCTTTTTTAAAAATTTCTTTTTAATTAACTAATTATTTTATTTTTTTATTTGAATTTTCGAAAAACTACTAACCTTTTTCAAAATTATTTTTCGAAAATTACTAACTCTTTTTCAAAAAATTATTTTCGAAAATTCCCCTTCTCTCTCATCTCCCTCTATTTATTTATTCATCTACTAACACTTCATCTCACCCAAATTCGAACCCCCTCTTCCATCTGTGTTCGAATTTCTTCTTCCTCTTTTCTTCTAACTCACACTGGGACCTCTATACTGTGGTAAAAAGGACCCCTATTATTATTATTTTTCTGTTCTCTCTTTTTCATATGAGCAGGAGCAAGGACAAGAACATTCTTGTTGAAGCAGATCCAGAACCTGAAAGGACTCTGAAGAGGAAATTAAGAGAAGCTAAATTACAACAATCCAGAGAGAACCTTTCAGAAATTTTCGAACAGGAAGAGGAGATGGCAGCCGAAAATAATAATAATGCAAGGAGAATGCTTGGTGACTTTACTGCATGTAATTCCAATTTACATGGAAGAAGCATCTCCATTCCTGCCATTGGAGCAAACAACTTTGAGTTGAAACCTCAATTAGTTTCTCTGATGCAGCAGAACTGCAAGTTTCATGGACTTCCATCTGAAGATCCTTTTCAGTTCTTAACTAAATTCTTGCAGATATGTGATACTGTTAAGACTAATGGAGTAGATCCTGAAGTCTACAGGCTCATGTTTTTCCCTTTTGCTGTAAGAGACAGAGCTAGAGTATGGTTGGACTCTCAACCTAAGGATAGCCTGAACTCTTGGGATAAGCTGGTCAAGGCTTTCCTAGCCAAGTTCTTTCCTCCTCAAAAGCTGAGCAAGCTTAGAGTGGATGTTCAAACCTTCAGACAAAAAGAAGGTGAATCCCTCTATGAAGCTTGGGAGAGATACAAAGGACTGACCAAAAAGTGTCCTTCTGACATGCCTTCAGAATGGACCATCCTGGATATATTCTATGATGGTCTGTCTGAGTTATCTAAGATGTCATTGGATACCTCTGCAGGTGGATCCATTCACCTAAAGGAAACGCCTGCAGAAGCTCAAGAACTCATTGACATGGTTTCAAATAACCAGTTCATGTACACTTCTGAAAGGAATCCTGTGAATAATGGGATGCCTATGAAGAAGGGAGTTCTTGAAATTGATACTCTGAATGCTATATTGGCTCAGAACAAAATATTGACTCAGAAAGTCAATATGATTTCTCAGAGTCTGAATGGAATGCAAGCTGCATCCAACAGTACTCAAGAGGCATCTTCTGAAGAAGAAGCTTATGATCTTGAGAACCCTGCAATAGCAGAGGTAAATTACATGGGTGAACCTTATGGAAACACCTATAATCCATCATGGAGAAATCATCCAAGTTTCTCATGGAAGGATCAAAAGCCTCAACAAGGCTTTAATAATGGTGGAAGAAACAGGTTTAGCAATGGCAAGCCTTTTCCATCATCCACTCAGCAACAGACAGAGAATTCTGAGCAGAACTCATCTAGCTTAGCAAAATTAGTCTCTGATCTATCTAAGGCCACTGTGAGTTTCATGAATGAAACAAGGTCTTCCATTAGAAATTTGGAAGCACAAGTGGGCCAGGTGAGTAAAAGGATAACTGAAATCCCTCCTAGCACTCTCCCAAGCAATACAGAAGAAAATCCAAAAGGAGAGTGCAAGGCCATTGACATAACCAAAATGGCCGAACCCAATGAGAGAGAGGAGGACGTGAATCCCAAGGAGGAAGACTTCCTGGGACGTCCAGTGATCAATAAGGAGCTTTCCTCTGAGGAACCGAAGGACTCTGAGGCTCATCTGGAGACCATAGAGATCCCATTAAACCTCCTTATGCCATTCATGAGCTCTGATAAGTATTCCTCTTCTGAAGAGAATGAGGATGTTACTGAAGAGCAAACTGCCAAGTTTCTTGGTGCAATCATGAAGCTAAATGCCAATTTATTTGGCATTGATACTTGGGAAGTTGAACCTCCCTTGTTCATCAATGAACTAAGTGATCTGGATCAACTGACATTGCCTCAGAAGAGACAGGATCCTGGAAAGTTCATAATACCTTGTACCATAGGCACCATGATCTTTAAGGCTCTGTGTGACCTTGGTTCAGGAATAAACCTCATGCCCCTCTCTGTAATAGAGAAACTGGGAATCTATGGGGTGCAAGCTGCTAAAATCTCATTAGAGATGGCAGACAATTCAAGAAAATAGGCATATGGACAAGTAGAGGACGTTTTAGTAAAGGTTGAAGACCTTTACATCCCTGCTGATTTCATAGTCCTAGATACTGGGAAGGAAGAGGATGAATCCATCATCCTAGGAAGACCTTTCCTAGCCACAGCAAGAGCTGTGATTGATGTGGACAGAGGAGAATTAATCCTTCAATTGAATGAGGACAACCTTGTGTTTACAACTCAAGGATCTCTCTCTGCATCCATGGGGAGGAAGCAGAAAAAGCTTCTCTCAAAGCAGAGTCAAACAAAGCCCCCACAGTCAAACTCTAAGTTTGGTGTTGGGAGGCCACAACCAAACTCTAAGTTTGGTGTTGAACTCCCATATCCAAACTCTAAGTTTGGTGTTGGAGAGTCTCAACAATGCTCTGAACATCTGTGAGGCTCCATGAGAGCCCACTGCAAAGCTATTGACATTAAAGAAGCACTTGTTGGGAGGCAACCCAATTTCTATTTATCTAACTATATTTTTCTTAGTTATATGTCTTTATAGGTTCATGATCATGTGGAGTCACAAAATAAACAAAAAAATCAAAAACGGAATCAAAAACAGCAGAAGAAAAATCACACCCTAGAGGAGCATCTGTCTGGCGTTCAACGCCAGAACAGAGCATGGTTCTGGTGCTGAATGCCCAAAATGGGCAGCATCCTGGCGCTGAACGCCCAGAACAAGCATGGTTCTGGCGTTCAACGCCAGAAATGGCAACAAATGGGCGTTGAACGCCCAAAATGGGCACCAACCTAGCGCTGAACGCCCAGAGTTGTGTGCAAGGGCATTTTGCATGCCTAAATTGGTGCAGGGATGTAAATGCCTTGACACCTCAAGATCTGTGGACCTCACAGGATCACCTCAGGATCTGTGGACCCCACGGGATCCCCACCTACTTCCACTCACTTCTTCTCACCCTCTCTCTCCATTCATGGTCATCCCTTCTGTTTTCCATTTACCACTCACATCCATACACCTACCTATCTTCAAAATTCAACATCTCTTTCCCACCCAATCCCACCCATATGGCCGAATATACACATCCCTCCATCTCCTCCATATCTTCTTCTTCTTCTTCTATTATTTCTTCTTTTGCTCGAGGGCGAGCAACATTCTAAGTTTGGTGTGGTAAAAGCATAGCTTTTTTGTTTTTCCATAACCATTAATGGCACCTAAGGCCAGAGAAACCTCAAGAAAGAGGAAAGAGAAGATAATTGCTTCCACCTCTTAGTCATGGGAGCTGAAAAGATTCATCTCAAGGGACTATAGCTCAGTGGTAGAACATGTGGCTGCAAATCAAGAGATCCTTGAGATACCTCAGGGGATGCACTTCCCTCCACATAAATATTGGGAGCAAATCAACACCTCCCTAGGAGAATTAAGTCCCAACATGGGACAACTAAGGGTGGAACATCAAGAGCACTCCATCATCCTTCATGAAATAAGAGAAGATCAAAAAACAATGAGGGAGGAGCAACAAAGACAAGGAAGAGACATAGAAGAGCTTAAGGACATCATTGGTTCCTCAAGAAGGAAACGCCACCATCACTAATGTAGATTCATTCCTTGTTCTTATTTCTTCTGTTTTTCATTTTCTATGTGATGTGCTTATCTATGTTTGTGTCTTCATTACATGATCATTAGTAGTTAGTAACTATGCCTTAAAGTTATGAATGTCCTATGAATCCATCACCTCTCTTAAATGAAAAATGTTTTAATTTAAAAGAACAAGAAGTACATGAGTTTCGAATTTATCCTTGAACTTAGTTTAATTATATTGATGTGGTGACAATGCTTCTTGTTTTCTGAATGAATGCTTGAACAGTGCATATGTCTTTTGAAGTTGTTGTTTAAGAATGTTAAATATGTTGGCTCTTGAAAGAATGATGACTAGGAGACATGTTATTTGATAATCTGAAAAATCATAAAAATGATTCTTGAAGCAAGAAAAAGTAGCAAAGAACAAAGCTTGCAGAAAAAAAAAATAGCAAAAAAAAAAATAGAAAGAAAAAGAAAAAGCAAGCAGAAAAAGCCAAAAGCTCTTAAAACCAAGAGGCAAGAGCAAAAAGCCAATAACCCTTAAAACCAAAAGGCAAGGGCAAATAAAAAGGATCCCAAGGCTTTGAGCATCAGTGGATAGGAGGGCCTACAAGAATAAAATTCTGGCCTAAGCGGCTAAACCAAGCTGTCCTTAACCATGTGCTTGTGGCGTGTAGGTGTCAAGTGAAAACTTGACACTGAGCGGTTAAAGTCAAGGTCCAAAGCAAAAAAAGAGTGTGCTTAAGAACCCTGGACACCTCTAATTGGGGACTTTAGCAAAGCTGAGTCACAATCTGAAAAGGTTCACCCAGTTATGTGTCTGTGGCATTTATGTATCCGGTGGTAATACTGGAAAACAAAGTGCTTAGGGCCACGGCCAAGACTCATAAAGAAGCTGTGTTCAAGAATCATCATACTGAACTAGGAGAACCAATAACACTATCTGAACTCTGAGTTCCTATAGAAGCCAATCATTCTGAACCTCAATGGATAGAGTGAGATGCCAAAACTATTCAAGAGGCAAAAAGCTATAAGTCCTGCTCATCTGATTGGAGCTATGATTCATTGATAGTTTGGAATTTATAGTATATTCTCTTCTTTTTATCCTATTTGATTTTCAGTTGCTTGGGGACAAGCAACAATTTAAGTTTGGTGTTGTGATGAGCGGATAATTTATACGATTTTTGGCATTGTTTTTAGTATGTTTTCAGTAGAATCTAGTTACTTTTAGGGATGTTTTCATTAGTTTTTATGTTAAATTCACATTTCTGGAATTTACTATGAGTTTGTGTGTTTTTCTGTGATTTCAGGTATTTTCTGGCTGAAATTGAGGGACTTGAGCAGAAATCAGATTCAGAGGTTGAAGAAGGACTGCTGATGCTGTTGGATTCTGACCTCCCTGCACTCAAAATGAATTTTCTGGAGCTACAGAACTCAAAATGGCGTGCTTCCAATTGCTTTAGAAAGTAGACATCCAGGGCTTTCCAGCAATATATAATAGTCCATACTTTGCCCAAGTTTAGATGACGCAAACTGGCATTCAACGCCAGTTCTCTGCCCAATTCTGGAGTTCAGCGCCAGAAAGGGATCAAAAACCAGAGTTGAACGCCAGAAATGGATCAAAACCTGGCGTTTAACTCCACAAATGGCCTCTGCACGTGGAAAGTTAAAGCTCAGCCCAAGCACACACCAAGTGGGCCCCAGAAGTGGATTTATGCATCAATTACTTACTTCTGTAAATCCTAGTGACTAGTTTATTATAAATAGGACTTTTTACTATTGTATTAGTCATCTTTGGATGCCTGGTTCTTAGATCAGAGGGGCTGGCCATTCGGCCATGCCTGGACCTTTCACTTATGTAATTTTAACGGTAGAGTTTCTACACTCCATAGATTAAGGTGTGGAGCTCTGCTGTTCCTCAAAGATTAATGCAAAGTACTACTGTTTTCTATTCAATTCATCTTATTTCGCTTCTAAGATATTCATTCGCACTTCAACCTGAATGTGATGAACGTGACAATCATCATCATTCCCTATGAACGCGTGCCTGACACTTCCGTTCTACATTAGATTGAATGAGTATCTCTTAGATCTCTTAATCGAAATCTTCGTGGTGTAAGCTAGAATGATGGCGGCATTCAAGAGAATCCGGAAGGTCTAAACCTTGTCTGTGGTATTCCGAGTAGGATTCAATGATTGAATGACTGTGACGAGCTTCAAACTCGCGATTGCCGGGTGTAGTGACAGACGCAAAAGGATAGTAAATCCAATTCCAGCAGGATCGAGAACCGACAGATGAATAGCCGTGTCGTGACAGGGTGCGTTGACCATTTTCACTGAGAGGATAAGATGAAACCATTGACAAGGGTGATGCCTCTAGACGATTAGCCGTGCCGTGACAGGGCATTTGGATCATTTTCCCGAGAGAAGACCGAAAGTAGCCATTGACAGTGGTGATGTATCACATAAAGCCAGCCATGGAAAGGAGTAAGACTGTTTGGATGAAGATAGCAAGAAAGTAGCCATTGACAGTGGTGATGTATCACATAAAGCCAGCCATGGAAAGGAGTAAGACTGATTGGATGAAGATAGCAGGAAAGCAGAGGTTCAGAGGAACGAAAGCATCTCTATTCGCTTATCTGAAATTCTCACCAATGATTTACATAAGTATTTCTATCCCTGTTTTATTAATTGTTTTCGAAAACACCATTATCAATTTATATCTGCCTGACTGAGATTTACAAGGTGACCATAGCTTGCTTCATACCAACAATCTCCGTGGGATTCGACCCTTACTCACGTAAGGTATTACTTGGACGACCCAGTGCACTTGCTGGTTAGTTGTGCGAAGTTGTGAACCATGGTATTGGCATCATATTTTTTGCGCCATTACCAGGGAAAGAAAGAGCGATGAATTTTACATAATTAAAGTGTAATCACAATTTCTGCGCACCAGTGACGTTCCACCTGACTTGAGTTTTGAAGACCTAGATCGTACTTTCCCTCACTTTAGTAGTTTAGAGGGACTAGGCGAGTATAGAGTCTAGGCTAGCCTAGGTGCCAGCTTAGGGACCTCTTGAACAGGTCAGGACCTGGGATGTTGTATGTATGTATATGTATATAGTTATTATCTAGCTATATCTAGGGGTGTTCTAACTAACAGTCTATATTCTAATAAAGGCTAGATCACCGAATGTTGCTAGCTACTTGTGATGTATTTATGTGTGGCTGTTTATAATTGTTTTATCTGTTATTATTTGTGAATTGATTATAAATGATTCTATTTATTAATTCAAACGTTTTCAAAAAAAAAAGTACCTCGCTAACTAACTATGCTTTTAACAACGAATCAGGCTCATATAATAAATAATAGATAACAATTAGGATGACAGATTGGTAGCACTCAGTTTCTGGTATGTCCTAGGCGTACTGAAAATTGGGTCGTTACAATTTGGTATCAGAGCAGTTCGTTCCCAATAGAGCCTGGGGAGTGGACTGACTATGCTTCATTGCATACTCTGTTTGTGTGTCTCATGCTGTTAGGGTATCTTCAAGATACATTTGGCATGAATGTCTATGAGTGCTCATTTTGGGAATGTTCGTGCCTTACTTGAAATATTAAGACTGATCACCTTAATGTTGATTGTTTGGTGCGGATAGGACCTTAATGACTGCGAATAGACATAGTTTAATCGAGTTCCGAATGACGAATCGATGCGAGGCACAGCTATCCTCATAGCTGTTATGATCTCGATGGTTATGGTTATGTTATATTTGGATGCTGTAAGGAACGAACGCCTATTTTACTTGTGAGAAATCTGGACACACAGCTAGGATGTACCCAAGAAAGTTTTTTCGGAATCTAGTGCGAACCCAACAACAAGGTCGAGTGTTTGCCATGACTGCTGATGATGCTATGCAATCAGACGCCCTGATCCAAGGTCAGTGTATTGTCAAAGATCGATTTCTAACTATACTGTATGACTCGGGTGCATCGCATTCCTTTGTTTCTTTAACTTTTGCTCGTGAGTTGGGACTAGATTTCTCTTAGTTGAACTTTGATCTGATTGTCCATACACCTGCAACCCAAAATACTTTGACTAGTTTAGTGTGCCTACAAGTACCATTCGCTATTAGGAACAGGACTTTTATACATGATCTGATCTGTTTGCCTCTATGTGGTTTAGAAGTTATTTTAGGATTAGATTTTGTTATCTAAGTATCATGTTTTCCTTGATTATTTTAAAAGAACTGTTGTTATTCCATCTGATAGTCTATGTACTAAACCATTTCTGTCCCACACCTTATATCTGAATTCTGTAAGAGTTACCTTCGGCGGGAGTGATTATGAGGGGTACGTTCTGTTAATGGCTAGCTCGAATGACAATGAACTAAGCTTAGAACAAATCCAAGTGGTGAAGGAATTTCCTGATGTTTTCCCGGATGACATACCTGAGTTTCCTCCTTAGTAAGAGATAGAATTCAACATTAAACTAGTACCTGGAACCGGACCGATTTCTATAGCACCGTGCCGGATGTCACCACTGGAACTTGCAAAGTTGAAGAAGTAGTTGGATGAGCTACTTGGAAAGGAATTTATTCATCCTAGTGCATCATCCTGGGGAGCTCCAGTATTGCTAGTAAAGAAGAAGGACGATAGAATCAGACTTTGCGTAGATTACCGACAGCTAAATAAAGACATTATCAAGAACAAGTATCCACTTCAATGGATAGATGATTTGATAGATCAGTTGGAAGGTGCAACTGTGTTCTCAAAGGTTGATTTGCGATCGGGCTATCACTAGATTCGAGTGAAAGAGTCAGATATACCGAAGACTGCATTTAGAACTCGATATGGTCACTATGAGTATAAGTTATGTCATTTGGACTAACTAACGCTCCTGCGATTTTCATGGATTACATGAATCGTATTTTCTGTCCGTACCTTGATCAGTTCATAGTAGTCTTCATAGACGATATTCTCATCTATTTGAAGACAGAAAGAGAGCATGAAGAGCATCTAAGGACTGTATTGCAGATACTAAGGACTCGGAAGTTATATGCTAAACTATAAAAGTGCGAGTTCTGGACAGAAAAGGTGGCATTTTTGGGACATGTTATATCACAGGGAGGAATTGCAGTGGATCCTTTAAAAATTGAAGCAGTAGTTCAATGGGAACCACCTACGACCATTACAGAAGTTCGGAGTTTTCTCGGACTTGCTGGATATTACCGGAGGTTTATTAAAGGGTTTTCATAGATAGCCTTACCTTTGACTTACCTTACACGAAAGGAAGTTCCGTTCATTTGGACGGCTGAGTGTGATAGAAGTTTCAAGATACTTAAGGAGAAGTTAACAACTGCACCTGTATTAGTACTACCCGACCCACAGAAACCTTTTGAAGTATACTGTGACGCCTCTCATAAAGGACTTGGATGTGTGCTGATCCAAGACAAAAATGTGGTGGCTTATGCTTCCCGGCAGCTGAGACCTCATGAACGAAATTATCCGACGCATGACTTGGAGTTGGCTACAGTAGTGTTTGCTCTGAAGATCTGGAGACACTATTTGTATGGCACTCAACTAGAAGTTTTCTCTGACCACAAAAGTTTAAAGTATATCTTTGACCAGAAGGATCTTAATATGCGACAGCGAAGGTGGATGGAGTTTCTGAAGGACTATGATTTTAAGTTAAGTTATCCCCCAGGAAAAGCGAACATGGTGGCAGACGCTTTGAGCAGGAAGAATTTGAATATCTCTTGGATGATGATAAAGGAAGAAAAGTTACTTGCGGAATTTGAGGACCTTAAGTTGGCTATGACTGAGACGTCAAGTGGAGTCCGTTTGGCCCAATTGCATATAACACCAGATTTTAAGATTAGGATTCAGCAAGCACAAGCACAGGATTTAGAAATGATGACGATGCTGAGACGGATGAAAGTAGAGGAACCAGAAGCTGTAAGACTAGATCGTAGCAGCCTTTGGAGATACAAGAACAGAATTTGTGTGCCTAGCTCTGGAGATTTGCAGAAAAAGATTCTTGCATAAGCTCATCAAAGTATATTTTTTATGCATCCTGGAGTAACAAAGATGTATCAAGGATTTGAAACAAATGTTCTGGTAGCCGGGCTTAAAGAAAGAGGTAGCTGATTATGTCTCAAAATGTTTAACCTGCCAGAAGGTGAAGGTGGAACACCAGAAACCGTCAGGAACCCTGCAACCCTTGGAAATACCATAATGGAAATAGGAGCAGATCACTATGGATTTTGTCACGGGATTGCCAAGGACCTCAACAGGACATGATGCTATTTGGGTGATTGTGGACAGGTTAACAGAATCAACACATTTTTTTCCGATTCGAGTTGACTATACTTTAGAAAGGCTAGCACGAATATATATTCAAGAAAACATATGACTACATGGGATACCTTCGTAAATTGTCTCAGATCAAGTTTCGAGGTCTACTACTAGATTTTAGGGAGCTTTTCAGAAAGCGTTGGAAACAGAATTGCACACGAGTATAGCATACTATCCTCAGATAGACGGACAATCAGAGCAGACAATCCAGACGTTAGAAGACATGTTACGATCATGTATGATAGACAACCAAAGCAGCTGGGATAAGTATTTGCTGTTGGTCGAATTTGTCTACAACAACAGTTGCCAATAAAGTATCGGAATAGCACCATATGAAGCTCTCTATGGAAGGAGATGTCAGACACCATTGTGTTGGAATGATGATGGGGAAGCTAGTGTCTTAGGTCCAAACTTAGTGTAAGAAACTACTGAGAAGATAAAGGAGATTCGTCGAAAGATCCAGACAGCACAAGGCCGACAAAAGAGCTATGCCGATAATAGACGTAGACCTTTAGAGTTTAGTGAGGGAGATCATGTCTTTCTAGAAGTAACTTTGATTACTGGAATAGGTAGAGCCCTTAAGACTAAGAAGCTTAACCCATGATACATAGAACCTTTCCAAATACTTAAAAGAGTCGGTCTAGTAGCTTATCAAATAGCCCTTCCTCCTTATTTATCAAACCTTCATGATATTTTTTTTATGTCTCGCAACTTAAGAAATATGTTCCCGATGATAGTCACGTTTCACAACCAGAAATAGTA
This sequence comes from Arachis hypogaea, assembly GCF_003086295.3. Lineage (NCBI taxonomy): Eukaryota > Viridiplantae > Streptophyta > Magnoliopsida > Fabales > Fabaceae > Arachis > Arachis hypogaea. Next base: position 62,655,727 of record NC_092047.1, read on the forward strand.
CAGTTATAAAATGATTTGACATATCAAGCATCACCAGTTCAGATCGTAGAAAGAAGTGATAAGCAGCTAAGAGGCAAGACTGTTCGCTTAGTCAAAGTAGCATGGGAACCAAGAGGAGAAGAAGAGCACACTTGAGAATTGGAAGATAAGATGAGAGCTGATTACCCGCATCTGTTCTCAGGTAACAGAAATTTTGAGGGCAAAATTTTCTTTTAGGAGGGTAGAATGTAACAACCCCGATTTTCGAGAACGCGAAATCTTTCTGAAAGTACGGATTTCTCTGGAAGATCAGTAAAGGGAAAACCTTTGATATATCATCAAGTATCTCAATCTTCATTGTCATTATGTCATCTTTAAGTTAGAACCTTTTCCGAGACAAGCTCGATAACGCGGTCACGAAGAATATGGTTTTTGAACCGTATCGGTTAGAAGTTTTGATTTGGTTTTTTGTAAATAGTCTCAGTTTGACGAACTGGACTCGATTTATGAGAGAAGAGAGATAATAGGATGATATTATCATTATATTAGTATTAGAAGCTTCTTGAATAATATTATAAGATTACCTGGTTAGTTTTAGTTAAAAACAGAAAATTGGTTTAACCGGGTTTACGGTTTACTGGTGCAGCTTAGCACCAACACTCTCTGATGAATTTAGCAATGCTAAGTTCTTATTATACATGTACTATTCTCATAATAAATATGTTACTAGTGTCATTTATGCTAGTAGCTCAGAAAATAATTTTTAGAGATGTTTTTACGAGTGTTCTGATACACCTAGTTTTAGTAGTTGTACACCAGAGATATTTTAATATTATTTTAATTCACCTCCAAGCCAACCAATTACAACTCACCTTACACCCCCAAGACCTCCAAGGCTGTCTCATTTCATCATTTTGGCCGAAAATAACAAGAGAGAAAAGAGAGAAACTTTCATGAACACTTAATCTTCAAAGCTTGATTTCTTCTGAACTAAAACTCAAATCAAAACTCCGATTTCACCAAAATGATCCTCTCTTCTTCCTCTACATAACCATGTGACTTATCAAGGCTGGAAATAAGGTGAGATGGCTTTCTCCCTCCCATTTCAATTCGGTTTTCAAGGAAAACCATGCAAAACATGTGTTTTCTTGATGTTCTTCCTTAGGAATCATGCTTAACTTGACTTGAGGGCCAATAAACGTAAATTTCTAGTAAGTCTAAGGTGAGATATCTCTTCCTAACATACTAAGTGAGATTTAGTCAGTTGAGAGTTTTTGGATTTAAAGTTGTTCTTGATGTGATTTAGGAGGAAAAAGTGCTTAAGGACCACCTGAAAGTTTAACCGGATTTGGAGCAGCAAATCAAGGTAGGGTGTCACGAAATTAATCTTGATTATTTGTGTTTGAGTTGTGTGAATGTTGTATAAATTGGCTGTGCTAAAAATTGGTTGCTTATATGATTGATTCTTGGTGAAAATTTGGTGAAATTTGATGAAATTCAAGCTTTGAGTTCATGTTCTTGGGCAGCTGGAAAAATGAAACCCTAAGCTTAAATTGAGGTTCAATTTGTGTTGAAATCATGTAGAAAAGATGGGGTTTTAGTGGCTGCTAATTTATTATGAATTATAGTAAAAATTGGTTGCTGAAAAGACTGAAAAACGGGTAAAAACAGAGAAGGAATCTGAAGAATTTATGAAGAACATGAAGAACACTTTGAGTGTGATGAAGAACAATGAAGAACACCTTTTTGATTCATAAAAGGGCAAGGAAGTAATTAATTTGGTGTTTGGGGGTTATTTTGTAATTTCTAAAAGTTAGGGTGGTTAAAGTAGAAATATTAAAAGTTACAAGTGGTAAAAAGTGAATTTTTAAAGGTTAAAAGTTAAAGTGGGGTAATTTTCGAAAATATATTAATAAAATAATAAATAATAATAAAATATTAAATAATAATATTTAATTAAAAATAATATTTTAATAAAAATAATAAAATAATGCAGAAAAGGCAGTTTTCTGTAAAACCTTTAGAAAGACAACTTTAAGCACAGAATCTCATAATTACTTTCATAAAACACTTAGGGAGTGGTAAAAACATATTAGTGAGGCAAAGATAAATAAAAGATAAAAAGTTGAAGAAAAGATAAAAATAAAAAAAAAAGTCTGTAAAATTTTAATGACAGAAACACAGACAGAGACTAGTGAACGAACTAGGGCAACTTAGTTAGTACTTGAGTTGCGACTAGGGTTAGGTGTTATATGAAAAGTTAAACTGTTTCAGTATAGACTTAATGAACCTATACTTGGGACAGACTAACTATTCATACCGAAATTTACATAAGCTTTAAATACACATGTTAAACAGAGAAATCAGAGCAGAATAAAGTATCACAGAGCACAGAGTAACCAGAGTAAAGTAAAGAGATACAAAGAGAAAAGAATAATATGATAAAGAGAAATGGTTTGAGCCAGGATATTGTAAAAGTGAAAGATGTAAAGTTTGTACAGTATGATTGAACAAAGAGAGAAAGAGGTACTGCATAAGAATGTGAAAATGATGATGAATAATGAGAATGATGATGAATGATGATAATGAGAATGATTATGTGATGATTTGTTGCTTGAGGCAACCCAAGAGATGTGTTTATTCATTTGTTGCGTTAAGGCAACTCCAGATATGCTTGTATGATCATCTGCTGCAGTGAGGCAGTCAGATAGATAATGGTGTGATCACTGAGAACGCTTTTTTACGGTACAGATCCATATTTTATTTCTGTAAGGCAGAGGGGTTATTTCCTACTACAGAAGTACCGTGACCACCTGTTCCATTTCTGTAGTGGCAGAGGGGTTATCTCCTGTATACAGAAGGTGTGTCGGCGTACATCCCTGCAGTGGCAGATGTGTTATTTCCTGCGTGTAGTGGACCCTGTGGTGGCAGAGGGGTTATTTCCTGTACACAGGGGTATAGCCAATAGGAAAGCCTTATCCAGACAGAGGTTGCTGGATAACGTCGGGAGCGGGTTAGTAACCGACAGATGAGCTCATTACCTGCACTAGGGCTAGACATGCATCATTCTTGGTTGCGCATTTCCTTTGTTATGATTGTGGTATGAATGTATGCTTTCCTTGTTTGTATTCCATTCTCTGCGCTTGTGATATTTTCTTGTATTCTTCTGTTTGTGTTCTGCTATCTGTTTTCTCTATCTTCTCTACTTATCTGTGTTTTCTAATTACTGCTTCCTTGTATTCCGCTAATAGTCTGCTAAACAACATAGAATTAATGAACGTAACTAATAACCCCGACCCTACTAAGAACTCTCCAGTTCTTACCCCTTCTCTCTCCCTTCCCCCTTCAGATGGAAGTATGAGTACCCTTTCGTAGTTCGTTGATGATGGTTCTGCAAAGAGGATTCCGCTCTAGATAGTCTTCTGAGTCTAGGGTGAATCTCGTTCTCTGTTTACATGTATATACTGTGAGACCAGCTAATGTCTGCACCCCGTTTGTACGTGAACTTTAACCTAAATCCTATGTACGAGACTCCTGTTGTGTGGCTACTTGATGAGGTACCAGAGAGATGTCATATGGCAATGACTGATCGTGCAGAGGAGTAGTAGGTGATGTTCTACCTTTTTGGTGACGTTCCACCTGACTTGAGTTTTGAAGACCTAGAACGTACTTTCCCTCACTTTAGTAGTTTAGAGGGACTAGGCGAGTATAAAGTCTAGGCTAGCCTAGGTGCCAGCTTAGGGACCTCTTGAACAGGTCAGGACCTGGGATGTTGTATGTATGTATATGTATATAGTTATTATCTAGCTATATCTAGGGGTGTTCTAACTAACAGTCTATATTCTAATAAAGGCTGGATCACCGAATGTTGCTAGCTACTTGTGATGTATTTATGTGTGGCTGTTTATAATTGTTTTATCTGTTATTATTTGTGAATTGATTATAAATGATTCTGTTTATTAATTCAAATATTTTCAAAAAAAAAAGTACCTCGCTAACTAACTATACTTTTAACAACGAATCAGGCTCATATAATAAATAATAGATAACAATTAGGATGACAGATTGGTAGCACTCAGTTTCTGATATGTCCTAGGCGTACTGAAAATTGGGTCGTTACATAACTGATAAATGATTTTTGAGCTAGAGAACATACAGCCTGTGAGTTTTGAGCTTAATTGTATGGTTACGTTCAAACCATAATTTTCATTCCTGTGTGTTCCGCCCTTCTTTTATATTTTGATGTTGTTTACTTTGTTTTAATCTATATGTCCGATTATAGAATATAAAGATACATACCAAGAGAGTGACTGAGGCCAATGTTTGATTTTAGCTCACTTTATCCCAAAATAGCCTACCTTTCACATCACCCTTGTTAGCCCCCTTGAGCCTTTAAATTCCCTTTTTATTCTATAAACCACATTACTAGCCTTAAGCAGAAAAACAAATAAAAATTCCAAGTTGAATCCTTGGTTAGCTTAAGATAGAAAATTATGAATAGTTTAAAAATATGGAAAACCTGTTGGGAACATGGATGATAAAAGGTAGAAGAGTTGAAAAGAACAAAAATAAATCAAAATGAGAATTTTTGGGAAGCATGCTCATGAGAAATCAAATTGAAAGAATTACCATGTGCATTCAAAAAAAAAGAAAGTTATTTATTTTTCAAGCATATGAATAAGGGGATACAAAAGAATTCCCCAAATGCAAAAATAAAAGCAATGCACATGGGATAAAAATAAAAATTGAAACATGAGCATGTAACATCAAAAGTGGGAAAAGATGGGAAAATAGGTAAAGTAGCTTTGTTTTACTAAGTATGTATGTTAGGTGAGATCTTAGTCTAATTGAGGATTCACTTATTAGCTCACTTAGCCTTATACATATATCCTTACCTTTACCTTGGCCCCATTACAACCTTAATTAAAGACCTCATGATTTTTGGTATGTCTATATTCTATAATTGTTGATTGGTTAGATGAAGAACAAAGTTATAGAAAGGAAGAATAAAAAGAAGAATAGAGTGATTAACCCAATAAACACTGAGTGACTAGAGAGTAAACACAAATCCAGTGAGGGTTCAATAGCTCATTAACATTTATCTCTGTTTAAATTATTTAATTGTCTTGCAAATTTGTAAAATGCTTTTCTCTCCCATCTCAATTGTAAAGGCACTATATTACTATCTAAGGTTAGGCTATATATATATGTATATGATGGCTCCTTGAGAATGTGAATTAATTCAACTACATGCAAGCCTTATATACAAGTGATTGAATAAAAATTAGAATTACATGATGCATGACTCATTTAGGTAGTTGCATTTAGGTTAGATTGCATTTCATGACATTCCACCACTTTAACCTTACTTATTACCTTGGACTTAGCATGAGGACATGCTATTGTTTAAGTGTGGGGAGGTTGATGAACCCATATTTTATGATATATTTTGTGCTTAGTTTGAGTGATTTATTCAACCCTTTACCCACTTATTCATATTAATTGCATGGTTTTACTTTTCCTTCCTAATTATGTGATGTATGTGAAAAACATGTTTCCTATGCTTTTAAATTAATTATTTTAATTACCTTTGTTTCCATTCGATGCCGTGATTAGTGTGTTGAGTAGTTTCAGATCCTCTAAGGCAGGAATGACTTAAAGGATGGAAAGAAAACATACAAAAATGGAAGGAAAGCGCAAAATGGAGTTTCTGAAGAAACTGGCATCCACGCGATCGCATGGACGACGCGATCGCGTGCCAAGCGCAAATCAACAGCGACGCGGCCGCATGACTAACGGAACCGCGCGCCTTAAGCAGAATGTATATGACGCGGTCGCATGAATGACGTGACCGCGTGACCCACGCGGACGCGTGACAGAGGCCACACACCAGAAATTGCAGAAAACGCTCCCAGCGATTTCTGAAGCCCTTTTTGGCCCAAATCCAAGTCCATAAGGCATAGATCAGAGGTTATGAAGTGGGGGAATGCATCCATTCAGGAGGAGCTCACCAATTTAGTTACTTCTCAATTTATTAGATCTAGTTTGGAGAGAGGTTCCCTCCTCTCTCTTTAGGATTAGGATTTAGATTTAGGATTTTTTATTCGCTTTCAGGATTATCTCTTTTGATCAGGTTCAATATTCCTTTTATTTACTTTTGCAAGTTACTTTATGAATCCTTTCATGTTACAGATTACTCTTTTATTAATGTTATTTGAGGTATTTCAGTTTAATATTGATTCCTTTCATTTATGCTATTGTTGCTTTTACTTTAAAGACATTTTTATTCCAGTAGATTTACTTCCCCTTTTGGTTTTGGTTAAGAAATCAGTAACTCAGGAGTTGTCAAACTCAAACATGATTGATAATTGTTATCTTTGTTAGTTGAATTGAACTTCAATAATCCCAATCTTTTCTTAGGAAATAAATAGGATCCGAAGATCAAACCAATTAATCCCTTGACCTCCCTTTATCTCAGTAAAGGTTAACAAAGTGGAATTAAGATTCAACCATCATCATCGTTGATAAGGATAGCTAGGATAGGACCTCCAATTTCTCATACCTTTGCCAAAAGTTTGTTTTACAGTATTTATTTATTTTGATCGCCATTTAAATTATTTGTCATATCTATTCCTTACTCTCAACCCCGATTTACAACCTTTATAACCAATAATAAGAACATACTTCCCTGCAGTTCCTTGAGAAGACGACCTGAGGTTTGAATACTTCGGTTAACAATTTACTTAAGGGGTTTGTTACTTGTGACAACCAAAACATTTGTATGAAAGGACTTTTGAAGGTTTAGAAACTATACTTGAAACGAGGATTTATCCGCAAATTTCTAGACCACGCAAAAGTTCTCTCGTCAGTCACATCCTATCGGGAGGTAATGCGTCTGAGGGAGGAGTTGGAGTCTGTCCGAGTTGATTACTCCGAGCTCCAGGGTCACCTTGTCGGTAGCGTAAATGTTGTTTATGAGAACCTGAAGGAGCAGGTTCGAGTTCTTGCTCCTGAGGTCGACTTTACTCTCTTCAGCCTGGACAATATTATGAGGGATGGTAAGATTGTCCCTGATGACCCGGATGATGATGATGTCGAACCTCCCTCTGTGCCTGCTGCCAAAGTGTCGACTTCTACAGTTCCTCCAGCTGAGGTCATTCATCCCAAATTAGATCCTGATTGCCAAATTTTGAATAAAGATGATGGCATAGTGGATGCAGTGCCTCTCCAGGCTCGCCCTCCTTCACCCCGTGCTGATGCTGCTAAGTTGGTTTCGGATCTTAGCTGAATTTTCTATTTGTTTGTATATTGCCCGGCTTGTGGGCTATTAAACTCTTTATTTTGGAATTGATGTTTTGCTGACTGTTGGCACTTTTTAGTTGCTTGTTTAGCAACCTTATGGGTATTAAAAAATAGCTTCCAAGTTCTTGGGGCTGATTTGGGTAGCCTATTTGAACTTGTTTTTATTATATCTCCACGCCTTTAATATCATGTCGATCTTTATGTTATCTTGGCGCCTTTTTTAGGTTTTGGTAGTGCTGAAGCCTTGTTGCTCGACTTCTTTGGGCTGCTTCTAAGTTATTTTTGTAATCCTCTCTCTTGGACCTTGTTCAGGTCTCTTTCAGGGATTACTTCTATAACTTTTATGTTTTGGGCCGACTTTGTCATGTCGGGCCCTTCTAAGTTATTTTTGTAATCCTCTTTCTTGGACCTTGTTCAGGTCTCTTTCAGGGATTACTTTTATAACTTTTATGTTTTGGGCCGACTTCGTCATGTCGGGCCCTTCTAAGTTATTTTTGTAATCCTCTTTCTTGGACCTTGTTTAGGTCTCTTTCAGGGATTACTTTTATAACTTTTATGCTTTGGGACGACTTCGTCATGTCGGGCCCTTCTAAGTTATTTTTGTAATCCTCTTTCTTGGACCTTGTTTAGGTCTCTTTCAGGGATTACTTTTATAACTTTTATGCTTTGGGACGACTTCGTCATGTCGGGCCCTTCTAAGTTATTTTTGTAATCCTCTTTCTTGGACCTTGTTCAGGTCTCTTTCAGGGATTACTTTTATAACTTTTATGCTTTGGGTCGACTTCGTCATGTCGGGCCCTTCTAGGTTATTTTTGTAATCCTCTTTCTTGGACCTTGTTCAGGTCTCTTTCAGGGATTACTTTTATAACTTTTATGCTTTGGGCCGACTTCGTCATGTCGGGCCCTTCTAAGTTATTTTTGTAATCCTCTTTCTTGGACCTTGTTTAGGTATCTTTCAGGGATTACTTTTATAACTTTTATATTTTGGGCCGACTTCGTCATGTCGAGCCCTTCTAAGTTAAAGTAATCATCTTTTATAGGGTTGGCCAGACCTCTTTCCAGGGTTTACTTATAACTTGGTTTGACTTGGTCCGACTTCTTAACGTCGGCCAGTCTTTAAGTTATTATTTAGCAATCCATTAAGACCTCGTCAGGTCTTTTCTCTGGATCACTTTCGATAACTTCTTGCATTATTCTGTTTTCATCTTTGCCGATTTGTAGAAGGTGAGTTCAATCATTGTTTAGTCGACCTTGAGATGAATTTGGTTTTCATCTCTGCTTGTCTTTTTGTGATCGTGCAGTGAATTTTATTTTCACTTTCTGCCGATCTGTTGCTTTATAATCGTGCGATGAATATTTCAGATTAATGCGTCTTGAAAACTTGTAGAACATCTAACATATTTTATTTGAAAGAAAATACAAATATGTACATGTGGAGTTTTTATCCTTTTAAGTCGGATAATTTGTGGATCTCAACTTGGTGCCTCATTAAAAAACTTTTTCAGGAAAAAGAGAATACCCTATGCTGAGATCTTACTATTCCTAGCTATAGTACCTTCTTAGATTGCAGGTGTGCCATGATCTGGGAAGCTCTCGCCCTTCAAGTTCGGACAGTCTGTAGTAGCCCTTCCCAAGTACTTCTATGACTCGGTAGGGTCCTTTCCAGTTTGCTGCCAGCTTTCCTTCTCCAGGTCAAGTTGTTCCAATATCATTTCGGATTAGGATGAGATCATCTTCAGCGAAACCTCTTGGCACTACCTTTTGATTATATCTGGAAGCCATTCGACGTTTTAGTGCTTCTTTCCTGATCCGAGCTTTTTCTTGGATTTCAGGAAGTAGGTCGAGCTCTTCCCTTTGAAGTTGGGAGTTGGCTTCTTCATTGTAATGAACCACTCTAGGCGACCCTTCCTCGATCTCTACTGGGATCATTGCCTCCGTTCCGTATGCTAATCGGAAGGGTGATTCTTTTGTGGTGGAATATGGCGTTGTTCGATATGCCCATAGAACTTGTGGGAGTTCTTCGGCCCAAGCTCCCTTTGCATCTTGTAATCTCCATTTTAGCCCAGCCAATATGACTTTGTTGGCAGCTTCGGCTTGTCCATTGGCTTGGGGATGTTCGACGGAAGTGAACTGGTGTTTTATGTTCAAGTCAGCTACTAATTTTCTGAAGCCTGCATCTGTGAATTGGGTGCCATTGTCTGTGGTGATGGAGTATGGGACACTGAACCTTGTGACAATATTCCTATATAGGAATTTTTGAGTTCTTTGAGTAGTGGCGTTAGCTAGGGGTTCTGCCTCGATCCACTTTGTGAAATACTCCTACTATGAGGAATTTAACTTGTCCCGATCCCTGAGGAAAAGGTCCGAGAAGGTCGAGTCCCCATTTTACAAATGGCCAAGGTGAAGTTACGCTGATGAGTTCCTCTGGTGGGGCGATGTGAAAGTTGGCATATTTTTTACATGGAGGACATGTCTTTACGAACTATGTGGCCTCCTTTTGTAGAGTTGGCCAATAAAATCCTGTCCGGAGTACTTTTTTGGTGAGCGCTTGTGCTCCGAGATGATTGCCACAGATGCCACTGTGTATTTCTTCTAGAACTTCCCTCGTGTTGGAAGTCGGTACACATTTTAGCAATGATATTGAAATTCCTCTTTTGTATAGAGTATTATTTATGATAGGGTAGTATTGTGCCTCCCGTTTTAACCTTTTTGCCTCCTTCTCATCTGTAGGAAGTGTTTCTGTTTTGAGGTAGTTAATTATAGGAGTCATCTATCCTTGATCTAGACCTGTTATGGCTAGGACTTTTTCCTCTTTCGAGATTGACGGGTTCTGTAGTATTTCCCGGATGAGGCTTCTATTGTTTCCTCTTGGTTTAGTGCTGGCTAGTTTTGAGAGTGCGTCAGCTCGGGCATTCTGTTCGCGGGGTATGTGGCGGATCTCATATTCCCGAAATTGTCCGAGCTGTTCCCTGGTTTTACCCAGGCACTTTTTCATATTGGGGTCCTTGGCTTGGTAGCTCCTCGTTATTTGTGAAGTGATCACCTGTGAGTCACTGAAGATAATGAGTTTTTGAGCTCCGACCTCTTTAGCTAGCTTTAAACCAGCTAGTAGTGCCTCATATTCTGCTTGGTTATTTGAGGCAGGGAACCCGAATTTGAGAGAGAGTTCGATTTGTGTTCCTTGATTACTTTCAATTATCACACCTGCGCCGCTTCCAGTTTCAGTCGAGGAACCGTCCACGTAGAGATTCCACTCTGTGGGGGTTTCCGGGGTGTCCGTAAATTCTGCAATGAAGTCGGCTAAGTACTGTAATTTGATGGCTGTCCGAGCTTCATATTGGAGGTCGAACTCGGATAACTCGACTGTCCATTGTAAAATTCTGCCTGCTAGATCTGTTTTCTGCAATATTCCTTTTATGGGCTGGTTGGTCCGAACCTTAATGGTGTGAGCTTGGAAGTACGGGCAAAGTCGTCGAGATGTTAGTATGAGAGCATAGGCAAATTTTTCTATTTTTTGGTAGTTCAGTTCGGATCCTTGTAATGCTTTACTGATGAAGTATACGGGTTGTTGCCCACTATCCTCTTCTCGAACTAGTGTTGAGGCTACTGCCCGACTCCCTACCGCGAGGTATAATATGAGTGGTTCTCCTTCTCGTGGCCGAGATAGGATAGGTGGCCGTCCTAGAAATATTTTGAAATCTTGGAAGGCATGTTCGCACTTCGTTGTCCATTCGAACTTCTTTCCTTTCCTTAGAGTAGCATAGAAGGGAAGAGATCTTATCGCTGATCCCGCTAGGAATTTGGATAAGGCTGCCAATCTCCCGTTGAGTTGTTGTACCTCTTTAACACAAGTTGGGCTCTTCATGTTAAGTATGGCCTGTCATTTATCCGGATTCGCCTCAATTCCTCTTTCTGTGAGCATAAAACCTAAGAACTTTCCTGCTTCTACTACAAAGGTGCATTTTGCAGGATTGAGTCGCATGCCATGCTTCCTTATAGTGTCAAACACTTGGACCAGGTCGGACAATAATGTCTCTTCACTTTGTGTCTTTATCAACATGTCGTCCATGTAGACTTCCATGACTTTTCCGATATGATCTAAAAAAACTTTATTCATTAGCCTTTGATAAGTAGCTCCCGCGTTCTTGAGGCCAAAAGGCATCACAATGTAGCAGTAATTTGCTTTTGGTGTTAAAAACGAGGTTTTTTCTTGATCAGGTGGATACGTGGGGATTTGATTGTATCCGAAATATGCATCCATAAATGAGATGTATTTATATCCGGAGGAGGCATCTACTAGAGCGTCGATACTTGGGAGTGGATAAGGGTCTTTTGGGCAGGCTTTGTTGAGATATGTATAGTTGGTGCACATTCGCCACTTCCCGTTTGATTTTTTCACCAAGACGACATTAGCTAACCATAGTGGGTACTTGACTTCTCTTATGAATCCTGCCTCCAGTAGAGCTTGTACCTGTTCTTCCACAGCTTGGGATCTTTCGGGTCCGAGCTTTCTATGCCTCTGTTGTACTGGCCGAGATCCAGGGTAGACTGCTAGCTTATGACACATTAACTTTGGGTCTATTCCTGGCATGTCTGCAGCCTTCCATGCAAAGAGATCGACGTTGTCTTGTAAGAATTGTACGAGTGATTCTTTTATGTCTCCTTTTAGAGTTGTGCCAATATTGGTTGTTTTGTTCGGGATGTCTCCGATCTGGACTTTCTCTATTTCACCTTCAGGTTGTGGACGGAGTTCTTCTTGCCTCTGAACTCCACCGAGTTCGATTGTGTGGAATTCTTCTCCTCTGCCTCTGAGGTTTAGATTTTCGTTATAACAGCGGTGCGTCATCTTCTGATATGTTTTTATCATAGCTATCCCTTCTGCAGTTGGGAATTTCATGCATAGATGTGGAGTTGAAACTATTACGCCGAGTTGATTTAATGTTGTCTGACCTATTAAGGCGTTGTAGGCTGAACTCACGTCGACCATGATGTAGTCTATTTTGAGTGTTCTGGATTGGTTTCCTTTTCCGAAGGTTGTGTGTAGCGGGACGTATCCCAGTGGTTGCACTGGAGTGTCTCCCAATTCGAACAGGCTGTTTGGATATGCTTTGAGTTCTTTATCTTCCAGGCCGAGCTTGTAGAAGACAATTTTGAATAAGATGTCGGCGGAGCTCCCATGGTCTATCAATGTGCGGTGGAGATTTGCATTTGCCAGTATAATGGTGATGACCATGGGGTCGTCGTGTCCTGAGATGATGTCGGATGCATCTTCCTTGGTAAACGTAATTGCGGGGATGTCGGGTGCTTCCTCCTTTCCTCCGACATGATATACTTCTTTGAGATATCTTTTACGAGATGATTTGGAGATTCCTCCGCCTGCGAACCCTCCGTGTATCATATGGACATGCCTTTCTGGTGTATGAGGTGATCGCTCGGTTCGTCCAACCTCATCGTCTCTTCTCCTTTTTCTTTGCTCATCGTCCCGGGTGGCCAGATACCGATCTAGTTTTCCTTCTCTCACTAATTTTTCTATGACATTTTTTAAGTCAAAGCATTCGTTGGTGGAGTGCCCACGGACTTGATGGTATTCACAATATTCATTCCGGTTTCCTCCTCCTCTTTTGTCTTTGAGTGGTCGAGCTGGGGTATTTTTTCTGTGTGGCAAAATTCTTTGTAAACATCCACCAGGGACACCCTAAGGGGGTGTAATTATGATATTTTTTAATTTTTTCCCCTTGTCGATCTTCCTTCTTTTTGGACTCTTTATCTTTGTCTCGGTAGGTGAATCCGGATTTTGAGGTTTCTCCTAGTCGAGAATTTTCTTCCATGTTGATGTATTTCTCCGCTCGTTCCTGCACTTCGTCCAGAGATGTGGGGTACTTCTTTGATATAGATTGGCTAAAAGGTCCCTCTCTTAGGCCATTGATGAGGCCCATGATGGCGGCCTCTGTTGGTAGGCTTTGTATGTCTAGGCATGTTTTGTTGAATCTTTCCATGTAGTTGCGAAGAGTTTTCCGATCTCCTTGCTTGATTCCTAATAGGCTAGGGGCGTGCTTAGCCTTGTCTTTTTGGATGGAGAATCTGGCCAGGAACTTTTTGGCTAGGTCATCAAAGCTTGAGATGGACTTCGAAGGTAGGTTGTCGAACCATCTGATTGCTGTTTTGTGAGAGTTGTTGGAAAAGCCTTGCAGCGAACTGTATCTGAGGCGTCGGTGAGGTACATTCTACTTCTGAAATTGCTGAGGTGATGGTTGGGATCTGTAGTGCCATCGTACAAAGTCATATCCGGAAGTTTGAAGTCCTTAGGAATTTTGGTCTTCATGATTTCCCTAGTGAATGGATCTTGATCTTTGCGAGAGTTGTTCTCAGGGGTGGACCAAGTAGCTTTGGCCTTGAGATCGGTTTCGAGTTTTAGAAGTATATTTTCTAATTCTCGGCGTCGCCTCACCTCTCTTTGTAGATCTTTTCCAACTTCTTGTTGGTGCTGGGTTTCTTTTTCAAGTTACTTTAAACGATCTTGAAGCGCTTCTATCACTCCCGGATTTGATGAGTTTTTGTCCCCGTTGGATTCCGAGGTATCTTTCAGTGTATTACCTGCGTTTTTGTGCGGTATTCTATCTTCTAGATCTGAATCGTGGTTGTTGTCATGATCGTCCGCCATGCCGATGGGATGACTTCCAAGTTTCCCGACAACGGCGCCAATGTTCCGAGGGTTACCTAAAATTGTAGGTCGATCTCGGATGAGATCTTCTGTACTGGTCGGAGATGACGTGTTGGTTGGTGGGTGGCGGCCGGAGCTGTCGTGTCCGACTTGTTGGACTGGCTATGCTGCTGATCCTTGGTCACCAGAGGGTGGGGGGTACGTGCAAGAGACTCCGATGCTTAAGTTAGCATGGGTATTAAACAGGTTTTTTGTAGAATCAGAGTATGAGTTATACCTGGGTGCTCCAGTGTATTTATAATAGTGTGGAGTGACCTTTTTAGATAAGATAAGTTAGTTATCTTATCTTATCTTATCTTTGGGTGAGGTCAGCTTATCTTCAAGGGAACTGCCTTTATCTCTATAGGCTTGGACTGCCTTTGGATTTGGGTCGAGTTCCTCTATTTGGGCCCTTCACTGGGCTTTTCTGTCGGTTTGGCCAAGCTCTTTAAAAAGAGGTCGGATAGTTTGACCTGAGGGGATCGGTCGCTTTGTCGCTAATCATCCCGGGTCGGACAGCCCGACCCAGGGTATGAACAGTACCCATGCCTAAGGAAGAAGAAAAAGGAAGAGTGTGAAATATAGATAACTGAAACCGGAAGGGAGAAAAGTCCAAGTGATAATGAATGCCAAAGGAAAGATGATAGCTCAAATACATGGTAGCTACAACATGTATGTAAGACATCAATGAAGAACAAGAGGGCAGTTCATGGTAATTCGATGCAAGAGAGTAAAAGCATGCAAAAAAGGGGCATGAGAGGCATAACTCAAGCATCAATAATTAAATGTGCCTATTTAGAGAGTATTTATATGATGACAATTGTGAATGATAATTTCCAATACATGTGGAGTGCAAGTGTTGTGAAAAAGAGGCATTCAAGTAAAAGAGTAAAACAAAATAGAGTTCAAGATGCCATAAGTGCTTTTTCACAAACACTTGGTGAGCAAGTTAAAGTAGGAATAAAAATAATATAATCCAAATGTATATGAGAGCCAATTTAAAATATCAATTATCAAATCACTCCATAGAATATCCACAAGCTGTAATATAGTAAGGTAATACCCAAATAAAACTTCCAATACCAACATAAGAATGCAAAAAGAAAAGAAAAAGAAACCCTAAATAAGTAAGCTAAAAGAAAAATAGAGAGGAAAGAAACATAAAGAAATGTAATAATGAAAGAGTAGATGGGAGGAGGAAAAGAACCTTGATGAAGAGGATGAAGAAGGAAAGAAGAAAGTAATAGAAAGTAAGAAAGAATAAGGAAGAAGAAAGAAAGAAGGAAGAAATAATTAGGATTAAAAAGAATTAGGATTGGGGGGAAGGAGAATTGAAATCAAGCGCTGAAGTGGATTAATTGTGTGTCGCATGCGACGGGTACGCGTGCATCACGCGTACGCGTGATATGGGTTGTGCAATTGGTGCGAAGGCAGCCTCGCGTGCGCACAACTCTCTGTTTGATACGAATAAGAGTCAAAAATGCACATGACGCGTGCGCGTCAAGGACGCGTACGCGTGGGTGGCCATGTTAGGAAAACGACGCTCACGCATCAAGGATGCGTACACGTGATGGAGCTTGTGCTCCCAGCACATTTCCAGCCCTACACCCACATAACTCTCTGGCCATACACCCATTTATGCCAATTTTTCATGGTCACGCGTGCGCGTCAGGGACGTGTACGCGTGATGAGCTGAAATCGCAAGCGACGCATACGCGTGAGGGACGCGTTCGCTTGGACTTGCTTGTGCACCAGGCACGTGTCCAGCACTAGTCCCACCTAACTCTCTGTTCACTTCTTTGCATTCTCTCAAGCACACAAGACGCGTACGCGTCAGCGGCGCTTGCACGTCATGTGCTCTTTTTTTTTATATATGCAGGATGCAAAATAAAGCATGCAGATGAATATGCAGAAATTATGAATGACTACCGCGAAGATTAAAATAAAATAGACTAAGAATGAGAAAAAACGATCATACCACAGTGGATTGTCTCCCACCTAGCACTTTACTTTTACGTCCTTAAGTTGGACGGTCCATAAGCTCATTCTGCTTCTGTTGGTGGGTCCTCCAAGAGGAAGACCTCTAGCTCTTTATTTTCCTTTATCTTCTCACCATGATATAGCTTTAAGTGATGTCCATTGACATTGATGAATTTGGAACTTGAGGGATGACTCAGATGGAAGACTCTGTATAGCTCTGCCTTTGCTACTCTGTAGGGGCCTTCCCACCTAGATCTCAGCTTGCCTGGCATAAATCTCAGCCTTGAGTTGTAAAGGAGAACTAGCTCCCCAGGTCTGAACTCTCTTCTCTTGATATGCTTGTCATGCACAACCTTCACTTTCTCTTTGTATAATCTGGAGTTGTCATAAGCTTCGAGTCGAAGGGTCTCTAGTTCTGCCAGTTGCAGCTTCCTTTCAGCACCAGCTTTCTCAAATCGCATCTTGCATTCCCTTACAGCCCAGAAAGCCTTGTGTTCTACCTCCACTGGAAGGTGACAAACCTTTTCGTATATTAGGCAGAAGGGACTTATCCCAATGGGAGTCTTGTACACTGTCCGATACACCCAGAGCGCATCAACAAGTCTGGTGCTACAGTCCTTCCTATGAGGCTTTACTATCTTCTCCAGAATGTGCTTTATCTCCCTGTTAGACACTTCTTCTTGCCCATTGGTCTGAGGGGGGTAAGCTGTTACTACTTTGTGCACAATCCC
Source organism: Arachis hypogaea (assembly GCF_003086295.3). Lineage (NCBI taxonomy): Eukaryota > Viridiplantae > Streptophyta > Magnoliopsida > Fabales > Fabaceae > Arachis > Arachis hypogaea. The sequence goes on from NC_092047.1 coordinate 62,672,419, forward strand.
ATGCTTCTTCAGTAGACTTGCTAATCTCCTATTACAGAAGTGAGTGCCTTGATCACTCACGATTGCTCGTGGTGATCCAAAGCGACAGATAATATGGTTTCTAACAAAGGAGACAATAATGTTAGCATCATCAGTGCGGGTAGGAATTGCTTCCACCCATTTAGAAACATAATCTACAGCTAACAGTATATATAAGAAACCACTAGAGTTTGGGAATGGACCCATGAAGTCAATGCCCAAACATCAAAAATTTCACAGAATAGCATAAGCTGTTGGGGCATCTCATCCCTCTTGGATATATTTCCAAACCTTTGGCATGGGGAATAAGATTTACAGAAGGCAGTAGCATCCTTAAAAAGAGTGGGTCACCAGAATCCATAGTCTAAAATTTTTCTAGCTGTTCTTTGAAGGTGGCAGGCCTTTAAAATGGACTAGAATTCTGATTGAGGCACACACCTTCTAATTATCTGGTCAGCACCAGACCTCCATAAATATGAGTCATCCCATATATAATATTTGGACTCGCTTTTCAGCTTGTCCCTTTGATGCTTAGTAAAATTAGGAGGGAAAGTATGGCTAGCTAGATAATTAGCTACAGGTGCATACCAAGGAACTACTTCAGATAATGCGTGCAAGCTATCAAATGGAAAAGCATCATTGATAGGAGTGGAGTCATCCTTAATGTGCTCAAGGCGACTCAAGTGATCTGCCACTAAATTCTGGGAACCATGACGTTAGGATTTTTGCTAGTAAAGAATTTTATAAAAATAGTCGCGTTGTAGATATAGTTTCTAAACCAACAGAAATCCCTTCGTACAAACGTTTTGGTTGTCACAAGTAACAAACCCCTTAAAAATTAATAACCGAAGTATTTAAACATCGGGTCATCTTCTCAAGGAACTGCAGGGAAGTATGTTCTTATTATTGGTTATGAAGATTGTAAATTGGGGTTTTGAAGATGAGGAACAAGTAATTTAAATGGCAGGTAAAATAAATAAATAACTGTAAAATAAACTTTTGGCAAGGTATGAAAAATTAGAAGTCCTATCCTAGTTATCCTTATCAATGATGATGAAAATTGAATCTTAATTCCACTTAGTTAACCTTTACTTAAAGCAAAGGAAGGTCAAGCGACTAATTAGTTTGATCTTCAGATCCTAGTTACTTCCTAAGAAAAGATTGGGATTATTGAAGTTCAATTCAATTAGCAAAGGTGACAATTATCAATCATGTTGAGTTTGATAACTCCTGAGTTACTGATTTTTTAACCAAGACCAAAAGGAAAAAAGTAAATCTATTCGAATAAAAATGTCTTCAGATTGGAAGCAACAGTAACATAAATAAAAGAGAGCAATAATAAACTGAAATACCTCAAATAACATTAATTAAAAGAACAATCTGTAACATAGAAAATTTCATAAATTAAATTGAGAAAATAAGTAATTAAAAAGGAATATTGAACCTGATAAAAAGAGATAATCCTGAAAGCAAAAGAAATCTTAATTCTAAATCCTAAAAGAGAGAGGAGAGAACCTCTCCCTCAAAACTACATCTAAATCATGAAAAGTAACTAATTGGAGACTCTCCTCGAATGGATTCATTTCCCCACTTCATAACCTCTGATTTGTGCCTTCGGGACTTGGATTTGGGCCAAAAAGGGCTTCAGAAATCGCTAGGAGTGTTTTCTGTAATTTCTGGTGCGTGGCCTCTGTCACGCGTCCGCGTGGGTCACGCGGTCGTGTCATTTGGAGTTTTTCTTGTCACGCGGTCACGTCAATCATGCATCCGCGTCATCCGTGTTCTACTTATGGCGCGCGATCGCGTCAATCACGCGGTCGCGTCACTGCCATTTTGCGCTGGCATGCGGCCGCGTCGTCCATGCGATCGTGTCACTGCCAGTTTCTCCAAAAACTCCGTTTTGTGCTTTCCTTCCATTTTTGTATGTTTCCTTTCCATCCTTTAAATCATTCCTGCCTTAGAAGATCTGAAACTACTCAACACACGAATAACGGCATCGAATGGAAATAAAGGGTAATTAAAATAATTATTTTTAAAGCATAGGAAACATGTTTTTTCACATACATCACATAATAAGGAAGGAAAAGTAAAACCATGCAATTTTCATGAATAAGTGAGTGAAGGATTGAATAAATCACCTAAATTGAGCACAAAATATATCATAAAATATGGGTTTATCAACCTCCCCATACTTAAACAATAGCATGTCCTCATGCTAAATCCAATATAAAGAGTAAGGTAAGGTTAAACTGGTGGAATCTCATGCAATGCAATCTATTCTAAATGCAACTACCTAAATGAATCATGCAATTCTAATTTTTATTCACTTGTATATAAAGCTTACATGTAGTTAAATTAATTTACATTCTCAAGGAATCATATATATATATATATATAGCCAAACCTTAGATAATGATAAAGCACTTTTACAATTGAGATGGGAAAGAAAAATATTTTACAAACTTTCAAGACAATTAACAATTTAAGCAGAGATATATGTTGATGAGCTATTGAACCCTCACTGGATTTTGTGTTTACTCTCTAGTCACTCAGTGTTTATTGGGTTAATCACTCTATTCTTCTTTTTATCTTTACTTTCTATAACTTTGTTCTTCATCTAACCAATCAACAATTATAGAATATAGGCATACAAAAATCATGAGGTCTTTAATTAAGGTTGTAATGGGGCCAAGGTAAAGGTAAGGGTATATGTATAAGGCTAAGTGAGCTAATAAGTGAATCCTTGATTAGTCTAAGATCTCACCTAACATACATACTTTGTAAGGCAAGAATTTCTTTACCTGTTCACCCAAATTTTCCCACTTTTGATGTTACATGCTCATGCATTAATTTTAATTTTGTCCCATATGCATTGCTTTATTTTGCATTTGGGGAATTCTTTTATATCCCCTTTATTCAAATACTGAAAAATAAATTTTTTTTAATGCACATGGTAATTCAATTATTTTGATTTCACATGAGCATGCTTCCTAAAATTTTTATTTTGAATTATTTTATTCTTTTTAACTTTCTACCCTTTGTTTTTATCATCCATGTTCCCAATAGGTTTCCCACACTTAAACAATACACACTTTCTATCTTAAGCTAACCAAGGATTCAACTTGGAATTTTTATTTTGTTTTTCTGCTTAAGGCTAGTATTGTGGTTTATAGAATAAGAAGGGATTTAAAGCCTCAAGGGGACTAACAAGGGTGATGTAAAAGGTAGACTAATTTGGGATAAGTGAGCTAGAATCAAACAATGGCCTCAATCACTTTCTTGGTATGTATCTATATTCTATAATCGGACATATAGATTAAAACAAAGTAAAGAACACCAGAATAAAAAAGAAGGGCGGAACACAAAGGAATAAAAATTATGGGTTGAATGTAACCATACAATTAAGCTCAAAACTCGCAGGCTGTGTGTTCTCTAACTCAAAAATCATATATCAGTTATATATGTTATGCAAGTAAAAATTAAGAGTTCCCATTATTCTCAATGTAAATCTTAAGGTGGCTTTAAAGTTTTAGTGTTTCTCCTTGATGAAATGTTGTTAACTAACTAACATGTAATGCTATATACAAGGTGTGTGGATTGTTTTTATTATGTTAAAGTCTCTAATTTACTTCCTTTTTATATGTTCAATTTAAACTAAGTTATCTTATACTAAAAAGGGTAAATTATACTAATTAATCCACAATTTCTATAACTAATAAGTTAGAATTGCAACTAAACTAAATGGCTAAAATATGAACTAAAGTGCAACATTCAGGAATATAGTAAAAATACATGAAAATAGCAATGTATAAGTACTGAGAAAATAAAAAAGAAAAAGAAAAAATACAGAAAAGTAGCGAAATAAAGTAAAAGAGTCTGTAGTGGTTCACCAAAAAATACGCCAGAGATGGCGACCTCCCCACACTTAAAATGAAGTATCGTCCCTGATGCTCACTCAAGCAGGGTGTGAAGGGGTGTCATCACTGGAAGGATGGGTAGCCGGAGTCTCTGTGGTGGTGGTCTGAGGATCTGCTTGCTGCAGAGGAGGTGCTGACTGAATAGGGATCTCTGGGTCTGCAGCCTGAATCAGAGACGGGGCCTCCTGCTGTGATGCAGCCTGCTCCGTGCCTGCCTGCGCAGCCTCTCTCTGTGGATGGGTCTCCGCTTCGTGATCATCCGCCTACTCCTCAGATGGCTCTGATGGTGTGTCAGGCTCGGAGGGGATGTCGCTACCAGAACGGATCATCAGCTTCAGGTGCTCATAGCGTCACTTGTTGCGACGCTCAGATCTCTCATATCGGCGCCGGTTGCAGCGCTCCATCTGGTCTAGCTGCTGAAACAGGCGGTGTACTAGGTGATAAACTGGCTCTGAGGCAGGTGGAGGTACAGTGGTGGTAGCAGGGGTAGCTGGGGTAGCTGTAGAGGAAGAGGGGCCAGCAGACGGTGTGGCTGTCTCACCAGGAGCTGTGAGGAATGGAGGTCTGTAGCCCAAAGCCAGAAAGTTCCTGCTGTGAGGGATAATCTTCTTGTATTCTGCAGCAGGTGGCTTCTCATCAGCATCCTCCCAAGGCACGTCAGCTCGACAGCCTAGCTGTGTAATCAGATATGGAAAGGGGAGAGTGCCTCGGACGTGGACCCTGGCCATGTAGTACCAGATGAAGCGTGGCAGGTACAGGTCCTTACCCTCCATCACACACCATATGAGGGTGATCATAGTGGCAAGTAGCAACGTCTCATGGGTACTCGGCATAACAAAGTTGCTCAGGATCTGATGCCATAGCCGAGCCTCATCATTTAAGTAAATCCGCTTGATTCCCTTAGGCATGGTGGTGTTCTGACCCATGACCCATGGAACAGTCGGGTCAAGGGCTATCCTTGCCTTGACGGCATCCCAGTCAAATTTCATGAAGCGCATGTCCTCCTCAGCCTTTTGATAACCATCTGGCTGATCAGATTTAGGCAGAAGCTTCAGAATATCCTCAATGGCCTCTTCAGTGACCAGTATCTGCTTCCCTCTTAGGTTCACTGCATCTAGGGAAGTTTTGAAGTAATTGCAGTAAAACTCTCTTACCCAAGAAGCATTGACCTCAGTCAGGTTTCTCTCCAGGAAGAACCAGCCTCTTTGTTTGATCTGATCAGAGGTGTATTGTTGGAGTTCTTCCAGAATTTTCAGAGTCTGCTCCAGGTACAGGTTCCGGGAGGTTGCAAACACCGGATACTTTAACTCGCAGTATTTGTTTGCAAACTTGATGGAATCAGTAGCAGGGAGTAGCTGGTCAGCCTTCTCCTGCGGGGTAAAGTGTTTCTCCTACCAGGAGTCATCATGCATGATGTCCAGGATGGACATAGAGGATTCTCCTCTTTTATGTTTGCCAGTTGTTGCCTTACCTTTTCCTTTTCTTTGGGTGTCAGACATCCTAAAAAACAGAAATCAAGGATATGATAAAAACAGGAAAACAAGTAGGCAAATAACAAAAGAAGCACATAATGGCAAAGGAGCAGTAGCATGATGAAAATGAGTTAAGTAAATGTGCATTAAGGATTGTATAGGAGTTAGAAAACTGAGAAGAAAAATTCACAATCCAAAATGTAAGATCCATAGAATTCATGTTAATTAGGAAAACCACAAACATGCCTTAAGTTAAAATAAAAGTAAAGAGTGAATCAAAAAGCAGAGGGGGTTGTTAGAAAGTTAAAAGTGGTGTGAAATTGAAAAAGAGGTTAGAAATAAAAAAGCAGTGAGTTAGTAAAAAGAAAGTTAAGGTAAGTGGCATGATGATTGGTTATCTAAGTAACAAGGATTCACAATTATAAGCTACAAACAACTCATATTCAAACAAGGAAGTTGATGATGATTCATATGGATATAGAAATAGCAAAAATTGGAATCTAAACATCAAAAATGCAGATTATTATCCAGGAAATTAAAAAGAATAAGAAAGATGGCCCTGGTATTCATGAATTGGTTTGGTAAAAGCAGAGTAAAGCAGAGTTCAAAGTGCCAAAACCAAGACATGAATGGAAACAAAACAGTTTACAGAAAATTGGGCAGCATTCTGGCTAAAATTGGATGTTCTCAGAAAATAAACAGCAACAGAATAGTTCATATAAAATAAAACAAACTGCAATTAGGTATGAACAAGAAAGAACATTCGCAATAGCAGCATGAACAGTAAGAACAGCATATGAACAATACTAACATCACAGCAACAGCAGAATTGCGAAAATTATAAAACAAGAAGCACGAATAGCGCAATTAATCAGGCCTAAATCCACTAACCACATCTTAGGCTACCTAACCACCTAGAATCCACTACAACATGCATATCTAACTAGCCAAATTATGAACATAAACAGAAAATTATGGTATTAACTATGAATTGAAAGAAGGGTGGCGTTCGGCGAAACCTGGTAGGCGTATGAATGAAAGTGGGGCAGAGAGATGGTAGGGGTGGCTGCGGTGGTGGCTGACGCGGCGGTTGAGGGTAGTTGGCACGGCGGTGGTGGCTGTTCGGAGGCAAAGGCTCTCGAGTAGGGTAATAGGGGTAGGGTTTAAGGGGGAAGGAAGGGAAGGGGGTGGGTGGTGGGTGGAGGCGCAGTAGTGACGGCGGCACAGTGGGGGTGGTGGCCGCGGAGGGGGCAGCGGTGGTGGAGGGAAGAAGAGGAAAGAAGAAGAAGAAAGAGAGGGAAGGAAGAAGGGGGTGGCGTTGCGGTGGGGTCTGGGTGGTCGACGGTGGGGAGGTGGTCGGTGTGGTGGCTGGAAGTTGGTGGTGGTTAGTTGCAGAGAAGAGAGGAAGGAGAAGGTGGTTAGGGGGCGCGAATGGGTAGGGTTTCGCGTGGCTGCGTGTTATCGAATTTGAATCCACACGATCGCGTGGGGCACGCGGTCGCGTGGCTGGGGTGGAATGGGGGGTGACGCGATCGCGTGGGTGGTGCGATCACATGGAATGGGTAAAAGGATGAATGACACGGTTGCGTGAGGAATGCGACCGCGTCGCTGGAAATTGTGCTAAACGCACAATTCCAGCGTTGTTTCAGTGCAACTCTCTGTCTCCTTTGGGGTGTTGTGCAATCCACACGACGCGATCGCGTCGCTCGCGCTTTCGCGTGGGATGGGTGTTGTGCAAGTGACGCGATCGCATCAGGGGCGCGACCGCGTGGGTCATTTTGTGCGAAACATGCAACAGCCGCACGATTCCAGCCCAACTTTCTGGGCATTGGATCCTTACGTTGATTTCCAGATCACGCGGCCGCGTGAATGACGCGGACGCGTGGGAAGTGTTTTTCGCAACTGACGCGATCGCATGAGTGATGTGGTCACATCGCGCGCCCTTTCTTCTTTTTTTTATGCAGGTATGCAATTATGCAGTATGCAATGCAAGTGAATAATATTCAGGTTCAATTGAAAAGGAAATAAAAATAAATAACAAGAAATAAAATTGAAAAAGGAACGACCATACCATGGTGGGTTGTCTCCCACCTAGCACTTTTAGTTAAAGTCCTTAAGTTGGACATTTGGGGAGTCCTTTGTTATGGTGGCTTGTGCTTGAACTCATCCAGGAATCTCCACCAATGTTTGTAATTCCAGTAGCCTCCGGGATCCCAAACAAGGCATGTAAAGCTTCTGAGCAACTTCAAACAGATTCTCAGGTTCCCAGTGTGGCAAATGTCAGAATAGATTCCAGGATCCCAAACTTTGCTTTTAAATCCACCTCCGTCTTGATCTATATTTTTCCATCCGGGCGGTTTAGAAAGTAGATTCTCACCATGGTGACCAAACATTTTCCGAGATCCATTCGATTGATCATGATGCCAATCCGTGCACTTCGAGTTGAAGCGTGGAACCTTATTGAACCTTGTGCACCAGCTCTGAGTACGAGTCATTTCCCTCTTACTTTTAAAGCCGCAGAGAGCTCTAAGCTGGCCATCTGTTTCAAGCAACCCATATTCAAGTGAAAAAATAAAGCTAAAGGTTAAGGATTGTACTCACTTGAAGCTTGTATTGGGTGGTAATGGCCTTGGGATAGGTGTTTCCAGTGGTTCTGTAAGTTCTACTCCCTTGTGCTCTTCTGTGAATTTCTTCACTTCCTTGCAGACTTCTTCAAATGCATCCATGTCCTGATCAAAGCCTTCTATGTCTTCCTCGTCACTTAAGTCATAAACGGGAGGTTGAGAGAAATCTACCTCCACATCATCTTCGTATTCACTTGGGGAAGATTCTTCGATCTCAGAGAATTCATTTGCGGATGCAAGTTCATTACTAGGAGAACTTGACTTGAGATTATCATCATCAAGGAAACTTGCTTCTTGGATTATTCCGTCTAGTTCTTCATAAAAGACTTGCTTTGGGAGTTGTGCACTATCCTCCTTAGCATCAATTGTAATGTCCTTGACAGAATTTTCCACAATTCTGGATTCCCATGAAAGTTTAGCTTCTCCTAAGTCTTCAACCAACTCTTCTTCTTTCACAATGATAGCTTCCTCTACTTGTTCCAGTACGAAGTTATGCCCTGTTCTGTCCACTGGAGTTTCTAGTATCTCCTTCATACTACGCTCTTCATTAGTTTGTCCACATGGGGCTGTGGGAGGTCCTTGAATGTTTGAACGTCTAGAAGATAATTGACTTACTGCTTGCTCCAGTTGATGAAGGGTTGTTTGAAGTTGATCTACTGTTTCCTTGAGGCGAACCTCTGATTCTCGGGGTGATGGATTTGGACGTGGTACATGGGGAAGTGGTGGTGTTTGGGAGTAATTGGATTGGAGTTGGGGTAAATGAGGGTCATATGGTGGTAAATGGTGAAAAAGAGCTTGTGAGTGTGGTGGTTCGAAGTTATGTTGAGAGGATGACCTATAAGCACAGGGTGGGGCTTGTTGGTAACTACAAGGTTGTCCACCATGTCTATTGGCTTGGTATGCATTGTAGAATGGTCTTTGTCCATGATATCTTGGAGGGTGTTGTTGCCTAAAGGGTTGATCAGATCCTCTTGGCTCCATCCATCTTTGATTGCTCTGACCTTGATGCATGTTTTTGTTATAACTTTCACTCCTTTCAACAATATTAGAACCAAACTCAAAGCGAGAGGGGTGAGAATTCATAGTAGCTAATGGAAATAAAAGGAGAAAATAAAGACAAATAAACAAGTAAAAGAAAAATATTTACAATAACCAATAATAAGGCACACGATTGCAGTTCCCCGGCAACAGCGCCATTTTGACGTTAGGATTTTTCCTAGTAAAGAATTTTATAAAAATAGTCGTGTTGTAGATATAGTTTCTAAACCAACAGAAATCCCTTCGTACAAATGTTTTGGTTGTCACAAGTAACAAACCCCTTAAAAATTGATAACCGAAGTATTTAAACCTCGGATCGTCTTCTCAAGGAACTACAGGGAAGTATGTTCTTATTATTGGTTATGAAGATTGTAAATTGGGGTTTTGAAGATGAGGAACAAATAATTTAAATGGCAGGTAAAATAAATAAATAACTGTAAAATAAACTTTTGGCAAGGTATGAGAAATTGAAAGTCCTATCCTAGTTATCCTTATCAATGATGATGAAAATTGAATCTTAATTCCACTTAGTTAACCTTTACTTAAAGCAAAGGAAGGTCAAGCGACTAATTAGTTTGATCTTCAGATCCTAGTTACTTCCTAAGAAAAGATTGGGATTATTGAAGTTCAATTCAATTAGCAAAGGTGACAATTATCAATCATGTTGAGTTTGATAACTTCTGAGTTATTGATTTCTTAACCAAGACCAAAAGGGAAAAAGTAAATCTATTCGAATAAAAATGTCTTCAGATTGGAAGCAACAGTAACATAAATAAAAGAGAGCAATAATAAACTGAAATACCTCAAATAACATTAATTAAAAGAACAATCTATAACATAGAAGAATTCATAAATTAAATTGAGAAAATAAGTAATTAAAAAGGAATATTGAACCTGATAAAAAGAGATAATCCTGAAAGTAAAAGAAATCCTAATTCTAAATCCTAAAAGAGAGAGGAGAGAACATCTCCCTCAAAACTACATCTAAATCATGAAAAGTAACTAATTGGAGACTCTCCTCGAATGGATACATTCCCCCACTTCATAACCTCTGATCTGTGCTTTCTGGACTTGGATTTGGGCCAAAAAGGGCTTCAGAAATTGCTTGGAGCGTTTTCTGTAATTTCTGGTGCGTGGCCTCTGTCACGCGTCCGCGTGAGTCACACGGTCGCGTCATCTGGAGTTTTTATTGTCACGCGGTCGCGTCAATCATGCGTCCGCATCATCTGTGTTCTGCTTAAGGCGCGCGATCGCGTCACTGCCAGTTTCTCCAAAAACTCCATTTTGTGCTTTCCTTCTATTTTTGTATGTTTCCTTTCCATCCTTTAAGTCATTCCTGCCTTAGAAGATCTGAAACTACTCAACACACGAATCACGGCATCGAATGGAAATAAAGGGTAATTAAAATAATTATTTTTAAAGCATAGGAAACATGTTTTTTCACATACATCACATAATAAGGAAGGGAAAGTAAAACCATGCAATTTTCATGAATAAGTGAGTAAAGGATTGAATAAATCACCTAAATTGAGCACAAAATATATCATAAAACATGGGTTTATCAAACCACTCTTATCCTTAATTTCTAAATCAAATTCTTGCAGCAGCAATATCCAACGTATTAACCTTGGTTTGGACTCCTTTTTAGCTAATAAATATTTTAGAGCTGCATGGTCTGAGTACACTACCACCTTAGTACCAAGTAAATAGGCTTGGAATTTATCCAAATCAAAAACAATAGCCAAAAGCTCTTTTTTAGTGGTAGTGTAATTAGACTGAGCAGTGTCTAAGCTCTTAGAAGCATAAGCTATTACAAAAGGATCCTTACCTTTGCGCTGGGCCAGCGCCGCTCTTACTGCATGGTTGGAGGTATCACACATAATCTCAAAAGGCTGGCTCCAATCTGGTCCTCTCACAATCGGAGCTTGAGTCAAGGCGATCTTCAGCTTATCAAACGCATTCATGTAGTCCTCACTCAGCTCAAACTCAACATCTTTCTGCAGCAGTCTGGATAAAGGCAATGCTACCTTACTGAAGTCCTTGATAAATCTCCGGTAGAAACCTACATGGCCAAGGAACGAACGAACTTTCCTCACGGAAGAGGGGTAAGGCAAACTAGAAATCACATCTACCTTTGCTGGATCTACAGAAATACCAGTATTAGAAATAACGTGTCCTAGAACAATACCTTGTTTTACCATAAAATGACATTTTTCAAAATTTAACACAAGGTTTGAACTAACACACCTGTCTAATACTCTAGCTAAACTATCCAAGCAAAGGCTAAATGAATCACCATAAACGCTAAAATCATCCATGAAAACTTCCATACAACTCTCAATAAGATCGGAGAAAATACTCATCATGCATCTTTGGAAAGTAGCCGATGCATTACATAAGCCAAAAGGCATCCTTTTGTATGCATACGTTCCAAAGGGACATGTAAAAGTAGTCTTCTCCTGATCTTTAGGAGCTATATGAATTTGAAAATAGCCTGTATAACCATCTAAAAAGTAGTAATGTGATTTACCTGACAGGCGATCAAGCATCTGATCAATAAATGGCAAGGGGTAATGATTCTTGCGAGTAGCTTGGTTGAGGTGCCTGTAATCAATGCAAAATCTCCATGAATTCTGCACTCTAGTTGCTATGAGCTCTCCATGCTCATTCTTCATTGTTGTGACTCCAGACTTCATGGGCACCACTTGTACTGGGCTGACCCATTCACTATCCGAGATGGGGTAGATAATATCAGCTTCAAGCAGTCTGGTCACTTCTTTCTTGACAACTTCTAAGATGGTGGGGTTCAGTCTCCTTTGAGGTTGACGGACAGGCCTTGCTCCCTCTTCTAAAAATATCATGTGCTGACAAACTTGAGGGCTGATGCCTACTATATCCACCAAACTCCACCCAATTGCTTTCTTGTGTCTTCTCAGCACACTAAGCAACTGCTCCTCCTGTTGGGAAGTGAGTTCCCTTGCAATGATAACTGGGAGCTTCTGATTGTCCTCAAGGTAAGCATACTTGAGGTGGGGTGGAAGGGGCTTTAACTCCATTTTCTGCTCATGGCTAGGCACTTGGTCATCTGGAGCTAGTGATAATGGCAAAGTGTCCTCATTGTATTCAGAGGGTTTCCCCACACTTGTATCTTGCTCCTTGTGCATATCTTCTACTTCTTCTTGGTGAACTGCAGCTACAGTCTCATCAATAATGTCGCACTAGAAGATGAAATGATCTTCCGGAGGATGCTTCATGGCTTCATCCAGGTTGAAGCTCACTACTCTACCATCTATCTCAAAAGAGTAAGTTCTTGAGAAGGCATCTAATTTGAACTTTGAAGTCTTCAGGAATGGCCTTCCAAGCAGGATAGATGACGGTCTTCCTGAATCATTAGGGGGCATCGCCAAAATATAGAAGTCAATAGGGAATGTGAGCCCCTTAATGCTCACCAGCACATCTTCAGCAATTTCAACCACCGTGATTATGCTTTTATCTGCCAAAACAAAACGAGCTGCCGACCTTTTTAAGGGAGGGAGCCTCAAAGCATCATATACAGACAATGGCATAATACTCACACACGCTCCTAAATCACACATGCAATCAGAAAATGTTACACCCCAATGGTACACGTAACCATACACGGCCCTGGATCCCCACATTTTTCTGGTATGGCACCCATTAAAGCAGATATTGAGCTACCTAAGGGAATGGTTTCTAAATCCTGTATTCTATCCTTATGCATGCATAAATCTTTTAGAAACTTCGTATATTTAGGTACCTGGCTAATGGCATCAAAAAGTGGAATGGTTACCTTAACCTTTTTAAGATCTCCACCATCTTTGGGTCGAGCTCCATCTGCTTTCTGGACTTCCTAGCAAGGTGTGGAAAGGGGATAGGGATGGCGTCTCTTGTAGCTTCAGCTTCTTTTGGTGCGCTATTCTCTGGTTGAGCTGCTTCTTCTTCAACCATGTCTTGTACTTCATCCTCCTCGTCAGCATCTTCTACCTCAACAACATCTTCAACTTGAATGTTCTCCTTTGAGCTTGGCTCCTCATGATTCCTCTCTTGCAGTGTGGTTCCAGACCTCAAAGTAATGGCATTGATGCCGCATTTGGGGTTGGGTAAAGGCTGAGAAGGAATGGCACCAGAGCTTGAAGGTTGATTGTTGGAGGCAATTAGTGAATCCATCTGGGAGACGAGAGCTTGTAAAGTAGCATTCAGACCGTTCATGGTAGAGTTAAGTGTATTCTGAATGTCTTGGTGTCTTTGCGTCATAGTGCGAAGCATCTCATCATTTGAAGAAGAAGGGGTAAGTGATTTGAGGGGCCTACTGTTGGTTGTTCTGAGGCGCTTGGGACTGCCTTTGGTGAGGTGTTCTATAAGGCTGGTTTCAGTTCTGCTGTTGATAGGGAGGATTCTGCTGATACCGGTTTTGCTTATTGTTATTATTATTCCACCTCTGATTTCTCTGGTTGTCTCTGCCTCCTCTATTATAGTTGTCCCTCCATCCTTGATTGGAGTTATCCCTCCACCCTTGGTTAGAGTTATCTTGCCAACCTTGGTTATGATTCTCACCTTGATTATAATTACCGCCTTGTTGATAGTATCCTTGATTCGGGCAGTCATAGAAGTTATGAGTAGCTGCCAAGGTGTTGTCTTCTTGTTGGAGCTGCAGACACTCATCAGTGTAATGAGTATAATCAGCACATATTCCGCATACTCTTTGAGGAACCAACTGTTGACTGTGTTGTGATGGGAGAGGCTGAGGTTGTTGTTGATTCAGTTGTAGCTACTTCAGTATGTTGGTCATCTCTCCCATAGTCTAAGTGAAAGCAGCAGTCTCACTGCTAGAGAAAACCTCTGCAACAGCCTTTGGATGGTTGTTCCTGTGCCTGATATTCTGGGTAGATTCAGCTAGATCGGTGATCAGTTGCCACGCTTCTGACGTTGTCTTGTACTTCTTCAGAGAGCCATTACTTGCAGCATCTAATGTAGTCTTATCATGAGGCTTCAAGCCTTGTGTGAAGTAGCTGATTAATGCAGGAAAGGGTCTCTGACTTGCCTTGGATAATGCAGGAAATCTCCTTCCTCAGTCTATCTGTAACTTCAGCTGGAAAGTATTTTTCCAGGAACTCCATTCTGAGCAGATCCTAGTTGGTAACAATTGCTTCAGGTTGAGTGTAGAACCACTCTCTTGCCTTTCCCTCAAGAGAAAATTGGAAGGCAGACAACAAAATAGTAGTTTCATCTGCACCGTGACGCCTAGCAGTTGAGCAGGCTGTCTGAAAATCCCTGAGGTGCTTGATAAGCTCCTGAGCAGGTAAACCATGAAACTTAGGTATTAGGTTGATTAGCGCAGTCTTCAGTTCAAATTCTGCAGCCAAATTTGGGTGACACGCTAGATACGGTTGCAGTGTAAAGTCTGAAACTCCTTCTTCTTGGAGAGTAATCCTTTTGGGCGCCATATTACCTGCACGTAAATCAACAGTATCAGTAGAAGAGGAGCTTAGTTCTTCCTCAGATGGCACTTCAGATTCGCCTTCAGAAGAGACTGGTGAATTGGTAGTAACCACTTCACCACCCTCAGAGGCCAACCTATGCCGAGCTCGCCTAATACGTGAAATAGTTCTTTCAATTTCAGGATCAAACGCAGCTAAGCTCGGGTCAGGCAGTGAATGCGTCATTCAATGAAAGAAACATACAGCTCATGGTAATAAAATAAAATAAAATATGCAAAAATTAAAAATATGTACACCAACTAATAATTTAGCACACAATTGCAACTCCCCGGCAACGGCGCCAGAAATTGATGCGTGCGAAAATTAGCCAATTAAGAATTTATAATAAGAACAGCGTTGCAAGTACAGTTCTTAATCGACAGAAAATCCGCTTATCAATTTAGAAGGATTGTCACAAATTTAGAATAAAAATATTGGGAGTAGGAATCCCAGGTCGTCTCCCAACGAGTTGACAAAAGGGTGCTATTTTATCAGTCAGGAATTTTCCGAGAAATTTTGAGAGTTGGAGAACAGAAAAATAAAAAATTGTGAATTAAAGCAATGTAAATTAAAAGAGATTTATGTATTCAGAATAAAAAGCCTTGACCGGGGGAATGATTAATTGGAAGTTCTATCCTTGTTGGATTTTCTCAAGTGTAGTATCAAGAGGTTGTTATTTTCACTTAGTTAACCCTTACTAAATAAAGGAAAGTCAAGCTAGCTCTTATTCACAAGTCCTAATCCTCTCCCTTGCGAAGGATTAGCGTAAGTAAATAGAGAATTAGCCAACAACTTCTAATTTAACTAATCACTTGAGTATTCCAACTCAAGGGTCTCCTTTTAATCAAACCCCAAGTCAAGTTGGGAGTCTACTCCATTAACATGAATATAATGTTCATAGAAATATAAGAAGAAAACATGATAAATTAAATAAAATAGGAACTGAAAATTAATTAAAGGTAAAAATAATTCTTTGCATTAATAAATCCCAAAATGCAACGTACGTATCTGAACAGGGTTAATAAGTAATCAAAAGAGTAAAGGAATAAGAAAACAAACTAGAATAATGGAAACTTCAACGGAGGTAGTATCTCTTCTCAATATCCAAAGCAAAAGTATCAAAAGCATAAAAACTATGAATGTGTAGAAAACCTAGAGGAAGAGTGATTTCTCTCTAAGATTCTAATCTAAAATCTAAAACTATCTGAATGAGAATGTATGTTGAGTCTCTGCTTGTCCCCTGGCTCTAGTCTGTGTTTCTAGGCCGAAAACTAGGTCCAAACTCGGCCGGCCCAAAATCGCCCCTAGCATTTTCTACGATTTCTGCAGGTAGCGCATGTCACGCGTACGCGTAAGTCACGCGTGCACGTCGTTTGGCGATTTTCCTTGTCACGCGTACGCGTCAGGCACGCGCACGCGTCGCCGTGCAGACTCCAATTTACGTGCACGCATGATCCATGCGTACGCGTCGCTCCTCGCTAGTTATCTCCTTTATTTCTTGTGCTCCTTCCATTTATGCAAGCTTCCTCTCCATCCTCTAAGCCATTCCTGTCCTATAAAGCCTGAAAACACTTAACGCACAGATCACAGCATCGAATGGTATAAAATAGGGATTAAAAATATACAATTTAAAGGCTTAGGAAGCAAGTTTTCAATTATAGAACAAAACTAGGAAGGAATTGTAATATCATGCAAATTGTATGAATAAGTGTGCAAAAACTTGATAAAAGCCACTCAAATCAGCACAAGATAAACCATAAAATAGTGGTTTATCACACAACAATAATCTTCATTATCAAAATGGCGCCGTTGCCAGGGAGTTACAATGGTGCTATGTTATTGGCTATTGTATATATTGTGAATAGCTTGATTTGTGGTTTGTTTGTTAGTTTTTGCTAGTTCTAGGATTTGGTTTTCTTTGTCTCTTGTTAGAATTTGTTTTTGTTTTCTCTTATCACCATAAATTCTCATCACTTTGGCTATGAGTTTGGTTCAAACTATGTTGTAGGAAATGGAAGCTTCAATGAGGATGTGCATCAAGGATTTGAAAATCAATGGTGGGAGGAGCCCCAAGCTTATGGACAACCTTCTTGCCAACAACCTCCTTCCGAATCGAGTTTGACAAGAGTGCTTGGGGATATGACTACTCTCCTCACAAAGATGCGCAAGGAACAAAAAGAATTTCATTCCATCCAAGCTGTTCAAGTGCCATCCCAACATGACCACTCTTCGGATTCTTATAGGTATAATCCTAATCCTAATGCGTACCAATCTAATGTATGTGATGACCCTTATTGTGATTGTCAACTACAACCACCACATACATATGACCCCTTCCCTCAACATAGCCCTCAACAACCATACTCACAAGCCTCATACCACCATTCACCTCCATATGATCCTAACCCATACCTACCATACCAACCACCATATGAACCATATCTAGAGCCACCATCATTCCAACACCAATTCTCCCATGAATCACAATTTTCTCATATACCACCTCAAGACTTTCACCAATATGAACCACCTTCCAACTACAATATCCTTCTCTCAAATAATGAACCCTCTCTTCCACCACGACCCCCGATGAAACCCTCACGCAAGAACTAAGAGATCTTGACTCGCATGTCCAAGGGCAACAAGAGGGGATAGAAAAGGAGTTTAAGGAGCTAGAAGCCAAGATGGCTATCATAGTAGAAGCCGTTAGTCACGTAACCTCCCACCTAAGCTCATACATCCCGAGTACTCCCATTGTTAAATATGGGGAAGCAACCAAAGAGCTTAGTGAGGGAGTGAATTTGGAGCTCCAATGTGAGGAAGAGGAGTTAAAGCAAGAAGTACAACAAGAGGAGGAGGTAGAGACTATTGAACAAAAGGAAGTAGTGGTTGGGTATTTAGGATATGTTGAGTACGTAGAGGAATCTCAAATTAAATAGCCTTCTTCCACGGAGTTTGGAAGGGATCTTAAAGAGGAAAGTGACGTTAGAAAAGTGGATAGAGAGTTGAGGGAAATTAATCAAGAAGTGGATTCCATCATTAGTGATTTTTTGTCCACATTGATCAATCCCCTTAATAATCTTGTTGAGCCTTCTCCCATTGGATTAGAAAGCAATGTTGAAGAGGATGTGCAAGGCATATTGTGAGTGAAGAATTGGAAGAAGTGTTCCAAGCAACAAGCCCTCCTATCTATGATGATTCCGCCTCAACATACGACCCTTTTGAGTTTGAAGAATCCTTTCCCACTATGCTTAAAATTAATGATGAGGTGGACTTCACTAAGCCTCCTATTTATGATTTGAGTGATGGGGAAGAGATAGATGAATTTGGTGAAGAAGAATGTGAACTTGAGGAAGCTTGGCAAGAGGTAGAGCTTGAAGAACCTTGCCAAGTAGTGGACGCTTCTAGAAGAGGATGGACGATCCTTCATTTGAGTGGGTAAAACTTCTAACTCTCAGCTTTATTATCCCACTTGAATTTGGTTTGCTTGAAACAGATGGCCAACTTAGGGCGCTTTGTGGAATTAAGCGTAAGAAGAGGATGTTTAGTGGTTAATTGGCATTGTAAGTCTAGGCTCATTATGGTTGGAAGCTCGAATTTGAAGAGCATGGATTGGTGTAGTGCTCGATTGAATGGGTCTATGAGGATCGTTTGGTACCTTCATGAGAATTCCGCCTCTCTACCACCTGGAGAAGATTACCATGATCAAATTGAAGATGGGTGTGAAAATAAGATATGGCATCTCGGATCACCACATGAAGACCAATTATGGGAGCTCATATCTTGGGAAGAACTAACCCCAAGCTTGGTGAAAATGGTTGGAAATTCTGACAACCATTTGAGGAGCAAGCATCCTTAGAGGTTCAAGGATGAATACAAGCATAAGCCACCATGACAAGGAGCCTTCCAAATGTCCAACTTAAGGACTCAAACTAAAAGTGTTTAGTGGGAGACACCCCACCATGGTAAACTCTTTCCATTCTCTTGTAGATATAATGAATGAATGAATTGAGTTCCATTATAAGTAGTTTCTTTACTCCTTCGCATATTTGTTTTGCTTGCTAAGTTGTTTCTACATTTTATACCTTGAATAAGGATGATTCTTTGAATTTGAGTTTTTGCTTGGATTGCAAGTGATGAGCGGATAATTTATACGCTTTTTGGCACTGTTTCTAGTATGTTTTTAGTACATTTTAGTTAGTTTTTATTATATTTTTGTTAGTTTTTAAATAAAAATTACTCTTCTAGGCTTTACTATGAGTTTGTGTGTTTTTCTGTGATTTCAGGTATTTTCTAGCTGAAATTGAGGGACCTGAGCAAAAATCTGATTCAGAGGCTGAAAAAGGACTGCATATGCTGTTGGATTCTGACCTCCCTGCACTCGAAGTGGATTTTCTGGAGCTACAAAAGCCCAATTGGCGCGCTCTCAATTGTGTTGGAAAGTAGACATCCTGGGCTTTCCAACAAAATATAATAGTCCATACTTTGCCCGAGATTTGATGGCCCAAACAGGCGTTTCAAGTCAGCTCAAGAATTCTGGTGTTTAACTCCAAAACTGGCACAAACGCTGGAGTTAAACGCCCAAACTGGCACAAAAGCTGGCGTTTAACTCCAAGAAAAGTCTCTACACATGGAAGCTTCAATGCTCAGCCCAAGCACACACCAATTGGGCCCGGAAGAAGATTTCTGCATTAATTACTGATTTATGTAAACCCTAGGCTACTAGTTCTCTATAAATAGGACCTTTTGCTATTGTATTTTCATACTTTTGATCTTTGATAAGTCTTATGCTATCTTAGACACGTTTGGAGGCTGGCCATTCGGCCATGCCTAGACCTTGTTCTTATGTATTTTCAACGGTGGAGTTTCTACATACCATAGATTAAGGTGTGGAGCTCTGCTGTTCTTCATGAATTAATACAAGTACTATTGTTTTTCTATTCAACTCAAGTCTATTTCTTCTCCAAGATATTCATTAGTTCTTCAACTTGATAAATGTGATGATCTGTGACACTCATCATCATTCTCACCTATGAACGCGTGACTGACAACCACTTCCGTTCTACATGCAAACAAGCTTGAATGCATATCTCTTGGGTTTCTAATCTAAGATTGGAACCTTCGTGGTATAGGCTAGAATTATTGGCGGCCATTCCTGAGATCCGGAACGTCTAAACCTTGACTGTAGTATTCTGAGTAGGATCTGGGAAGGGATGACTGTGACGAGCTTTAAACTCGTGATTGTGGGGCGTGTGACAGACGCAAAAGGATCAATGGATCTTATTCCGACATGATCGAGAACCGACAGCTGACTAGCCGATGTTGTGACAGAGCATCAGGACCATTTTCACTGAGAGGACGGGATGTAGCCATTGACAACGGTGATGCCCAACATAAAGCTTGCCATGGAAAGGAGTATGAATGATTGGAAGAAGGCAATAGGAAATCAGAGGTTCGAGGGGAACAAAGCATCTTCATACGCTTATCTGAAATTCCTACCAATGAATTACATAAGTATCTCTATCTCTATCTTGATTTTATGTTTTATTCATATTTTAATTATCAACCCTCCATAACCATTTGAATCTGCCTGACTGAGATTTACAAGATGACCATAGCTTGCTTCAAGCCGACAATCTCCGTGGGATTGACTCTTACTCACGTAAGGTATTACTTGGACGACCCAGTGCACTTGCTGGTTAGTTGTGTGAAATTGTGACAAGGTGTGATTCACGTTTGAGAGCTCCAAGTCTTTGGTGCCATTGTTGATGATCACAATTTCGTGCACCAAGTTTTTGGCGCCGTTGCCGGGGATTGTTCGAGTTTGGACAACTGACGGTTCATCTTGTTGCTTAGATTAGGTATCTTTTCTTCAGAATTTTTAAGAATGAATTCTAGAGTTTCAAGGTGATGTTCCCACCATCACAAAAGCTGATTGATTCTCATCAGTTTAGCTATTGAATGTAATGTCCTGCTGAAGCTTGGCCAAACATGTCTAATCCTTTTTAGACTGAAGCTTTAGACTAACATTGCATGATTCCTGGAATTCTTATTAAAAGTTTTGATTCTCTTTATTTTCTTTTCTATATAATTTTCGAAAAAAAATACAAAAAAATTTTAAAATCATAAAACCAAAAATATTTTATGTTTCTTGTTTGAGTCTATTATCTAATTTTAAGTTTGGTGTCAATTGCATGTCTTTATCCTTCTAATTTTTGAAAATTTATACATATTGTTTTTCATTGATCTTCAAGTTGTTCTTGATGATTTCATTGCTCTGATCTTCAAATTCTCTTGTTTTGTATGTTTTGTTGTTTCTTACATGCATTTTTACATTGTTATAGTCCTTAGTATACAAACTTTTAAGTTTGGTGTCTTACATGCATTGTTTATTTGATCTTAGTTGCATTTTTATTGATTCCCATCATCAAAAATTCAAAAATATTTTTTAAAACTATGCCTTTTCAAGTCAATAATATAGAGAATTGAAGATTCAGAACATTCAGCAGAGGAATCAAACAGAAAAAGCTGGGCATTCAAAACACCCAGTGAAGAAGGAAAACTGGCGTTTAAACGCCAAACAGGGTACCTGGCTGGGCATTTAACGCCCAAAAAGGTAGAGATTTGGGCGTTAAACGCCCAGAATGGTGCCCATTCTGGGCGTTTAACGCCAGGATGACACTAGAGGGAAGATTTTGTTTTTAATTCACATTTTTTTCAAGTTTTCATAATTTTTCAAAATCGAATATTTTTCAAATCATATCTTTTCAATTAATCTCTTTCAAAATCAATTTTTTTTCATTTTATATTTATTTTTACTATTTTCAAAAATCCTTGCTTCAATTCAAGATTTACTTCAAAATTTTCAAGTTGTTACTTGCCTATTAAGAAAGGATCAAACTTTAAATTTTAGAATCATATCTTTTAATTTCTTGTTAGTCAAGTAATCAACTTTAATTTTAAAAACTTTCTTTTTCTAAATTGATTTTCAATCATATCTTCTCAATCATATCTTCTCAATCACATCTTTTTCAAAATTAACTCTCAATCATATCTTTTTGGTTTCTAATTTCAAAATCTTTTTCAAAAATCACTTAATTTCTTTCCCAATTTTAGTTTTCAAAAATCATCAATCAAATTTTCAAAATTTCTTTTAATTATTTCAAAATCTATTACTTTAATTTTTGAAAATTCTTCCCCTCTTCTCACATCCTTCTACTTAAAGGACTAATACTCCTCCTCAAGGTACAATTCAAACTCCCTCCTTCTTTATATGTTCGAATTCTCCTCTATCTACCCCCTCCTTCTATTCTTCTTTTCCTCTGACACCTCAAGGAATCTCTATACTATGACATAGAGGATTCTCTACTTTCTTGTTCTCTTCTTTTTTATATGAGCAGAAGCAAAGATAAAGGCATACTTGTTCAAGCTGATCCTGAACCTGAAAGGACCTTGAAGAAAAAGCTAAGAGAAGCTAAAGAACAATTTTCTTTAGAGGGCCTAACAGAGCTCTTCAAAGAAGAAGAAACCATGGCAGCCGAAAACAACAACAATGCCAACAATGCAAGGAAGGTGCTTGGTGACTTTACTGCACCTACTCCCGACTTCTATGGGAGAAGCATCTCAATCCCTGCCATTGGAGCAAACAACTTTGAGCTTAAGCCTCAATTAGTTTCTCTAATGCAACAGAATTGCAAGTTTCATGGACTTCCATTGGAAGATCCTCATCAGTTCTTAGCTAAATTCTTGCAAATCTGTGACACTGTCAAGACCAATGGGGTTGACCCTGAAGTCTATAGATTTATGCTTTTTCCTTTTTCTATAAGAGACAGAGCTAGGACATGGTTGGATTCACAACCTAAAGAAAGCCTGAACTCTTGGGAAAAGCTAGTCAATGCCTTCTTGGTAAAGTTCTTTCCACCTCAAAAATTGAGCAAGCTTAGAGTGGAAGTCCAAACCTTCAGACAGAAGGATGGTAAATTCCTCTATGAAGCTTGGGAAAGATATAAGCAATTGATCATAAGGTGCCCTTCTGACATGCTTTCAGAATTGAGCATCATAGGAATCTTCTATGATGGTCTGTCTGAACTATCCAAGATGTCATTGGATAGCTCTGCTGGAGGATCTCTTCATCTGAAGAAGACGCCTGCAGAAGCTCAAGAACTCATTAAAATGGTTGCAAATAACCAATTCATGTACACTTCTGAAAGGAATCCTGTGAATAATGGGACAAATCAGAAGAAAGGAGTTCTTGAGATTGATACTCTGAATGCCATATTGGCTCAGAATAAAATATTAACCCAACAAGTTAATATGATTTCTCAGAGTTTGTCTAGAATGCAAGCAGCAACAGGAAGTACTAAGGAAGCTTCCTCTGAAGAAGAAGCTTATGATTCTGAGAACCCAGCAATGGAAGAGGTGAATTACATGGGAGAACCCTATGGAAACACCTATAATTCTTCATGGAGAAATCATCCAAATCTCTCATGGAAGGATCAACAGAGACCTCAACAAGGTTTCAACAACAACAATGGTGGAAGAAACAGGTTTAGCAATAGCAAGCCTTTTCCATCATCTTCTCAGCAACAAACAGAGAATTCTAAACAGAGCCACTCTAATTTAGCAACCATTGTCTCTGATCTAATCAAAACCACTCAAAGTTTCATGACTAAAACAAGGTCCTCCATTAGAAATTTGGAGGCACAAGTGGGTCAGCTGAGTAAGAAAATTACTGAACTCCCTCCTAGTACTCTCCCAAGCAATACAGAAGAGAATCCAAAGAGAGAGTGCAAGGCCATAAACACGTCTCACATAGCCGAACCTGGAGAAGAGGAAGAGGCAGTAATCTCCACTGAGGAAGACATCAATGGACGTCCACTGACCTCCATCGAGTTCCCTGATGAGGAACCATGGGAATCTGAGGCTCACACTGAGACCATAGAGATTCCATTAAATTTACTTTTGCCATTTGGTGCACGAAATTGTGATCTCCAGGCTCGAACAAATCCTGGTAATGGCTCCAAAGCTTGGTGCTCTGATCTTAATTCATGATTGTCACAACTTCGATACAACTAACCAGCAAGTGCACTGGGTCGTCCAAGTAATACCTTACGTGAGTAAGGGTCGAATCCCACGGAGATTGTTGGTATGAAGCAAGCTATGGTCACCTTGTAAATCTCAGTCAGGCAGATATAAAGTGATAATGGTGTTTTCGAATATTATATAATAAAATAGGAATAGAGATACTTATGTAATCCATTGGTAGGAATTTCAGATAAGCGAATGGAGATGCTTTTCGTTCCTCTGAACCTCTGCTTTCCTGCTATTTTCATCCAATCAGTCTTACTCCTTTCCATGGCTGGCTTTATGTGATACATCACCACTGTCAATGGCTACTTTCGGTCATCTCTCGGGAAAATGATCCAATGCCCTGTCACGGCACGGCTAATCGTCTGGAGGCATCACCCTTGTCAATGGCTTCATCTTATCCTCTCAGTGAATAATATGCTCACGCACCCTGTCACGGCACGGCTATTCATCTGTCGGTTCTCGATCATGCTGGAATAGGATTTACTATCCTTTTGCGTCTGTCACTAACGCCCTGCAATCGCAAGTTAGGAGCTCGTCACAGTCATTCAATCATTGAATCCTACTCGGAATACCACAGACAAGGTTTAGACCTTCCGGATTCTCTTGAATGCCGCCATCATTCTAGCTTACGCCACGAAGATTCTGGTTAGGAGATCTAAGAGATATTCATTCTAGCTTGATTTCATGTAGAACGGAAGTGTTTGTCAGGCACGCGTTCATAAGGAAGAAGGATGATGAGCGTCACACATAATCATCACCTTCATCACGTTCTTGGGTGCGAATGGATATCTTAGAAGCGAAATAAGAAGAATTGAATAGAAAACAGTAGTACTTGCATTAATTTTTGAGGAACAGCAGAGCTCCACACCTTAATCTATGGAGTGTAGAAACTCTACCGTTGAAAATACATAAGTGAAGGTCCAGGCATGGCCGAGATGGCCAGCCCCCTAAAACGTGATCAAAGGATCATAAGGTAATCCAAAGATGGTCAAAAAGACGTCTAATACAATAGTAAGAGGTCCTATTTATAATAAACTAGTCACTAGGGTTTACATGAGTAAGTAATCGATGCATAAATCCACTTCCGGGGCCCACTTGGTGTGTGCTTGGGCTTGGGCTTGAGTGTTACACGTGCAGAGGCCATTTGTGGAGTTGAACGCCAGTTTCTGTGCCAGTTTGGGCGTTCAACTCTGGTTTTGGATCCTTTTCTGGCGCTGGACGCCAGATTTGGGCAGAAGGCTGGCGTTGAACGCCAGTTTACGTCGTCAATTCTTGGCCAAAGTATGGACTATTATATATTGCTGGAAAGCCCTGGATGTCTACTTTCCAACGCAATTGGAAGCGCGCCATTTCGAGTTCTGTAGCTCCAGAAAATCCACTTTGAGTGCAGAGAGGTCAGAATCCAACAGCATCAGCAGTCCTTTTTCAACCTCTGAATCTGATTTCTACTCAAGTCCCTCAATTTCAGCAAGAAAATACTTGAAATCACAGAAAAACACACAAACTCATAGTAAAGTCCAGAAATGTGAATTTAACACAAAATCTATTAAAAAAAATCCCTAAAAGTAACTAGATCCTACTAAAAACATACTAAAAACAATGTCAAAAAGCGTATAAATTATCCGCTCATCACCATTCATGAGCTCTGATGAGTATTCTTCCTCTGAAGAGGATGAAGATGTCACTGAAGAGCAAGTTGCTAAGTACCTTGGAGCAATCATGAAGCTAAATGCCAAGCTATTTGGTAATGAGACTTGGGAGAATGAACCTCCATTGCTCATCAAAGAACTGGATGACTTAACTAGGCAGAAATTACCTCTGAAGAGACAAGACCCTGGAAAATTCTCAATCCTTTGTACCATAGGCACCATGACCTTTGAGAAGGCTCTGTATGACCTAGGGTCAAGCATAAACCTTATGCCTCTCTCTGTAATGGAGAAGCTAGGGATCATTGAGGTACAAGCTGCAAGAATCTCACTAGAGATGGCAGACAATTCAAAGAAACAGGCTTATGGACTTGTAGAGGATGTCTTGGTAAAGGTTGAAGACCATTACATCCCTGCTGATTTCATAATCCTAGAAACTGGGAAGTGTATGGATGAATCCATCATCCTTGGCAGACCCTTCCTAGCCATAGCAAAAGCTGTGATTGATGTTGACAGAGGAGAATTGATCATTCAAGTGAGTGAAGACTCCCTTGTGTTTAAAGCTCAAGGATATCCCTCTGTCACCATGGAGAGGAAGCATGAAGAGCTTCTCTCAATACAGAGTCAAACAGAGCCCCCACAGTCAAACTCTAAGTTTGGTGTTGGGAGGTTCCAACATTGCTCTGAACATCTGTGAGGCTCCATGAGAGCCACTGTCAAGCTATTGACATTAAAGAAGCGCTTGTTGGGAGGCAACCCAATCGCTACTATTCTATGATAATTTTCTATTTTCTATTGTTATTTTATGTTTTCTGTAGGTTGATGATCATGTGAAGTCACAAAAACAATTGAAAAAGCAAAAACAAAGTAAAAAACAGAATGAAAAATAGAACACCCTGGAGGAGATAGTTACTGGTGTTTAAACGCCAGTAAAGGTAGCAGAATGGGCGTTAAACGCCCAGCCTGGCACCATTCTGGGCGTTTAACGCCAGAAAAGGGCACCAGACTGGTGTTTAACGCCAGGAATGGGCAAGAGGCTGGCGTTAAATGCCAGAAATGGGCAGCAGCCTGGCGTTTAACGCCAGGATTGGCAGAAAGGGGCATTTTGCACGCCACTTGGTGCAGGGATGAGATATCCTTGACACCTCCGGATCTGTGGACCCCACAGGATCCCCACCTACCCCATCTCTCTCTCTCTTCTTCACCCATTCACCAATCACCTCAATACCTCTTCTCCAAAAACCCTTCTCCTATCAAATCCCACCATTCTCTTCACCACTCACATCCATCCTTCATAAAACCCCACCTACCTCACCATCCAAATTCAAACCACTTTCCCTCCCAAACCCACCCATAATGGCCGAACCATTCACACCCCTCTCACTCCTATATAAACCCATCTCCACTCCTTCATTTTCACACAACCTAAACACCACTTCTCCCCCTTGGCCGAAATACAAAGCCCACTCCATCTCCTCTATTTCTTCTTCTTCTACTCTCTTCTCTCTTCTTTTGCTCGAGGACGAGCAACCTTCTAAGTTTGGTGTGGTAAAAGCTAAAGCTTTTTGTTTTTCCATAACCATTTATGGCACCAAAGGTCGGAGAAACCTCTAGAAAGAGAAAAGGAAAGGCAAAAGCTTCCACCTCCGAGTCATGGGAGATGGAGAGATTCCTCTCAAGGGTGCATCAAGACCACTTCTATGAAGTTGTGGCCAAGAAGAAAGTGATCCCCGAGGTCCCTTTCAAACTCAAAAAGAATGAGTATCCGGAGATCCGACATGAGATCCGAAGAAGAGGTTGGGAAGTTCTCACCAACCCCATTCAATAAATCAGAATCTTAATGGTTCAAGAGTTCTATGCCAATTCATGGATCACCAAGAACCATATCAAAGTGTGAACCCGGACCCTAAGAATTGGCTTACAATGGTTCGGGGGAATTACTTAGATTTTAGTCTGGAAAATGTAAGGTTGGCATTCAACTTGCCTATGATGCAAGGAGATGCACACCCATACACAAGAAGGGTCAACTTTGATCAAAGGTTGGACCAAGTCCTCATGGACATATGTGAAGAGGGCGCTCAATGGAAGAGAGATTCAAGAGGGAAGCCGGTTCAACTAAAGAAGGCATGACCTCAAGCCCGTGGCTAGGGGATGGTTGGAGTTCATCCAACGCTCAATCATTCCCACTAGCAACCGGTCTGAAGCTACTATAGACCGGGCTATCATGATACATAGCATCATGATTGGAGAGGAAGTGGAAGTTCATGAGGTTATATCCCAAGAACTCTACAAGGTGGCGGACAAGTTCTCTCCTTTGGCAAGGTTAGCCTTCCCTCATCTCATTTGTCACCTTTGCAATTCGGTTGGAATTGACATAGAGGAAGACATTCTCATTGATGAGGACAAACCCATCACTAAGAAAAGGATGGAGAAAACAAGAGAACCTCATCAAGAGCATGAGGAAATTCCTCATCATGAAATCCCTGAGATGCCTCAAGGGATGCATCTTCCTCCACAAAACTATTGGGAGCAAATCAAACACCTCCCTAGGAGAATTAAGTTCCAACATGGGACAACTAAGGGTGGAGCACCAAGAGCATTCCATCCTCCTCCATGAAATAAGAGAAGACCAAAGAACCATGAGAGAGGAGCAACAAAGACAAAGAAGAGACATTGAGGAGCTCAAGCACTCCATAAGATCTTCAAGAGGAAGAACAAGCCGCCATCACTAAGGTGGACCCGTTCTTTAATTTCCTTGTTCTTTATTTTCCTGTTTTTCGAATTTTTTATGCTTATGTTTATTTATGTTTGTGTCTTTATTACATGATCACTAGTGTCTAAGTGTCTATGCCTCAAAGCTATAAAAATGAATCCATCACCTTTCTTAAATGAAAAATGTTTTTAATTGAAAAAGAAAAAGAAGTGCATGAATTTCAAATTTTAAAACAGTTTAATTATCTTGATGTGGTGGCAATACTATTATTTTTTTTGAATGAATACTTGAACAGTGCATATTTTTGAATTTGATTGTTTATGAATGTTAAAATTGTTGGCTCTTGAAAGAATGAAAGGAAAAGGAGAAATGTTATCTGATGATCTGAAAAATCATAAAATTGATTCTTGAAGCAAGAAAAAGCAGTGAAAAGCTTGCAAAAAAAAAAGGGGAGAAAAGCAAGCAGAAAAAGCCAATACCCCTTTAAACCAAAAGGCAAGGGTGATAAAAAGGATCCAAGGCTTTGAGCATCAGTGGAAAGGAGGGCCCACAGGAATAAAATCCTGGCCTAAGCGGCTAAACCAAGTTGTCCCTAACCATGTGCTTGTGGCGTGAAGGTGTCAAGTGAAAACTTGAGACTGAGCGGTTAAAGTCGAGGTCCAAAGCAAAAAGAAGAGTGCACTTAAGAACCCTGGACACCTCTAATTGGGGACTCTAGCAAAGCTGAGTCACAATCTGAAAAGGTTCACCCAGTTATGTGTCTGTGGCATTTATGTATCCGGTGGTAATATTGGAAAACAAAGTACTTAGGGCCACGGCCAAGACTCATAAAGTAGCTGTGTTCAAGAATCAACATACTTAACTAGGAGAATCAATAACACTATCTGGATTCTGAGTTCCTATATATGCCAATCATTCTAAACTTCAAGGAATAAAGTGAGATGCCAAAACTATTCAGAAGCAAAAAGCTAAAAGCCCCGCTCATCTAATTAATACTGATCTTCATAGATGTTTTTGGAATTCATTGTATATTCTCTTCTTTTTATCCTATTTGATTTTCAGTTGCTTGGGGATAAGCAACAATTTAAGTTTTGTGTTGTGATGAGTGGATAATTTATACGCTTTTTGGCACTGTTTCTAGTATGTTTTTAGTACATTTTAGTTAGTTTTTATTATGTTTTTCTTAGTTTTTAAATAAAAATCACTCTTCTGGGCTTTCCTATGAGTTTGTGTGTTTTTCTGTGATTTCAGGTATTTTCTGGCTGAAATTGAGGGACCTGAGCAAAAATCTGATTCAGAGGCTGAAAAAGGACTGCAGATGCTGTTAGATTCTGACCTCCCTGCACTCAAAGTGGATTTTCTGGAGCTACAGAGGCCCAATTGGTGCGCTTTCAATTGCGTTAAAATGTAGACATCCTGGGCTTTCCAGCAATATATAATAGTCCATACTTTGCCTGAGATTTGATGGCCCAAACAGGCATTCCAAGTCAGCTCAAGAATTCTAGCGTTTAACTCCAAAATTGGCATAAAAGCTGGAGTTAAACGCCCAAACTGGCACAAAAGCTGGCGTTTAACTCCAAGAAAAGTCTCTACACATGGAAGCTTTAATGCTCAGTCCAAGCACACACCAAGTGAGCCCGGAAGAAGATTTCTGCATTAATTACTGATTTCTGTAAACCCTAGGCTACTAGTTCTCTATAAATAGGACCTTTTGCTATTGTATTTTCATACTTTTGATCTTTGATAAGTCTTATGCTATCTTAGACATGTTTGGAGGCTGGCCATTCGGCCATGCCTAGACCTTGTTCTTATGTATTTTCAACGGTGGAGTTTCTACACACCATAGATTAAGGTGTGGAGCTCTGCTGTTCTTCATGAATTAATACAAGTACAATTGTTTTTCTATTCAACTCAAGTCTATTTCTTCTCCAAGATATTCATTCATTCTTCAACTTGATGAATGTGATGATCCGTGACATTCATCATCATTCTCACCTATGAACGCGTGACTGACAACCACTTCCGTTCTACATGCAAACAAGCTTGAATGTATATCTCTTGGGTTTCTAATCTAAGATTGGAATCTTCGTGGTATAGGCTAGAATTATTGGCGGCCATTCCTGAGATCCGGAATGTCTAAACCTTGTCTGTGGTATTCGGAGTAGGATCTGGGAAGGGATGACTGTGACGAGCTTCAAACTCACGATTGTGGGGCGTGTGACAGACGCAAAAGGATCAATGGATCCTATTCCGACATGATCGAGAACCGATAGCTGATTAGCCGATGTTGTGACAGAGCATCAGGACCATTTTCACTGAGAGGATGGGATGTAGCCATTGACAACGGTGATGCCCAACATAAAGCTTGCCATGAAAAGGAGTATGAATGATTGGAAGAAGGCAATAGGAAATCAGAGGTTCGAGGGGAACAAAGCATCTTCATACGCTTATCTAAAATTCCTACCCATGAATTACATAAGTATCTCTATCTCTATCTTTAATTTATGTTTTATTCATATTTTAATTATCAACCCTCCATAACCATTTGAATCTACCTTACTGAGATTTACAAGATGACCATAGCTTGCTTCAAGTCGACAATCTCCGTGGGATCGACCCTTACTCACGTAAGGTATTACTTGGACGACCCAGTGCACTTGCTGGTTAGTTGTGCGAAATTGTGACAAAGTGTGATTCACGTTTGGGAGCTCCAAGTCTTTGGCGCCATTGTTGATGATCACAATTTCGTGCACCAGCAAGTTTTCTCAAATTGTTTGAAAAATCCTCAAAAATCCAAAAATATGGGTAATTTTGCATTTTGGCTGATTTTTGAGCTATATGGAAGGTTAGGAGAACTTTGAGCTGTTTCTAGTGTTTCAAAAAAAAAGGAGAGGTAGGGACGCGTGCGCACGCTATACGCGCACGTGTCGATAAGTGAATACAACCCCTCATACATGGAACCCGAGAGACGCGTGAACACCATGCGTGCACTGCGCTCCTTGCGCAAGTTGCGACCCACGCAGACGCGTACATTACGCGTACACGTCAGCGTGCACTCTCTCCATCCACGCTTAAGTGTACACAACGCTTACGCATCCATTTCTTTTTCATCCACCCACGCGGATGCGTACAGGACGCGTACGTGTGGATTCAAAAACATAACCTAAGGGACGCGAGAAACCCTTGCCATTCGCGTCCCTCATTTCTTCTTTCTTCCAACGTTCCCCTTCCACTTTCCCCCAACCCCCTAAACCACCACAACCACCACCGTCGGTGATCTACCGCCGCAGTGCCACCGCAACCCCTCCTTTCTTCTCTTCCCTATTCTCTTCTCCGTCCTCTCTCCTCCACCTTTGTCTCCCTTCTCCGTCCTCCCTGCCTCCAACCTCCTTCTACCTCCGCCAAGCACCACCGCGACTCACCATTGTCGCCGGTGAACCCTCGACACACCACCAACCCAGCGTCTTTCACTTCTTCCCCCTCAGTCTCGTTGCTTCCACATAGAGGAGCTGAACCTCACTCCTCACTCTGCCCTGTACCCTGCCTCGTCGCGCCTCTACTCATCTGCGCCACTGCGACCACTGAACCGCCACCATTACTGGGCGGCGCTCCTTTCCTCCTCCTCTTACCATTTCTCCAATTCTGCTTTTCTCTCCCTTCCAGGTTCCCCTGCCTTCTGCTCTGTTTCTTTACTTTCTTTTATTAATTCTATTTATTAATTTTTGCTAGATTACTGTTTAATTCTGTTTGTTAGGTTAGATAGAAATGTATGCTGTTAAGTAGATAGGTTGTGGTTAGAAGATTCTAGGCCTGATAAGTGCTCCATTTGTGTTTACTTACTCAATACTGCTTGTTTGCTGAGTGATGTTAGTATGACGCTCTGTGCAGCTATGCTACTGCCATGCTGCTTTTTCACTGCTGCCTTGCTGAGCTTCAATTGTGTAAATTGTGTTTGATGCTGCCTGTGCATATGTAATCCATACTTTTATCATGTTTGATGCAATTCTTGGATTCATATGTAATTTTTGCTATTTTTTTTTTTGCTATCCGGAAACACCCGAATCACTGCCGGAATGCTGCCCAATTTTCTAGAAAATTGTTTTGTTTCTAACTTGCCACTTAGAATTGAACTTGACACCTTTGAAATTGAGATTTACTTGACCTACACCAAGTTCAATCCTTAGGGCATTGTGGGTGGCATTTCCATCTCTATTTTGTTTCCCGTGATATGCATTGACATGGTTAGTTCAAGGAATTGTTATTCGAATCTCTATGTCACACAATCCCTTGCCTAACTCATCTATTTAAACCTTCATGTGTTTCCACTTTTCAAGTTAAATCAAATGCCTTTTAACTCGTACTGATTTCACCATTTGATCTTAACTTGCATTTTTCGTGAACATGGTTTATTCAATTGCAATAATTGATGTATTCCACCTGTGTAACCCTTTTTAATTCAAAATGGTTTTCAACTTGGTTTGGGTTACACTAGTGCATTTTTCATTCTTTCAACGCCAATTATTGCAAACTTAGTGACCATGATATTGTTGATGATTTGTTTTCCTATTGTTTGCTTTATCCAAATTCATATTTCATCATCAATGACTGCATCTTCCTCATAAATGTGAGTATGCTTATTTTTCATACTTTGTGCATTTCTTTTGATTGAGCCAATAACCATCATACCACTAATCTTTGAACTGGTTCTCTAACTTCTAACTCGATTAACCAACTAACTTTTCTTTTTGTTTTCAAACTAACTCCTTTAATCATTCTTTTGGGTATGACGCTTCTTGGGCTTAATAAACAAGCATTACGCAAATGTATCTTGAATTCTTGGTTTGTGGCTTGGTTTGATTTCTAAATTTTGTTTCTTGCATTCCAAGAATTTTCATCTCCGAACTCACTTCATGATTACATATCAATCCTCTTGTTTTCCGAATATGTCATTCTTTGCTTTGTTTCCCTCTACGTGTCTTAATTGTTTATATCATGTAACTCTTTTTTAGGATGGTCGACAGAGGAAAAGCCAAGGTCACTTCAAGAAAGAGGAAGAAACCTCAAGCCTTTACTCTTTCTCCTTTCTACGACTATGCCAAGAACCCTCTTAATAAGGAGGACAAGGCTAACCAGCAGCTGCCGCCTATAGATGCATATAGGTTCCCTAACCTATACTGCAAACTCCACTTTCCGACATACCGGAAGAAGAATCTGAATATAGAAAAGAAACTGGTCATCCCAACTGACTTGAGGCGAGCCATTCAAACACATATTCAGGGGATGGGCCTAGGCTTTATTGATAGGGAACTAGGCAGGGTGAACTCATCATGGGTCAAGGAATTTTATAGTAACTTCTTCAGACACACCATTGATTCAGTTCACCTGCGAGGCGGTCAGATGTTGGTTACGGAGGTAGCTATTCAGGATAGACTCCAATGTCTGCCTAGGACCAGTGGCACAGATGCCATTGAACAGGCAGAAGTGGCGATCCATTGTATGACCTTTGATTATGATACTCTGAGGGATGTTATTGCCACCCCAGATGCCCCTTGGGTGATGGATGCTAATAACAAGAAGCCCAAGGGGATGCTGTTTACTTATCTTTCTAGGGAGGCTAGGACGTGGCAGCAGATCTTTGTCCATTACGTCATGCTGACCACCCACTTCACTGAAATTCTGGTGGACATGCTCGTCTTGATCGGATGTGTTATGGAGGGAAAGGAGGTATACTTCTCTCGACTGATAAGGAGATACATGTGGTGAGCACATGTCCGAGGCATACTTCCATTGGTCACCGAGATGATTCAACTGGCCGGTGCCCCATGGGAGGCAGATGATGAGACACCACCCCCCGACCACGGAAAGAAGGAAGTGATTCCATGGGAGACATGGGTGCATGAGAAACCCCCATCCCGGCGCCGCTCCAGAGCCAGAGCAGCAGCGACACCTGGTCCTTCTTCTTCCACAGCTAAAGTAGATCCATCAGCACCAGCAGCATCCATTGCACCACCACCACCAGCACCCCAGCCGACGTATCTCTTAGTACAGCATCTGATCCGCTTCATGGAGCGTAGCGAGCACCACATTATGCGACGCTTGGACAGAGTGAATCAGATGTTTGTGGCACTGGGCGTTAAGTTGCCCCCCTCTTCCCGACTCTTTCGCATCTGAGGAGGAGGAGCCAGCTCAGACAAAGGCACCTTCACAGACACAAGCCGCCCCAGAGGCTCAGTAGCCCGCTGAGGAGCCACAGCCTCAGCCCCAGCAGACAGATGCGACTGTTGACTCCCATTCTAAGCCCGAGCAGTAGCATCGAGGACGATGTTCCATTTTAAGTGTGGGGAGGTCACCGTCGTCACCGTCGGTGGATAGCGATTTTTGGGTGAACATTTCCGGACATTTATCTCCTAGTTTATGTTATTTTACTTTATTTTTGCATTTTATTTTTTTAGGATTATTGTATATACTAGTATTGTGGATACTTATACTCTAGTTGTTGCATTTTGCACCTTAGATTGGATACATTTCATATTTTTAGTAGATTTTCTTTACATAGTTGTCTTTGCTTATTTTAGCTTTTCGGTTGTGATTAGAAAAATATTTTGGATTGTTAAAACCTAGTTGACCCCTTTCGTATATGAAATGTGTTTTGATTGAAAAAGGGGTAAACTAAGAAATTTTTTTTAAATTCTCAATCACAACATTGCATTGATAAGCTTAATCAAAATGATGAAATTTTCCAAGGAATTCATCTATAGGGCACCACCCTAATTGATTGAAAAAAATTTTTAGAACTTGCTTGAATTATACACTTTGTGGATAATGTTTTGAGCTAAGAACACAAGCTTGTGAGATTTGAACCTAATGGTGTGGTTACATCTTATAACCACTTATTTTCCTTCTTGTGTGTAATTGTTCTCTTTCTATAATTGTGATCCTTGATTTGTTTAATTCTATATGTCCATCATCCCTTACATACATGCACTTATATGATTGAGGTCTTTATTTCATTAGCTCACTTACTAATAAACCCCCTTTGTAGGGTTTATCTTGTGTTGAATTTAGAGCATTTTGATAACCTTTCCTCACATTTATTCAATGAAATAGCATGATTTTGTGATTGTCTCCGTACTTGTGCTTAGATGTGAAAATATGCTTTTTAGACCTTTAATTTTGTAATTTTGATTCACCCTTGATTCTCACTAGATGCCTTGATGTGTTTGCTAGTGATTTCAGGTTGAAAAAGGGCCAAGAAGGGATCAAAGGAGTGAAAGGAAAGCATACTGACGATCGGTTTTTCTATCGATAAAGAAATATAAAAATATGATCGTGTTGTAAGTATAGCTTCTAAACCAACAGAAAATCCTTTCGTACAAACATTTTGGTTGTCACAAGTAACAAACCCCTTTAAAATTGATAACCGAAGAATTTAAACCTCGGGTCGTCTTCTCAAGGAACTGCAGGGAGGTGTTCTTATTATTGGTTATGAGTTTTGTAAATTGGGGGTTTTGAAAGTAAGGAACAAGTAATTTAAATGACAAGTAAAATAAATAAATAACTGTAAAATAAAATCTTGGTAAGGTATGAAAATTCGGAAGTCCTATCCTAGTTACTCCTATGAGAATTGAAGTTAATCCCACTTAGTGAACCTTTACGAAAGCAAGGGAAATTCAAGTGAACTAATTAGTTAGATTCCCAAGTCCTAGCTAACTCCTAAGGAAAGACTAGAGTTAGTGGAATTCTAGTCAATTAGCCGACATAACAATCAATCACAATAAGTTGATAACTCAAGAGCCTCCAGTTAATCAATTAAAGCCAAGAATATAAAAAGCTAAACAAGAATCATAAATCTGAAATACCTCAATTGCATTAATAAGAGAAAATCAATCTAAACATAAGGAGTTCATAAGCCAATTTGGCAACATAAGTAATTAAATGAGAGCATTAAAGTATCTAAAAGTAAAAGAGAGATATAAAGTAAAAGAAATATTGAACCTGATGAAGAGTTGAAGTCCTAAATCCTTTTAGAGGAATCCTAATCCTAAAATCTAAGAGAGAGGAGAGAACCTCTCTCTCTAAAAACTACATCTAAAATTATGAATTATGAGCTGATGATGATGAATGGATGCATTCCCCCACTTTATAGCCTCTAATCTGTGTTTTCCGGGCCGAAAAATGGGTCAAAAACAGCCCAAAAATCACCCCCAGCATATTCTGGTACGTACAGGTCGCGGGAAAGTGACACAGAAGCGTCGTCCACGCGTTTGCGTGGATTGCGTTTCTGCCAGGTCACGCGTTCGCGTGATCCACGCGTTCACGTCGCCTGGATTCAGAACAGCTATGGCAAATTATATATCAAATCGAAGCCCCGGATGTTAGCTTTCCAACGCAACTGGAACCGCGTCATTTGGACCTCTGTAGCTCAAGTTATGGTCGTTTGAGTGCCAGGAGGTCAGGCTGGACAGCTTTAGCAGTTCCTTCAGTTTCTTGTATTCCTTCCACGTTTGCATGCTTTCTTTCCATCCTCCAAGCCATTCCTGCCCTGTAATCTCTGAAAACACTTAACACACATATCAAGGCATCAAATGGTAATAAGAGAGGATTAAAATTAGCTAAATTAAGATCAAAGAAACATGTTTTCAATCATAGCACAAAATCAGGAAGGAGAATGTAAACTCATGCAAATAGTATGAATAAGTGGGTAATAAGTTGATAAAATCCACTCAATTGAGCACAAGATAAACCATAAAATAGTGGTTTATCACATACAAAGTGGAGAAATCATGAAAAGCCAAAGATTTGAAAAAGCCCATGGGCGCGCGCGCGCACTATACGCATCCGCGCGGATTACGAAATACCCCAAGGGCGCATACGCGCACTGTGCACGTACGCGCCGAAGGCCGCACGTAATTTTCTAAGAGGAACACGTGCCTGGCAATTTTGGAGGGTTTCTAGCCCCATTTGGAGCTGAGTCTTTGGCGGGAAAAGACTAAAAAGACCAAGGAATGAAGGGGAAGGCATCACAAGATTCATACACACACTTTTTAAGCTAGTTTTAGTTTTAGTTTTAGAGAGAGAAGCTCTCACTTCTCTCTAGGATTAGGATTAGGATTAGGTTTAGTTCTTAGATCTAGGTTTTAATTTATGCTTTCTCTACTTCCACTCTTTAATTCTTTGTTGTTACATTCATCATTCTTCTATTGTTTGTTATAATTTCTTCTATTTTGTTTGTAGATCTACTTTTGTTCATTTTATTTTCTTTCAATTCAATTTGAAGTAAGCCATGATACTTGTGCTTCTTTTGATTGTTGTTATTGATTTCTTACAATAATTGTTGTTAGCTTTTATTGTTGTTATCCATTTACTATGCTTTTCTTTAGTGCCTTCCAAGTGTTTGATGAAATGCTTGGTTGGATTTTAGTGTAGATTTTGTTCCTCTTGTCCTAGGTAGAGTAATTAGTGACGCTTGAATTATCTAATTCCTTTGTTGATTGACAATTAGAAGTTGCTAATTGATTTGGATACCACTAAACCTAGTCTTTTCCTTCGGAGTTGGCTAGGACTTGTGGAATCAAGTTGATTCATCCACTTAACTTTTCTCCATGGTTAGAGGTTAACTAAGTGGTAGCAATGGACGATTTGTGGTCACAATTGAGGAGGATAACTAGGATATGACTTCTAATTCTCATAACCTTGCCAAGAACTTTGTTAGTTGTTAGTTTATTTTTGTTGCCATTTATGTTTCTTGTCTAAAACCTCAAAACCACAAAATACAACTCACAACCAATAACGAGACACTTTGTTGCAATTCCTAGGGAGAACGACCCGAGGTTTAATACTTCGGTTTATAGATTTTAGGAGTTTGTTTTAGTGACAAACAAAATTTTTGTATGAAAGGATTATTGTTTGGTTTAGAAACTATACTTACAACGAGAATTCATTTGTGAATTCTAGACCATCAAAATTCCGATCATCAAAATGACCCAATAGCATGCCGAGGAGCCAGTGCCCCAGTCTAAGATACAGCAGGAGACAGATGCGACCGTTGACCCTCACCATGAGCCTGATCAGTAGCATCGAGGACGATGCCTCATCTTAAGTGTGGGGAGGTCACCGCCGTCGCCGTCGGTGGATTTGGTGAACATCTTTCGGATATTATCACTTAGTACCTCTTATTTTGCTCTATTTTGCACTATTTTGGGATTATTGTATATATTTGCTAGTATGGATACTTTTATTTTGGTTGTTGCACACTTTTATTTTGTTGCACACTTTCATTGTATATATTGCATTTTAGCCTTGTGATTGTGATTTGGAAATTGTTTTGAATTGTTGAAAACTTAGTTAAACCCTTTTTGGCATAAAAGAAATTGTTTTGATTAGAAAATAGGGTAAACTAAGAAGTTTTAGA
Source organism: Arachis hypogaea (assembly GCF_003086295.3). Classification (NCBI taxonomy): domain Eukaryota; kingdom Viridiplantae; phylum Streptophyta; class Magnoliopsida; order Fabales; family Fabaceae; genus Arachis; species Arachis hypogaea. The sequence goes on from NC_092047.1 coordinate 62,710,846, forward strand.
ATCTCTTAATCACAACATTGCATTTAGAATAAGCTTAGTCAAAATGATAGAATTTCCAAAAGAATTTATCTAGAGGGCACCACCCCAATTGATTGGAAAATTTTTTTGTGAAACTTGCTTGAATTCATACTTTTGTGGATATGTTTTGAGCTAAGAACACAAGATTGTGAGTTTTGAGCCTATTGGTGTGGTTACATCTTATAACCACTTATTTTCCTTCTTGTGTGCATCATTCTCTTCCTATGATTGTGATCCTTGATTTGTTTAATTCTATATGTCCAATTATTACTTGTATACATGCATTTATATGATTGAGGCCATCATTTCATTAGCTCACTTACCCAAATAGCCTACCTTTTACTCTCCATTGTTAACTAGTTTTGAGCCCATGCTTAACCCAATTGTTCTTTATTTTAACACATTACAAGCCTAAAGCGGAAAACAATAAAGTCCCTTGTTTAGATTTTTGATTAGCTTAGGCTAGTGAGAGTGTTTTACATTTAAGTTTGGGGAGATTGGGAATATTGGTTGGGATAAAAGAGTGTTTTGTATTTATATTTGGGAATTGGGTGCATACTCATGTATTGATTAAATATATAAACCTTATGCATTGATGCTCTTGTATGTAGCTAGAAAGAAAGAAAAAAAAAGAGATAACAAAAAAAATAATAAAATAAAAACAGAAAAAAATATAAATAACAGAAAAAAAATAAATAAAAAGAGGATTGATGAGCGGATAATTTATACGCTTTTTGGCACTGTTTCTAGTATGTTTTTAGTACATTTTAGTTAGTTTTTATTATGTTTTTGTTAGTTTTTAAATAAAAATCACTCTTCTGGGCTTTACTATGAGTTTGTGTATTTTTCTGTGATTTCAGGTATTTTCTGGCTGAAATTGAGGGACCTGAGCAAAAATCTGATTCAGAGGCTGAAAAAGGACTGCAGATGTTGTTGGATTCTGACCTCCCTGCACTCGAAGTGGATTTTCTGGAGCTACAAAAGCCCAATTGGCGCGCTCTCAATTGCGTTGGAAAGTAGACATCCTGGGCTTTCCAACAATATATAATAGTCCATACTTTGCCCGAGATTTGATGGCCCAAACAGGCGTTCCAAGTCAGCTCAAGAATTCTGGCGTTTAACTCCAAAACTGGCACAAAAGCTGGAGTTAAACGCCCAAACTGGCACAAAAGCTGGCGTTTAGCTCCAAAAAAAGTCTCTACACATGGAAGCTTCAATGCTCAGCCCAAGCACACACCAAGTGGGCCCGGAAGAAGATTTCTGCATTAATTACTGATTTCTGTAAACCCTAGGCTACTAGTTCTCTATAAATAGGACCTTTTGCTATTGTATTTTCATACTTTTGATCTTTGATAAGTATTATGCTATCTTAGACACGTTTGGAGGCTGGCCATTCGGCTATGCCTAGACCTTGTTCTTATGTATTTTCAACGGTGGAGTTTCTACACACCATAGATTAAGATGTGGAGCTCTGCTGTTCTTCATGAATTAATACAAGTACTATTGTTTTTCTATTCAACTCAAGTCTATTTCTTCTCCAAGATATTCATTCATTCTTCAACTTGATGAATGTGATGATCCGTGACACTCATCATCATTTTCACCTATGAACGCATGACTGACAACCACTTCTGTTCTACATGCAAACAAGCTTGAATGCATATCTCTTGGGTTTCTAATCTAAGATTGGAACCTTCGTGGTATAGGCTAGAATTATTGGCGGCCATTCCTGAGATCCGGAACGTCTAAACCTTGTCTGTAGTATTCTGAGTAGGATCTGGGAAGGGATGACTGTGACGAGCTTCAAACTCGTGATTGTGGGGCGTGTGACAGACGCAAAAGGATCAATGGATCCTATTCCGACATGATCGAGAACCGACAGCTGATTAGCCGATGTTGTGACAGAGCATCAGGACCATTTTCACTGAGAGGACGGGATGTAGCCATTGACAATGGTGATGCCCAACATAAAGCTTGCCATGGAAAGGAGTATGAATGATTGGAAGAAGGCAATAGGAAAGCAGAGGTTCAGGAGGAACAAAGCATCTTCATACGCTTACTGAAATTCCAACCAAAGAATTACATAAGTATCTCTATCTTTATTTTATATTTTATTCATCTTTTAGTTATCAATTCTTCATCACCATCTGAATTCGCCTGACTGAGATTTACAAGGTGACCATAGCTTGCTTTAAGCCGACAGTCTCCGTGGGATCGACTCTTACTCACGTAAGGTTTATTACTTAGACGACCCAGTGCACTTGTTGGTTAGTTGTGCGGAATTGTGACAAAGTGTGATTCAAGTTTAAGAGCTCCAAGTCCTTTGGTGCCATTGTTGATGATCACAATTTCGTGCACCAAGTTTTTGGCGCCGTTGCCGGGGATTCTTCGAGTTTGGACAACTGACGGTTCATCTTGTTGCTTAGATTAGGTATCTTTTCTTCAGAATTTTTAAGAATGAATTCTAGAGTTTCAAAGTGATATTCCCACCATCACAAAAGCTGATTGATTCTCATCAATTTAGCTATTGAATGTAATGTTCTGCTGAAGCTTGGCCAAACATGTCTAATCCTTTTTAGACTGAAGCTTTAGACTAACATTGCATGATTCCTGGAATTCTTATTAAAAGTTTTGATTCTCTTTATTTTCTTTTCTATATAATTTTCGAAAAAAAAATACAAAAAAATTTTAAAATCATAAAACCAAAAATATTTTATGTTTCTTGTTTGAGTCTAGTATCAATTTTTAAGTTTGGTGTCAATTGCATGACTTTCTTCTTCTTGCATTTTTCGAATTTATACATATTGTTCTTCATTGATCTTTAAGTTGTTCTTGATGATTTTATTGTTCTGATCTTCAAATTCTCTTGTTTTGTATGTTTTGTTGTTTCTTACATGCATTTTTACATTGTTATAGTCCTTAGTATACAAACTTTTAAGTTTGGTGTCTTACATGCATTGTTTATTTGATCTTAGTTGCATTTTTATTGATTCCCATCATCAAAAATTCAAAAATATTTTTTTAAAACTGTCTTTTCAAGTCAATAATACAGAGAATTGAAGATTCAGAACATTCAGCAGAGGAATCAAACAGAAAAAGCTGGGCGTTCAAAACGCCCAGTAAAGAAGGAAAACTGGCGTTTAAACGCCAGCCAGGATACCTGGCTGGGCGTTTAACGTCCAAAAAGGTAGAGATTTGGGCGTTAAACGCTAGAATAGACACCATTCTGGGCGATTAATGCCAGGATGACACTAGAGGGAAGATTTTGTTTTTAATTCACATTTTTTTTCAAGTTTTCATAATTTTTCAAAATCAACTCTTTTTCAAATCATATCTTTTCAATCATATCTCTCTCAAAATCAATTTCTTTTCATTTTTTTATTCTATTATTATTTTCAAAAATCCTTGCTATAATTAAAGATTTACTTCAAAATTTTCAAGTTCTTACTTGCCTATTAAGAAAGGATCAAACTTTAAATTTTAGAATCATATCTTTTAATTTTTTGTTAGTCAAGTAATCAACTTTAATTTTAAAAACTTTCTTTTTCTAAATTGATTTTCAATCATATCTTCTCAATCATATCTTCTCAATCACATCTTTTTCAAAATTAACTCTCAATCATATCTTTTTTATTTCTAATTTCAAAATCTTTTTCAAAAATCGCTTAATTTCTTTCCCAATTTTAGTTTTCGAAAATCATCAATCAAATTTTCAAAATTTCTTTTAATTATTTCAAAATCTTTTACTTTAATTTTCGAAAATTCTTCCCCTCTTCTCACATCCTTCTATTTAAAGGACTAACACTCCTCTTCAAGGTACAATTCGAACTCCCTCTTTCTTTATATGTTCGAATTCTTTTTCATCTACCTCCTCCTTCTATTCTTCTTTTCCTCTGACACCTCAAGGAATCTCTATGAAGCTTGGGAGAGATACAAGCAATTGATCAGAAGGTGCCCTTCTGACATGCTTTCAGAATGGAGCATCATAGGAATCTTCTATGATGGTCTGTCTGAACTATCCAAGATGTCATTGGATAGCTCTACTGGAGGATCTCTTCATCTGAAGAAGACGCCTGCAGAAGCTCAAGAACTCATTGAAATGGTTGCAAATAACCAATTCATGTACACTTCGGAAAGGAATCCTGTGAATAATGGGACAAATCAGAAGAAAGGAGTTCTTGAAATTGATACTCTGAATGTCATATTGGCTTAGAATAAAATATTGACCCAACAAGTCAATATGATTTCTCAGAGTCTATCTGGAATGCAAGCAGCAACAGGTAGTACTAAGGAAGCTTCTTCTGAAGAAGAAGCTTATGATTCTGAGACCCCAGCAATGGAAGAGGTGAATTACATGGGAGAACCCTATGGAAACACCTATAATCCTTCATGGAGAAATCATCCAAATCTCTCATGGAAGGATCAACAGAGACCTCAACAAGGTTTCAACAACAATAATGGTGGAAGAAACAGGTTTAGCAATAGCAAACCTTTTCCATTATCTTCTCAACAACAGACAAAGAATTCTAAGCAAAGCCACTCTGACTTAACAACCATTGTTTCTGATCTAATCAAAACCACTCAAAGTTTCATGACTGAAACAATGTCCTCCATTAGAAATTTGGAGGCACAATTGGGTCAGCTGAGTAAGAAAATTACTGAACTCCCTCCTAACACTCTCCCAAGCAATACAGAAGAGAATCCAAAAAGAGAGTGCAAGGCCATAACCACAACCCACATGGCCGAACCTGGAGAGGAGGAAGAGACAGTGATCTCCACTGAAGAAGACCTCAATGGACGTCCACTGGCCTCTATGAAATTCCCTGATGAGAAACCATGGGAATCTGAGGCTCACACTGAGACCATAGAGATTCCATTAAATTTACTTTTGCCATTCATGAGCTCTGATGAGTATTCTTCCTCTGAAGAGGATGAAGATGTCACTGAAGAGCAAGTTGCTAAGTACCTTGGAGCAATCATGAAGCTAAATGCCAAGCTATTTGGTAATGAGACTTGGGAGAATGAACCTCCATTGCTCATCAAAGAACTGGATGACTTGACTAGACAGAGATTACCTCAAAAGAGACAGGACCCTGGAAAGTTCTCAATCCCTTGTACCATAGGCACCATGACCTTTGAAAAGGCTCTGTGTGACCTAGGGTCAAGCATAAACCTTATGCCTCTCTCTGTAATGGAGAAGCTAGGGATCATTGAGGTACAAGCTGCAAGAATCTCACTGGAGATGGCAGACAATTCAAAGAAATAGGCTTATGGACTTGTAGAGGATGTCTTGGTAAAGGTTGAAGACTACTACATTCTTGCTGATTTCATAATCCTAGAGACTGGGAAGTGTGTGGATGAATCCATCATCCTTGGCAGACCCTTCCTAGCCACAGTAAAAGCTGTGATTGATGTTGATAGAGGAGAATTGATCATTCAAGTGAATGAAGACTCCCTTGTATTTAAACCTCAAGGATATCCCTCTGTAACCATGGAGAGGAAGCATGAAGAGCTTCTCTCAATACAGAGACAAACAGAGCCTCCACAGTCAAACTCTAAGTTTGGTGTTGGGAGGTTCCAATATTGTTCTAAACATCTGTGAGGCTCCATGAGATCCCACTGTCAAGCTATTGACATTAAAGAAGCGCTTGTTGGGAGGCAACCCAATCGTTACTATTCTATGATAAATTTCTATTTTCTATTGTTATTTTATGTTTTCTGTAGGTTAATGATCATGTGAAGTCACAAAAATAATTGAAAAAGCAAAAACAAAGTGAAAAATAGAATGAAAAATAGAACACCCTGAAGGAGACAGTTACTGGCGTTTAAACGCCAGTAAAGGTAGCAGAATGGGCGTTAGACGCCCAGTCTGGCACCATTCTGGGCGCTTAATGCCAGAAAAGGGCACCAGACTGGCGTTTAACGCCAGGAATGGGCAAGAAGCTGGCGTTAAATGCTAGAAATGGGCAGTAGCCTGGCGTTTAACGCCAGGATTGGCAGAAAGGGGCGTTTAGCACGCCACTTGGTGCAGGGATGAGATATCCTTGACACCTCAGGATCTGTGGACCCCACAGGATTCCCACCTACCCCACCACTCTCTCTCTTCTTCACACATTCACCAATCACCTCAATACCTCTTCCCCAAAAACCCTTCACCTATCAAATCCTACCATTCTCTTCACCACTCACATCCATCCTTCATAAAACCTCACCTACCTCACCATCCAAATTCAAACCACTTTTCCTCCCAAACCCACCCATAATGGCCGAAACACAAAGCCCACTCCATCTCCTCTATTTCTTCTTCTTCTACTCTCTTCTTTCTTCTTTTGCTCGAGGACGAGCAACCTTCTAAGTTTGGTGTGGTAAAAGCTAAAGTTTTTTATTTTTTCATAACCATTTATGGCACCAAAGGCCGGAGAAACCTCTAGAAAGAGGAAAGGGAAGGCAAAAGCTTCCACCTCCGAGTCATGAGAGATGGAGAGATTCCTCTCAAGGGTGCATCAAGACCACTTCTATGAAGTTGTGGCCAAGAAGAAAGTGATCCCCGAGGTCCCTTTCAAACTCAAAAAGAATGAGTATCCAGAGATCCGACATGAGATCCGAAGAAGAGGTTGAGAAGTTCTCACCAACCCCATTCAATAAATCGGAATCTTAATGGTTCAAGAGTTCTATGCCAATGCATAGATCACCAAGAACCATGATCAAAGTGTGAACTCGGACCCTAAGAATTGGCTTACAATGGTTCGGGGAAATTACTTAGATTTTAGTCCGGAAAATGTAAGGTTGTCATTCAACTTGCCTATGATGCAAGGAGATGCACACCCATACACAAGAAGGGTCAACTTTGATCAAAGGTTGGACCAAGTCCTCATGGACATATGTGAAGAGGGCGCTCAATGGAAGAGAGATTCAAGAGGGAAGCTGGTTCAACTAAAGAAGACATGACCTCAAGCCCGTGGATAGGGGATGGTTAGAGTTCATCCAACGCTCAATCATTCCCACTAGTAACTGGTCCGAAGCTACTATAGACCGGGCTATCATGATACATAGCATCATGATTGGAGAGGAAGTGGAAGTTCATGAGGTTATATCCCAAGAACTCTACAAGGTGGCGGACAAGTCCTCTCCTTTGGCAAGGTTAGCCTTCCCTCATCTCATTTGTCACCTTTGCAATTCGGTTGGAATTGACATAGAGGGAGACATTCTCATTGATGAGGACAAACCCATCACTAAGAAAAGGATGGAGAAAACAAGAGAACCTCATCAAGAGCATGAGGAAATTCCTCATCATAAAATCCCTGAGATGCCTCAAGGGATGCATCTTCCTCCACAAAACTATTGGGAGCAAATCAAACACCTCCCTAGGAGAATTAAGTTCCAACATGGGACAACTAAGGGTGGAGCACCAAGAGCATTCCATCCTCCTCCATGAAATTAGAGAAGACCAAAGAACCATGAGAGAGGAACAACAAAGGCAAGGAAGTGACATTGAGGAGCTCAAGCACTCCATAAGATCTTCAAGAGGAAGAACACGCTGCCATCACTAAGGTGGACCCGTTCTTTAACTTCCTTGTTCTTTATTTTCCTGTTTTTCGAAAATTGTGCTTTATGTTTATTTATGTTTGTGTCTTTATTACATGATCATTAGTGTCTAAGTGTCTATGCCTCAAAGCTATAAAAATGAATCCATCACCTTTCTTAAATGAAAAATGTTTTTAATTGAAAAAGAAAAAGAAGTGCATGAATTTCAAATTTTAAAACAGTTTAATTATCTTGATGTGGTGGCAATACTATTGTTTTTCTGAATGAATACTTGAACAGTGCATATTTTTTAATTTGATTGTTTATGAATATTAAAATTGTTGGCTCTTGAAAGAATGAAAGGAAAAGGAGAAATGTTATCTGATGATTTGAAAAATCATAAAATTGATTCTTGAAGCAAGAAAAAGCAGTGAAAAGCTTGCAAAAAATAAAAAGAAAAGCAAGCAAAAAAAGCCAATACCCCTTTAAACCAAAAGGCAAGGGTGATAAAAAGGATCCAAGGCTTTGAGCATCAGTGGAAAGGAGGGCCCACAGGAAAAAATCCTGGCCTAAGCGGCTAAACCAAGCTGTCCCTAACCATGTGCTTGTTGCGTGAAGGTGTCAAGTGAAAACTTGAGACTGAGCGGTTAAAGTCGAGGTCCAAAGCAAAAAGAAGAGTGCGCTTAAGAACCCTGGACACCTCTAATTGGGGACTCTAGCAAAGCTGAGTCACAATCTGAAAAGGTTCACCCAGTTATGTGTCTGTGGCATTTATGTATCCGGTGGTAATACTGGAAAACAAAGTGCTTAGGGCCACGGCCAAGACTCATAAAGTAGCTGTGTTCAAGAATCAACATACTTAACTAGGAGAATCAATAACACTATCTGGATTCTGAGTTCCTATAGATGCCAATCATTCTGAACTTCAAGGAATAAAGTGAGATGCCAAAATTGTTCAGAAGCAAAAAGCTAAAACCCCCGGTCATCTAATTAATACTGATCTTCATAGATGTTTCTGGAATTCATTGTATATTCTCTTCTTTTTATCCTATTTGATTTTCAGTTGCTTGGGGACAAGCAGTAATTTAAGTTTGGTGTATTGATGAGCGGATAATTTATATGCTTTTTGGCACTGTTTCTAGTATGTTTTTAGTACATTTTAGTTAGTTTTTATTATGTTTTTGTTAGTTTTTAAATAAAAATCACTCTTCTAGGCTTTACTATGAGTTTGTGTGCTTTTCTGTGATTTCAGGTATTTTCTGGCTGAAATTGAGGGACCTGAGCAAAAATCTGATTCAGAGGCTGAAAAAGGACTGCAGATGTTGTTGGATTCTGACCTCTCTGCACTCGAAGTGGATTTTCGGGAGCTACAGAAACCCAATTGGTGCGCTCTCAATTTCTTTGGAAAGTAGACATCCTGGGCTTTCCAACAATATATAATAGTCCATAATTTGCTCGAGATTTGATGGCCCAAACAGGCGTTCCAAGTCAGCTCAAGAATTCTGGCGTTTAACTCCAAAACTGGCATAAAAGCTGGAGTTAAACGCCCAAACTGGCACAAAAGCTGGCGTTTAACTCCAAGAAAAGTCTCTACATATGGAAGATTCAATGCTCAGCCCAAGCACACACCAAGTGGACCCGGAAGAAGATTTCTGCATTAATTACTGATTTCTGTAAACCCTAGGCTACTAGTTCTCTATAAATAGGACCTTTTGCTATTGTATTTTCATACTTTTGATCTTTGATAAGTCTTATGCTATCTTAGACACGTTTGGAGGCTGGCCATTCGGCCATGCCTAGACCTTGTTCTTATGTATTTTCAACGGTGGAGTTTCTACACACCATAGATTAAGGTGTGGAGCTCTGCTGTTCTTCATGAATTAATACAAGTACTATTGTTTTTCTATTCAACTCAAGTCTATTTCTTCTTCAAGATATTCATTCGTTCTTCAACTTGATGAATGTGATGATCCGTGACACTCATCATCATTCTCACCTATGAACGCGTGACTGACAACCACTTCCGTTCTACATGCAAACAAGCTTGAATGCATATCTCTTGGGTTTCTAATCTAAGATTGGAACCTTCGTGGTATAGGCTAGAATTATTGGCGGCCATTCCTGAGATCCGGAACGTCTAAACCTTGTCTGTGGTATTCTGAGTAGGATCTGGGAAGGGATGACTATGACGAGCTTCAAACTCGCGATTGTGGGGCGTGTGACAGACGCAAAAGGATCAATGGATCCTATTCCGACATGATCGAGAACCGACAGCTGATTAGCCGATGTTATGACAGAGCATCAGGACCATTTTCACTGAGAGGACGGGATGTAGCCATTGACAATGGTGATGCCCAACATAAAGCTTACCATGGAAAGGAGTATGAATGATTGGAAGAAGGCAATAGGAAAGCAGAGGTTCAAGAGGAACAAAGCATCTTCATACGCTTATCTGAAATTCCAACCAAAGAATTACATAAGTATCTCTATCTTTATTTTATGTTTTATTCATCTTTTAGTTATCAATTCTTCATCACCATCTGAATTCGCCTAACTGAGATTTACAAGGTGACCATAGCTTGCTTCAAGCCGACAGTCTCCGTGGGATCGACCCTTACTCACGTAAGGTTTATTACTTGGATGACCCAGTGCACTTGCTGGTTAGTTGTGCGGAATTGTGACAAAGTGTGATTCACGTTTAAGAGCTCCAAGTCCTTTGGCGCCATTGTTGATGATCACAATTTCGTGCACCAAGGACAAAGTGCCCCAAAGTGGAGCTCAATAAAGATCAATGCATATGTGTTATAATAAAAAGGAAAATACATGAGTATGTAAAAAGTGAGGAGGATGGGTAGCTAGATTAGTACTTAATTGTAGAGGTCATTATATAGGTTAGGTGGGAAGGTCTAGACTAATCAAAGATTTAAATTCTAGTCCACTTATCCATATATGATCCTACCTTGACCCTAGCCCCGCATCATTTGGACCTCTGTAGCTCAAGTTATGGTCATTTGAGTGCCAGGAGGTCAGGCTGGATAGCTTTAGCAGTTCCTTCAGTTTCTTGTATTCCTTCCACTTTTGCATGCTTTCTTTCCATCCTCCAAGTCATTCCTGCCCTATAATCTCTGAAAACACTTAACACACATATCAAGGCATCGAATGGTAATAAGAGAGGATTAAAATTAGCTAAATTAAGATCAAAGAAACATGTTTTCAATCATAGCACAAAATCAGGAAGGAGAATGTAAACTCATGCAAATAGTATGAATAAGTGGGTAAAGAGTTGATAAAATCCACTCAATTGAGCACAAGATAAACCATAAAATAGTGGTTTATCACATACAAAGTGGAGAAATCATGAAAAGCCAAAGATTTGAAAAAGCCCATGGGCTCGCGTGCGCACTATACGCATCCGCGCAGATTACGAAATACCCCAGGGGCGCATACGCGCGCTGTGCACGTACGCGCCGAAGGCCGCACGTAATTTTCTAAGAGGAACACGTGCCTGGCAATTTTGGAGGGTTTCTAGCCCCATTTGGAGCTGAGTCTTTGGCGGGAAAAGACTAAAAAGACCAAGGAATGAAGGGGAAGGCATCACAAGATTCATACACACACTTTTTAAGCTAGTTTTAGTTTTAGTTTTAGAGAGAGAAGCTCTCACTTCTCTCTAGGATTAGGATTAGGATTAGGTTTAGTTCTTAGATCTAGGTTTTAATTTATGCTTTCTCTACTTCTACTCTTTAATTCTTTGTTGTTACATTCATCATTCTTCTATTGTTTGTTATAATTTCTTCTATTTTGTTTGTAAATCTACTTTTGTTCATTCTATTTTCTTTCAATTCAATTTGAAGTAAGTCATGATACTTGTGCTTCTTTTGATTGTTGTTATTGATTTCTTACAATAATTGTTGTTAGCTTTTATTGTTGTTATCCATTTACTATGCTTTTCTTTAGTGCCTTCCAAGTGTTTGATGAAATGCTTGGTTGGATTTTAGTGTAGATTTTGTTCCTCTTGTCCTAGGTAGAGTAATTAGTGACGCTTAAATTATCTAATTCCTTTGTTGATTGACAATTAGAAGTTGCTAATTGATTTGGATACCACTAAACCTAGTCTTTTCCTTCGGAGTTGGCTAGGACTTGTGGAATCAAGTTGATTCATCCACTTGACTTTCCTCCATGGTTAGAGGTTAACTAAGTGGTAGCAATGGACGATTTATGGTCACAATTGAGGAGGATAACTAGGATATGACTTCTAATTCTCATAACCTTGCCAAGAACTTTGTTAGTTGTTAGTTTATTTTTGTTGCCATTTATGTTTCTTGTCTAAAACCTCAAAACCCCAAAATACAACTCACAACCAATAACGAGACACTTTGTTGCAATTCCTAGGGAGAACGACCCGAGGTTTAATACTTCGGTTTATAGATTTTAGGGGTTTGTTTTAGTGACAAACAAAATTTTTGTATAAAAGGATTATTGTTTGGTTTAGAAACTATACTTGCAACGAGAATTCATTTGTGAATTTTAGACCATCAAAATTTCGATCATCACTTACCCAAATAGCTTACCTTCTACTCTCCATCGTTAGCCAATTTTGAGCCTATGCTTAACCCAATTGTTCTTTATTTTAGCACATTACAAGCCTAAAGCGAAAAACAATAAAAGTCCATTGTTTGGATCTTTGATTAGCTTAGGCTAGTAAGAGTGTTTATTATTCAAGTTTGGGGAGAATTGGGAACATTGGTTGGAATAAAAGGGTATTTTTGTATTTCCATATTTGGAAATTGGGTGCATGCTCATGTATATATTAAATTTATTAACCTTAGGCATTGATGTTCTTGTGTATAGTTTAAAAAAAAAAGAAATAGAAGAAAAACAATAAATAAGGGAACAAAATGCCCCAAAGTAAAGTTCAATAAAATCAATGCATAAGTGTTGTAAAATGAAGAGAAAATGCATGAGTATGTGAAAAGTGAAGAATGGGTAGTTAGGTTAGCACTTAATTGTATAGGTTATTATATAGGTTAGGTGGGAAGTCTAGGTTAATCAAAGATTCAAATTTTAGTCCACTTAACCATATATGACCCTACCTTGACCCTAACCCCATTACAACCTTATGGAAAGTCCTCATGATGATTGTATGCATGCATTGAATGATTGTTGATTTTTAGATGAGGAACAAATCTTGGAAAACATGATTAGGGGAGAATTGAGTGAATCAACCCCTAAACACTTTAGTAATTAGAGCGGATACATATCCGGTGAGGGTTCGATCGCTCAATTACATGGTTTCACTATGATCATTCTTCTTCATGCAAGTTTGTAAATCTTTTTGATAATTCAATGCAATTGTGGGTTTGGTTTGGTTTGAATTGATTCCTATTGCTTTAGCCCTTATGCCTACACATGTTTTCTTGGAAGTTGAGTTGTTTTGACTAAGTGATTGCATTCATATAGATAGTTGCATTTAGATAGGTTACAATTAGGTAGTTTACATTGAATAAATGTTGATACCATTTTGCCTCTTTCCTGATTTTAGCATGAGGACATGCTTAGTTTAAGTGTGGAGAGGTTTGATAAACCCCAATTTTGTGGTTTATCTTGTGCTTATTTTAGGGAATTTTATCACCTTTTTCCCACATTTATTTAATGGAATAGCATGGTTTTGTAATTCTCCCGTAATTTGTGCTTAAGTGTAAAAACATGCTTTTTAGGCCCTTAAATTAGTGATTTTAATTCACTTTAATTCCATTCGATGCCTTGCTGTGTTTGTTGAGTAATTTCAGGATTATAAGGCAAGTATTGGATGGAAGAAATGAAGAGGAAAGCATGCAAGTGGAGAATTCATGAAGAAATGAGCAAAATGGAGAATTGAGGGCCACGCGCACGCTTACGCATGATCGGAGTTTTTGCCATCGACGCGCACGCGTGACGCTTGGTACGTGACCCACTTAAAGTGAAATCGCTGGGGCGATTTCTGAGTTGCCCAAGCCCAAATCCAACTCGTTTCTGAGTGTATTTCATGCAGAATTCAAGCTTGAGCAAAGGGGGGCACTTAGTTAGTCATGATGAGCCTTTAGTTAGTTTTCTAGAGAGAGAAGCTCCCTCTTCTCTCTAGAATTAGGTTAGAATTATGTTAATTTCTCTTAAATCTAGGTTTGATTACTTGATTTCATCTTGTTTCCTCTACAATTCCTTGTTCTAATACTTCAATTCTCCTTGGTTCTTTTGTTAATTTTACCTTTATGCTTCTTTCATGTTTATGAATGCTCATGTTGGATTTAGTTTACATTTAATAAAATTTGGTATTTGATGTTCTTTTATTGTTAATTTGAGTTGTGAATTTTACTTTTCTTGCAATTGGTAGTTGGTAGATTTATATTTCTTGCACTTTTGCTATGCTTTCCTTTTATGCCTTCCAAGTGTTTGACAAAATGCTTGGTTGGATGTTAGAGTAGATTTTGAGCATTCTTGGTTTGGAAAGAGTAATTAGGTAATCTTGAGTCATGAATACCCAATTCATGTTAGTGATCTAGAGTTGTTAATTAATATGAGTTCCATTGACTCTAATCTCTTGCTAATCCCATTAGTAAGTTGATTGGGATTTTTAGATTGAGATTAACTAGTCTTGTTTGACTTTTTCTTATGGAAGATAACTTACACCTTCTTCCAACTTTGGAGATGACGAAATAGGATAAATTCTTGTTAATCATTGTTATTAGTGACTAGGATAGAAAGCCTATATTTTCAATCCTTGCCATGAATGTCTCTCTTTACTAGTTGCTTTTTTTTAATTGCTCTCTTTACTTTTCTTGTCATTTATATTCCTTGCCCTTTTTATCAATCAAACCCCTTGTTCTTCATAGCCAATAATTGACCACTTCATTGCAATTCCTTGTGAGACGACCCGAGGTTTAAATACTTCGGTTAATTTTCATTGGGGTTTGTACTTGTGACAAAACCAATTTTTTTATTGGGAAGATTGTTTGTTGGTTTAGGACTATACTTGCAACGAAGAAATTCTTTTCTATAAGAAGAAAATCTAGACCGACACAACAATAATCTTCATTATCATTTGTCTTATTGTAACATGGGGGAGATGGTTGCCATGAGTATTGCTCATACGTGTACGGTTCCTCCCTCAATTGATTCTTTCATTCCATGATACAATCTAAATTTGAATTCATCACACCCTACAATATAATCACAACCAAACTCCAAGCAACAAGGGTGATAACCCATAGAGAAAGTAGAAAATAAAAGCAAAAGACATCAATAAACAAGAAAACTAAACATCTAATGAATAAAAAAAACAACCAAATAACAAAAAAAGTAAGCTATTTACAATATTAATATATTCACAACAACAAAAAAATACAACATCAATTGCATAGTCCCCGGCAATAACGCCAAAAACTTGATGAAGACCAAATGTCAACTCGGAATTTCTCAAATTCTAACTTTGTTGCAAGTGTACTTTCGAATCAACAATTAGGTCTCAATCAAAGTTTAAATATAAAGGTTTGTCACAATCTAAAATAAATTAATAACCAGGAGTTTTAAGTCCCGGGTCGTCTCCCTCGGACCATGCAATTTAGGTGTCACATTTTCGGTTGTGAAATAAGGGGTTTTCTTCAATTAAGGAACGGAAAATTAAAGGAACTAAGGAATAAAAGAACTAACAAATAATCAAAAAGAAAATTAATGCAAACTAAAAGAAAGCAAGATAAAAATTTAGTGAAAATGCTATAAATGCATAAGAGAGCCTTGACTTGGGAATGAGAATTAAGGAATCCTATCATCGTCATAACCACAACTATAGCAACTATGATGAGTTAATTTCACTTCGTCAATCCCTAATATTGAGGAGTAAATCAAGCAAGCATAATTGACCTTAATCCATAAGTCCTAGCTAACTAATTAACTTAGTGAAAAGCTAGCGTCAATGGAAACAAGAATCAACTAACAACCCAAGAATTACCACTAAATGTCGGATATTATGACTCTAGTATCCTAGGAACTCATTTTCCAAGTCAAGGTGTGAAAATGTACTCAAAATCTCCAAGTGGCATTTTCACAAACACTTGGTGAACAATAAAGCAAAACATAGGAAATTGCAAAGGAAAGTGAAAACTATAACCAAATTATTCACAATATCAATAATAGAAACTCAATCAAGCAAATAGAAATCATAAAACATTAAATTTATTAACCAAAGCTTCAAGGAATCAAAATTGCATATATTAACAAAATAACTAGAACCATAAGAACATAAGAGTAAATGTGATGTAATTAAAGAGAAATTAAAGAGTACTTACAAAAGAGATGAGCAAAATCCAAGACCAGAATTGGAACTATAAAATTCTACAATGAAACCTAATTAAAAATCCTAAGAGAGCATTTCCTATACTACTCTATTCCTACTCCTAATAATGTTTTCTATCCTAAAAATGAGCTCCCCCTTGATATGGAATGAAGTCCCCTTGATATAGCACCCAATCAGCTTCAGAAACATAAAAAATTGGGCCAAGAGGCCTCCAAAATCGTGAGCCACGTGACATTTTAATGAAGTCATGCGTTGGGACTTGTGCGTACGCACAGAAGGTTGTGCGTACGCACACTTGACTGTGTGCTTCTCCTTTGTTTTCTTCATGACATCTCCCATTTGCATGCTTCCTTCCATTTTTGCCTAGTCATTCACGCCTAATTGACCTGAAATCACTTAATAAAATATATCACGGCATCGAATGGAATAAAAGTAGAATTAAAATGATCAATTGAAGCACAAAAATGCATGCTTTTACATTTAGGTTCAAATTAGAGAAAAATCACAAAAGTATGATACTTTGATGATTAAGTGTGAGTTTATGTGATAAGATTCGTCCAATTCAAACCTAAAAATCATCAAATATGGACTCATTAGGGCTCTGTTTTATTTTTATGGATTAATAATGCAAGTGTTTTCTTTATTTTGATTCATTCTTCTCTCCTCTTTTAAGATTGAGTTTCGTCCTTCATCAATATGGATTTGAAGTATTGAGAGATATTCTAATTATGTCTTGGATTCCTTTATTACTTTTGAGGGATTGAATATTAGAATTAGTTTGAAACTCGTCTCATAATCTTCATTGATTTTAGAATTAGTTATTGAATATATGACATTTAATTCATGTAAGGATAGTCTTTGAAAATTGTGTGGCTTACAATCGAAATTGTTGTTAACCTCTTCTCTTGATTAATTGACCAAGACATTGGTGATTAATTAAGTTTAGAGAAATTAGATTGCCAACACATTAAAATTCAATTATAAATGATTTGGTATGAAAAAATTTTTGCATGAATCGAAGTTTTGAAAACACAATTATTATTATTATTCCTAAAGGATTTAGCATCCCTGAAACCTTTAACATTCCCTATCTTGATTTCTTTTAAATTATTTAAGCTTTATTTCGTCCCTCCACTTTTCCTTCACTATTCTTATTCCAAGTCACAAACCAATTCCCTCTTGCCAAGGTGTGATTGATCTAATTAGAGATATAATTAGACATTACTTGCTTCAATCCATTAATCTCCGTGGGAACAATATTCACTCACTGTGGTATTACTTGATATGATTTGGTGCACTTGTCAATGTACAAGCATATCAATTTTGGCTCATCAGAAGGAATTCTCACCACATCGCACGCACTATTGTAGAACCCCAGGCCCTGAAATGACCATTTGCTAGTAACCGACCCGCCTAGCACCACGTGGGCTTAGATCCATGAAAATGCGCCATCACCGACATCGGCAACATCACGATTGGGACATTGTTACGGACTCGACTTCTAGCCTTAACAGCCCCATGGCCCAATGAAAACTCGCCTCCTTAGGCCTAAATCTCCTCATTGACCCACGATCTTGGACAACTCAACACAGATCGCTAATCGAGATCCGAATACAATTACAAATCAAATCTTGTCTAATTTAGAGGATTGTAGGGAGGAAAAAGTGAATATATAAAAGAGAGTCTTAGACTCCTCCAGATATGATACACTAAAACTCTAAAACCCTACCTCTCCAGAGTGTTGTTTCCTCCACTATTTACTCCGAAAGCCAGAAGTCGTGAAGCTCATCAACCTCGTCAGATTCCAGATTCCATCGTTCTGGGTCACTCCTGAACAATTTACTTTCTTACTTTCAAAAATTCTTTTACTTTTTGGATCAATCTAATTGCTCCATCCTAGAGAGACAACTCAAGAAATAAAACTCCCGGTTTATACTTTTTGAAAGAGTTAAAGAACCTTTACCCCTTTCTAAATTTGATTGTAGAAGTTTGGTGTTGAGAGGTGCTACAACAATAATAAACCGATTTAATATTTTTTCTTCAGACACTGATATTTTACACTTACTCAAGCTAATGTAGGGCCTAAACGAACTTAAGGCGAGGTCCAAAGAGTCATACATCATCGGTATAGAAAAAAACCACATCCGCTACTCACCAATCGCTATCTCCACGCTTTCTCATCTCCATTAGAATCCAAATTTGATACTGAAAAAAAGCAGAGTTAATATTTATGACAACAGAGCAGTGCTGTAAAGAAAATTGCATGGGAGAGGCTATCACTATAACCTGCGAGAGAGAGAGGGGGTAGAAGGGGTCGTTGTGAGAAAAACGTGAGATGAGAGCATAAGATGACAACATGGTGGCACGATGAGATGAGACCTTGAGATCCAACGAGTGGGTAACGAAGCAATAAGAGACGAGTAGCACGAGCAATGGGTGAATTGCAAGTAGCCAAACAATAAAAAGAAGCGATGAGAAGAAGATGTTGATAAGAGACGAAGGTGATGGGTGGTTCTAGGGGCACAGCGAGAAGCACGGAGAATGGGAGAAAAAGATAGTAGAGGGAAGCTAGTGATGGTGCCTTTCTAGGTGATGTTGTGAGCTCGAAGAAGATGAGGGATGATTAGGAGATTGAGAGAAAAGTGAATCCTAGTGTAGAACCAAATTAAGTATTAGGATTTCAGGAAGAAAAGAGATTGCAGGGTTTAGTATCTATTCTAGGCTGGGTGATCTAAGCTCATCCCAAATTTGATTGGATAATCTAATCTGATGTGATTTTTTTTTTTCAATTTTGAGTGGATCACTTTTAAACGAGTCGAAATTCACCAGATCTTTAGGCGCATGCCGAATCTTCAGGTTGGACAGCACAATGTACATGGTCTCTTAATTTGTATACCAAACCAAATGGTAATATGGATTAATGCATTTAAAAATATTAAGAATTTTGAATTTATAAAAAATAAAAAAATTAGTGAATGAACTAGTTTGGTGCACGACATTCAATTTTAGGGAGTAAAATGAGAACCTTAATGCAAAGTCAGAGACCAATTTGATACATCTACAATGATGACATAGCGGATGACACGTGGATGGCACAAACTGATAGTGGCCAAATAGCATTGTGAGATGTGACACAATTGTCCACGTCAACATGCCACTTGTTACTAGTCAACACATCATCATATCATTACACGTGGCCAACTCATGGAGTGACACATATCACTAACAGTCCACATCATCAAGCCACGTCATCACGTTATTAACAGAAAATGGGTCAGGGACTAATATGGTGCATTTTTGTCAATCTAAGGGATGTAATTGGTGCAATTAGGATTTCGAAGACTAAATCGGTGGAACTCGCCAATCTCAGAGACCACTTTAGAGTTTAACTCTTTTAAAAATAGTTACAATTTAATCGTCATTTTTTATTTATTAGGATATTTTTAATAATCATTCTAAAGATCATTTTTAAACTTAAGAATTTAATTTTGATACACTGTCAATGTAAAATAGTTTTGTATGTACATTCAATCACGTAATGCCATATCATAAAAAATAACTACTATTTTTATTGACCGTGTTAATGGTTATCCAAAAAGGCGGATATAGTCCTTGTTTGGGTGCCATTATCTGGATAAAAAAAGATCTTTTTTTTTTATTTTTTAGTATGTTTGGCAAATTTCTAGTAGTAAAAGTAAAGGTACTAGAAAAAAAAAACTTTTTTGAGAAGCTGTAATTTATATATTTTTTTAAAAGATCTTTCTTCATTAAAAAAGATGTTTTTCATGTATTAAATAAACAAAAAGTACATTTATATTGTTATACCCAAACATAATTGATAGATAAAAAGATATTTTGGAATGAGATATCCAAATAGAAAATTACTTTTACTTTTCCATAAGATCTTTTAAAAAAAGATTATTCAAAAAAAGATCTTTTCTTAGAAGCTCACCAAACAAAGATCTTTTATAATGTCAATACATCAAAATTAAACTCTAAGTATTTGTTTGGGTATCATTAAGTTATTAGAAAAAATATCTTTGTTCAAAGATTTTTTTTTTTTTATGTTTTAGTGTGTTTGACAAAATTTATAGTAGTAAAAATAAAAATACTAAAAAAACAAAAATATTTATTTTAGAAGTTATAATTTACATTTATTTTAAAAAGATATTTTTTATTTAAAAAATATATTTTTAACATAATAAATAAACAAAAAATACTTTTATATTATTATATCTAAATATAATTGTTACATAAAAAGATATTTTTATATGAGATATTCAAATATAAAACTATTTTTATTTTCGGGGATGCTACACATCCATGTAACTATGTAACCAAGTTGGCCCAACACCAAAAAAACCCAATACCATTAAATGAAATGTGAAATACACGCGCCTAATACACACGAACGAACCCAACGCTTCTTCTCCCCCACGCTTCTTCTTCTTCTCTCACGCTTCTTCTTCTTTTTCTTGTCACGCTCGTTTACGCACGGAGCGTCTTCTTCTTCTTCACCTTCTTCTTCGTATTCCTCCTTCTCCTCCTTCTCCTCCTTTTTCGCGTTCCTTCTTCTTCACGTGTTTTCTCCTTATCGTCATTCTTTTCTTGTTGTTGTCGCTGTATTTTTTTTTTTGTCTTTTTCTCCTTCTCTCTGGTGAAGAAGCAGTAGAAGGTGAGGAAGAAGAGTTTTGAATAGTACAGAATGAACCGAACACAGTACTTATGGTGAACCGAACACAGTACTCATGGTGAACCGAACATAATACTCATGGTGAACCGAAAACAATACAATTGTATAGTACTGAGTGAACGAAACATAATCCATTATATAAAATCAAATTCAAACAGCTTTCTGCAGAATGAACCGAACACAGTACTCATGGTGAACCGAACACAATACTCATGGTGAACCGAACATAGTACTCATGGTGAACCGAAAACAATACAATTGTATAGTACTGAGTGAACGAAACATAATCCATTATATAAAATCAAATTCAAATAACTCTGCCTACAATTTACATATTATCAATTCAATTCAATTCAATTCAGTACACCTCCGTCCATTTAATTCAATTCAAATTAGCAATTACATTCCATTCAATTCGATTCAAAATTGAATAATCCAAACTTCGTCAGTTTGATTCGTTTCAGAAGAGTAATCCAAATCGCTCTCCTATTTACCAAAAAATTATGAACCCCTAAACACTGAACCCTAAACCCTAAACCCTAAACCCTAAACACTAAACACTAAAACCAGAACCCTGAACACTGAACCTTGAACTCATAAACCCTAAATTCCTAAAACCCTAAAACATAAACCCTAAATCCTACACCTTAAAACCTAAACCCTCAACCCTAAACCCTGAACCCGAACCCTGAACTCTGAACTCTGAATCCTGAACGCTAAACCCTAAACCTTGAACCCGAACCCTGAACACTGAACTCTGAACCCTAAATGCTAAGCCATAAACCTTAAACCCTAAACCCTGAACTCTATCGTAAACCCTAAACCCCTAAAATCCTGAACCCTGAACCCTAAACCATAGATCCCTAAACCCTAAACCCTCAACCATGAACACGGTGAACCGAAATTAATACACGGGGCAAACCGAAAGTTTGAAACACACTGAACCCCTGTACACTGAACCCTGAACCCATAAAACCTAAACCCTAAAATCCTAAACCCTGAAACCCTATCGTCATTCTTTTGTTGTTGTTGCTGCTGTATTTTTTTGTCTTTTTCTCCTTCTCTCTCTGGTGAAGAAGCAGTAGAAGGTGAGGAAGAAGAGTTTTGAATAGTGCAGAATGAACCAAACATAGTACTCATGGTGAACCGAACACAGTACTCATGGTGAACCGAAATCTTAGTTATGGTGAACCGAAATCTTAATTACGGTGAAACAATTATATAGTGCTTATGGAAGAAAACAGAACATATTGGTCTAATTTTTGTTAGACTCCTTTCTGCGGACCGAACTGAAAACATGAAAGTGATGAACCACCTCTTTAGTACTTACTGAACCGAAAAGTTACTCACATTTACTCAGAGTTACTCACAATTACTCACAGTTCAATATTATCAATTTAATTGAATTCAATTCAGATGTAGATCACCTCAGTCCATTCAATTCACTTCAAATAAAATTAGAAATTTCATTCCATTAAATTCGATTCAGAATTCAATAATCCAAACCTCATCAAATTGATGCGTTTGAGAAGAATCATCAAAATCTCACTCATTCAACTGATTTGAAGTTGATTCATTCATTGTTTCAATTCAAAAGTGCAGATCAAAGAAGAAAACGAAGAAGAAGATGAACGACGAAGATAATTGCGTTAAATCAATCCAGATCCATAATGCAGAGAAGAAAAACGCGAAAGATGAGAACAACGAATTTAATTAGGTTGAAGAATAAGAAGGAGAAGAAGAAGAAAGAGGTTTACGTTGTATAAAAAAGTTTACGTTGAGAAACGTTAATAATGCAAAATAAGGATTCGTTATATAGGTTATAAGAGGCGCGTGTAAAACAAGCGGGAGTGTGAGGGCGTGGAGTGAAAGTTACATGGATACCATCCATGTAATTTTTATATGGATGTAGAGCTTTTCTCTCTAAAAAATCTTTAAAAAAATAACTTAAAAAAAATTACGCATAAACTCACCAAACAAATCCTAAACTTAACTTGTATTTTTTAAAATTAAAACTTTTAAAAACTAAATAATTGTCTCTAATTAATAAGGTGTATTAAAATTAGACATTTTAAAATTAATGCAAGTAAATGATCAAATTTAAAAATTAAACTAAAAATTATTTTTAACGTATAAACATAATTTGGGTATAACGTAAAATAATTTTGGTTATTTGACGAAAATTTAATTTTGATATATTGTAAAATATTTTACATAAATATCTAATTATATCCGTTCTTTTAGGTTGTATTTGTTTTTGAGAATACATGACATTGAGAGTAAAACATAAAAGATAGAGGCACAAAATTTTATATTTTTATATTTTGTTTGATGATAAATTAAAATAAATTATAAAAATTTAATTTATTTTTTTTTATTCAAAAATTTTGAAAAGAAAAATATAATAATAAAAAATATAATTTTAAAAAATTAACAAGAATAACAAAAAAAAAATTGTGTCCTTGGTTCATATCTCTGTGTCTTTTTTGTCAAGATGAATACAAAATACACTAATTTAATATCTTTAGATATATTTATCTCAGTGTCCTCAATAAACAAAAGCCTTGAATACACGGTGAATGTAAAAGGTAATCTATCTATTATATTATATAAAAATCGGATTTCTGCACTTAATGATAGAGCTGACGTGGCATGCTTCTGAGAGTATTTTTCAATTTATTTCTTTTAACTCATTAAATACAAGTTATTACGATAAACTAATTATATCAACTAATTGATTTGATTAGATATTTAAGTATCATACAATTTAATATTATGTATATCAATTAATTGAATATAATTGTTAGAGTATAATTAAGATCAATTAGCATTATTCAACATAGCTGAATATTTATTATAGCATATTACGTCTTTATTATTTCGATTCTCTTATCACCTTTAAATACCCTTCTATATTGTATCATTTTACACAACTTGAATATTCACAAATCTTTTTTCTATTTCTCCCTCTCCCCTTTCTAACATGGTATAAGAGCCATGGTATCCTCATTGAAGAGGATTAAGTTGATTTTTTTCTGGTGAAATCTTACTTTTCATAATTTTCTTCCATGCCATTTTTTTTCACTTTTGTCAATGTCTTGATGCTTTTCTTATCTCACCGATTAACTCATCTATTACTTATTTATTCTCATGGAGAAACCATTTATTTTTCGTCACTTTATGATAGTTTGTCATCTCTTTACACTTGGTCACTTTTCAACAATTTTTCAACAATTCATCATCTTTTTAACAATTTTTCAATAGTTAGCCACTTTTACGACAGTTCCGTGTACGTTCTCTTTAAAAAAATATTCTTTTTAACGTTTCCATTCTACAAATGATGGGAAAGGAGGAGAGAGAAGGGGGGGAGATGGGAATAAACTAATAAAATAACCAAGCAAGATAAATATTAAGAACATCAAATAAAACTAAGAACACAACAGCATTGAATATTAAGAACATCAAATAAAACTAAGAACACAATAGCATTGACAACATTCACATGTATAAAGAGAATTAAGAGACTTCACAGACTTCATAAATAATTATGTTTTGATTATGTTGTAAAATATAAATTGGAGCTATTTAAAATTAGTTTTTTTATCATTAATATTAACTTAAATTATAATAAGGTAAAAAATAAAAATAATATATAATAATTTAATTTAATTATTTATACTACCAAAATTATTCTTTATTATATCTCATTTATTTTTATTCAATAGTGATATTTAATTGTCTACCAAAATTAGTTTTTTTTTTTCATTTTGTTTCTGAGTTATTTTTTACAATATTCATAGCTGAAAGAAATTTCTCAGTTGTATTAGCAGTTGAAACAGAGAAAATTAATACCAAATGAATCAAGAAAAAAAGAATTCACTTTATGGGATTTAAAAAATTTTATTTAAATAAAAAGTATTAGTAATAATATATTTTTTAAATTTTCTTAATATTATTACTTATTTTTTAGATATTAGAAATCATTAATATTTAGGTTGGACTTGACTTTTATTTATACTAGATTAAATACTAAATAAATTTTTTAAAAAATTAAATCATACTTAATAACTTATTACTATTAACTTTTTTTTAAAAAGGTTGGGGAGTTTGAGACCTCCACTCACTTCTGATATGTCTGTCACTAATTTTATGTATTATCCCGTACTGAGTACGGGAGCATACACTAGAGAGTAAAACATAAAAGATAGAGACACAAAATTTTATATTTTTATATTTTATTTGGTGATAAATTAAAACAAATTATAAAAATTTAATTTATTTTTTTATTCAAAAAATTTGAGAAAAAAAATATAATAATAAAAAATATAATTTTAAAAAATTAACAAAAATAACAAAAAAAATTATGTCTTTAGTTCATATCTCTGTATTTTTTTTGTTAAAATAAATATAAAATACACTAATTTAATATCTTTAGATATATTTATCTCAATGTCCTCAATAAACAAAAACCTTGAATACGCGGTGAATGTACAAGGTAACTAGAACTTAAAAGGTGCGTCAAAACTAAATAAAATTTTGATTTGTGGTAAATTAGTCCTTGTCTTACTGACCTAGAGAATATTAATATTATAGACAACGAAAAAATAAATTTGTCCGTAGTTTGTGCCTATTTGTAAAGCATCACTCAAATACCGAACCGGATTGAGCGCAGTGGTAAATTACTAAAAGGGTAAAAGTTCTCATCTACCATCTCTCCCTCTCTGTTGCTCTTGCCCTATCCCTATCTCTCTCTCCTGTGTCTGGCTGTCTCATTTGCCAATTTCAATTTTCGTTTGCTCACTGCGATTCAGGTAGATAGAAATTTATTTGTTGATTTTACGTCTTTTATTCTTTTTTCTTTTTTAAAAAATTCTGCATGTTTTCCTATATGATTCGATTTTTTCTTTCCTTTGTAATTCTTTGATGTTTTCCCCTTCTTCAGAATGTGCTCAAATTCTTAATTTGGGTTCATGATGACCCTAACTTGATGATTATTTATCTATTTTTGCATTCTTTAAAAGTACTTTTCCATTTTTCAAGTATTAATTTTTTTAGCCTGATTTTACGATATAGGTATGTCGTACAATCATTTCGCTTAATATGTTCTGGAAATTTTAACTGTTCTTGACTCATTCTTGGGGGAAATGTATCCCAAAACTGTTCCCACCCTTTGAGGTATAGTTCTTGTTCAGGGAAGTCAAATTTGATTGGTTATTTTTCCTGGAAATTCGAAATCCTAAATTTGTCGTTTTGACGTAATAGGATTTTTTTATATTGAGTTTTGGTTCCTCAAGTGGATTCGACCTTCACTTTGCTTAATGCAAGTAGATGTACGTGTATATTGTTTTATTGTACTCACCTCCACTTTGATTTGCTTTTACCATTAAGGCTTATTACAACAATTTGAATGCTTTGCTTTGTGGCTTTAGGGATTGAATAAGTTCTTGAGAGTGCCATTTTTGAGTGTTTTGCTTGTATCCATTTTTTATAATGCCACTCCAAATTTGATATGTTTTAGTTGTAGATGTGCTTTGCATTGAGATTAGTATCTACCAGATGGAGTGAAATATTCACTCCATAAGTTTTTTGTTCGTTTTTCTTTCAATCTGTGACGTGTGCTTGGTTGAAGTTCTTAACATGTTGGCTGCGTTTGTGCTCTTGGTTTCCTTTTTATAGCCAAACGAATGCTCTTGAGCTTTCTATGCTGCTATACTAACCTTCTTCACATTGTGGTTATATGTACCCGTAAAAGAAAAGAAAAAGAAAAAAGAATCCAGTGTTAATGTTATGTAGCCTAACATTGTTGATGGGGCACATAACATTGGCAGTTTTTCTTTATTATCAGGTGCTTTTTGATTTATCTTTTCATGGCTTGTGTGTGTGTGTGTGAAAGTCCAATATTAATAGTTGTAAAGGAAAACGGTACTTGGGAAAAAGATTAAATTTCTGATTCTTCGAAAACAAATTGGAAGGTGTTTTTTAGATGCTTTATCGGATGCTAAAATTTATAGTGTGCAATTCTTTTAATTTTGTGATACATAAATGTATTTCTTTGTATGTGAATAAAGTTGTTAAATTTCTGTGCTTTAGATTTGTCCTGCTGGTGTGGAGTGGTGGTAAAAATTTAATGTAGTATTATGCACTAGATGCCTTTCCTTTTCTACTAAGAATGGTGTGTTTAGTTGGTAAAATGCGGTGTTTTTCATGATCTTCTCCGTGTACTTTTACATATCAAACTCATTTATGGAAATTTCTACCTTATTTTTACCCTTCAACCAATCATTTTTTTGAATACACGAGAATGTGATGAAGTTATCTCTGATATATGGAACTAGGAACATTCTTCCTCTATTCTTACACTGTTCAACTGCTAGAGGTTTGTACTGTTGGTGAATGTTGGGTGTGCGGTGTGCTCTAGATCATTGGATCAATTTTTGTGAGTTGCTCTACTGGTTTTCCCAAAAGCATAGAAGGCAAACACTTTCGTGTATTTGGTTAGAGTAACATTTTTAAAATTTTAGGACATCTGTTATCTCTTTGGATAATTTACTGCTTTGGAATATGAACAGTCTCTTGTTTAAGGGAATATTCTTTTTGATATAGTGATACGATGAGGGATCGGTTATTTTTTCTATGCTCTTGTTTTTGTTCTGATGTTGGTTTCTTTTCATCGAGGAGAATCTCTTATGCTCCTCATTCTTGGTATTCTTCTACTCTGTCTTCATCATTTCATTGGTTATACCAAAAATAAAAAATAGGTTTTTGTGTTTTATATCCATTATCTTCATGCATTATTTTCATAATCTTTTTAATAATTATTTTTGTTTAAAATTAGTCGGTAAAGTGGTTTTTCATATTGTTTTAGTAGAGGTCTTAGATTGAATAGAATGTTCCATGCACATAACTTACTATCATTTATGGTTATTGTTTTACTTGTTTTATTAAGTATTTCTTGATCTTTGTATATGATTACGAAAGCAGGTTATGGAGCCTTTGGAAATTGATCTTGTGGATATTCCTGATACTCCAGATAGATTAACTACCAGGCCTGGTGATCAGAAACATGTTCGGAATCCTGAGAAGAGGGAGAAGGGCTTCCCTGCTGCTGATGAAATGAAGAAACTCAGCAACTATATAATACTTTCCCCATCAAAGGCACCTTATCCTTCTTATAATGGCCCCTTCTTCAGAAAAACTCAAACTGAGAAAACTTTAGGACTTGGGACAGCACACTCTATTGGTGCTGAAAAGATGGAGAGAGGGAAAACTGTAAGCTCTAGATTTCCTGCTAAGTCATGTCACCATGGACCTAGGTCTGTTTTAGATTTTACTGAAGAGAATGAGAACTCCCAACAGCTGAAACCAGCTTTCTCACATCATGGATCAAGAGATAAGGCTGTTGAAGATAAGAAAGAAACAAGCGCTGGAAACACTTCATCACGAGTTGTTGCTGATTCTTCTACTGCCTTCAGACATAAAATGCTACCAGGTCCTAATATATCTCAGGAGCGTGGCAAGGGAATTGCACTGCCTAATGATTCTCATCCTCCACTAAACACTGAAAAGCAACTGTCTTTGGCCCCTCAAATTTCCACCACACCAAGAGTTAGAGGGCAGAAGAGATTGGTACGACATGGGTGTATTTCACCATATAATATTGCAAATAGAGCAAATCAAACAACTATAAAGGATGATCACCAAACCAAGGAAGTTGAAGAAAGTCATGCTGTGGATTTAGTTTCTACCAATCCAATTTCTACGATTAATGTTGAAGATATAGTTGCTGAAGAGAGAGGCTGTAATAGAGTGAAGGGAAAGCAAGCACTTATTCATCCTTCATCATATGGTCATAACCCTGGAACTGTTGGCATGGCTAGCAGGTAATTTGAAAATATTTCTCACATAGTGTGCTTTTTGGTGGATGACCTGGAGGTTTTTATAAACAACTATAGCATATCAGGCTTCAAGAGATTCCTTAGATTGTGTGCTGATTGCTATCCAACATTTTCCTGCATGAAAATATTAAATTACATGAATAATATTTTTTAAATTAATAAATTACCACACTACTACTAAGTTGTAAAATTAAAGCGGCATGACAGAGAGAATACAACAACATAGAAAAGGACAATAAACTAGTTCTGTGGAATTTTCACATTGTAAGCACGTTATGGGAATGGGGTAGAATGCTAAACTGAACTGTGTATGGAGCTGATATTTATACACATGGAAAATAAGAAGGAATTGCAGAAAAGAAGAAAATAGTGCATAGAGGACACTCATTGACAGTAAGGTGTCTCTCTGCCATCCTAGTGCATCACAAAATGGCCTCATCTCACCTCACCTCATCTCGTCTCATGCTCAACTGATCAGAATTTAGAGTGACTATAAAAGCAAAAGAATATGACAATAAAAGCAAAAGAATACTCTACCACTAATACTACAGTAATTTTGATTAACAAGAGTTCAAAATATATTTTTGATCAAAATAAATGGAAATAGAGGGTTGAGAAACCTGCAGTGCAAGCTTCAGTAGGTAGTAATAACATCATGGGGTAGTTATATTTTGTTACTGACAGTTGTATATTCAGTTACAAAGGTGTGATCCTCTGTCAACACATTTGCACTAATTCACTCTATTACCAGAAGAGGTTTTTTTTGTAAGAGAGGAAGGGTGATGGTAATTTTTGCTTCATATAATATTTGAATATTTAATATGTACTTTGGCCCGATAGTTTTAATACTTTGCTTTAAAAAATTGTACACCATATAAAGCAGGCATCGTACAGAATTCTGTTTGAAGTGAGTTGCTGTTCTTAAGAGAGAAATTTGTATTTTTTAATTAATAATGTGTCGAATTATGAAATTAGACATTGTCATTTAATACAAACAAGAATAGACAAAAGGACATGTTGGTCCAATTAAGAGAGTGAATGTTGCTAACCTAGAGTGAAGGTTAGCATTCTCCATACATATTATTTTTAGTGTGACAATAGGATCAGTGTTTTAGGTGGCATGCGTCTTCATGGAGTGGATTGATAATTTGTTTTCTTCTTAACTTTCTGGTAACAGTTGGCCCAAGTGTTATTGCTATGTCACTTTAGTTGTCTTTTAGTTTTATGAATTTTTTTAATTTTAATATTTGTTTTGTAGTTTGTATTACAAATCCTAACTTGATATTGAGCTCTAACATTTTTATGCATGATGAATAATGGATTTTACTAGGTATTGTTTTAGTTTTAAGATTATTTTGTTTTTTTTTTTCTCATTTTATTTAAATCCGTTTTGTTTTATAAAGCGATCCATTTTCTCAATACTATTATAATTTGGAGATGATTTCAAGATCCATCTCTAGATTTCCTGTTTTACCTACATGCTTATTGTCCCTTTTGATGATTCCACATGCTTGAATTGAGTGTCGCCATGTAATCATATAATGCATAACAGACCACCTTTTTGAAAGCTGATTTTGTGTAATACAATAATAAAGCCATGTCCAACTGCGTAGATCAAGCAATGCCATATTGTTACAAGCCTAACAATGCTTTGAATTTATTTATTATTTATTATTTTTCCTCCAGCAGCCCTGCGACTGATTTTGAGGAGGGCCATTCAGCCAGTAATGCTGTAAGGAATTCACTTAAATACTCTGGGGGACAAGATGGTTGGAGAACTACACATACTCATAACAGCATTGATCAGCATCCTTATGATGTGAATGGGCATAATTTACGCAGAAGCCATGATGTTGGAAGATTTATTGCTAGACAAAATATGAACAGAATGGATAGAAGAGACACTCATAGCAGTCAAAGTGGCAAGGATGCACAAGGTTCTTCATCAGATAATGCAGCTCAAGCAACTTCACTGACAATTCGAGAGATAGATCAGTTGACTGTAACTCATCCTGCCACAGGCACACTGAGTAAAAGGCAAAAGAAACGTGGATCAACATCAGGAAATCCTGGGGAATCATCAAGCTCATCCCATAACCCTGTCTTGAATTCTGAAGTAGTCGACTTATCACCAGAACCCAGTTATCCCAACAGATTTACTGAAGGCTTAGATGACAATGACAATGACAAAGCTCGAGCAAGGCAAGTAGAAGCAGATGAGAGATTGGCACGTGAACTCCAAGAACAACTGTATCATGATGATATTTTTGAAGGGAGAGGGGTCAGCTATTTTTCTTTGCTCAAATTTTTAAGATAAGCTTCTTTGAAGTATGTTCTTCTGACTTCTTGTTGACATGAACTCATCTTGTGTTATAAAGCAGATTGATGAACATTTAGCCTTGGCACTGCAGCAAGAGGAGAATCTTACTCGTACTTCTTTTGATAATCACCAAGCATCAAATCCTGTAACACACTCTCTCTCTGTGTCCCCCTAGACGACAAAAATTTATATCAAGATCCCTATAGTTTATGTGTGCGTGTGTACAAATCTGTCTATCGAACAAAAATTTATATCTAGATCCCTATAGTTTTAGCATTTCTAATTAAGCCCTTTACTATACAAAGAATTTTCAATATTGTCCTCTAATTTATAAATTTTGTGCGAGTCCTATTATTGTAAAGTATTTTCCGGGTGAAAAAAACTGAATGTCATCCAGTATGGGGACTTGATCAGCAATTTTTAAACCAGAGGGCCTTGATAAAAAAAAAACACTTATTACCTATACCATATATGGATTTGGTTAAAAATGAACTGTAATCTAATTGAAGTTCTACACTATGAGGACTTCATTACAAGCTTTTGAAGTATAGGGACTTAATTAAGAATTGAATAAAACTTATAGGGGGCCTCTAGATTAATTTAATCTCTTTTGTAGGGTGTGTCCAGTTATCTGTCTTAACTTCACATTTTTCTTGATCCATAATGACAGCACTTTTGATGTTAGTCCAAAGACTCGAACCCAAAACCTCCTCGTTAGATTTTTCCCATCTTGACTAATTTCATATTTGTTATTATTGTACATATTTAATTTATATAAAAATAAATTAATATTTACATCTAAAGTTTAAGGTTTAAGATTTATAATTTAGGGTTTAGTGCCTATTAATACACTAGTTAGTTATTAATTACAATATGTTGTAAAAGAATTAAAAGGTCCAAGCACTCTTACTTTTTAAGTAGTAAGGCTATGGTGTATGTTCTTGTTTGGTTGCTTATCCAATATTCTATTGAATACCTGTTACTTCTCCACTTGTACTTGAAGGTATTAATTTGGTATTCATGCAGCAGTGGATAATCTGTTAAAATGAGTAATCTGCTTTTAATTATACAGATGTTTCCGAGGGCAAATAGTCAGCCTCGTTCACGGACACATCAAAATCCTTCTAATAGGAGGAGAGTTCCACCTCAAGTTCCTTCCTCTAATAGAATGTCACAGTTGAGGTCACAGTTGAGGAGTCACATAGCAAATCGCTCCCGAAGACCAGCCATATCATCCAGAGGACGACGCCCCCGGTTTCCTGTGGATATGGACTTAAACATGGTATTATATATGGGTATACTTGAATAGATATCAATTAAGATGATGAACAAATGTGTTATTTTGTCTTACTGTTAAACATACTGATGTCCCCTTTCTGTTGTGGTCATTTTGCTTTTGATGCATGTCCCCTGTAAATTTTTTCTTGACAACTATTTTCTTTTCACCAATTTTAATATGAAAATAGCTGTAACTTTTACTTGATGTCAGCGTAATAAAGATGTGTATCTCTTTAACGTACTGCTTTGTGCATATCAGAATCAATAGTCATTCATTTCAGCAACCTGTTAGGGGTAACTGGTTTGGTATAACTATTTTTCAAATTATGAAATATTTTGACCATTTCTCTTGTGCAGAGGCTTGATATATTGGAAGCATTAGAGGATGCAGTAGGGGATTTTGCAGATTTAGGGATGGGTAATGACATCTTTCTTGCTCAACATGATTTTAATGAGTAAGTTACTTGTGAATAATTAATGCAAATGAATTATGTTTAGTTCTTGCGTGGAAAAATATCCATCATTTAAAGTTTTGTGCCTGATGAATATTGATGGAAATCATCAC
Organism: Arachis hypogaea; assembly: GCF_003086295.3. NCBI lineage: Eukaryota > Viridiplantae > Streptophyta > Magnoliopsida > Fabales > Fabaceae > Arachis > Arachis hypogaea. The sequence goes on from NC_092047.1 coordinate 62,743,465, forward strand.
GCTTCTCAACTTACACTAATATTTTCTTAGGGTGAGAACTCGTTTTTTTGTGATATAAAATTAAAGAATGGATGATAGTCATTACTCATTACTGATTAGTTATGAGAGCAATAGAAATGCGACACACGAAAACATGAGTTGATCTGGCCAAATGTTTCTCTTTTAATATTTTATCTAGGTTCTTTATGGTGTAAGAACACTCCTGAAACTGAAAGGTAGAAATAGAATGTTTATTTTAATAACATAATCATTCCCTGGCTCCTAAAAGTTTGAGAACAGCAATCACAGCATACATCACCAAAAAGGATACATCAAAAGAAAGCATGACACCGATATACTGATGGGAGGAACAAACTCATTTCTCTATTTTAATATAATGTAATATAAAAGTGGGACTGCATTGCATCAGAACAGAAGCCCTTAGGTTATGCGAGGTTCCCATAGTTTAACCAAGTTGGCAGTTTTTCTCCTTGATACCTATGTTATTTTGTCAAGTTTTTGTTAATCCTAGCCCCTCAATTGTTTAGGGAAGTTTTCTTGGCTTTCTTTTGTTATCAAAATATGTTGAAAGTAAAGTTCCTGCCTTCCCCATGACCTGATGCAGACATGATTATGAAATGTTGTTGGCCCTTGATGAGCAAAACCACCGACATACTGGTGCATCCTCCAATCAGATCAATAGTTTGCCGGAGTCCACCATCCAGGTAATTATTACTAGTGTCAAATGGCATTTAGCTTAAACTTTCATAATTTTTTTAGCCACACCCTGTGCTCAACCACAGCTTCCTTGTCTACTGTCCCATTAACAGTTGAGGACTTGAGGCAAGAAACCAGGTGAGCAGTAAAGTGGGGCTGTGGGAATTTGCAACTTTTAGTGTAGACACTGATTTACAATCCTATCTATATTTTCCAGAATGACAACTTCGCAGAGGCCTGTGCAATATGCCTTGAGACCCCAGGCAAGGGTGAAATTATTCGCCATCTTCCCTGTTTGCACAAATTTCACAAAGATGTAAGAAGCACATCAAATGGAACTATTTTATATATTTTTCTGATAGATCTCTGATAAGAACAGGTTTGGATTGATCTATAGGAGGAGAGGTAAGGAGTAGATAAACTGAATTTTCACTGCTTTCACTACTTAGTTCATAATTGTTGCTGGTTGGCTCCTTTAAGCTAGTTTAGCAGGTTAGGAGCAGGAATTCTAGGCTTAACTGCTGCATATAAATACTGGGGGTTAGTTGGTTTTAGTTAGATAATTTCTGTTCAGTTTGGTAGTTCAGGAGAAGGGAACTTTCTCCAGAGTTGGTTAGATCCAACAGTGTACTTCAATAAGGGATTGTGAAAATCCCTTATTTTCTGCTGGACCCCTATCAATCTCAAATGCTAATCTGTCCTAAACCTGTGCTGTGCAGTGTATTGATCCTTGGCTCCATAGGAAAACATCATGCCCGGTGTGCAAGTCATCTATCACCTAATTTACCGCTGGTTTCAGATGGATAATTTCTTATTCTACTGCAGAATGTTGGCTGTCCCATTTTGGTCTGAGGTACAGCAATGGATGATAATATATTCCCGTTAGTTGATAAGTAATAGAAATGCTTCCTTTTTTCAGTATGCTGTTACTATCTGGCCTGTTAGATATATAAAAAGTGAATACAAAGGGTCTAGAACTTACAAGTTGGTGTTTTGTTTCTAAACTGCTCTGAGATATGATTCATTTTGCGGTATGCATATATAGGTAACTATTCTGATTCATGGTCTTGTAAGATGTAATTGATCACTTGCTGGTCCTAATGAAGTCTGCAAAACCAGTGGCAAGTCTGAAGGCCGCAGTTTTTTCCCCATGACAGATTAGTTACAAATATACCTGGTTGATGGGGCTACATAGGTATATACTGGGATTTAGAATTAGTAAATTTGTATCACTGTTAAGGGCCTGCTTGCTTTTCTACTTTTTGGAGGCATGCTACTGTTCGCATATAATATCTTGTGATGCCTAGTGCAGTTTCATGAAACTAGTCATCACATCACATTTATGATTTATCTCGCGTTACTTGATGAGCAAACCCTTTAAGACAAGTAAAATGTTAGTCAATTGAATTTCTCCTCTCCTTTTCCCCTTACAAAACGAAAGGAGTAATTATTTAACTATAGTTATGTATTCTTTGGGAGCAATTATGTGTCGCTTATATTCAACCACTTATGCGAAGATGTACATTGCGGTTAGCTATTCATCGTAGAAGCACGAATTCCCACCATATATATTGTCTTTGGATAGAGTTAATCAAAAGAGATTCAGAAAAAAAAAACTATCGTTGGCAGAAAGAACTTAAAGAATAAGCAATGATTGAAGAAAACCCAAAAAGATATAGAATGTTAGTCAAAATACTCTAATTATAAGTAAATTCAAAACAATTGTTTAACAAGTTAGTCATGGTTGGAAGTTGGAACAACTCGACAATTCTTTTGGATTTGTTTTGGGAGTCGTGTGATTTTGGAAAAGCAGATGTGAGTTAGGGAATCATTGCACACAAAGCTATCAAATTGGTTGGCCCACGACGGGTATGGCTAAATAATTGACATGGCAGAAACCGTAGTGTGCTACGGGCTGGGTCAATGACTCAATCCATGAGTCCATCAACATAATTTTTTAATAAATTTAATATATTGGTGTTCACCAAAAAAAAAAAAAAAAGATTAATGTATTGGTTTTCTACCAGTTTCTTCTTCCCTTTACTCCTCTCCATAGTTATCAGAACTGAATTGGTAATCAATTTGATCATATAACCGGGTTATCGGATTACTGGTTCAATTGGTGGGTCACTGATTCATTCGGTTAACTCGGTTATAATTAAAAAAATATAAAATTATATAAATAAAATTAAAATAATGTCTTAAAACTTAAAATGCAAGTCTTTACAAATATTAATAATCTAATATCAATTTTTAAACATAACTAATGATCTAAAAAAAGATAATAAAATGGTTTCTAGTACAAAATATGTTCTCAATTTAAATAAACAAGGACGAATGAAGAACACAATCGGTAAATGAAGTACAAGGAGTTGTTGATAATGCTTGTTCTTGAGATGGTGGCGTTTCTGATGGTGTTTGAGATGAAAACGTTTTTAAAATTCTAGCAAAAGAAATAAAAGATTTTCAACAACAAAAAATTTACCTAAATGAGTTTTTAAGCAACACAGTAATAACCACCATAGTATTCAAATTCAAAGTTTCAAACATTATCATCCAGCAACAAAATTCAAGTATTCAACTCAAACATTATCTAGTAAGTAACTCTGTTATCTAGCAAGTATTCAAATTGTCTCAAGTTCACCAACTCTAAAACCAAATACAACTGCAACATTAACCAGATTCATTAACAATTCTAAGTTTCTGTTCACCAACTCTAAAACCAAATGCAACAATAACATTAACTAAATTTAATAACAATTCTAAGTTTTTAACTCAAATTTTTTAAGTTCAACAACTCAAACCAAATACAACAGCAACAACCACAAGATTCAACATCAATTCAAGTGAAAGAACAGAGTAAAAAAACTTGAAGGGAGCTCACTTGATTGATGGGGTCCGACACCGCGATTGGCGCGACACAAGATGACGACCACCACGACCCGAGGGAGCAGTTGTTACTTGACTGGTTCCGTCTGCTTCTACCGCCGACGAACAGAACGCAGGGGCACGGGACGACGATGACGACCGAGGAGAGGGCACGAGATGAGAGACTGAGAAAGCGACAAAGTGAGGTCGTGAGAGACTGAGAGTGATGACCGTCGAGGTGAGGGGAGAGACGAGAGAGCGACGAGGTCAAGGTAAGGCCATGAGCCAGCAAGTGAGACGGAGAGAGCACAGAGACGAGGCTGGCACTTGGCTGGGTTTGGGGGGGCTCCACCGTTCCATACTTCCACTCACATTCAGATTTCAGAGTCTCAGATTTGGCATTCGAGTATTAGGGTTTTGTTGAAAGGGAAAAGAGAAGGCGGGGGGGGGGGGGGGTGTTCTGAAACGATGCCATATCAGGTTTAGGAAAAAAACGCAAACCGGACCGGGTCATCGGATTTCATAAAAACCCGTCGGGTCAAACCGGGTTCGACTGGGTCTGTTGCACAGTCGGTTCAACGAGTGGTTCAGCCCAGCCAAGTGACCGGATTTTCGATCGAATCGGCCGGGTCAAGCCGGGTTTAATAACTATGCTCCTCTCCCTCAGTCCCTCTCCTATTCACCTATTTTTTCCGTTCCCCTTTCCTTTCTTTTCCTTTTTCTCCTTCCCTATTTTATTTTATGTTTTTATTTTTAAGGGTTAAGTACGATTTCGGTCCCTAATGTAGGCCAAAAATTTATTTCGTCCCCGGCCTTTTTTTCGCTACAAAATGGTCCCCAACGTTTCAGTTTGTTTTAAAATCGTCCTTCGGACGAAAATACCCTTTCCCCTTCTTCTCCAAAATCATCCAAATGCAGAAGTTGAAGTAGAACAGATGCAGAAGCAGAATAGAAGCATAACAGAAGCAATACCAATAAAACAACAACAACAATAACTAGAAGCAAAGAACAACAATGGAATCAAAAGAACAACAACAACAATAGCAGCTACAAGCAGAAGAAGAACAACAACAAAAGAACAACAAAAACTCAGAACTCAAAAAATCATCATCATCATCAAAACTTAGAAAAACACCCAGAACTCAGAACTCAGAAAAAACAATAGATAATGGAATCAGAAAAATAACAACAAAAGAATAGAAACGGTGAGCGGCGTACGACGTCCACCCTCGTGGATCTGCTGCCGTCGACATCGAGCCAGGAAGAGGAGTAGTGGTGAGATCTGGCGGTGATCCAGCGGAGACGACGAGGACCGAACGATGAGGAGCAGCGGCGGTAAAGACCAGCAGCGGTGGCGGCGAAGGGCAGCGGCGGTGACGGCGAGGACCCTTCCCCCCTTCTTCTTCCCGAACCCCCCCAACACCCTTCTCCCTTTGCGTAACCCCTTCCCCTTTCCCCTTTACTCTATGCGTTTCTTTCTTTTTTTATTATTTTTATTTTTTTATTAAGCGTAATTTGGTAATAAAAATAAAAAATTTGAAAAAAAGGACAATTTTAAAATAAACTGAAACTTTGGGGACTGTAACAATCCCATTTTTTGAGTACGCGAGATCTTTTCTGAAGGCACGGATTTCTCTAGAAGATCAGTAAAAGGAACACCTCTGTTGTCTCATCAAGCATCTCAATCCTCATTGTCATTATGTCATCTTTAAGCTAGAATCTCTTTTGGGGCAAGCTCAGTAACGCAATCACGAAGAACTAATTTTTGAACCGTATCGGTTAGGAGTTTTGATTCTAGTTTTCGTAAATAGTCTCTGTTTGACGAACCGGACACAATTCATGAGGGAAGAGAGATAATAGTATAATATTATCATTATATTAGTATTAGAAGATGCTTGAATGATATTATAAGGTTACCTGGTCTGTTTTAGTTAAAAACAGGAAATTAGTTTAACCGGGTTCACAGTTTACTGGTGCAGCTTAGCACCAGTACTCTTTGATGACTTTAGCAATGCTAATGCCTCATCATACATGTTCTATTCTCATATTAAATATGTTACTAGTGTCATTTATGCTAGTAGCTCAGAAAAGAATTTTTAGAGATGTTTTTACAAGTGTTCCGATACATCTAGTTTTAGTAGTTATACACCGAAGATATTTTAATATTATTTTAATCCACCTCCAAGCCAACAAATCACAACTCACCTTACTCCCCCAAGACCTCCAAGGCTGTCTCATTTCTTCATTTTGGCCGAAAATTACAAGAGAGAAAAGAGAAAAACTTTCATGACACTTAAATCTTCAAAGCTTGATTTCTTCTGAACTAAAACTCAAATCCAAACTCTGATTACACCAAAATGATCCTCTCTTCCTCCTCTACATAACCATGTAACTTATCAAGGCTAGAAATAAGGTTAGATGGATATCCCTTTCCCCTTTGAAATCCGTTTTCAAGGAAGCATGCTTAAAACATGTGTTTTCTTGATGTTCTTCCTTAGATCTCTTGCTTAGCTTGACTTGTGAGGCAAGAATCTTCAATTCCCAGCACGTCTAAGGTGAGGAATACCTTCCCAGCATGTTGATTAAGGTTTGGTCAGTTGAGATTTTATGGATTCAAAGTTGTTCTTGATGTGTTTTAGGAGGAAAAAGTGCTTTAAGAACACTTCAAAGAGTAACCGAATTTACAGCAGCAAATCAAGGTAGGGTTTGGTAAAATTAATCTTGATTAATTGTGTTTGAGTTGTGTGAATATGATATGGTTTGGTTATGCTTGAAATTGATTGTTTATATGAGTGATTCTTGTTGAAATTTGGTGAAAATTTGAAGAAATTTGATGATATTCAAGCTATGAATGCATGTTCTTGTGGCTGCTGGAGTTTTGAACTCTAGGACTCAAATTTGGGTTGTATTTGTGTTGAAATCCAGTAGGGAATAAGGAGCTTTAGTGGCTGCAATTTTATTTTGAATTATGGTGAAAATCGGTTGCTGAAAAGATTGAGAAACGAGTAAAAACAGAGAAAGAATCTGAAGAATTTACGAAGAACATGAAGAACACTTTGAGTGTGGGGAAGAACATTGAAGAACACCTTTTAGATCTTAAAAACAGAAAGGTTGTAATTATTTTGGTGTTTGAGGGGTTATTTTGTAATTTCCAAAAGTTAGGGTGGTTAAAATAGAAATATTAAAAGTTATGGGTGGTAAAAAGTGAATTTTAAAGGTTAAACGTTAAAAGGGGTAATTTTTGAAAATATATTAATAAATAATAAATAATAATAAAATATTAAATAATAATATTTAATTAAAAATAATAAAATAATACGGAAAAGGCAGTTTTTCGTGAAAGTTTTAGAAAGACAACTTTAAGCGCAGAATCTCATAATCACCTTCATAAAATACTTAGGGAGTGGTAAAAACATATTAGTGAGGCAAAGATAAAGAAAAGATAAAAGTTAAAGAAAAGATAAGAATCGGAAAAAAAGTCTGTAAAGTTTTAATGATAGAAACTAACAGAGATTAGTGAACGAACTAGGAGAAACATAGTTAGTCCTTGAGTTGCGCCTAGGGTTAGGTATAATATGAAAAGTTAAACTGTTTCAGTATAGACTTAATGAACCTATACTTGGGACAGGCTAATTATTCATACCGAAATTTACATAAGCTTTAAATACATACGTTAAACAGAAAAAAGAGTAACCAGAGCAGAAAAAAGGGATACAGAGAAAAGAGTAATTAGAGCAGAGTAAAAAGAGAAAGAGAAAAGAGTAATATGATAAAGAGAATAGAGAACAAATAGAGGGCCTGTTGAAAGGGTCATTTGTTGCATTAAGGCAACTCCAAAGATATTTGTGTGTTCATCTACTGCATTGAGACAGTCGAATAGATGGTGGTGTGACCATTGAGAGCGCTTTCCTGGGATACTTAGCTATAATGCTATTCTGCAAGTCAGATGACTCTTACAGAGGTATCGAGAAAACACATAACTAGCATATGCTCCTGTAAGTCAAAATACTCTTACAGTGAGTGTGTGTGTGCTCCTGTAAGTCAAAGGACTCTTGCAGTGGTTTGCCCCACAAGTCAAAGGATTCTTGCGATGGGTATTGCCAACAGGGAAGCCTTACCTGGTCAAAAGACTCCGGGTAACGTCGGGAGCGGGTATGTAACCGACAAATGAGCTCATTACATGCATTAGGGCTAGACATGCATCATACTTGGTTGTGCATTTTCTCTGTTATGACTGTTGTATGAATGTATGTTTTCTCTGTTTGTATTCTATTCTTTGTATTTGGGTTTTATTTTCTTGTATTCTTTTGTTTGTGTTCTGCTTTCTATTTTCTCTATTTTCTCTATTTATCTATATCTTCTATTTACTGCTTCTCTGTATTCTGCTATTTATCTGCTAAACAACACAGAATTAATGAACTTAACTAATAACCCCGGCCCCACTAAGAACTCCCAAGTTCTTACCCATTCTCTCTCCCTTCCCCCTTCAGATGGAAGCATGAGTACCCTTCCGTAGTTTGTTGATGACCATTCGTAAAGAGGATTTCGCTCTAGGCAGTCTTCTGAGTCTAGGGTGAATCCCTTCCTCTATTTATATGTACATACTGTGAGACCAGCCAACGTCTGCACCCCTTCGCATGCAAACTTTATCCTAAATCCTGTTTACGAGACTCCTGTTATGTGGCTACATGATGAAGTACCAGTGAGACGTCATATGACAACGTATGATCATGCAGAGGAGTAGTAGATAATGCTCCACCTTTTGATGACATTCCACCTGACTTGAGTTTTGAAGACTTAGACCATACTTTTCCTCGCTTTAGTAGTTTAGATAGACTAGGTGAGTATAGAGTCTAGGCTAGCCTGGTGAAGAGCGGATATTTTATACGCTTTTTGACATCATTTTCATATAGTTTTTAGTAGTTTTTGTTTAGTTTTTATTGAATTTTTATAGATTTTAGTTTTAAATTCATATTTTTGGATTCTACTATGATTTTTTGTGTTTTTGGGCAATTTCAGGTATTTTCTAACTGAAATTGAGGAGCTGGAGCAGAAGTCTGATTCCGAGACAGAGAAAGCACTGCAAATGCTGTCAAAATCTGAGCTGCCTGCATTCGAAAGAGCTTTTTGGAGGTACAGAAGTCCAAATGGAGCGTTCTCAACGGCTATGAAAAGCTGACTTCTAGAGATTTTCAGCAATATATAATATTTCATACCTTGCTTTAAATTAGAAGGCCCAAAACTGGCGTTCAACGCCAATCATATGACCAGTTCTGGCGTCCAGCGCCAGAAAGGGATTTCAAGCTGAAGTCCAACGCCCAAAAAGGTGCCAGAACTGGAGTTCAATGCCCAAGGAAGTCTAAGCACATGGATCTCATCAAAGCTCAGTCCAAACACTCACAAAGTGGGCCCCAGAAGTGGATTTTAGCACTAAATAGAATGTTTTACCCTTACTAGTCATTTGTTTAGTATTTAAGGGATTTTATTTATGTAATTCACACTCTTCGATCAGAAGAGACAACATCAGACCTTTTATACTATTTTTGAGTTTTACATTGTGTTTTACTTCAGTATGAGTTTCTAAACCTCCTAGGTTGAAGGGAGGAGCCCTGCTGTGTCCTATGAATTAATAAAAGTATTTCTGTTTCTTCTTCGATCCGTGTTTGATCTATCTCTAAGATGTATATCCGATCCTCATCGTGGTGAATAGGATGATCTAACCAATTAGCTCTGTTCATCACATTAAGACGAACGTACTTGACAAATACCTGCGTCTACTTGGGTTCGTGTGAATACTTGGCCAGAAAGCACGTGCCAACAGTTATGTTTATACATCTCTCAGGCGGCTAATCCACGACTTTGTTGGGGACTTCTCGAGACACCAGTTCAGCCAATTTCCGGGGAGATTAGGGTCTCTGTGGTAGAGGCTAGAACCCAAAGAAGCAGCATTCTCTGATCCGGAAGATTCGACCTTGTCTGTGGCGTTTTGAGTAGGATCGCCAAGAGAATAGACTGTACGCACTTCACCCTCAAGTAGAGATGGATCCACACTAAACCTGGGGTTCAGATCTGGAGGAGTATTGACAGTTGCTCAAACCAGTGTCAATCACTTACAGCCTGCCATAGAAGAAGATCATTCACAAGCAAAGAAGATAGTAATACCAGAATTCATTCAGAAAGACAAAGCAACTCTGACTCTCAACTCTATTCCTATTCCTATTAGATATCTTTATTAGTTATATGTCTTCATAGTTTCATGATACTTCATCCAACTCCATACACAAACTTCTGATTCCGCCTGACTAAGACTTGCAAGACAACCATTGCTTGCTTCAAGCTATAATCTTCATGGGATCGACCCTGACTCGCTCAGGTATTACTTGGACGACCTAGTGCACTTGCTGGTACTACTGCTGTACGAACAGTGTGGGGTTTGCGTAAACACGCACCAAGTTTTTGGAGTCGTTGTCGGAAATTGTTGAGTTTGGACAAACTGCCGGAATGTTTTGCTCCTTAAATCAGGTAAGTTTATTTTACATTATTTTAATTGAGTCTTTAATTTTTGTTTTCTTCTTCTTCAATTTTTTCGAAAAATTCTAAAAAATTTTTCAAAAATATTTTTCTTTTCTTTGTTCAATTTTCGTTCTTGGTATTGAGTCCTGCATGTTCATGCTTTTCAATTACAAAAATTTTTAAAACTTTTTTCAAAAAACTTTTTCATATAGTTTATTTTTGGCATCCTTAAGCATTGTCTTTGAGTCTTTCTTTTTAAAAACTTTTCAAAAATAATTTTTCTTTGTTCAAATCTTGTTTCAATTTTCAAGTTTGGTGTTTTCTTGTTATTTTTCTTGTATCTTTTGAAAATTTTTGTTTTGATTTTCTAAAAGTTTTAAGTTTGGTGTTCTTTTCTTATGTTCTTGAGTTCCTTGAGTCTTTACATTTTGTTCTTTGTGTTTTTATGAGTCTTCAAAGTGTTCTTGAGTCTTGTATGTGTTTTGATCTTAAAATTTTTAAGTTTGGTATCCCTTGGTGTTTTCCTCCAAAAATTTTTGAAGAACAAGGGTGCTAGATCTAAAAATTTTAAGTCTTGTGTCTTTTTTGTGTTTTTCTCTTTCATCATAAAATTCAAAAAAATCAAAAAATATCTTTTCTATCTTATCTTGCAAGCAATTTTTGAAAATTAACCATAAAATTCAGATTTTAATTTTTAAAATTTCATCTTATCATATCTTAGTTGTCAAGTTTTCAAAAATCAAATTTCTCAAAATTAAAAATCATATCTTTTTCAAAAATCTTATTTTTTTCAAAACTTATCATATCTTTTTCAAAATTTAAAAAAATTATCTTATTTTTTTCAAAATTCAAATCATATCTTTTTCAAAAACTTTTTAATTTCTTATCTTATCTTTTTAAAATTCAAATCTTTTCTCATCTTATCTTTTATTTTTATTTTTATTTTTATCTTTTCTCAATTAATATCTTATCTTCTCTCTCATCCTTTTCAAAACCACCTAACTAACTTTTTCCTCTCTCAATTTTCGAAAATCATATCTCCTTCTTCTCTTTCTTCTTTTTCAAAACTTTCTAACTAACTCTTCCTTCCTTAATTTTCGAAAATATCTCTCTTCTTTCTCTCTTATCTTTTTCAAAACCACCTAACTAACTATCTTCTCTCTTAATTTTCGAAAATTTCTTCTTCTCTTCCCTCCTCTATTTTCGAAAATTCAACAATTAAAATTCAAATCTTTTTAAATTAATTTAACTTATTTTTCGAAAAACTAATTAATTAATTAAATAAAAATAAAAATATTTTAATTCTTATTTACTTTTTCTATTTATACTTCTGCTCTTCTCATCTCTATTTATTCAACTCTACTTCTTTCGACTCTTTACCTGCAATTCTTTATCTTCTTTCCTTTTTTCTTCACATTTTACTGAAAGCTCTTTTGTCCAAGTGGTACAAAAAGCTTTCTTGTGAATTTTTTTCCATCTTTTATTCTATCTTCTTACTCTTATCTACTATTTTCAAGGTATTTTTCTTTTACTTCTTTTATTTATTTCTATTTTTATTTCTTTATCTTTTTCTTCTTTCTCTATTTCTGACTTCAAGAAGGAGCTTCTTGTCTATTGGCATAGTCTCTCTTCTTCTTTTTCTTTTTCTCTTGCTTATGACCAGGAACAGGGATAAAAGAACCCCTCTTGACTCCTGATCCTAAACTTGAGAAGACTCTAAGGAGGCGTTTACAACTAGCTAAAGCACAACACTCCAGAAAAGACCTTTAAGAAAGTTTTGAACAAGAAACAGGGGACATGGCCAAACCACAAGAGGAGCCTAGAAAGGTCCTTGTTGAATTCACCATGCCTACCTCTGACTTTTATGGCAGAAGCATTGCTGTACCTACCATTGGAGCTAACAATTTTGAGCTTAAGCCTCAATTAGTCTCTTTTCTGCAACAGAACTGCAAGTTCCATGGACTTCCACTGGAAAATCCACATCAATTCTTAGCAGAATTCTTACAGATCTGTGATACTGTAAAGACTAATGGAGTTTGATCCTAAAGTCTCTAAGCTTATGCTTTTCTCCTTTGCTTTAAGAGACAGAGCTATGTTCTGGTTGGATGCCCGGCCTAGAGAGAGTCTTGACTCTTGGGAAAAGCTAGTTAATGCTTTTCTGGAAAAGTTCTTTCCCCCTCAAAGGACGAGCAAGATTAGAGTGGAAGTTCAGACCTTCAGACAAAGAGAAGGTGAATCCCTCTATGAAGCTTGGGAAAGATACAAGAAACTGATCAGGAGATGTCCTCCAGACATGCTCTCAGAATGGTCCCTCATAGGTGTGTTATATGATGGCTTGTTTGAGATATCCAAGATTTCCTTGGATAGCTCTACAGGCGGATCTCTCCACTTGAAGAAAACGCCTGCAGAAGCTAGAGAGCTCATTAAGATGGTTGCAAACAACCAATTCATGCACACCTCTGAGAGGAATCCTATAAATCATGGAACCTCTCAAAAGAAAGGAGTTCATGAAGTTGAGACTCTGAATGTCATCCTGGATCAGAATAAGATCTTGACCCAACAGGTCAACATGATCTCTCAACATCTCACTAGGATGCAAACTGCACCTGGCAGTAATTAGGAAGCTTTTCTTGAAGAAGAAGCTTATGATCCTGATCAACCAACCATGGAGGAGGTGAATTACATGGGAGAACCTTATGGAAACACTTACAATCTCTCATGGAGGAATCATCGTAACCTTTCATGGATGGATCAACAGAAACCTCAACAAGGTTTCAATAACAACCAAGGTGGTAGGAACCAGAATAGGTTCCATAACAAACCAGCATTCCCATCTTTTCAAGGGAATATGGAGACCTCTAAGCAGAGTCCTTTTGACATAGCCACTCTAGTCTCCAGCCTCACTAAGACCACTAATAAACCCATATTTCATGAGTTCTTTTGTGCTTAATTTGAGTAATTTATACAATCCTTCACCTACTTATTCACATTAATTGTATGGTTTCACTTTCCCTACCTTATTATGTCATATTGTGAAAAACATGTTTTCTAAGCTTTAAAATTAATTAATTTAATTACCTTTATTTCCATTCGATGCCGTGATTAGTGTGTTGAGTAGTTTCAGATTTTCTAAGGCAGAATGACTTAAAGGATGGAAAAGGAAACATACTAAAATGGAAGGAGAAAGCAAAACGGAGCTTTAAGGAAACTGGTATCCACGCGATCGCATGGACGAAGCGATCGCGTGCCAAGCACGAATCAGCAGCGACGCGGCCGCATGACTGACGCGACCGCGCGCCTTAAGAAGAACGCATATGACGCGGTCGCATGACTGACGCGATCGCGTGGCAAGGAAAAGCTCCAAATGACGCGACTGCGTGACCCACGCGGACGCGTGACAGGGGCCACGTATCAGAATTTACAGAATGCGCCCCCAGCGAATTCTGAAGCCCTTTTTGGCCCAGATCCAAGTACAGACAGCATAGACCAGAGGTTATAAAGTGTGGGATTGCACTCATTCAAAGGAGAGCTCGCATATTTTACCTTTCAATGATTTAGATTTAGTTGAGAGGGAGATCTTCTCTCTCTCTTTTAGGATTTGGGATTTCTTCTTGTTTTAAGAGTAACTCTGGATCCCAGGTTTAATGTTCTTTTATTTTAGTTTTACTTCTATTTATTTATTTCAACATTTGAATTGATTATTATAATTTGATCTAAGAATTCTTCCATGTTACAGACTATTATTTGAATTAATGATAATTGAGGTATTTTCAGTTTATGATTGTTCTCTTTGATTTAAGTTACCATTGCTTCCCATCTAAGGACATTTTTATTATTCCAGCAATTTTACTTTTTCCCCTTTTGGTTCTAGTTAAGAATTTAGTAACTCAACATAATTGATAATCGTTATCTTGCTAATTGAGCTGAACTTAAGTAATCCCAACCTTTTCTTAGGAAATAAATAGGATTCAAAGGTCAATTTAATTAGTCCCTTGACTTTCCTTGCCCTGGTACAGGTTGATCAAGTGGAGTTTAGGTTCAACTTTCATTATAGTTGAGAGAGATAACTACGTTGGACCTCCAACTTCTCTTACCTTGCCAAAAGTTTGCTTTATAGTATTTATTTATTTTTAATTGCCATTTACTTTACCTGTCATTCAAATTACTTGCTTTTCATCTTCTAAACCCCGATTACAACCTCTATAGCCAATAATAAGAACATACTTCCTCGCAGTTCCTTGAGAAGACGACCCGAGATTTGAATACTCGGTTAACAATTTCTAAAGGGGTTTGTTACTTGTGACACCTAAAACGTTTGTACGAAGGGATTTTTGTCGGTTTAGAGACTATATCTACAACGCAACTACTTCTATGAATCTCTTTACTGGTAAAAACCTAACGTCAAAATGGCGCCGTTGCCGGGGAACTGCTAACGTGTGCCTTATTATTGGTTATTGTAAATATTTTTCTTTTGCTTGTTTATCTATTTTTGTTTTTCCTTTTTATCTTTATTTGCTGCTATGAACTCTCACCCCTCTCGCTTTGAGTTTGGTTCTAATGTTGTTAAGGGAAATAGAAGTTACAGCAGGAATGTGCATCAAGGTCAGACCAATCAAGGATGGATAGAACCAAGAGGATCTAATCAACCCTTTTGGTAGCAACACCCTCCGAGATATCGTAGACAAAGACCATTCCACAATGCATACCCAGCTAAAAGACATAGTGGACAACTTTGTAACTACCAACAAGCCCCACCCCGTACATATAAACCACCCTTTCAACATAACCTTGAACCACCACACTCACAAGCTTCTCTTCACCATTCGCCACCATATGATCCATCCTTACCACAATACTAATCCAATCGCTCCCAATCACCACCACTTTCCTTTGTAGCATGTCCAAGTCCAGCAACCCAAGAAGCAGAGGATCGCCTAAGAGAAACAGTAATTAAATTTTAAACAACCATTAAACAACTGGAGCAAGCAATGGTTCAATGGGCTTCTAGGCGCTCAAATATACAAGGATCAACCACAGCTCCATGTGAACAGCCCAATGAAGAGCAGAGCATGAAGGAAGTGCCAGAAACTCCAGTGTACAAGACAGAGCATGAATTTGTACTGGAACAATTAGAAGAAGCTGTCTTTGTTCAAGAAGAAGAGTTGGTTGAAGATCTAGGAGATGCTGAACCTCAATGGGAATCCAGAATTGAGGAAAACTCCGTCCAGGATGCTACAGTTGATGCTAAGGAGGATATTTCTCCAAGGCAAATCGTTTATGAAGAATCAGACGGAATAATCCAAGAAACAATTTCCCTTGATGATGATAGTCACAAGTCTAGCTCTCTTAGTGATGAACTTGCATCCGCAAGTGAATTCTCTGAGATCGAAGAATCTTCCCCAAGTGAATATGAAGATGATGCAGAGGTAGATTTCTCTCAACCTCCAATCTATGACTCAAGTGATGAGGAAGACACAGAAGACTTTGACCAGGACACAGATACAATTGAAGATCTTTGCAAAGAAGTGGAGGAATTCACAGAAGAGCACAAGAAAATGGAACTTGCAGAACCACCAAAAACACCTATCCCAAGGCCATTACCACCTAATACAAGCTTCAAGTGGGTACAATCCTTAACTTATAACTTTACTTATTCACTTGAATATGGTTTGCTTGAAACAGATGGCCAGCTTAGAGCTCTCTGCGGCTTTAAGAGTAAGAGGGAAATGGCTCGTACTCAGAGCTGGTGCACAAGGTTCAATAAGGTTCTACGCTTCACTTCGAAGTACACGGATTGGTATCATGCTCAATCACATGGATCACGGAAACGTTTGGTCACCAAGGTGAGATTCTACTTTTTAACCCGCCCGAATGGAGACATGTAGATCAAGACGGAGGCGGATTTAAAAGCAAGGCTTGGAATCCTGGAGTTTATTCTGACATTTGTCATCCCGGGAGCCTAACAATATATTTAAAGTTGTTCAGAAGCTTTGCGTGCTTAGTTTGAGACCCCGGAGGCTATTGGCATTCCAAGCACTGGTGGAGATTTTTGGACGAAGTTAAACATAAGCCACCATAACAGGATACCCCTCTAATGTCCAACTTAAGGACTTTAACTAAAAGTGATAGGTGGGAGACAACCCACCATGGTATGGTCGCTTCTTTTTCAATTCATTTCTTGTTAATTGCTTTTATTTTTCCTTTTTCATTTTAATTTATTAAACCTGGAATCATGCATAACATTCATGTTAATCATTGCATTATGCATTTTTCATGCATAAAAAAAAGGGATGCACGACGCGACCGCATGCCCCATGCGATCGCGCCATATCGCGGAAAACACCACCCGCGCGACCGCGTGACCCACGCGGCCGCGTGATATATATATCGGCGTAAGGATCCAACGAACAGAAAGTTAGGCTGGAATCGTGCGGCCCTTGTGCGTTTTGCACAAATTGGCCCACGCGATCGCATGCCCCATGCGATCGCGTCACTTGCATAATACCAATCTTACGCGACCGCATGAGCGACGCGATCGCGTCGCATGGATTGCACATCACCCCAAAAGGAGACAGAGAGTTGCGCTAAAACGGCGCTGGAGTCGTGCGTTTAGCACAAATTCCAGCGACGCGATCGCGCAACCCACGCGATCGCGTCACCCTTCTTTTCCCCCTCTCATGCGATCGCGCACCCCACGCGATCGCGTCACTCCCATTTTCGTCCCAACCACGCGACCGCGTGCCCCACGCAGCCGCGTGGATTCGAAAATATAACCCCCCAGCCCGCGAACCCTATCAGTCGCGAAGCCCCCCACCCCAACCCTCTTCCTCCACTGCTGCACCACCTACCCCTACTACCACCACTGCACCTCCACCTGCCACAGAGCCCGTCTATCATCTGGTGCACCGCTTGTTCCGACGACTTGACCAGATGGAGCGTCGCAACAAGCGGCACTATGAGCACCTAAAGCTGATGATACGATCCGGCGACATCCCCTCCGAGCCCGACACACCATCCGAGGCATCTGAGGAGGAGGCGGATGCGCCCGAGGCAGAGACCCATCCCCAGGAGGCAGCACCTGCCGCACCACAGGCAGCGGTCCCACATCAGATTGAGGCTGCGGATCTTGAGATCCGGATCCAGTCAGCACCTCCTCCACAGCAGCCAGACCCTCAGCCCACCACCACCACTGAGACTCCAGCTACCATCCCTCCCAGTGATGACACTCCTTCACACCCGGCTTGATTGAGCATCGAGGACGATGCTTCCTTTTAAGTGTGGGGAGGTCGCCATCTCTGGCGTTTATTTTGGTGAACCACTACATACTTTTTCTTTTATTTTGGATATTTTTCTGTATTTTTCCTTTTACTGTTATTTTCTGAGTACTTATACATTGCTTTTATGTATTTTTACTCTATTTTCTGCATTTTGCATCTTTAGTTCATATTTTAGCCATTTAGTTTATTTTAGTTATTTAGTTTAGTTTGCAATTCTGATTTATTAGTGGATTAATTAGTATAGTTTACCCTTTTTAGCATAAGATAGTATAGTTTAAATTGAAAAATATAAAAAGGAAGTAAGCTAGGAAATTGAACATATCAGATTTAAATCCACAAAACTTGTATATAGCATTACATGATGTAGTCAAGCTGACAATATTTCATCAAGGAGGAACATTAAAACTTTAAAAGCCACCCTAAATAATTTTTTTTATGAGAATAATGGGAATTTTTAACTAAACCTGCATACAATATATAAATGATATATGATGCTTGAGTTAGAGAACACACAGCCTGTGAGTCTTGAGCTTAAATTGTATGGTTGCATTCAAACCATAATTTCATTTCTGTGTGTTACATTTCTTTTTATTCTGATGTTCTTTCCTTTGCTTTAATCTATATGTCCAATTATAGAATATAGAATAGATACATACCAAGAGAATGATTAAGGCCATCATTTGATTTTAGCTCACTCACCCCAAATTAGCCTACCTTTTACATCACCCTTGTTAGCCCCCTTGAGCCTTTTAAAAATCCCTTTATTCTATTTAGCCAAATTACTAGCCTTAAGCAGAAAAACAAAAGAAAATCCCAAGTGAATCCTTGGTTAGCTTAAGATAGAAAATCTTGAATAGAGTTAAATGTGGAAAACCTTTTGGGAACATGGATGATAGAAACAAAAGGTAGAAAAGTTAAAAGGAATAAAATAAAATTTGGGAAGCATACTCATGAGAAAATCTAAGTGATTCAATTACCATGTGCATTAAAAAAAAAAAGAGAGAAATTTATTTTTTTTTCAGCATTTGAATAAAAAGGGATACAAAAGAAATTCCCCACTACAAAATATAAACAATGCACATGGGATAAAAATAAAGAGTGAAACATGAGCATGTAACAATAAGTGGGATAATATGGGAGAATAGGTAAAGAAGTTTTATCTTGCTAAAAATGTATGTTAGGTGAGATCTTAGTCTAATTAAGGATTCGCTTATTAGCTCACTTAACCCTATACATAAATCCTTACCTTTACCTTGGCCCCATTACAACCTTAATTAAGACCTCATGACTTTTTGGTATGACTATATTCTATAATTGTTGATTGGTTAGATGAAGAACAAAGCTATAGAAATTAAGAATAAAAAGAAAAATGGAGTGAATAAACCCAATAAACACTGAGTGACTAGAGAGTAAACACAAAATCCAGTGAGGGTTCAATAACTCATCAACATATATCTGTACTTAATTTACTAATTGTTTTGCAAGTTTGCACAATGTTTTTCTTTCCCATCTCATTTGCTAAAATGCTTTATTATTTAAGGGTTGGCTATATATATATACATGACTCCTTGAGAATGTGAATTAACTTGACTACATGTAAGCTTTATATATGAGTGAATAAATTAGAATTGCATGATGCATCATTCATTTAGGTAGTTGCATTCAAATTAGGTTGCATTGCATGACATTCCATCACTTTAACCTTAATTATTTACCTTGGATTTAGCATGAGGACATGCTAGTGTTTAAGTGTGGGGAGGTTGATAAACCCATATTTCATGAGTTCTTTTGTGCTTAATTTGAGTAATTTATACAATCCTTCACCTACTTATTCACATTAATTGTATGGTTTCACTTTCCCTTCCTTATTATGTCATATTGCGAAAAACATGTCTCCTAAGCTTTAAAATTAATTAATTTAATTACCTTTATTTCCATTCGATGCCGTGATTAGTGTGTTGAGTAGTTTCAGATTTTCTAAGGCAGAATGACTTAAAGGATGGAAAAGGAAACATACTAAAATGGAAGGAGAAATCAAAACGGAGCTTTAAGGAAACTGGTATCCACGCGATCGCATGGACGACGCGATCGCGTGCCAAGCACGAATCAGCAGCGACGCGGCCGCATGACTGACACGATCGCGCGCCTTAAGCAGAACGCATATGACGCGGTCGCATGACTGACGCGACCGCGTGGCAAGGAAAAGCTCCAAATAACGCGACCGCGTGACCCACGCGGACGCGTGACCCACGCGGACGCGTGACCCACGCGGACGCGTGACCCACGCGGACGCGTGACAGGGGCCACGTATCAGAATTTACAGAATGCGCCCCCAGCGAATTCTGAAGCCCTTTTTGGCCCAGATTCAAGTACAGACAGCATAGACCAGAGGTTATAAAGTGTGGAAATGCACCCATTCAAAGGAGAGCTCGCATATTTTACCTTTCAATGATTTAGATTTAGTTAAGAGGGAGATCTTCTCTCTCTCTTTTAGGATTTAAGATTTCTTCTTGTTTTAAGAGTAACTCTGATCCCAGGTTTAATGTTCTTTTATTTTAGTTTTACTTCTATTTATTTATTCCAACATTTGAATTGATTATTATAATTTGATCTAAGAATTCTTCCATGTTACAGACTATTATTTGAATTAATGATAATTGAGGTATTTTCAGTTTATGATTGTTTTCTTTGATTTAAGTTACCATTGCTTCCCATCTAAGGATATTTTTATTATTCCAGCAATTTTACTTTTTCCCCTTTTGGTTCTGGTTAAGAATTTAGTAACTCAATAGTTATTAAACTCAACATAATTGATAATCGTTATCTTGCTAATTGAGCTGAACTTAAGTAATCCCAGCCTTTTCTTAGGAAATAAATATGATTCAAAGGTCAATTTAATTATTCCCTTGACTTTCCTTGCCCTGGTACAGGTTGATCAAGTGGAGTTTAGGTTCAACTTTCATTATAGTTGAGAGAGATAACTACGTTGGACCTCCAACTTTTCTTACCTTGCCAAAAGTTTGCTTTACAGTATTTATTTATTTTTAATTGCCATTTACTTTACCTGTCATTCAAATTACTTGCTTCTCATCTTCTAAACCCCGATTACAACCTCTATAGCCAATAATAAGAACATACTTCCTCACAGTTCCTTGAGAAGACGACCCGAGGTTTGAATACTCGGTTAACAATTTCTAAAGGGGTTTGTTACTTGTGACACCCAAAACGTTTGTACGAAGGGATTTTTGTCGGTTTAGAGACTATATCTACAACGCAACTGCTTCTATGAATCTCTTTACTGGTAAAAATCCTAACGTCAACCACTCATAGTTTCATTAATGAAACAAGGTCATCCATTAGAAATTTTGAGGTACAAGTTAGTCAATAGAGCAAGAGGATCCATGAGATCCCTCCTGACACTCTTCCTAGTAATACTGAGGTTAATCCTAGAGAAGAGTGCAAGACCATAACCATGGAAGACATGGCCGAATTGGAGGAGAATGGGAAGGCGTTGAATGCCAGTGAAGAAGCCTTCCCTGGGCGTTCAACGCCCACAATGGCAGTAATCCTGGCGTTAAATGCTAGTGAGGAAGTCCTCACTGGGCGTTTATCGCCCATCTTGGCAGAGAAGCTGGCGTTGGCGTTCAACGCCCAAACAGGAAGGCTTTCTGGTGTTGAACGCCAGTGAGGAACTCCTCACTGGGCATTCAACGCCCACCAGCCCAGGGAAGCTGGCATTGAACGCCAGCAAGGACATCCCTGCTGGGCATTCAACGCCTAGATTGCTAGAGGGACTGGTGTTTAACGCTAGTCAGGGTGGACAGCAAGGGCGTTCAACGCCCAATAAGCTGACAAAGCTGGCGTTGAACGCCAGTCAAAGCACACCCTTTGAGTGCCTGAATCCCACTCAAGAACCTTCTAGCCTAGAACCAAAGGAAACCATAAAGACAATTGAGGTTCCTTTGAATGCACTTCTGCAGTGCATAAGTTCTGATGACTACTCATCCTAAAGTGAGGATGAAGACAATAGGGAAGAGCAAGTTTCTCGTTTCCTAGGAGCTCTAATGAAGCTAAATACCAAGTTATTTGGTACAAAGCCTCTGGAGGAAGAACCTCCATTGCTCACCAAAGAACTCCATGCTTTGGTTTAGCAAGAGCTAACTCAGAAGCTTCTAGATCCTGGACGCTTTCTGATTCCTTGTACCATAGGCACCATAACCTTTGAAAAGGCTCTATATGACCTAGGGTCAAGCATCAACCTCATGCCACTCTCTGTAATAGAGAAGATAGAAATCTTTGAGGTACAAGCTGCACGTGTCTCTTTAGAGATGGCAGACAAGACCATGAAGAAGCCATATGGCTTAGTAGAGGATGTATTGGTTAAGGTTGAAAACCACTACATTCCTGCAAACTTCATTGTCTTGGACATTGGAGAGGATGAGGATGACTATGTCATCCTTGGAAGACCCTTCTTAGCTACTGCAAAAGCTTTGATTAATGTAGATAAAGGAGAAATAGTTTTCCAATTAGGAGAGGACTACATCTTATTTAAGATATCCAATCCTAATTCTTCCTCCAATAAGAAAGGGACAATTGTGCAACACCTAGTGTGCTAACCCTCTCTTTCTATGTAGAGCTTTACAGAGCCCCCAGACATCAATTCTAAGTTTGGTGTTGGGCAGCCCTCAACAAGCTCTAAGCACAAAGGTACTAAAAAGAAAGTACCTAAAGGCTAGAAGGACAGGAAAGTCCCAACTGAAGGCCTCTCACCTGGCATGAGACTCGTCTTCACTAAGAATCCAGTCCTACCACATACAGTAAATCGTGTCCTATCTCTAAGAAGAGAAAAGGAAAGGCAGTAGCATAACTTTTTTCCTTTTCATTACCATTCATGGTACCCAAGGTTGGAGACTCCTCTAAGAAGAGAAAAGGAAAGGCAGTAGCCAATCCCTCTGAATCTTTGGAGATGGAGAGATTCATCACCAAAGCTCACCAAGACCACTTCTATGAAGTAGTGGCTGAGAAGAAAGTGATCCCTGAGGTCCCTTTCATGCTCAAGAAGAGGTTGGAAAGTCCTAACCAACCCTATCTAAGAGGTTGGGATTCTCATGGTGCAAGAGTTCAATGCTAATGCATGGGTTACCAAAAACCATGACACTAGTGTGAACCCAAATCCAAGGAATTTGATCACCATGTTCCAAGGAAGAATCTTAGATTTCAGCCCAAAAGTATGAGGTTGGCGTTCAACTTGCCTCTATTGTAAGGAGATCCTTATCCTTACACTAGGAGAGTCAACCATGATCAGAGATTGGATCAAGAGCTCTCAGATATTTATGTAGAAGGCGCACAGTAGAGAAGAGATTCCCAAGGCAAGCCCATTCAGTTAAGAAGGGTTGACCTAAAGCCCATAGCTAGAGGATGGTTGGAGTTCATCCAAAGATCCATCATCCCTACTAGCAACCGGTCAAAAGTGACTGTTGACAGAGCCATCATGATTCATTGCATCATGATTGGAACTGAGGTGGAAGTTCATGAGGTAATACCTCAAGAACTATACAAGGTAGATGAGAAGCCTCACACCAATGCCAGGTTGGCATTCCCACACCTCATCTGTCACCTATGCAATTCAGTTGGAATTGTCATAAATGGAGATGTCTCCATTGGGGAGGATAAGCCCATCACTAAGAAGCGGATGGAGCAAACTAGAGAGCATGCATAAGAGCCTCTACAACCGCCTCAGTATGAGATCCCTGAGATGCCTCAAGGGATGTATTAATAAAAATAATAAAATAATGCGAAAAGGCAGTTTTTCGTAAAAGCTTTAGAAAGACAACTTTAAGCGCAGAATCTCATAATCACCTTCATAAAACATTTAGGGAGTGGTAAAAACATATTAGTGAGGCAAAGATAAAGGAAAGATAAAAGTTGAAGAAAAGATAAGAATCGGAGAAAAAGTCTGTAAAGTTTTAATGACAGAAACTAACAAAGATTAGTGAACGAACTAGGAGCAACATAGTTAGTCCTTGAGTTACGCCTAGGGTTAGGTATAATATGAAAAGTAAAAATGTTTCAGTATATACTTATTGAACCTATAATTGGGACAGGCTAACTATTCATACCGAAATTTACATAAGCTTTAAATACATACGTTAAACAGAAAAAATAGTAACCAAAGCAGAAAAAAGGGATATAGAGAAAAGAGTAATCAGAGCAGAGTAAAAAGACAAAGAGAAAAGAGTAATATGATAAAGAGAATAGAGAAAAAATAGAGGGCCTGTTGAAAGGGTCATTTGTTGCATTAAGGCAACTCCAGAGATATTTGTGTGTTCATCTGCTGTATTGAGGCAGTCAGATAGATGGTGGTGTGACCATTGAGAGTGATTTCTTGGGATACTTAGCTATAATGCTATTCTATAAGTCAGAAGACTCTTACAGAGGTATCGCGAAAACACATAACTAGCGTATGCTCCTGTAAGTCAAAGGACTCTTTCAGTAAGTGTGTTGAGCAGACTAGCTCCAACCTACAAGTCAAAGGACTCTTGTAGTGGGTTGCTAGTGCCGCCCTGCAAGTCAAAGGACTCTTGCAGTGGTTTACCCCGCAAGTCAAAAGACTCTTGCGATGGGTATTGCCAACAGGGAAGCCTTACCTGGTCAAAAGACTCCGGGTAACGTCGGGAGCGGGTATGTAACCGACAAATGAGCTCATTACCTGCATTATGGCTAGACATGCATCATGCTTGGTTGTGCATTTCCTCTGTTATGACTGTTGTATGAATGTATGTTTTCTCTATTTGTATTCTATTCTTTGTATTTGTGTTTTATTTTCTTGTATTCTTTTGTTTGTGTTATACTTTCTGTTTTCTCAATTTTTTCTATTTATTTGTATCTTCTATTTACTGCTTCTCTGTATTCTGTTATTTATCTGCTAAACATCATAGAATTAATGAACTTAACTAATAACCCCGGCCCTACTAAGAACTCCCCAGTTCTCACCCCTTCTCTCTCCCTTCCCCCTTCAGATGGAAGCATGAGTACTCTTCCGTAGTTTGCTGATGACCATTCGTATAGAGGATTTCGCTCTAGGTAGTCTTTTGAGTCTAGGGTGAATCTCTTCCTCTATTTATATGTACATACTGTGAGACCAGCCAATGATAAACCACTATTTTATGGTTTATCTTGTGCTCAATTGAGTGGTTTTATCAAGTCTTTGCACACTTATTCATATAAATTGCATGATTTTACAATTCCTTCCTAATTTTGTTCTATGGTTGAAAACTTGCTTCCTAAGCCTTTAATTTGTGTATTTTAATTCCTCTTTATACCATTCGATGCCGTGATTTGTGTTTTCAGTATTTTCAGGCTTTATAAGGCAGGAATGACTCAGAGGATGGAGAGGAGGCTTGCAAAAATGGAAGGAACACAAGAAATAAATGAGATAACCAGTGAGCATCGATGCGCACGCATGGCTCACACGTGCGCGTGATCTGGAGATTTTCACAGCGACGTGTGCACGTAACTGACGCGTACGCATGACTGACGCATACGTGTGACATGCGCGACCTGCAGAAATCACAGAAAAACGCTGGGGGCGAGTTTGGACCCAGTTTCCGGCCCAGAAACACAGACTGGAGCCAGGGGACAAGCAGAGACTCAAGACTGATTCTCATTAGCATAGTTTTAGTTTTTAGTTTTCCTTAGAGAGAAAAATTACTACTTCCTCTAGGTTTCCTTTACATTCAGATAATGCTAGTTTTATACTTTTGCTTTGGATATTGAGAAGAGTCACTACCTCCGTTGAAGTAGCTATTATTCTAGTTTGCTTTCTTATTCCTTTGCTCTTTTAATTACTTATTAATCCTGTTCAGATACGTATGTTGCATTTTGGGATTTATTAATGCGAAGAACTATTTTTACTTTTAATTAATTTTCAATTCCTATTTTATTTAATTTATCATGAGTTCTTCTTATATGTTTGTGAACGTTATATTCATGTCAATGAAGTAGACTCCTAACTTGACTTAGGGGTTGATTAAAGGGAGACCCTTGAGTTGGAATGCTCAAGTGATTAGTTAACTTGGAAGTTATTGACTAACCCTCTAGTCTCTAACTCTAATCCTCCCTTAGGGAGAGGATTAGGACCTGAGGTATATAGTTGGTTAGTTAGTTACTTGACTTTCCCTTACCAGGTAAGGGATGACTAAGTAGAACAACAACCTCTTAATGTTACACTTAGAAAAATCCAACAAGGATAGAACTTCCAATTAATCATTCCCCCGGTCAAGGCTTTTATTTTGATTATATAAATTCTCTCGTTAATTTTCATTGCTTTAATTAATTATTATTTTAATTTTCCGTTCTCCAACTCTAAAAATTCTCGAAAAATTCCTGACTAATAAAATAGCACTCTTTTGTCAACTCGTTGGGAGACGACCTGGGATTCATACTCCCAGTATTTTATTCTAATTTTTTGACAACCCTTCTAAATTGATGAGCAGATTTTAGTTGGTTAAGAACTGTACTTGCAACGTATTTCTTATATTAATTTCTTAATAGGCCAATTTTTGCCCCCATCAGCCAACGTGTGCACCCCGTTCATAGCTGTTATGATGTCCATGGCTATGTGATGAGTCCATATTTTCCGATATATTTTGACTTGATTTGAATGGATTTCATCACATAAGCTCACACTTAAGCACTCAAATAGCATACTTTTGTGTTTTATCCCTAAATTGGACTTAAATATGAAAACATGCAATTTTGTGCTTAAATTAGTGATTTTAATTCCACTTTCATGCCATTCGATGCCGTGATCTGTTTTGTGAGTGATTTCAGGTCATTTTGGCAAGATTGGCCAGGCAAAAGTGGAAGAAAGCATGTACAAGGGAGAATACATGAAGAAAACAAGGAAAAGCACACACAAACAAGTGTGCGTGCGCACAACCCTCTGTGCGTACGCACAGGAGAACATTCAGCAAAGTGTGCATACGCACACATCTGTGTGTACGCACAGGACCGTGCACGTGATTTCATTAATGAAACACGTGCTGTGCGATTTCTGAGGGCTTTTGGCCCAATTTTGGAAGGCTAGATGTTGAATTGAAGTGCTATATCAAGGGAAATTGAAGACATATGAAGGCATTAGGAATTAGACACTAGAATTAAGTTTTAGTTTTAGTTTTTCTTAGATAAAAAAGCTTCCATAGGAGTAGGAGTAGGAGTAGAGTAGAAATTGCTCTCCTAGGGTTTCATTTCCATCTCCATTGTAGCATTTTATAGTAAGCTCTTCTTTTGGATTTTTGCTTCTTCTATTGTAAGTACTCTCAATTTCCTCTTTAATTATAGCATCTTTACTTTTATCTTTTCTTGGTTCAAGTTACTTTGTTCGTATTTGTAATTTTGAGTTTCTTGAAGTTTTGATTGAGGAATTTAATGTTTCATGCTTTCTTTATGTTTGTTGGATTGTTTATTGTTGATTTTGTGAATTGTTGGTTATAGTTTTCAATTTTCCTTTACAATTTCCTATGTTTTGGTTTTATGCAAGGTGTTTGTGAAAATGCCAACCTTAGAATTTGAGTAGATTTTCACACTTTGGCTTGGGATTTAAGTTCCTAGGATACTAGAGTCATGATGTCCGACATTTAATGGTAATTCTTGAGTAGTTAGTTGACTCTTGTGTCCATTGAAGCTAGCTCTTTATCAACTAGTTTAGTAAGTTAGCTAAGACTTATGGATTAAGGCCAATTATGTTTGGTTGACTTACTCCTCGATGTTAGGGGTTAACTAAGCAAGATTGACTCATCATAATTATCATAGTTGTGGTTATGGCGATGATAGGATTCCTTGGATTCTCTTATTCCCAAGTCAAGGTCCTTTATTACATTTATAGCATTTTCACTAGTTTTGATCTTACCTTCTCTTTACTTGCATTAATTCCAACTTTGATAATCTCTTAGTTCTTTTATTGCTTGGTTCTTTTAATCTTTCATTTCTTTGATTGCAAAACCCTTTGTCCTCATAACCGAAAGAGTAACACTTCCGATTGCATCCTAGGGAGAACGACCCGAGGTTGAAAGACTCTCGGTTTATATGTTTTGAATGGAAAATATCTAAACTTTGATTGAGAGGATTCTTTTTTGGTCTAGGCTATACTTGTAATGAATTGATTCCTATTTTGATTAATTCTAGATCGACAATAGTCTTCTTCATCACTATGACTATGTGAGATTTGGGTGCTGTAAGGAACGGACCGATCTCTTCGTCAGGATGGTTTGAAGGAAATATATCGCTTTTGAAGATGGATTCTTGCACGTGGCTGAAATTTTGAGGGCAAAATTTTCTTTTAGGAGGGTAGAATGTAACAACCCCATTTTTCGAGTACGCGAGATCTTTTCTGAAGGCATGGATTTCTCCAGAAGATCAGTAAAGGGAACACCTCTGTTGTGCCATAAAGCATCTCAATTCTCATTGTCATTATGTCATATTTAAACTAGAATCTCTTTTTGGGCAAGCTCGGTAATGCAATCACGAAGAACCTAGTTTTTGAACCGTATCGGTTAGGAGTTTTGATTCTAGTTTTCGTAAATAGTCTCTGTTTGACCAACCGGATACGATTCATGAGAGAAGAGAGATAATATTATAATATTATCATTATATTAGTATTAGAAGATTCTTGAATGATATTATAAGATTACCTAGCCTGTTTTAGTTAAAAACAGGAAATCGGTTTAACCAGGTTCACAGTTTACTGGTGCAGCTTAGCACCAGCACTCTTTGATGACTTTAGCAATGCTAATGCCTCATCATACATGTTTTATTCTCATATTAAATATGTTACTAGTGTCATTTATGCTAGTAGCTCAGAAAAGAATTTTTAGAGATGTTTTTACAAGTGTTCCGATACATCTAGTTTTAGTAGTTATACACCGGAGATATTTTAATATTATTTTAATCTACCTCCAAGCTAACCAATCACAACTCACCTTACACCCCCAAGACCTCCAAGACTGTCTCATTTCTTCATTTTGGCCGAAAATTACAAGAGAGAAAAGAGAGAAACTTTCATGACACTTAAATCTTCAAAGCTTGATTTCTTCTGAACTAAAACTCAAATCAAAACTCTGATTACACCAAAATGATCCTCTCTTCCTCCTCTACATAACCATATAACTTATCAAGGCTGGAAATAAGGTTAGATGTCTGTCCCTTTCCCCTTTGAATTCCATTTTTAAGGAAGCATGCTTAAAACATGTGTTTTCTTGATGTTCTTCCTTAGATCTCTTGCTTAGCTTGACTTGTAAGCCAAGAATCTTCAACTCCCAGCACGTCTAAGGTGAGGAATACCTTCCCAACATATTGATTAAGGTTTGTTCAGTTGAGATTTTATGGATTCAAAGTTGTTCTTGATGTGTTTTAGGAGGAAAAAGTGCTTTAAAAACACTTCAAAGAGTAATCAAATTTAGAGCATCAAATCAAGGTAGGGTTTGGTAAAATTAATCTTGATTAATTATGTTTGAGTTGTGTGATTATGATATGGTTTGGTTATGCTTGAAATTGATTGTTTATATGAGTGATTCTTGTTATAATTTTGGTGAAAATTTGATGAAATTTGATAATATTCAAGCTATGAATGGATGTTCTTGTGGCTGCTAGAACTTTGAACCCTAGGAATCAGATTGGGGTTGAATTTGTGTTGAAATTCATTAGGGAATACGGGGCTTTAGTGGCTGCAATTTTATTTTGAATTATGGTAAAAATCGGTTGCTGAAAAGATTGAAAAACGGGTAAAAATAGAGAAAGAATCTGAAGAATTTACGAAGAACACAAAGAACACTTTGAGTGTCATGAAGAATAGTAAATAATACCTTTTAGATCTTAAAAAGGGCAAGGTTGTAATTATTTTGGTGTTTGAGGGGTTATTTTGTAATTTCCAAAAGTTAGGGTGGTTAAAGTAGAAATATTAAAAGTTACGGATGGTAAAAAATGAATTTTAAAGGTTAAAAGTTAAAAAGGGATAATTTTCAAAAATATATTAATAAAATAATAAATAATAATAAAATATTAAATAATAATATTTAATTAAAAATAATATTTTGATAAAAATAATAAAATAATGCAGAAAAGGCAGTTTTTCGTAAAAGCTTTAGAAAGACAACTTTAAGCGCAAAATCTCATAATCACCTTCATAAAACACTTAGGGAGTGGTAAAAACATATTAGTGAGGCAAAGATAAAGGAAAGATAAAAGTTGAGGAAAAGATAAGAATCGGAGAAAAAGTTTGTAAAGTTTTAATGACAGAAACTAACAGAGATTAGTGAACGAACTAGGAGCAACATAGTTAGTCCTTGAGTTGCGCCTTGGGTTAGGTATAATATAAAAAGTTAAACTATTTCAGTATAGACTTAATGAACCTATTCTTGGGACAGGCTAACTATTCATATCGAAATTTACACAAGCTTTAAATACATACGTTAAACAGAAAAAAGAGTAACCAGAGCAAAAAAAAGGGATACAGAGAAAAGAGTAATCAGAGCAGAGTAAAAAGACAAAGAGAAAAGAGTAAAATGATAAAGAGAATAGAGAACAAATAGAGGGCCTATTGAAAGGGTCATTTGTTGCATTAAGGCAACTCCAGAGATATTTGTGAGTTCATCTGCTGCATTGAGGCAGTCGGATAGATGGTGGTGTGACCATTGAGAGCGTTTTCCTGGGATACTTAGCTATAATGCTATTCTGTAAGTCAGAAGACTCTTACAGAGGTATCGAGAAAACACATAACTAGCATATGCTCTTGTAAGTCAAAGGACTCTTTCAGTGAGTGTGTTGGGCAGACTAGCTCCGCCCTGCAAGTAAAAGGACTCTTGCAGTGGTTTGCCCCGCAAGTCAAAGGACTCTTACGATGGGTATTGCCAACAGGGAAGCCATACGTGGTCAAAAGACTCTGGGTAACGTCGGGAGTGGGTATGTAACCGATAAATGAGCTCATTACCTGCATTATGGCTAGACATGCATCATGCTTGGTTGTGCATTTCCTCTGTTATGACTGTTGTATGAATGTATATTTTCTCTGTTTGTATTCTATTCTTTGTATTTGCGTTTTATTTTCTTGTAATCTTTTGTTTGTGTTATGCTTTCTGTTTTCTCTATTTTTTCTATTTATCTGTATCTTTTATTTTCTGCTTCTCTGTATTCTGCTATTTATCTGCTAAACAACACAGAATTAATGAACTTAACTAATAACCCCGGCCCTACTAAGAACTCCCCAGTTCTTACCCCTTCTTTCTCCCTTCCCCTTTCAGATGGAAGCATGAATATTCTTCCGTAGTTTGCTGATGACCATTCGTATAGAGGATTTTGCTCTAGGTAGTCTTCTGAGTCTAGGGTGAATCTCTTCCTCTATTTATATGTACATACTGTGAGACCAGCCAATGTCTGCACGCCGTTCGTATGCAAACTTTATCCTAAATCCTGTGTACGAGACTCCTGTTATGTGGCTACGTGATGAAGTACCAGTGAGACGTCGTATGACAACGTATGATCGTGCAGAGAAGTAGTAGATGATGTTCTACCTTTTGATGATATTCCACCTGACTTGAGTTTTGAAGACTTAGAACATACTTTCCCTCGCTTTAGTAGTTTAGATAGACTAGGTGAGTATAGAGTCTAGACTAGCCTGGGCGCCAGCTTAGGGACTTCTTGAACAGGTCAGGGCCTGGGATGTTGTATGTATATATATGTATATAGTTATTATCTAGTTATATCTAGGGGTGTTCTAACTAAAAGTCTATACTCTAATAAAGGATGAATCACTAAATGTTGTCAACTGCTTGTGATGTACTTATGTGTGGTTGTTTATAACTATTTTATTTGTTATCATTTGTGAATTGATTATAAATATATCTGTTTATTAATCCAAAAGTTTTCAAAAAAGAAAAAAGTACCTTGCAAAATAACTACGCTTTTAACAACGAATCGAGCTCATATAATAAATAATAGATATAATTAGGAAGTCAAGTTGGTAGCGCTCAGTTTCTAGTATGATCATGACGTACCAGAAATTGGGTCGTTACAGGGACCATTTTATAGCGAAAAAAAGGCCGGAGACAAAATAAATTTTTGGCCTCTATGTTAGGGACCAAAATCGTACTTAACCCTATTTTTAATTTTTCTATTGGAAATTTTGATCCCAATAACCTTCTATTACTTAGTTTTTTGCCCTTTAGTACTGTTTCCTTTTAAGAGTGTTTTAGATTTAGTATTACAGATTTTTTGAATTTGGGAAAAAGAAAGAAATTTTTTGTCTATAGAAATATTTACAAACAAGAAGAATATTTAGATTTTTTTAGAAGAGAAAAAATGTCACACTATGTTGTAACACATTTGTGTAGTTTTAAAAATACAAGAGATTCAAAATGCTTTCTATTTCTACCATTTAAGATTCTTTATAATCCAATATTATCTCCTCTCAATTTATAATTTAAGATAAAAGATATTTATTTTCTTTTGTAGTTGTAGATCTAATATTTTATTTGATATCTATAAGTGTTGTTAGGGGTGAACGCGGATCGGATATTGCCAAATTTTCAATCCAATCCGCATTAAAATCATCGGATCGGTTTGGATCTAATATCCGTAGTTTTTAAACTTGGATCCGATCCGATTTGATCCGCACATCGGATATCGGATATAGCCGCAAAACATAAAAATATTTTTAAAAGCTTATTTTTATTAAAAAATATCAATAAAATTTATTTTTTCTATTTTTTTAAATATGTTTACTCTTAAAATAATATTAAATATACTTTTCTTAAATAATAAATTAAAATAA
Organism: Arachis hypogaea; assembly: GCF_003086295.3. Taxonomy (NCBI): domain Eukaryota; kingdom Viridiplantae; phylum Streptophyta; class Magnoliopsida; order Fabales; family Fabaceae; genus Arachis; species Arachis hypogaea. Next base: position 62,775,643 of record NC_092047.1, read on the forward strand.
TACAGCATATATGATAATTATTAGTTGAAATAAAACATAAAAAGAATATTTACTTATTTATTTCTTCATTTTTGCAGATACGTAGATATGCAAATCGGATATGCGGATACCAACACAAAATCTGAAATCCGATCTGATTCGATAGTCTTGCGGATCAGATCTATATCCGCAATTTTCGAATCAGATTCGGATAAACAAAGCGGATATACGGATCGGATCTGATCCATAAACACCCCTAAGTGTCATTTAGTAATTTCTATAAATAAACATTTTTTCTGTTAAAAAAATGACATGCTAAATTTCTTTGTCAAATGAATAGGTTCATTCATTAGTCAAATCATTGATGACTAACATAAGTGGCTATCAATTTTTAATACTTGCAACATATTACTTAGTAACATCTATTAATATATAATAGGAGAGTAGTAGTGGGTTGGTTGCTCGACAAGTGGCACTTTATTTATTCGACAAGTGTTAAGCTTTATTGCATGAGAAGTGGCAACCTAAATAGTACAGCAGAAACATTGAAATGAACATAGAGGGTAAAAAAAATTAAAAAGTAATAAAAAAGCAGATCGCTTTCTTCATAACTTTTGGTTCTTTCATTCTTTATTGCATGCCATTCAGACACTGGGTTGTCCACCAGTTTTTATCCAGTGGATGAGGCGGGAAATAAATTTGAATTGAGAAATCAAATTTCAAAAATTGATTTATTTCTCTCCCCTAATCCCTTTCTCCTTTACCCTGATGATCACTGAGTTCTCTACCCTTTTTTTTTTTCAATCTCCCTTCTCTTACACCAAGGTCTCCTCTCACATCCCCATTGAAGTAGAGAAGAAGAGAACATGACGGTGAAGAGGAAAAGCACGAGGAAGAAGAAGAAGAAGAGGGAGGCGATGGCAGCGACAGTGAGAGGCAGCAACCTTGCCACTGAATCAAATGAAAGAGAGTGAAAGCAAATAGATCGGTGACAGAGGAAGAGGAAGGAGGCAACGGCGGTGATAGAAGCCACTGTAGAGGCTCAGGTTCATCATGGTCTACAAAACTGATGTCAATAAAACTGTTATATCTGCAGAACCCAAAACTTCACTTTTTTGTTGTATACTTTTTTCGCATTTGGAGTTGATTACTGTTGTCTTTCCTGCAGTCGTGTATTATACTATGGGCTGATGTAAATTGATAAAATAGGATGGATTTTATAGTTTATAGAAAAGCCGAAGGGATCTGATATGAAAAAATTGGTATGTTAATGGTATCTAAAGCCTCAAACTTCTAACATGTTGCGTTGGTAATGCTTGCTTCACAACTACTGTAAGTTGACACCTTTGTCCTAGGGTTATCTACGGAAAAAGCAAAGAAACATCCTTAGATTACATCAATGGGAGGATTAATAATAAAGTCCAAAAATAAAAGATTATCATAATTTATTTTTATTTTCAGTAACTAATTGTAGGTTTAATTTTTTTTTTACCATTCAAATGATCGTAGGTAAAATCAGCTAAGAAGTGAATTTTTTAAAGGTAACCGTGTTTGGATTGTGTTAAAATAATTTCAAGTTACTATCATCATGTTTATCAGTACAAGAATTAAAATTTTTGTTGTTTTCTATTTGTTTTATTAATCTGATTTATGATGTGTTGTTTTCTGTTAGTGTAGGTTCCTCCTCTAAATGATGGAAACTCAGCTTACTTTGTCCAGTCAAATGCAGTTGAAAATGAATCATAAAAACGCACCAAAGAACTCTAGCAGACAGAGGTATTCTATCATTTCATTTTTGGGTTTTGATTAAATTTTGTTATACTTTTTCCTATCATCTTCAATGCTCTTGATTTTTCTATTTATTTGAGTTTGATGCCTGTAATCAGCAGCCCTTATTCTATAACATATAAAGAAGAAAGAATAAACATTTGTCTGTTATATCCATTTCATTTTAACTAATTGGATCCAACACTAAAATATATTTGTGTTTAGGATTTGCCCCCACCATCACATTGTTAGGAATTCTTTCACTTGGCACGTCAATACTCTCATCACTAACACTTCACATCAGTAAAAAGGATTTGGGTTTTGAAAATTCTATAAGAGATCTTCTAGGAGCAATGAAGATAATCAAGTAATGCAAAAAAAATTCTGTAAGAGATAATTTTTTCAAGGTTTTGTATTTCTGTTGTACAACTAATTTAAAATTAGTGTAGCTGAACAGTTTTTCATCTTTTAAATTTGTTCTTCATTTGGTCAAAATTTGTTCTCCTGCAAATCACGCATACACGCATAATATTGCAATGATCAGGTATTGATTTATAATATTGCAATGAAGGAATAGCCTTGCATCTTGCCTTTTTAGCTATCACTTATCTTTTGAATTAACTTTGACATCTTGGCCTATGTTAAAAATTTACCTTGGAGTGGATGAAAGTTATAGTTCTATTCCAAAGTAGTCAGAATTGAGGTTTGCTTTTAGCTTTTAAATCCAGTCTATGTACATTAGATCTATTTGTAATTTAAGTTGAATTTTATGTATGTCTTAATTGTATTCATGGGTCATAAATTTACTTTCATGAGGCAACGACAGTGATGGAGGCCAATGATAAACTCCAATTTTTTGGTTTATCTTGTGCTTAATTTGGGGGATTTTATCACATTTTCTCACATTTATTCAATGAAATAGCATGGTTTTGTAATTCTCCCTAAATTTGTGCTTAAATGTAAAAACATGCTTTTTAGGCCTTAAAATAGCTAAATTCAATCCACTTTAATTCCATTCGATGTCTTGATGTGTTTGTTGAGTGATTTCAGGTTCATAAGGCAAGTATTGGATGGAAGAAGTGAGGAGAAAAGCATGCAAAGTGGGAGAACTCATGAAGAAATGAAGGAACCGTAAAGCTGTCAAGCCTAACCTCTTCGCACTCAATCGACCATAACATGAGCTACAGAGATTCAAATGAGGCGGTTCCAGTTGCGTTGAAAAGCTAACATCCGAGACTTCAAAATGATATAAAATTTGCCATAGTTGCTTGACATCTAGGGATACGCACGCGCACTGTATGCGTGCACACCAATTGGTGCACGTGATTTACTAAAAGCAACTCGTGGCCAGCAATTTGTAGAGCATTTTGGGCCCAATCCAACTTATTTCTAATGCTATGTCATGAAGAATTCAAGCTTGGGCAAGGGAGAGTAATTGTTTGAAGTGTTAGCATCATGTAGAGTAGTTTCTAGAGAGAGAAGCTGCCTCTTCTCTCTAGAATTAGGTTAGGTTAGGTTAATCTCTTCTAGATCTAGGTTCAATCTCATGTTTTCATCTTACTTCCTTTATGAATTCTTGCTTCTAATCTTTGATTTTCATGGTTTGTTGTGTTAATTTTCTTTTTATGCTCTCTTTTATGTTCATGGATGCTCTTGTTGGATTTGGATCCCTTTTAATGCAATTTAATGTTTGATATTCTTTTATTGTTGATTTGAGTTGTGATCTGACTTTGCTTGTAATTAGTAGTTGGTAGATTTATAATTCTTGCATATTTACCATGCTTTTCATTTATACCCACCAAGTGTTTGACAAAATACTTGGTTAGGCTTTAGAGTAGATTTTGAGCATTCTTGGCTTGGAAAGAGTAATTAGGCAATCTTGAGTCATGAATACCCAACTTATGTTGGTGATCTAGAGTTGTTAGCTAGTATTGTTTCCATTAACTCTAATCTCTTGCTAATTCGATTAGTGAGTTGATTAGGACATTTGGATTGAGATTAACTAGTCTTGTTAGACTTTCTTCGAGTGTGAAGATGATATGTTACCTTCTTCCATCGTCGAGGATGATGTAATGAGATAAATTCTTGTTTATTATTGTGACATGATTAGTTAGTCTTGTTTGACATTCTCTCTATGTGAAGATGACATGATACCTTCTTCCGTTTGTTGGAGTTGACTAAATAAGATGAATTGATCATTGCATGACTAGGATAGAAAGCCTATGTTCTCAACCCTTGCCATGAATGTCTCACCTTATTAATTGTTTCCTTTAATTACTTGCTTGGTTTACTCTTCTTGTTATTTAAATTCTTGCCCCTTTATTTTCTTTCCCTTTTATAAATCAAACCCCTTATTTCTCATAACCAATAATTGACCACTTCATTGCAACTCCTTGTGAGACGACCCAGAGTTCAAATACTTCGGTTAATTCTTATTTGGGGTTTGTTACTTGTGAAAACCAAAATTTTTGCATGTGAGGACTCTTTGTTGGGGTAGAATGATGTGTGGAAAACAATCCAACACAAAACTCATCGGCAAGTGTACCGGGTCGCATCAAGTAATAATAACTCACATGAGTGAGGTCGATCCCACAGGAATTGAAGGATTGAGCAATTTTAGTTTAGTGGTTGATTTAGTCAAGCGAATCAAGTATTGGTTTGAGTGGTTTGTGATTGACAGAAGCTAAATTGCATAAAATGTAAAGGAAGAGGGAAGAATTGCAGTAAATTAAAGAGAACAGGAAGTAGAGGTGCTGAATCTTAAAGAACAAGTAAATTAAATTGCAGAAGCTTAGATTGCAAGAATTGTAAATGACTAAATCTTAAAGTGCAAGAAAGGTAAATTGCTTGAATTATAAAAGGAATTGGGAGCTGGGATTGCAGAAATTTAAACAAGCAGGAGTAAATTGCAATAAACAAAAGAGCAAAAGATGAATTGAACTTAAGTAGATCTCAAACAGAAAAGTAAAAATGCTTGAAGAATTAAAACAGAAAGTAAATGTAGCTTAATTACAGAAGTTAAAAGAGAGATTGAAGATCTCAGGAGTGGAAGAGACTAGAAAATAAGTCTAGATCTCAAATCCTTCCTTGATCCAACAAGAACAATTGCAAAAGAAATGGAAAAGTAAATTGCAGAAGAAGTAGAAGAGTGAAAGCAGAACAGAATTTAATAGAATTTTGCAGAAAGATAAACAAGAGATCTCAAGGTGAGATTGAAACAGAATTTCTTCAATTCTTCACCCAAGATCCAAAACAAGAAGTAAAGAGTGCTTAAGCAAGAACAAGGAAAAAGAGAGATCAATTCTCCTTCCAAATTCTCCAAGATCCAAATTCAAAGTAAAAACTCTAAAAATTATAAAATGGAAATTCTCAAAGAAGCAAAAGGTAAAAGTTTAAAAAAGGAAGCCAAAGGTCCTAACTAAATCAAACTAGCTTCTATTTATACACCTTCTATTCTTGGATTTTAGATTTTGGGTAGGCTTTTTAATTTGGTGAAGATTTGAATTTAATTGGATTTTGAGTTGAATTTTCAGCCCAAGAGAAAATTGCTCCCAGGAGGATGCTCTGCTCTTGTGGGGAGCGGAGCATTGAAGCTTGTCTTGGGGCTCCTTGTTGCATGACAAGGCTTGGAGGGAATCAGGATAGTGCTCCGCTCTTGTGGGGAGCGGAGCATTAGCTTGTGTTGGAGCTCCTTGTGCGCACCAAGCTCCCTCTGCCCGTGTCAATGTTGCGCGCCTCATGCTTACTTGCCGTGTCATGTTGCATGTGTTGCACCAAGGAGTAGCGCTCTACTCTCCTTGGGAGCGTAGCTTTTCTTGTTCTTGGGTGAGGTCCCAAGTTCGAGACCTTGGGGGAGGCATGCGCTGGTTTTTTTCTTTGTGAAGGAAGTGGCGCCTCTCTCCTCTTTTCCTTGAGGTGCCTGGTTCGATTCTTGGAGGTAGCATTTTGGCCAAGTGTGGCTCATTTTCCTTGGTGAGTAGCGTTCCCCACTCTCCCTTGCTCATGAGTTCGAACCTTGTGGCAAGCATTGGCAAACATTTTGCCTTGCAATTATTTTGGTGGGAGCCTGATAATGCTCCCAAGGAGAGCGGAGCATTGTTCTTCCCTCCTTTATTTCTTGACTCCAAATTGTGCTCCGCTCTCAAGGAGAGCGTAGCATCAAAGCTTGCTTCCTTGGTTCATTGAGCTCTTGGGCAAATCTTCGTGACTTCCCTCCTTCATTGTGCCACACTTCCTAATTTCCTTTGCCACATTCTTCTCTTCCTTGGGCCACACTTCTTAGGCCACGCTTTCTTGTTTTCTTCTTTTCTTCACCTACAAGTAATCAAAACAACCAATCAAAGTATCACCAAATTCACAAGGTTTATAAATTAATTAAATATCAATTAAATTTAGCTTAAATCTCATGATTTAGTATCAATTAACTGGTGGTTGTTTGATTCAAGGAAACCATGCAATTCCACTCCAAATTACTTACTTACAATCAAGAAAGTGCATAAATTCTAATAAAAATAAAGAAAAATACTAGTAAAACTAGGCTAAGATGACTTGTCATCACACCACCAAACTTAAAACTTGCTTGTCCCCAAGCAAGCATTAAACATAAGAGAAGATAGAATGAAATAGATAAGTATGCATGTCCTTATTAAGCATATAGTTGAACTTGGTTTATGGGGTTTTATGCAGATCAAAGGTGGCTCATTTATTACTTGTTGTCAAAACAAACAATGTTTCCTTAAGGGTTCACTCAGGTTGCTGCTACAATGCCTTACTTTTTGCTTGTTTCCCTTGTTAAGTTTCTTTCTTCTTTCTTTTGCTTAGAGAGCTTATTGCTCATTGAAGGCTTGGTGGCAAATGTTGTAGTGGCCTTTGACTTAATTTCACTCAACATTTCTTCACCACAGACACATGGCTCACTTTTTTTTCTCTCCTAGGATCATTGATGCCCAGCATTTCTTTGGATAACTAAGTGTTTTGTAGTTAGGTTGCTCTTTATTGTGGATTTTCAGTTGGCAATCCCAAATCAGTTGATCTAAGTGGCCAAATTTTGAAATACTCTTTAGAACTTACTTGTCCAAGCATATCCTAGTACAAAAACACCACAGGCATATGTCCTAGGGTCCAAGCTATTGGTGCCTAGCCTTATTATTTGTTTCTTTGCCACTTTTTGGCTTTTTCTATTTCTTTTTCTTTCTGTTTTGATTTACTTTCAAGGGATTTTCATTAGTTGAAGGATCATAGCAGCAAACTAGCTTAAGCTTCAAGTAATATGTCATTATGCAGCAATTATTGTATGAGCTATCAATTGAATCAAACACATACCACCACTAACTTTCATTCTAACTTTTGCAACATTGAACAATTACTTTTCTAAATCAAACATCTTTCTTTTATTTAAACAGCAAGGGGAACAAAGCAAAATACTCAAGCTAATGAAGGATGACAATTATTATGCAGATAACTTTTAGGCTAAGGGGAAATTTCGGATAGCTTTCTTTAGCATGTACTTTTATTTGCAACTAAATGATCATTCTAGCAAGGCATAAAGGAATTCCTGAATTGAGACATTTCATAACTACAAGGATTAAGTATAAATACAACCTGTCAGGTTGCAGCTTTTCATTCTTCCTTCTGTTATGTCTCTTTTGAGTTTTACTGCAGATTGTCTTCAAATGTTTGCTGTTTTCCTGCATGATTCTCAAAAGTTGCTTGTTTCTCAAGCCCTTTGGCTAACTGATTAATATGCAAAGCTTATTTGTGGCTCTTGAACTTACTTTGGTGTGTGAACACCAAATTTAGTTCCTTGCCAACGTTTCTCATGCAGCAAACTAACCATATGTGGAATCCTTTTTCCTTGCTAAAGGTAATAAAACTAAAAACTAGGAGACAGCAAAATAATTAACTAGTTTATCTAAATGCTTGAAGCTAGCATTATGCAGAAGGTGAGAATATGTTTTATGATGAGATTTTGGTGGAACACCAAACTTAAAATCCTTCATTCTCCCTTATACTGTTTTGGTGTGCAACATCAAACTTAGCTTCTTGCAATATAAATAAAGCTAATTAAATTTTTTTATTAAAATAGTTATGAAACGAAAACTACCTCAGGTTGGGTTGCCTCCCAAAAAGCGCTTCTTTATTGTCATTAGCTTGACATCCTTCATTCTGTGATCATGGAAGTTGAAAATCCTGTCGCCTTTGATTTTCTCCTCTCAGTGTGGGCTTCTTTTCCTCTATTTTTTCTTGTGGAATTTCTCTGTGATACTTTTCTTGGATGAGTGATTCTTTTCCCATAGCCCTCTCACTTTCCTTCATAATTGCTTTCCATTTCTCCAACCTAGCAGTTTTTTCGTTATCTTTTGGGTCATCTTCAGTGGTTTTAGAGAGGGTGGTTGCCCCTTTTTCACCCATTGCTGCAATGTGTTTAGCCATTTGTCCCATTTGCATCTCAATTCTTCTAATTGAGGTTTCCTGGTTCTTTGTTGTCACCTCTTGGTGCTTCATCATTCTCTCTATTAAGATCTCCAAGTTGGTGATCCTTTGAGAGTCTTGTGAGATTGGTTGGTTGTGGGGTGTTTGAGGTTAGAAGGGTGAGTGTTGTGGTGGTGGTGTGTAGTGGTTGTTGTTGGTATGGTGGTGTTTTTGCTGGTTTGGGAATTTGGGGTTGTTGTAATTGAGGTCTCTTGGTTCTTGATTTTGGTGCTCACTTCTCTTCCAGTTGGGATGAGTTCTCCAGGGTGGGTTGTACACATCATCCTGAGACTTGTGTTGGAACATTTTTGAGGTACTGTTTGGAGAATGTCGCTCATGACTTTGTTGCTCATAGTTAATTGTTCCAAAACCTTTTTCAGATTGATTCCAACCATGTGGATTTTGAGGTGGTTATGTGCATTTGCCACAGCAGTTCATAGCTCATCGAGTTTTCTGTCCATCAGTTCCAATTGTTGCTAAAGTTGTTGATGTATCTGCTTGCTTTGGGCCATGATTGCACTTACACCTTCAATTTCCACCACTCCCTTCTCTTGTGTGAATGATTGCACCTCTACCTTTAGCTTATCAATTCCCTGGGGTTGTTTCAACTTGACCAGGAATTCACTCATTAGATCCTCCCATCCGATTATGTTTCCCTCTGGGAAGGCTTCAAGCCATTGAGCAACATCGTTCATGGTGATGAGCGGATGCTTCAATTCATGGGTTACATTGTCATCTGGGGTGAGGACACTACTCCCGCAACAACTGGGATTTGTTGGGTTCTTCTCCATATTCTTCACAGCCACAAACAGTTCAAATGAGGATTTAGTATACTCATGCCACAATGTGATTAGAAGATTAGTTGACACAATATGTCAAACAGTTAATAGACTTGAAAGATCAATAGAAGGAAATTGCTTCTCTCGTATATTCAGCAAGCAAAATCATAAGATTCACACAAAACCAGAGAAACCAGAAGAACTCCACTCTATTTTTAAAGTGGGGTTTTAGTTAGCTTAAGCAAAAATTCAAACAGTTAGTGGGTTAATCAAAAGTTAAAGAAACAGAAAAGAAAAAGTGCTTGATCTAGATCTCCACTTCACTTAATCATTGTCAATCTAATCAATCCCCGGCAATGGCGCTAAAAACTTGATGTGTGGAAAACGATATAACACAAAACTCACTGGCAAGTGTACCGGGTCGCATCAAGTAATAATAACTCACATGAGTGAGGTCGATCCCACAGGGATTGAAGGATTGAGCAATTTTAGTTTAGTGGTTGATTTAGTCAAGCAAATCAAGTATTGGTTTGAGTGGTTTGTGATTGACAGAAGCTAAATTGCATAAAATTTAAAGGAAGAGGGAAGAATTGCAGTAAATTAAAGAGAACAGGAAGTAGAGGTGCTGAATCTTAAAGAACAAGTAAATTAAATTGCAGAAGCTTAGACTGCAAGAATTGTAAATGACTGAATCTTAAAGTGTAAGAAAGGTAAATTGCTTGAATTATAAAAGGAATTGGGAGCTGGGATTGCAGAAATTTAAACAAGCAGGAGTAAATTGCAATAAACAGAAGAGCAAAAGATGAATTGAACTTAAGTAGATCTCAAAAAGAGAAGTAAAAATGCTTGAAGAATTAAAACAGAAAGTAAATGTAGCTTAATTGCAGAAGTTAAAAGAGAGATTGAAGATCTCAGGAGTGGAAGAGATTAGAAAACAAGTCTAGATCTCAAATCCTTCCTTGATCCAACAAGAACAATTGTAAAAGAAATGGAAAAGTAAATTGCAGAAGAAGTAGAAGAGTGAAAGCAGTAAACAGAATTTAATAGAATTATGCAGAAAGATAAACAAGAGATCTCAAGGTGAGATTGAAACAGAATTTCTTCAATTCTTCACCCAAGATCCAAAACAAGAAGTAAAGAGTGCTTAAGCAAGAACAAGGAAGAAGAGAGATCAATTCTCCTTCGAAATTCTCCAAGATCCAAATTCAAAGTAAAAACTCTAAAAATTATAAAACGGAAATTCTCAAAGAAGCAAAAGGTAAAAGTTTAAAAAATGAAGCCAAAGGTCCTAACTAAATCAAACTAGCTTCTATTTATACACCTTCTATTCTTGGATTTTAGATTTTGGGTGGGCTTTTTAATTTGGTGAAGATTTGAATTTAATTGGATTTTGAGTTGAATTTTCAGCCCAAGAGAAAATTGCTCCCAGGAGGATGCTCTGCTATTGTAGGGAGCGGAGCATTGAAGCTTGTCTTGGGGCTCCTTGTTGCATGCCAAAGCTTGGAGGGAATCAGGATAGCGCTCCGCTCTTGTGGGGAGCGGAGCATTAGCTTATGTTGGAGCTCCTTGTGCGCACCAAGCTCCCTCTTCTCGTGTCAATGTTGCGCGCCTCATGCTTACTTGCCGTGTCATGTTGCATGTGTTGCACCAAGGAGTAGTGCTCTGCTCTCCTTGGGAGCGTATCTTTTCTTGTTCTTGGGTGAGGTCCCAAGTTCGAGACCTTGGGGGAGGCATGCGCTGGTTTTTTTCTTTGTGAAGGAAGTGGCGCCTCTCTCCTCGTTTCCTTGAGGTGCTTAGTTCGATTCTTGGAGGTGGCATTTTGGCCAAGTGTGGCTCATTTTCCTTGGTGAGTAGCGTTCCCCACTCTCCCTTGCTCATGAGTTCGAACCTTGTGGCAAGCATTGGCAAACATTTTGCCTTGCAATTATTTTGGTGGGAGCCCAATAATGCTCCCAAGGAGAGCGGAGCATTGTTCTTCCCTCCCTTGTTTCTTGACTCCAAATTGTGCTCCGCTCTCAAGGAGAGCGTAGCATCAAAGCTTGCTTCCTTGGTTCATTGAGCTCTTGGACAAATCTTCGTGGCTTCCCTCCTTCATTGTGCCACACTTCTTGATTTCCTTTGCCACATTCTTCTCTTCCTTGGGCCATGCTTCTTAGGCCATGCTTTATTGTTTTCTTCTTTTCTTCACCTACAAGTAATCAAAACAACCAATCAAAGTATCACCAAATTCACAAGGTTTATAAATCAATTAAATATCAATTAAATTTAGCTTAAACCTCATGATTTAGTATCAATTAACTGCTGGTTGTTTGATTCAAGGAAACCATGCAATTCCACTCCAAATTATTTACTTACAATGCAAGAAAGTGCATAAATTCTAATAAAAATAAAGAAAAAGACTAGTAAAACTAGGCTAAGATGACTTGTCATCATAGAACTATACTTTCAACGAGAATTCATTCAATTGAAGAAATTCTATATCAACAACGAGACCACGCATCAAAATAGAGCTATTGCCGGGGAGTTGCAATGGTGCTATGTTATTGGCTATTGTATATATTGTGAATAGCTTGATTTTTGGGTTTGTTTGTTAGTTTTTGCTAGTTTTAGGATTTAGTTTTCTTGTTTCTTGTTAGCTTTTGTTTTTATTTTCTCTTATCACCATGAATTCTCATCCCTTTGGCTATGAGTTTGGTTCAAACTATGTTGTAGGAAATGGAATCTACAATGATAACATGCATCAAGGAATTGGAGATCAAAGTTTGGCAAGAGTGATTGGGGAAAATAATGACTTCTATCCTTACGGAGATACGCGACAACCAAAGGGCATTTATTGCCACCCGAGCCGTCCAAGCGCCACTCCAACGTAACTACTCTTCGGATTCTTATGGGTATAATCCTAATCCTTATGCATACCAATCTAATGTGTGTGATGACCCTTATTGTGATTGTCAACCACAACCATCACATACATATGAACCCCCTCCTCAATATAGCCCCCCACCATACTCACAAGCCTTATACCACCATCCACCCCCATATGACCCCAACCCATACCCACCATACCAACCACCATATGAACCACATCTAGAGCCACCACCTTTCCAATACCAATATTCCCATGAACCACAAAGTCAACACACACCACCTCAAGAGTTTCACCAATATAAACCATCTTCCAATTACAATAACCTTCCCTCAAACAATGAACCCTCTCTTCCACCATCACCTCCCGATGAAGCCCCATGCTAGAATTGAGAGATCTTGAATCTCATATCTTAAGGCTACACGAGGATGATGAAAAAAAGTTTGAGGAGTTAAGAGCGAAAATGGCTATCATGGTAGAAGCCATTGGCAACATAGTCTCATCCCGCCTAAGCCTATGCGATCAAGGCACTCCTATTGTTGAATGTGGAGAAGCAACCAAGGAGCTTAGTGAGGGAGTGAACTTGAAGCTCCAAGGTGAAGAAGAGGAATTAAAGCAAGAAATGCAACAAGAAGAGGAGGTAGAGATTATTGAACAAGAGGAAGTAGTGGTTGGAGCCTTAGGATATGTTGAGTACATAGAGGAATCACAAATTGAAGAGCCTTCTTCCATGGAGTTTGAAGTTGATGTTGAGGAGAAGAGTGCACAACCTTCAAGGCACAATGTGATTGAAGAATTGGAAGAAGTGTCCCAAGTAATAGGCCATCCTATTTATGATGATTCCATACCAACATATACTCCTTTTGAGCTTGAAGAATCCTTCCCCACTATGCTCGGAATTGATGATGAGGTAGATTTCACTCAACCTCCTATGTATGATTTGAGTGATGGAGAAGAGCTAGAGGACATTGGTGAAGAAGAATGTAAACTTGAGGAAGCTTGGCAAGAGGTAGAGCATGATGTATCTTTCCAAGTGGTGGAAGCCTTCCAAAAAGGATGGACGGGAGTGGAGCGTGTTTTGTCAAGACCGTTGGGAACTCCTCTACCTAGGTTGTCATCTAATCCTTCATTTGAGTGGGTAAAACTTCTAACTCTTAGCTTTATTATCCCACTTGAATATGGTTTGCTTGAGACAGATGGCCAACTTAGGGCGCTTTGTGGAATTAAGCGTAAAAGGAGGATGTTTAGTGGTTGGCGTTGTAAGTCTAGGCTCATTATGGTTGGAAGCTCAAAATTGAAGAGCATGGATTGGTGTAGTGCTCAATTGAATGGGTCTAGGAGGATAGTTTGGTGCTTCCATGAGAATTCATCTCTCTTGCCGCCCGGAGGAAATCACTATGATCAACTCAAGGACGGGTGTGAAAACAAAGTGTGGGATCCCGGATCGCACAAGGAAGATCAACTTTGGGAGCCTATGGTTTGTGAAGAACTCTATCAAAGCTTGGAGTTATTAACCTTGAATGATGAAGCACAATGGAAGTCCAAGCATTGGTGGATGTTCAAGGATGGATTCAAGCACAAGCCACCTTGATGAGGAGCTCCCCATAAGTCCAACTTAAGGACAATAAACAAAAGTGCTAGGTAGGAGACACCCCACCATGGTAATATCCTGTCATTTTTCTCTTTTGTGCATATTGGTAAAATAGGTTTAGTTTCATGTTTTGATTGATTTGTTAAGTTTGTTTGGTAGTTTAGTGTGTTAAATAAGGTTTTGTGGTATTTTGGTAGTTGTTTAGAGGTTTGGAATGCTTGGTTTGGTGCAAAAACATAGAAATTTTTTTTTGAAAAACAGGGCACCAACCCACGCGTACGCGTCACTCACGCGTACGCATGCCCCAAGAAATTTCAACCATCCACGTGCACGCGTCACTCATGCGTACGCGTGGATTGGAAGTTCGCCCCCTCCATACATTCACCCGAGAGTTATGCCTAAAGTGTGCCAACTTTGTGCCCAAGGCACGTGCACGCGTACCTTGCGCGTCCGCGTCGACTCTCTGCTTTGCCATGCACGCGTACGCGTCAACCGCGCGTACGCGTCGTACGCGTGGATTGCCCTATTTCACCCACCTTCTTTTCTTCTCTTTTTTTTCATTTCTCTCCTTCCTCTCTTCTCTTTCCACCCTTCAATCATCATCCAACACTACCAAACACCATCCATAACCACTTCTTTTAGTTAGTTAGTTAATTGTTTAATTAGTACATTTTCATTTTATTTTCTATTTTTCTTTATAAGTGTTGGATTATTAATGTTGTCTACTATTTCTTGTTGCTGATTATTGATGAGATGTTATTTTAACATCATGATTTTTAATTTTTATTGTTGGATTTAATTGTTGAGGTTATATTTTGTCACTTGGTTTTGAGTCTTCATGTTTAATATTTTTGAGCACCAAGTGAATGTCACATTGCCTTTAAGCTTCTTAACTCTTTTGAATTGCATATTTTGGCCACCATGCATTCATCATCTATTGTTAGTCAATTGTATATTATCATTGTATTTTTTTAGGTGATGCTTGTTTATGGTTTACCCTTATTCACATCACTTATTTCATGCATTGAGATTGTGAAATTGGATCGAAAGCTTACCTAGTGACGTATTTTTGAGCTTTTCAAGCTTTGTGGACCATGCTTGCTATGTGAAATGATTTTTGACTTCTATATCCTTTTTCCTAAGTTCCATAGCATCCATGTGTTTCACCTCTATGTCACTTAGGTGTTGCAACAACTTCAATATGTGTCATTGATTGTTGTGTGAGTTTCATATACCATTTTGTTCACTAAGTCTACCTACACATCAATCAATGTCCATGCATTATCCAATTTCACAATTGCTTGATTAATTGCTTGAATGCTTTCATGCCTCTTCACTACTTGTGTGGTTGACTTAACCTACAAGTCTTTTGAAGTATTTCAAGCACACTAGAATGAGTGAAATGTGTGTCTTCTTTTGTATAATTGTGACATGATTTCTAAATACTAGAGTGTGAGTTCTAAACCGCATGCAGGTTAGGACCCACACACTTATTTTTCATTAATGTCACACTAATTCACTCACTCAATTCTAGTGATTTATCTCATTCCAACAATCTGTGTTTCCTTGCTTGTGTATTTACTTGTCTTATTATCTCCTATTTTCTATGTTCAGGACGAATCATCATAAGCAAAAAACGGAAGCGGGAGAAGAACACGCAGCAACCGGTTGACCTACCAGCTGAAGGTAGCAACTAGGAAAGTCGCCGTACCCCCTTGCTCATCTTTGGATGCACTGAGGACGGTGCAAACTTTTAAGTGTGGGGAGGTCATCCGGCCGCTCGGCATTTTTGGGTAGCAAGTTTCTAATTTCAACACCTTTGCATTTCATTTTAGGATCCTTAGTTGCATTTTCTTATTTTGCATATGTATATATTAAGCTTAGTCAAAATCATGATATTTTCCAAGGATTTTATCTATAGGGCACCCCAAATGATTGGAAAAATTTTTTTTAGAACTTGCTTGAATTATATACTTTGTGGATCATGTTTTGAGCTAAGAACACAAGCATGTAAGTTTTGAGCCTTAATTGTGTGGCTACATTATATAGCCACTTATTTTCATTCTTGTGTGTATCATTCTCTTCCTATGATTATAATCTTTGATTTGTTTGATTCTTTATGTCCATTACTTTGTGTATACATGCATTTATATGATTGAGCCCATTGTTCAAATAGCTCACTTACCCAAATAGTCTACCTTTTATCTTCCATTATTAGCCAATTTTGAGCCTATGCTTAACCCATTTGTTCTTAATTGTAGCACATTACAAGCCTAAGTGAAAAACAATAAATGTCCTTAATTTGGATCTTTGATTAGCTTAGGCTAGTGAGAGTGTTCATCATTTGATTTTGAAAAAGTTGGAAATATTGGGTAGAGATAAAAGTGTATTTTTGTATTTGTGTTGAGAATCTTGGGAATTGGAAACATACTCATGTATTAATCATGTGTAAATCATATGCATTGATGTTCTTGTATACATTTTAATTTGAAAAGAAAGAAAAAAATGAGAAAAACAATATATATATATATATATATATATATATATATATAAGAAGAAAAAGAAAATATATAGAAAAGAAAGAAAAAGAAAAGCAATAAAAAGGGGACAAAAATGCCCCAAAGTCAAGGTTCAATAAAAATTAATGCATATGTGTGGTGATCGAAAGAGAATGCATGAGTATGTGAAAAAGTGAAGAATGGGTAGTTAAGTTTGTTTAGAATTGTATAGGGTGTCATAGGTTAGGTGGGAAGTTAAGTTAATCAAAGATTCAAATTTCTAGCTCACTTGACCATATGTATCCTACCTTGACCCTAACCCCATTACAACCTATGGGAAGTCCTCATAATATTTGTATGCATGCATGAAATAATTGTTGATTGTTAGATGAAAAACAAATCTTGGAAAGCATGATTAGGGGAGAATTGAGTGAATCAACCCCATACACTTGAGTGCCTAGAGCGGATACACATCCGGCGAGGGTTCGATCGCTCAATTACATGTTTCCACCCATGATCATCTTTTCTTGCAAGTTTGTAAAATCTTTCAATGATTTAATTCAATTGTGGGTTGATTTGATTGCTATTGTCTTAGCCCTTGTGTTTGTATATGTATTCTTGGAATTTGACTTATTTTGACTAAGCCATTGCATTTATATAGATAGATTGCATTTAGTTGGTTTGCATTGAATAAATGTGATACCCTTTGCTTCTTTCTTGATTTTAGCATGAGGACATGCTTAGTTTAAGTGTGGGGATATTTGATAAACTCCAATTTTGTAGTTTATCTTGTGCTTAATTTGGGGGATTTTATCACCTTTTCCCACATTTATTCAATGAAATAGCATGGTTTTGTAATTCTCCCTAAATTTGTGCTTAAATGTAAAAATATGCTTTTTAGGCCTTAAAATAGCTAAATTCAATCCACTTTAATTTCATTCGATGCCTTGATGTGTTTGTTGAGTGATTTCAGGTTCATAAGGCAAGTATTGGATGGAAGAAGTGAGGAGAAAAGCATGCAAAGTGGGAGAACTCATGAAGAAATGAAGGAACCGTAAAGCTATTAAGCCTCACCTCTTCGCACTCAATCGACCATAACTTGAGCTACAGAGATCTAAATGAGGCGGTTTCAGTTGTGTTGGAAAGCTAACATCCGGAGATTCAAAATGATATAAAATTTTTCATAGTTTTCTGACTTCTAGGGATGTGCACACGCACTGTACGCATGCACGTCGATTGGTGCACGTGATTTACTAAAAGCAACTCGTGGCCAGCGATTTGTAGAGCATTTTGGGCCCAATCCAACTCATTTCTAATGCTATTTCATGCAGAATTCAAGTTTGGACAAGGGGGAGCAATTGTTTGAAGTGTTAGCATCATGTAGAGTAGTTTCTAGAGAGAGAAGCTCCCTCTTCTCTCTAGAATTAGGTTAGGTTAGGTTAATCTCTTCTAGATCTAGGTTCAATCTCATGTTTTCATCTTGCTTCCTTTATAAATTCTTGCTTCTACTCTTTGATTTTCATGGTTTGTAGTGTTAATTTTCCTTTTATGCTCTCTTTTATGTTCATGGATGCTCTTGTTGGATTTGGATCCCTTTTAATGCAATTTAATGTTTGATGTTCTTTTATTGTTGATTTGAGTTGTGATCTTACTTTTCTTGCAATTGGTAGTTGGTATATTTATAATTCTTGCATATTTACCATGCTTTCCATTTATACCCAACAAGTGTTTGACAAAATGCTTGGTTAGGCTTTAGAGTAGATTTTGAGCAATCTTGGCTTGGAAAGAGTAATTAGGCAATCTTGAGTCATGAATATCCAACTTATGTTGGTGATCTAGAGTTGTTAGCTAGTATTGTTTCCATTAACTCTAATCTCTTGCGAATTCGATTAGTGAGTTGGTTAGGACATTTGGATTGAGATTAGCTAGTCTTGTTAGACTTTCTTCGAGTGCGAAGATGATATGTTACCTTCTTCCATCGTCGAGGATGACGTAATGAGATAAATTTTTGTTTAGTATTGTGACATGATTAATTAGTCTTGTTTGACATTCTCTCTATGTGAAGATGACATGATACCTTCTTCCGTTTGTTGGAGTTGACTAAATAAGATGAATTGATCATTGCATGACTAGAATAGAAAGCCTATGTTCTCGACCCTTACCATGAATGTCTCACCTTATTAATTACTTCCTTTAATTACTTGCTTGGTTTACTCTTCTTGTCATTTAAATTCTTGCCCCTTTATTTTCTTTCCCTTTTATAAATCAAACCCCTTATTTCTCATAGCCAATAATTAACCACTTCATTGCAACTCCTTGTGAGACGACCCGGAGTTCAAATACTTCAGTTAATTCTTATTTGGGGTTTGTTACTTGTGACAACCAAAATTTTTGCATGTGAGGACTCTTTGTTGGTGTAGAACTATACTTGCAACGAGAATTCATTCAATTGAAGAAATTCTATATCAACAACGAGACCACGCATCAGCCACCATCGCTGTTAGATCCGCAGAGCTGTGTCCACCGCAATGGTGGAGTTGGCAACAATTTCCTATCCTTGCCACATATGGAAGGATCAACAAAAGAGGGGAGCCACAAAGACAAGCTCCCAAAAGTACTGTCCCTGACAGAGGTATTATTCTATCATTATATTTTTGGGTTTTGATTAAATTTTGTTATACTTTTTATGTGTTCTGGATTTGCACCCACCATCTTATTGTTAGGAATTCTTTCATTTGGGACGTCAATTCTCTCATCATTAACGCTTCACATATACCAATATAAATCTATAAGAGATGTTTCGAGTTCTTAATTTATCAGCTGGAATTGATTTGAGTAAAAATAATTTGGTTTTGAAAATTCTATAAGAGATAATTTTGGAGTAATAAAGATCATCAAGTAATGAAAAAAAAATATCCGGTCCCACTTTAATGACTCTATATTTCTGGTCTTTGAAGAACATGATAACATCAAGCGTAATACAACTTTCCCAACTTTGATTAGATACAAATGTTCGCATATCCTTTATTTGGGTTGAAATACCAATATGATTGCCTAATTTGCTTTAAGCCTTTAATGACTCTTTAGGTTCTATCTCAAAGATACATTTCCACCCGAGTAAACTACCATTTCTACCCATAAAAGTTGAAAACGCTGACATATCTACCCATAGAAGATAAAAATTACAATTTGTACCCATAAAAAATTGATTTTGCAAGCAAAATTATCCAAACACTAAATAATTACATAAAATCCCCAAACTACCCCCTTCTCTTCTCTCATGCACGCTCTGCAGCACCTAAACCACCACTACCATAGCATCATCTCCCTTTCTACTCTCTCTTTCTCTCTCTCTCACTCACTCATTTTTTCTCTCTCACCTCTTGAACATCAACATAGCCCAGCCTCTTCAAAATCATAAAAAAGAACAAACTCAGATCAAATTGAAGAATAGAACATGCATAGATTCAAAATAAAACCCTAATTTCTTAGAACCTTCACCAAAAATTGTCAATTTCTCATATTCAAGATCACTATTTTCGTTTTAAATAACACAGAACATTAATTCGATTTTGGCGACGCTGGGAGGAGATGACGAAAACGCATCGCTAGGAGGAGAACAGAGCAGCGACGCCGAGAGAAGAAGACAAAGATACAACATTTGAAAAAGGAAGGAACTCAACGTTGAAGAAGTTGTGGTTGTAGAAAATAGAGGACTCAAAATTGTTACTTCCTGAAGCCAAAAACCTCCCGAAGAAGAAGAAGAAAAAGAGGAGGGGAGGAGAAGATGGAGCTCGCGATAGCAAAAGGAGGAACCACCATTAATACACAAAAGAGAAAGAAGAACGACAGAGATGAGAGAGACATCAATAGGGAAAGAAGAGGAAGGAGAAAAGTGCGAAGAGGGAGGAGAGAAAGAGAGAGGGATGATTAAAGAAGATAGAGTAGAAGGAAGAGAGAGAGAGAGAGTGCGGAAAGGGGAGGGTGCTGCAGCAATAGGGTTCACGGTTTAGATGAACATGAAGAGGATGAGACTCACCAAGGGTAGTTTGGGGATTTTATGTAATTATTTAGGATTTGGGTAATTTTGCTTGCGAAATCAATTTTTATAGGTACAAATGGTAATTTTTATCTTCTATGGGAAGATATGTCGTTGTTTTTAACTTTTATGGATAGAAATAGTAGTTTACTCTTTCCACCCTTCAATTGGCTATGGTAGTCATGTCCTGTTTTACTTTTTCGCACGGTTTTGGTGGACTGTAAAGTGAATTTTATGAGATCTGTAAAAGAGTTTTAGTTTTGGTATTAATAGATATATTCTTTTGATCTTTTTTCATAGGGTTGGGCATGATGTAGAAACTAAAGATATTATCAATGGAGCTATGAAATTGCTATAGTGGACTATGGGCTGCAAATATCGGATATACTATATATATATATATATATATATATATATATATATATATATATATATATATATATATACAACCAAGCAATGGAGCTATGAAATCGCTATGGTGAACTTTGAAGTGTAGGAATATTGGTAGCAGAAAAGGCACAAAAGAGGAATGGTTTTGAGATGACATTTTCAGGTATTGTTAAAAATTACCTATCTTTTCTAAATTATTTTGTGACTTATTATTAAAAAAAAAAGAGTGGGGGCAGGGAAATGGAAGGGGAAGAGATGTGAATACTGCAATTGTATAGTGAGTCATAATTGGTCACTTAGTCATGAAGAATATAAGTATATTTGAATCATAAATTTTCTATTTTTCATTGGCAGATTAAAGATGGAAACACTACCATAGCAGGAAGGAGGGTTCTTAAGTGATCATGCTTTAGACTTTAACCCAAACTTCTACTGGATATCAATTGGAGCCAAGCTTGGTATCACGACAATTTTTTATTTTGGATTTGTCTTAGCTTACCTTACTTAAATTGTAAGTAACATACACGTTATTATAGAAAAAGAAAAATGAAACAATCAGTTTAGTTTGCTCAATTCACTAATTTGATGAAAATATATTCACTAATTTTGCGAGTGTGTGCCGATTTTTTTCTCTTTAAAATCTACTACATTTTTATAGTTATTGATTCTATCTTAATGTTGTTTGGCTAATTCTTATTTTTACATTGTTCAAATTTTCCCTTTTTACTACTATTACACTAACTAGAGAACTTAGCTCATGGGTCCATTTATAAAAGTTGTTGCATTGAACAAGCTTCCATCTTAATTTTTAAAAATTTAAACATGATTTTCAATATGTGTTTTATCATCTTAAATAATTGTTGTCCTTAATTGGTGCCATTATAAAATCATTTCCAAGCTTCATTCTTTGTCTTTCATTTTTGAAATTGGAATATGCTAATGAACTTTAGCTTTAATTTTGTGTCGATACTCTTGCTACACATTTTCTTTTATTTGTTATTCCAACAAACCGATCTGGTGAAAGGTCTGAAATCACATCCTATGTTCTCTGTGATGTTGATTTGTGTGGTGGAATCCTCAAGAATATATTTGTTTTTAAACTTTCTTTTTTGTATGTTACATGCTTGATTAAATGCCTATAAACTCTTTCAATTTTGCTTCATTTGTTCTAACTTTAGACTACAAGATTAAGAAGTTAGTTAATGAATACAGGGATAGTTAATAAGAATTAACTAATATATAAGACTTAGGACTTAAGAGCATTAGCTTATGATTTTACATTACTAAAATAGAGTTAGAAATGTGTAGCCACATTGCCTTCGTTACTTATATTCTATTGGATCTGACTAGAGATGAAATGGTAGTTTATTTTGGCATTGTAGTTAGATTCTATTAATAAAATTGTAGCGAGAATTTTATGCTCTAAATTAAAAACTACTATGTCATAATCATTTATGAATTGGGACTGATGCATTATTTTTTATAAACTGCTATTGTCCTGATCATTCTACCTTGCTCACTCATTACTTATTTAACCCATCATTTCAGTTTAGGTTATTTACCTACAAGAATACACTATTTTTTTTACTCTCACTATATTTTTATGACATATGAAATTGTGGTTTTTAACTTGCATGATGTATTAGTAGATGATATAAATTGACTTAAATGTATTGTGTAAGAACCATGCCCCCTTTTTTTTCTTTTATTGCCTCAATGCACATTTTCTGAGCAAACAATTTCAAAGATATAACAATGGTTAGTGGTTCTCATAGTAGTAGTTTTTTATCCATGGATATAACAATGATAATGTAAGTTTTTATTTGCTTTTCAAGTCGTATTTGTGACTCCAGTTCTTTTATGCAATAGTTTGGCTATTAAAATTTCTCATAATTTTAAGTTACATTGATTCTTGATTAATAGGCTCTATTGAGAGTAAATAATAATTAATTCTTTTTTTCATTTGACAGTACTATCAATTATGAAAGTGAACTGTCATTGTTTGGGGAAAAAATTTTGGCCAGGCAGTTTCAATGTTCCTTTAAATAAGGTTTAAAAAAGAAAAAAAAAGAATTAGATGGTAGTTAAGAAAATGCTTAGTTTGATGAAAAGAATTGTTCATGAAATAATTTAAGATGACTTCTTTTTGATTTAAATGAGGTGTTACTTTATTTAGTTTCAATATGTGTATTGTATGTTTGAATTTCTTAACATGCTTTGCGGAATAAAAGGATATATATTTAGTATTTTAAGGAATTTACATTCTTATAAATTTTAAACTGCATATGTAAATTAAGTAGTTTTGATGATTTTGAAGTTCGATTTTGGAATATTATTAAGGTGCGAGTTTTAGAGTTTCGCATATTAACATAATTTAGCGTAGTGGTTGAAGGTGGCAAATTGATCAAAGATGAATGGTACAGAGTCATGTCTCTAAGGGAGGCAGAGGTGTAAGCGGAGGTTGAGAGAATGATTGCTAAGGCAAATATGGAGAAACTTAGAGCTGATTTACTCTCTGTTGAGTATGAGACTATGGTTATTGTCTTCATTTACTTCAAAAATGAATTAGTTATATTTTAATGAAATATTTTTTCTATCTGATTTACAAAGCTAGAGAGAATCATAATTTTTAGCGTATGGTTAAAATTGTTCTCATTATCAGGATCAGCAAGTCTATGTTTTTATTGTAAGTAAAAGTATATAGTAAAAACCCTGTTGGCAGATCAAGAATTTTCTTTTCTGTAACACCAATAATTTAAACATGTATGTGAATAGTTTAATAACCATGACAAATTCAAGATTTAATTAAACAAATTATGACATTATGGTTAAAAAGAAAAAAAGATAAGGTATTGTATTGCTTGGTATACTCCCAAAACAAAAATCTATTTTTTGCTTTATGTATGTTGTTGTTAACACAATAAGATTTGAACAATGCTCCTTATTTGTTTAATTGTCTGACATTTTTTGAACTTTTTTTCTTTGGAAGATTGTTTGGGACAAATGTCTTGGTATTTAATAGTTCGAATCTTGGGTTGCAACTAATAACAAAGAAATTAGAGTTGCCTGTGAATATTGTATTTCCTAAAAATTTTTTGCCTGGTGTTATTCCTAAAGAGGATATGGTGTGACATTCTTATCCCTTGAGCTACTCTGATAAACATTCTTATTCCTTAACTATTTCAAGATTTGTTTTGGGAAGTATCACAAATTAGTACTTTTGTTTGCATTGGATTTATTTTGAATAGAAATATAAAATTGTTAAAATAATGAAACAACTTTGTATCATTTTTTTTGTTTGATTTTTTTTCTTTTAAGGAGTAGCTCATGAATGATTTTGTATCAAATAGATACTTTTCTATTGAGATTTTACTTTTGAAAAATAACAAGATTTTTATTTTAACTTTTAAGTATAAATTAAATTGGAATTTAGTTCTCTAGAAATAATTTTTTTCTTTCCGTGTTAGTATTTGTATTTATATTTATTTAACTATAATGCTCTAATTGCTATGTAGAGAAGTAAGTAACTTTATGCAAATATACAACAACTCATATGGAAGATACTATTTACTTATTTAGAGTGGCATAAAATGAATTAGAAATAATACTAATTCATCAAATGTAAAAGTACTTATAGGTAGAGGATATTGGTATAAATGTGATTTTATAAAATTATGATTAATTATGATGTCATATAATTTATATTGGGATATTTTTTATTAGATATTAAAAAATGAATACTTTTAACTAATATTAGTTAAAATCACGTTGAAGTGTAACTTATTAATAGGATATAAATTATATAATTTTTATAGTACTTTTTTAATTTAGTTTTTACAATAATAGTATCTAATTCATTAAAAAAAAAAATCAATGAAATGGATTTTAGTATACACCTTTTTTTAAAAATGAATGTTAATATGAGTTATAAAAATAAAAAAATTATTTGGCCTCTATAAATATAGGTTGGAACAATTTTATACATTAGATAATAAATTTTTATATATGAAAACTTTTCAAATGAAAAGTAACTAGTACTAATATCAATAGTATTATACCAACAAATTTTGATAATGATACAATATTTGACCCGCGCGTAGCGCGGGTTTTACCCTAGTAATAAATTTATATATACATATGCACATTGAAAATGAAGATAAAGAATAATAAAGTCAATTTTTTCTTTGAAGATAGCAATTTTATTTCATTAAAAAGAGAAATATAGGTGTTCAAAATCTAGGACAAGTAATAAGAAAAAGGGGGTTATCCCAAATAAATTACCTGTGTGACAACATCCAAACCATAGTTCTAAATTCTAATGGAAGAAAAGGGCAAGAAGCGAGAATCTAGGGCTATGGTGAACCTCTAGCCACTATCGAGTTCTAGAACATCTTTGTCGCTGCGCTGATTACCTCCACTACTGAGATCCTCTTTTGCTAAAAAGATTAAGTTTCTCACTTTCCATACTTCCAAGTGGAGAAAAGCAGCTAGCTCTAGCTTCTTCTTGGAGTTTGGGTGCTGGGAGAAGGTCGAAATTAGTTTCTGCCACCACCGGTGTAAGTTATTTGAGCTCGCCAATGAGAGGTAAGGTCTGACTGAACTTCCTTTCCAAATCTCTTGTGATTCTTTACAACTGATGAAGCAATGGGTGAATGACTCCTGCTCTTGTTGACAGCAAGGACAAGTTGGGGCGACGAATGAAATTTGGTAGTTGAGGAGTTAGAGAACTGGTAGTCTGCCGTGAAAAGCCTTCTTGATGCAAATCTTGGTTTTGTTCTGAAGGGGGAGCTTCATAGCTGGTTCCAGAGAGCTTTCTATCTCATAATTTTAGGGTATAGATCAATGGGAACATGATAAAAAGAGGTAGCTAGGAAATATTATACCCTAAATTTCATCTTTACCATCTGTAGGGGTAACTGACAATAGTCTACTACTGATTGCTGGAAGGAATGAGTTCTTTATTAGGTTCTGGTACCATTGGTTGCCTGCCATCATCAAGTCCTTAACCCAAAGAATGCTGGGTTTATAGTCCGTATTTAGCTGGGTTTGAGAAATGTTGAATGGATAGGGAGGTGAGAGCCATGGTTTGTTGAACACTCTGATGCCGCTACCATTCCTAACTCTCCAAGATAGACCTTTCTCCACCATACAGTGGTCCTCTAAAATGCTTCTCCAGTCCCTAATGGTGAGGTACCAATCTCTGCATTCATAATGTTACCATATCTAAAGTATTTACATTTCAAAGTTCTCACTAAGTAGGAATTAGGTTGAATAGCTATTCTCCAATATTGTTTTTCTAGCAGATCTAAATTCTAAGCTCTCAAATCTTTGAAGCCAAGCTAGCTCTCATTCTTAGGTTTGCTCATGTTATTCCAGTTACCCAGGCTATACGTCTCTTTGTATCTTTCTGCTCCCATCACTAATGTGTAAAAGTACTGTGAATTTTAGAGATTAATAAGTCTAAGAGTTTAAAATGAGACAGGGTATAAATTGGCATTGCTTCTCCCATCGCCTTAAGGAGAATGTGTTTGCCTTCACTAGAAATAATGTTCTTTTGCCACCCCGAACTTTCTGCTGAAATGTTTCTTTAATCAAATTGACAGTAGCCTTTTTGGAGGGATTAACAAAAGAGAGAAGACCCAAATATTTGTTCTATGTCCCGATGCATTGGATGTTTAGTCTGCCTACTAGTTGACCTCCCTAATAGGATTAGGAGTATTATTGCTAAAGAAAACTACTGACCTATCTAAGTTTACCTTCTGGCCACTAAAACTCTCATACTCCTATAGTAAATTAAGGATCTTGTCGCAACATTCCTCTGAGGCCTTATAAAATAGTATAGAGTCATCTATAAA
Source organism: Arachis hypogaea (assembly GCF_003086295.3). Taxonomy (NCBI): domain Eukaryota; kingdom Viridiplantae; phylum Streptophyta; class Magnoliopsida; order Fabales; family Fabaceae; genus Arachis; species Arachis hypogaea. Next base: position 62,801,878 of record NC_092047.1, read on the forward strand.
TAGCAAGTGGCTGACTATAGGGCACCTGGAGCTTGAATTAGCTGTTTTGCTCCGCTTTGTATAGTAGGAAGGAGAGACCTTCCTCATAAAATAAAAAGAGATATGATGATAGAGGGTCTTCTTGATGGATACCTCTAGTTGGTTTAGAAAAATTATGGCTTGTCCTTCCACAACAACGGAGGAAGAAACTGTAGTGACTAATTCCCGGATCCAACCTATCCACTTTGTCTCAAAACCAAACCGCTCCATAATATGCCATAAGAAATGCATTTCAACTCTATTGTAGGTCTTGCTCATATCCATTTTAACTGCCATGTCATGTTACAACCTTAACTTCTTATTTTTTAGATAATGCATACATTCATGGGTAGGATATTATCTGAAATTAAGTACCCTTTTAAGAAAACACTTTGATTAGGACTAATTAGTTTGTTCATGCAGCTTTGAAATCTATCCACCAAAATCTTCTAAATAATGTTATAGAAGATTAAAGATAAACTAATAGGTCTAACTTGAGTCATATTGTTTGCATCCGAGACTTTAGGAATAATGCATATATTAGTATGGTTAAACCTCTTCAAGATTCACCCTCCACTAAAGAAACTTCTACCAGCCTATAAAACATCACCACACACTATATCCTGATAAAACTAGAAGAATTTTGCCTTAATTCCGTCCTTTCCTGGGGCAATATGTGGGTGTACACTAAAAGTGGCACACTTCACCTTTGAAGCTTACGGTTCATGGAAGCTGTAACTTTTGGTTCAAAGCAAGTGAGGAAAGATGCGGGATCATCTCGGTTAGAGGATGAAAAAATGTTTCTGAAATAGTCTTCAGCAGCTAAGGCAATGGCCGAGATGGATGACGCTAAATTACCATTTCTATTAATTAGCTTCCAAATTTTATTCCTCTGGATTCTGGTCTTGAACTTCGATGGAAATAAATTTGGGTTCCTATCACCTTCTTTCAACCATTTAATCTTGGACTTTTCTTTCCAGTATGTTTCTTCCTTTAGAAAAGCCAATTCCAGTTTCCTTTTGAGTTCAACATCCTCACGTCCAGTTATGCCAAGCTCCCTTAGCTTCTCCAGCCTCTTCTCAATTGCTTCCATTTCCTTTTTTGTGTTAGACCTACTGGATTCTTGTCATTTTACTCAACTGTGTCTATAGTTCTTGATTTTTTGAGCTAATTGGTACATAGTTAGGCCTCTACTTTTAGTCTCCATGCATCTTGAATAATTTTTCTCAGATTAGCATTAGTACACCACCTTTCTTAGAATTTAAACCGCCTTTTAAAATGTTCTATTTGTGAATTAGACTCCAAGAGAAGGGGAGCGAGGTTAGAACTGGTTTCAATCAAATGGATATTAAAAGCTTGAAAAAATTGTTGGAACCATTACTCATTGCACAATACCCCATCCAACCACTCCATGATAAAATCTTCCTCTATCCTTTGATTGCTCCATGTATAGGTCCCCCTACCATTTCAAGATCAATCAGTCTTATTATCTCCAATAAATTCATTTTGAGGCGCAATTGCCAATGGGGATTTAATGCCACCACCTACCTTTCACTATGGTTTGTAATGATATTAAAATCACTTAAAATCAGAACATTATCCCAAATTAATGAATAACTCCAGAGTTTTTCATTAAACTGAGAGGTTCAAATTTGGTCATTACAACTCAAATGAACACCCACAAGATTTCAACTCTCATTCCGCAAGATCTCCTTAATTGAGACAGCGATGTAATAATCAAAATGTTGAATTGTAACATTAGTAGCTTCCTTCCAACTTAGAGCAAGTTTCCTGTTATGCCTATTAGATTCACCAAAAATACTTTAGAAAACAACTGATGAGCGGATATTTTATATGCTTTTTGGAGGTGTTTTCATATAGTTTTTAGTAGGATTTAGCTACTTTTTAGTATATTTTTATTAGTTTTTATGCAAAAATTATATTTCTAGACTTTACTATGAGTTTGTGTATTTTTCTGTGACTTCAGATATTTTCTAGCTGAAATTGAGGGACCTGAGCAAAAATCTGATTCAGAGGCTGAAAAAGGACTGCAGATGCTGTTGGATTCTAACCTCCCTGCACTCGAAATGAATTTTCTGGAGTTACAGAAGTCCAATTGGTGCGCTCTAAATTGCGTTGGAAAGTAGACATCCTGGGCTTTTCAGCAATATATAATAGTCCATACTTTGTCCAAGTTGAGATCATGCAAACTGGCGTTTAACACCAACTTTCTACCCTATTCTGGCGTCAAACGCCAGAACTGGCATAAAAGTTGGAGTTAAACGTCCAAACTGGCACAAAAGCTAGAGTTAAACACCAGGAGTAGCCTATGTACGTGAAAGCTTCAATGCTCAGCCCAAACACACACCAAATGGGCTCCAGAAGTGGATTTCTACACTATCTATCTTAGTTTACTCATTTTCTGTAAACCTAGGTCACTAGTTGAGTATAAAAACTACTTTTTGAGAATTACTATGCACCTCATGACATTTCACATAAGAATTTGTATTTTCTACGGCATGAGTCTCTAAACTCCATAGTTGGGGGTGAGGAGCTCTGCTGTGTCTCGATGGATTAATGCAATTACTACTGTTTTCCATTCAATCACGCTTGTTTCTATTCTAAGATATTCACTCGCACTTCAACATGATGAATGTGATGATCTGTGACACTCATCACCATTCTCAACCTGTGAACGTGTGCCTGACAACCACTTTCGTTCTACCTTAGATTGAGTGTATATCTCTTTGGTTCCTGGTTCACAAGTTTGATTGCCTCTCCTGACAACAGAGCATTCAAATCTGAGATCAGAGTCTTCGTGGTATAAGCTAGTATCAATTGGTAGCATTCCTGAGATCCGTAAAGTCTGAACCTTGTCTGTGGTATTTCGAGTAGGATTCGGAAAGGGATGACTGTGACGAGATTCAAACTCACAAATGTTGGGCGTAGTGACAGTGTGCACAAGGATCAATGGATCTTATTCCAACACTAGTGAGAACCGACAGATGATTAGTCCTACGAAACCCGCAGCTGGACCATTTTCACTGAAAGGACGGATGGTAGCCATTGACAACGGTGATCCACCAACATACAACTTGCCATGGAAGGAGCCCTGCGTGCATGAAGAAGAAGACAGTAGGAAAGCAGAAATTCAGAAGACAGAGCATCTCCAAAACCTCAACCTGTTCTCTATTACTGCATAACAAGTATTATGTAATCCATGTTCTTTTACTCATTCCTATTAAAACTGATAATTATTATTGATATCCTGACTAAGAGTTATAAGATAACCATAGCTTGCTTCAAGCCGACAATCTCCGTGGGATCGACCCTTACTCACGTAAGGTATTACTTGGACGACCTAGTGCACTTGCTGATTAGTTGTGCAGAATTACAAAAGTGATTGTGATTTCATGCACCAACAAGAAAATTTTAGCTTTTCTTCCACCATTCGAGATTGATTTTTAGTTTGATAAAGAAAATCAATCTCGAGGAGTGGGATTTATTAATCCCTTTGAGGTTACGAATTATTAGGGATCTTCTCAAACTTCGACAATTTCATGTAAGGATGTTCACGGCTCTTTGGATGCCATGATTGGCACCCTCCACCATAATTTCCTCGTCCACAAGAGTCCACAAGAGTCCTCCAATGTGGCTTCTATTGGCCCACCATTTACAGAGACTCTTGAGAGTTTGTACGTAACTATGACAGTTACCAAAGAGCTGGCAATCTGCCTCACGGTTATGCCATGCCTCAACAAGGGATCTTAGAGATTGAGTTTGATGTATGGGGTATTGACTTCATGGGGCCTTTCCCACCATCATACTTAAACACTTATGTCCTGGTGGCAGTAGACTATGTATCTAAGTGGGTGGAGGCAATTGCAACACCCACCAATGATACTAAAACAGTGATGAAGTTCCTCCAGAAGCATATCTTCAGCAGGTTCGGTGTCCCTAGGATACTGATCAGTGATGGGGCACTCATTTTTGTAATAAACAGCTTGACTCCGCTCTGGTCCGTTATGGAATTAACCACAAAGTGGCGACTCCGTATCATCCCCAGACAAATGGGCAGGCTGAAGTCTCAAATAGAGAACTTAAAAGAATCCTGGAACGGACTATGAGTAACTGCAGAAGGGATTGGGCAAGAAGTCTGGATGATACTCTGTGGGCATACAGAACAGCATTCAAGACTCCCATAGGGACCTCTCCATACCAACTTGTGTATGGGAAAGCATGCCATTTGCCAGTGGAACTAAAACACAAGGCCTACTGGGCAACTAGATTCCTGAATCTTGATGCAAAGTCAGCTGGAGAGAAAAGATTGCTCTAGTTGAATGAGCTAGAGGAATTCAGACACAATGCTTTTGAAAATGCAAAAATTTACAAGGAAAAAGCAAAAAGGTGGCATGACAAGAAACTATCATCCAGAGTCTTTAAGCCAGGACAGAAGGTTCTGCTGTTCAACTCTAGGCTCAGATTGCTCCCCGGGAAACTGAAATCCCGGTGGAAGGGACCATATGTGATTACAAGTGTGTCACCATATGGCTATGTGGAGCTTCAAGACATTGATTCGAATAAGAGGTTCATTGTTAATGGACAGAGAGTCAAGCATTATCTTGAAGGCAATGTTGAGCAAGAATGCTCAAAGCTGAGACTAGATTAAAAGCTCAGTAAGGTCCGGCTAAAGACAATAAAGAAGCGCTTGCTGGGAGGCAACCCAGCCATTAGCAAAGTTTATTTGTTATTCAAATAGTTATTATAGGAGTTTGATATAAATTATCTTCAAGGTTGATTATCAATTGCAGGAGTTTACAGAGTTACAGAAGAATTCAGAGCATAAAGCAGAGAAAAGGAGCTCACTGGCACAAAAATGCCAGTAAGGGGTATTTTGAGCGTTAAATGCCAGAATGGGCACCATTTTGGGCGTTTAACGCCAGAATTGCAGCATCCTGAGCGTTTAGAAAAATGACCAGTGATAAAGGCTTTTTGGTGTTTAATGCCAGCCAGGGTACCTAGCTGGGCGTTAAACGCCCAAAAGAAGCAACAAATGGGCGTTAAACGCCAGAATGGGTGCCATTCTGGGCGTTTAACGCCAGGAATGTGGAAGGGAGGAAGTTTTGTTTCCAACTCAATTTTTTTTTTAAATTTTCATGGTTACATCCAAAATTTCTTGCATAAACATGTTACAAATTATCATCTTTCAATTTCAATTTCAAAAAAAAAATAATAATAAATTCTTCTTTAATCCTAAAAATCTTTCTCAAACCTTCTTCAATTTCTTTTCAAAGCTTTTTCAAAACTCATCTATCTTTTTAATTTATTCTCAAATCTTTTTCAACTGATCATACTATTTTTTCAAATTCAGATTTATCTTTTTCAAATCTCTCATATCTTTTCAATTTTAAAATTTCATCTTTTTTATATCATATTTATCTTTTACAAATCGTATCTTCTATCATATCTTTTTCAAAAATTTTCGAACCCACCCCTTCCCTTATAAATTCACATTCGGCCTCCCGCTCTCCTCCACAACTCGAATTTGACTCTCATTCTATTCCTCTCATTTCCTTTCTTTTGCTTGAGGACAAGCAAACCTCTAAGTTTGGTGTGTTTTTTGTGATCACTAAGCTAAGATTCACTAAGATCATGGCTCCTAAGGGAAAACAAACCACTTCAAGAGGCAAGAAAGAGAACACTCCAAAACCACTTTGGAATCAAGAGAGGTTCTTAACCAAAGAACATGCAGACTATTACCACAAAATAATGGGTCTAAGGTCAGTGATCCAAGAGCAAATTCGAAACAGGGGCTGGGAAATTCGAGTTAATCTTGAGACAAAGGTGGGTAGAAATATGGTTCAGGAATTCTATTCAAATCTGTGGCAAACTGATAAGCAGAGAATGACTGAAACCGCATTCTATACCTTTCGAACTATGGTCAGAGAGAAGATTATTTACTTCCACCTGGACAAAATAAGAGAGGTCTTCAAGCTGCCTCAACTACAAGATGATCCAGAATCCTTTAATAGGAGGATGGTGAGATTAGATAAGCGCTTGGACCAAGTTCTAGAGGACATATGCATCCCTGGAACCAAGTGGATAACCAACTCAAAGGGTGTCCCAAACCAACTCAAGAGAGGAGATCTCAAACTAATTGCTAGGAGCTGGCTGGACTTCATTGGGCGTTCTATACTGCCTACCGGCAACCGCTCTGAAGTCACTGTCAAAAGAGCAGTGATGATCCACTGCATTATGCTGGAAAACAAAGTGAAGATTCATCATCTAATTTCTTGTGAGCTTTACACAATTGCAAACAAGAACTCCACTGATGCCAAATTGGCTTACCCAAGCTTAATCTCTCTGCTATGTAAAGATGCTGGGGGTAAAGATGGGAGTGGATGAGTATATCTTAGTGGAGCATCCAATCACCAAAAAGTCAATAGAAGGACAAGAAGTGCAAGAAAACTCCATCAAAAGGAGGGCACAGGAGTTTCTTCCAGAAATTTCTCAGATTGACTACTGGACTCGCCTAGAAGCATCTGTCACCAAGCTGCAAGAAGCTATGGATCAACTGAAAGAAGAACAACAAATTCAAAATAGCATGCTCTGCAAACTGCTGAAGGAACAAGAGAAGCAAGGGCGTGAGCTATAGAAAATGAAGCGCCAGAAGCTGTCTCTTGAAGGGCCAGACACCCCACAAACTGAAGGAGCATCCATCTCCCAAAGTAAAGGTTGTTGAGTCCTAATCTTAACTCTGTGATAAATTTTATTATTAGAGATCTACCTTAGGAGTCACATGAATAGTAGTAATTAGTATCTTTATTTTTATTTTTATTATCTTCAAGTAAGTTATAATTTATCTCTCTCATCATCATTAAACATGAATAAAATAGCAGATTTTTTTAGAATAAGGAGGTAGTTTTATTTTCGAGTTCTTAATAAGAAAAATTCAAATTATTTATATGTGGTGGCAATACTTTTTGTCTTCTGAATGAATGCTTCAACAGTGCATATTTTTGATAATGAAGTTTATGAATGTTAAAACTGTTGGCTCTTGAAGAATGATGAAAAGGAAAAATGTTATTGATGATCTGAAAAATCATAAAATTGATTCTTGAAGCAAGAAAAAGCAGTGAATAAGAAGGCTTGCGAAAAAAAAACAAAAAATAAAGAAAAAGCAAGCAGAAAAAAACAATGACCCTTTAAACCAAAAGGCAAGGGTAAACAGGATCCAAGGCTTTGAGCATTAATGGATAGGAGGACCTAAGGGAATAAAATTCTGGCCTAAGCAGCTGAATCAAGCTGTCCCTAACCATGTTCTTCTGGCCTGCAAGTCCAAGTGAGAAACTTGAGACTGAGTGGTTAAAGTCGTGATCCAAGGCAAAAAGAGTGTGCTTAAGAACTCTGGACACCTCTAATTGGGGACTTTAGCAAAGCTGAGTCACAATCTGAAAAGGTTCACCCAGTTATGTGTCTGTGGCATTTTTGTATCCGGTGGTAATACTGGAAAACAAAGTGCTTAGGGTCACGGCCAAGACTCATAAAGTAGCTGTGTTTAAGAATCAACATACTAAACTAGGAGAATCAATAACACTATCTGAATTTTGAGTTCCTATAGATGCCAATCATTCTAAACTTCAAAGGATAAATTGAGATGCCAAAATTGTTCAGAAGCAAAAAGCTACTAGTCCCGCTCATCTAATGAGAATTTGAGCTTCATATAAAACTCTAGATGTTATTGCCTCTTGATTTTCTTTCTATCCTATTTTATTCATCTAGTTGCTTGAGGACAAGCAACAATTTAAGTTTGGTATTGTGATGAGTGGATATTTTATACGCTTCTTGGAGGTGTTTTCATATAGTTTTTAGTAGGATTTAGCTACTTTTTAGTATATTTTTATTAGTTTTTATGCAAAAATCACATTTCTGGACTTTACTATGAGTTTGTATGTTTTTCTGTGATTTCAGGTATTTTCTGGCTTAAATTGAGGGACCTGAGCAAAAATCTGATTCAGAGGCTGAAAAAGGACTGCAGATGCTGTTGGATTCTGACCTCCCTACACTCAAAATGGGTTTTCTGGAGCTACAAAAGCCCAATTGGTGTGCTCTCAATTGCGTTGGAAAGTAGACATCCTGGACTTTCCAGCAATATATAATAGTCCATACTTTGTCCAAGTTGAGATCACACAAACTGGCGTTTAACACCAATTTTCTACTCTATTCTGGCGTAAAACGCCAGAACTGGCATAAAAGTTGGAGTTAAACGCCCAAACTGGCACAAAAGCTGGAGTTAAATGCCAGGAGTAGCCTATGCCGTGAAAGCTTCAATGCTCAGCCCAAACACACACCAAGTGGGCCCCGGAAGTGGATTTCTGCACTATCTATCTTAGTTTACTCATTTTCTGTAAACCTAGGTCACTAGTTGAGTATAAAAACTACTTTTAGAGACTTACTATGCACCTCATGACATTTCACATCAGAATTTGTATTTTCTACGGCATGAGTCTCTAAACTCCATAGTTGGGGGTGAGGAGCTCTGCTGTGTCTCGATGGATTAATGCAATTACTACTGTTTTCCATTCAATCATGCTTGTTTCTATTTTAGGATATTCACTCGCATTTCAACATGATGAATGTGATTATCTGTGACACTCATCACCATTCTCAACCTATGAATGTGTGCCTGACAACCACTTCCGTTCTACCTTAGATTGAGTGTATATCTCTTTGGTTCCTCGTTCACGAGTTTGATTGCCTCTCCTGACAACAGAGCATTCAAATCTGTGAGATCAGAGTCTTCGTGGTATAAGCTAGAATCAATTGGCAGCATTCTTGAGATCCAGAAAGTCTAAACCTTGTCTGTGGTATTCCGAGTAGGAACCGGGAAGGGATGACTGTGACGAGCTTCAAACTCACAAATGTTGGGCGCAGTGACAGTGTGCAAAAGGATCAATGGATCTTATCCGAACACTAGTGAGAACCGACAGATGATTAGCCCTACGAAACCATAGCTGGACCATTTTCACTGAGAGATCAGATGGTAGCCATTGACAACGGTGATCCACCAACATACAACTTGCCATGGAAGGAGCCCTTCGTGCATGAAGAAGAAGACAGTAGGAAAGCAGAAATTAAGAAGACAGAGCATCTCCAAAACCTCAACCTGTTCTCCATTACTGCATAACAAGTATTATTTAATCCATGTTCTTTTACTCATTCCTATTAAAACTGAGAATTATTATTGATATCCTGACTAAGAGTTACAAGATAACCATAGCTTGCTTCAAGCCGACAATCTCCGTGGGATCGACCCTTACTCACGTAAGGTATTACTTGGACGACCCAGTGCACTTGCTGGTTAGTTGTGCGGAATTATAAAAGTGTGATTGTGATTTCATGCACTAACAACAAAATTTCAGCTTTTCTTCCACCATTCGAGATTGATTTTTTAGTTTGATAAAGAAAATCAATCTCGAGGAGTGGGATTTATTAATCTTTTTGAGGTTACAAATTATTAGGGATCTTCTCAAACTTCGACAATTTCATGTAAGGATCTTCACGGCTCTTTGGAAACCACTTGATGATTGGCACCCTCCACCATGATTTCCTCATCTAAAAGCATTCCAAGGCATATTCTCTTATTGTTGTCATCATTATCCTTACCTGCATTCCTTCTTTTTCTACCAGTAACAGGCTGTCCACTATTACCCCATTTTCTCAATTTGTTTCCATTTCATAATCTTCGTTGTTACTCCTCTTTCTCCTCCTCTTTAACCTATATTTGTCGTCTTACATGATTCGCTTTGATCCACTCTCCAATCTTGTCATTTTTCGAATTATTAGAGGCATCATTCAGACCATGGCCAAGTTAACTGCAGTATGTGCAAAAGGATCCAATTCGTTCATAGTGAATCCCTATCTCTATCATCTTTTGATCTGGACCCTTTATCTTTAAACTATCTCACATGGTCTTTCCTCCATACCCCATGATTTTTGCTTCAAGTATCCTTGGTTTGTCTCTATTTCAAAGATAACCACGTCCAGCACCTCCCTCAATTTCTCTCCAAGCTTCCTCCCAAATTCTAGAGTCTTATAATATTCCAATAATTCCTAAAATTGAACCCAAATAGAGAATGTAGTAATGATTGGTTCTGGTGAATTATCGGCTTCAAATCATCTTCGAGCATGGAGCATATAGTCTTTAAAAAGCTGAGCGGAGCCTTTCTCTATCATTCGTGCATTTATTTCATCATAGAAAAAATTGGGAATGATTGTCCTCCTTGCCTAAGACTTTAAAACTTGTTAGCTTGTTCCAAATTGGCCGCAACACATTCTCTATCTTGCCAATGGAGCAAGTTCTCTCGGCCTATCAAGCTTTTGGAGCAAGTCCTAAATCTGTTATAATAATCCTCCTCAGTCTAAACTACCACATCCTCTTCCTCACCTCCATTATCATTTGTGCGTGAGAAGTGTATAGTATTAAGAATAAGGTATAACTGCCAGAGGCACCGAAAAAATTTTAGTAGAGCACAATTCAATACCCATGAGAGGCACTGATACCGCATCGGATTTGATAGTCTCAGAACGTTTGGACTATTAAATGGTCTCATAACAAAATATGTGTTTTAAGTTGTGTAATAATTGCTAAATAGTCTTTATTTAATTTTATTTATAAATTAATTCTTTATATATTATTTAAGTATAAAATTTATTTTTTATTTTATAAATTATTATTTATCATTATCTATCATGTTTATTAATAATAAAAAATAAAAGCAATAACGAATTAGATCTTTCATTAATCGTAATAATTTTTTGACACTCCTAATTGATTAAAATTTTATCTTTGATCAGTTACATCCATATAAGGTTGTGAAATTGTATTTCTTAGGAATCAATCGATTGAACAATTGATTGAATTTCAAGTTTCCCATAATTCAATCGATTGGAATTGATACACAATCGATTGAATCTTGCAAGACATGTGAATTTTTTCTTATTAATCGATTGATTGTGTTATCCAATCGATTGAACTGATGTCTAGTAATATGAGTTTTCACAATTCAATCGATTGGTTGTTACCTAATCGATTGACTTACGCTATTAGAATGATATATCAAAATCTAATCAATTGGAATTATAATACAATCGATTGAAGTTTGTATGGATTAATGGTATTTTCAAATTCAATCGATTGGTATTATAATACAATCGATTAAAATGTGACTTGAATAAGGTTTTTTTTTTTGCAATTAACTGATTGGTGTTATAACACAATCAATTAAATTTTCATCTGCCCTATATAATATGCTAGATAACTATTCGTGTTCACCCTCCCTCCCTTATTCAAACATAACTCCATTTCTGCATAACCTCTCTTCTCTCTTTAAATCCAAAAAACTTCTCTCTTCATCTTCTTTAATCTCATCAACACCAACCATCAACATATTATTAATCCTCATTCAAATTCCTACAAAACTCACTAAACCAATATCTCCAAAATGGCCAGAATTAAAAACACAAAGAGAACTAGGGTTGAGGGTGGAAGTTTTGCATTCGCCAGACTAGTTTTTTCATCCCATTACATGGCAAGGTGGTTGCCGTCTCCGAGAGCTTTGAACAATTATGTGGAGAAGTTCGAGTCAAGGGCGATTGTTCCTCCCAGATACATAATAGTCGATTTTATTCATGGTAGAAATTATAATTTGGTCTGGAATGTTTTGCAAACACAGCACTCGATTGAATTTGTACTTTAAATTATGTTGTTCCTGAGAGTGATGAAGAAAATGAGGAAGTAATGCCGCTGATTGAGTTTGATTTAGAGTCACAGCATTTTAGAGTTACTTTGGAATAATTAGCTGAATAATGAAATTTAGTTTATCACGGGATAAAATTTACTAGAGGTTTTGTGGCAGATGAGAAGTGAGGTCAATATGATAGATTGGTTGGTTTGCAGAGTCTGCAGTATGAGGACCCACACATGGATGCTAGAGGTAATATAAGTTGTAGTAGTTTGGGTAATGAGCAGATTTATTTTTATACGTGTTGATTCCAAAAAAATATAATCACAGAATCTTGTCTACTGAAGATATTCTAGTGCTTTCGGCTATGGTGACCGGAAAGGAGATAAACTGGCCTTATTTTATGGTTCATCATATGCTTGAAATGAAGAGCGAAAAATCAAGTGTTAGTTTAGGATATGCTTGCTAATGGATCAAGATTTTCAAATGGCTTGGAATTTACTTGAGTGAAGAGAAAAGTATCGTTTCGAGTAATGTATAGCCAAGATTGATGATAACACTCTAAAGCAAATGGGAAGAGATCCAGATGCCCAAGAACCTCAGGCGCAAGGACAACCACAAGACCCTGAGGTGCGCACGTTCCCAGAAATTCCCACCACCACTGCCTCCCTTGCAAACAATGCAAGATTTAATGGATGAATTGCGATCCATAAGATTATACATTGAGGGACAATTTGTTGAAATGAGGCAGCATCAGGACAGGTAAACTAAAGCTATTAATCATCAAGGGGAAGCAATTGATCTGCTATACACTAATCTAGGCATTACAAACCTAAGGGGCATCATCCCAAGGTATGGAGATTGAAGGAAATGTGTTGAAGAATAAAGAAAATATGTTGCACAGGCTTGTAAATGTTTTAATTGTTATTAAAATCAATTGAGATATACAATCAATCGATTGAAGTAGGAAACCAATCGATGGAAGAATGCGTGAAATCCACTATGGTATGCATTCAATCGATTGTTTTCTGCATGAAATCAATTAAAGTATCTTCAATTATGCATTCAATCGATTGGTTAAAGCTTGAACACATGTATAGTGCTATTTAACTAGATTCCTCGAATTTTTCTTAATAATTTCAATCGATTGATTTGTTCCCGTTCTTGTTTATACAAAAATAGGAACAAAACAATTGATTGAAATTACTAAGAAAAACTCGAGGAATCTAGTTGAATAGCACTATACATGTGTTCAAGCTTTAACCAATCGATTGAATGCATAATTGAAGATACTTCAATCGATTTCATGCACAAAACAATCAATTGAATGCATATCATAGTGGATTTCACGCATTCTTCAATCGATTGGTTTCCTACTTCAATCGATTGATTGTATATCTCAAGTAATTTTAAGAACAATTTAAACATTTACAAGCCCCTGCAACAGATTTTCTTCTTTCTTCAATACATTTCCTTCATTGGGATGATGACCCTTGGATTTGTAATGGCTAGATTAGTGTATAGAAAATCAATTGCTTTCCCTTGACGATTAATAGCTTCAATTTGCTTGTCTTGATGCTGCCTCATTTCAGCAAATTGTCTCTCAATGTGTAATCTTATGGATCACAATTCATCCATCAAATCTCACATCGTTGGCGAGGGAGGCGGTGGTGGTGGGAATTTCTAGGAATATGCTTGCACTTGAGGGTCTTGTGGTTGTCCTTGCGTTTGAGGTTCTTGGGCATCCGGATATCTTCCCATTTGTCTTAGAGTGCTGTCATCAATCTTGGCCACATTACTCAAGAGGATACTTTTTTCTTCACTCAAGTCAATTCCAAGTGATTTGAAAATCTTGGTCCATTGGCAAGTATATCCTAAACCAACACTTGATTTTTTGCTCTTTATTTTAAGCATATGATGAACCATAAAATAAGGCTAGTTTATCTCCTTTCTGGTCACCATGACCCAAAGCACTAAAATATCTTCAGTAAACAAGACTCCATCATTATATTTTCTTGGAATCAACAAGTATGAAAATAAAGACATTAATATACGCTACTCATTATCCAAACCACTGCAACTTATATTACCTCTAGCATCCATGTGTGGATCCTCATACTGTAGACTCTGCATACAAATGAATCATATTGACCCCATTTCTCATCTGTCGTAATACCTCTAGTAAATTTTGTCCTGTGATCAACTAAATTTTATTGTTAAGCTAATTATTCCAAAGTAACTCTAAAATGCTGTGACCCTAAATCAAACTCAATCAGCGACATTACTTCCTTATTCTCTTCATCACTTTCAGGATCAACATAATTTAAAGTACTATAAACATCTCTAATCAAGTGGAGATAATATTCATCCTTAGTTTGTACAAATTCAGTCAAGTACTGTGTTTGGAAAGCATTCCAGGCTAAATTATAATGTCTTCCATGAATAAAATCGACTGTTATGTACTTGGGAGAAACAATCACCCTTGACTCGAACTTCTCCACATAGTTGTTCAATGCTCTCGGAGACGGCAACCACCTTGCCATGTAATGGGATGAAGGAACTAGTTTGGCGAATGCAAAACTTTCACCTTCAACCCTAGTTCTCTTTGCGTTTTTAATTTTGGTCATTTTGGAGATATTAGTTCAGTGGATTTTGTAGGAATTTGAATGAGGATTAATAATATGTTGGTGGTTCGCAACAGGTATTGATGAGATTAAAGAAGATGAAGAGAGAAATTTTTTGGATTTAAAGAGAGAAGAGAGGTTATGCAAAAATGGAGTTATGTTTGAATAAGGGAGGGAGGATGAACCAATCAATTGATTGCAGACAAAACCTTATTCAAGTCACATTTCAATCGATTGTATTATAATACCAATCGACTGAATTTGAAAATACCATTAATCCATACAAACTTCAATCGATTGTATTATGATTCCAATGGATTAGGTAAGACAACCAATCGATTAAATTTTGAAAACCCATATTGCTAGACATCAATTCAATCGATTGGGTAATACAAACAATAAAGCCTACATGTCTTGCAAAATTCAGTTGATTGTGTATCAATTCCAATCGATTGAATTATGGAAAACCTGAAATTCAATCGATTGTTTTGTTAGTCCAATCGATTGATTCTCTAAGAAACACGATTTCACAATCTTATACGGATATAACTGATCAAAGATAAAATTTTAATCAATTAGGATTGTCAAAAAAATTTTACGATTAATAGAAGATATAATTCATTATTATTTTTGTTTTTGATTATTAATAAACATGATCGATAAATGATAAAATAATAATTTATAAAATAAAAAATAAATTTTATAATTAAATAATATATAAATGATTAATTTGTCATTAAAATTAGATAAGGACTATTTAGCGGTTATTAAAAAACTTAAAATTAATATTTTGTTATGGGACCATTTAATGGTTCAAACGTTTTGGGTCCATCGAATCTGGTGCCATGCTTTATAAAATAAACAAGTATATTCTTATGCGCGTTTTTTTAAAATTATGAGCTTCGTAAAAATAAATTTCAATTCCAATAATTCCAGTAAACTCAAAATTAACAATAAACTAATATTTTCAAATGGTAAAGTCATGAATCCAATTAGCTAAGAATAATAATATATTTTAGAGAAAATTTCACTCTCCTCTCTTAAGAAATGCTAAAATGACACTCCTCTCTCTTCTATTTATAAAATGTATATTTCTCTTTCTTATAATTTTTAAAATTTTTTCTTTAATTCATTTTAAATTTTGTGTGTTAACTAATGTTAACTTGTATCCATTTTTCAAGAAAAAATTTTTTTACAAAAATATTCTTTAACAAAAATTTTATTTTTTTGTCATTAAATTTTACTTACTAAAATATTTTTTAATAAATTAATTTTTTATTGATTAAATTTATATTTTTACCAAATGATTTTTAAAAAAATTTAATAATTAAATTATTTTTTTCAAGATACCCTTTAATCATTTTCTAATTATTAAATTATAATTTTACCAAAATTTTCGTTAACAATTATAGTTATATTCTACTATTAATTTTTTGATATCAATATTTATTATTTTAACATTAAATAAAAAAATATTGGTAAGATTATTTTCTAATATCAATATATATTAATCGTTATATATATTAATAGTGGTAAGATTTTTTTATTTAATATTAAAATAATATATATTGATGTTAAAAAATTAATAGTAAAATATAAAAATAATTGTTAACGAAAATTTTGGTAAAATCACAATTTAATAATTAAAAAATTATTGAAGGATATTTTAGAAAAAAATAATTCGGTAAAAATATAATTTAATCAATAAAAAAATAATTGATTAAAGAGCGTATTGGTAAGCACAATTTAATGATAAAAAATAAAATTTTTGCTAAAGAGTATTTTTATAATAAATAATTTAATTTTTTTTTTGAAAAATGAATAAAGTTAACATTAGTTAACACAAAATATTTAAAATGGATTAAAGAAGAAGTTTTTTAAAAGTTATAAAAGAAGAGAATGTACATTTTACAAATAAAGAGCACTACAAGAAACGTCGTTAAAATCGACGGCCAAATCGACGGTCTAGCCGTCCATAATATTGATATTCGACGGCAAAATAGACGGCGCAGTTGGTCGCTATAAAGCTTGTCGATTTTTCAAAATGCCAATAAAATCGACGGCTTTCATGGCCGTCGATAATAATTTAATAAAATCGACGTTCGTTCCGTCTGTAATATGGGTGTGAGAATTTTACATTCTTAATAAAATCGATAACATTGCCGTCGATATTATTATTTAAAATCGACGTCCTCTTTGTCGATAATTGATTCAATAAAATCGACAGCCTTTGTGTCGATATTTAACTCAATAAAATCAACAACACTTTTGTCTATAATATGTTTAATAAAATCGACGTCAAGGCCATCGATATGTGCTTGAATAAAATCGACACCGTTGCCGTCGATTTAATTGTTTAGATTTGTCTATTTTAACTTTTAAAAGCGACAACTTTACCGTCGATTTTAATAATTATATGTTTTAATTTTTTTTTCTATTTGAAAAATAGTAAACCGTTAATACAAATAAACTTTTAAATATAAAAATAAAATTTATACAGAATATTAGATAACAAGACAAATAAACTTTTAAATATAAAAATAAAATTTATATTAAATATTAGATAATGAGTTTACAAACTTATCAAAATAATAAATAATCCTCTAACATAAAGATTCAAGACACGATAAATAACTAAACTTATATTTATATTCGTTTAAATTGCAATCCACTAATAATACATTGTGATGAATTCTTGAAAGCAACTCAATTTCAGTTTTGAATTCTAGGCCTCCTTGCATTGATCCTTGCTGAGCTTGCTTGATCGCGACGATTTTTCCATTAGGAAGCACCCCTTTGTACACCTGAATCCATCCAAACTGAATTAACATACATTCCCTATAACCAAAATAAAAAGAAAAAAATGTTAACAATTAACATAGAAGCATTAAAAGTCTAACATACCTTTTCATAACCACCAAATCCTAATTTCAGAGAAATTACTAGTGCTCTTTTTTAGTTCATCATATGAGAACCATCTTGCACCCTTTAATTGTGGTGCACCTCCACTATCCTTTTCACTTGGTGCCCAAGATGCTAGATCAAAAAGATAAATTCACATTGATTCTCAAAGTTACACAAGTGATGATATAATAAGACTTTAAATACAATCAAATAGATAATGAATTACCAAAAGATTTGCTTAATCCTATGGCTCGCTCCGCGCACTTCTTTTGCAGGATTGCATATACTGCTAAAGCTTTGAGGCTCAGAAACACAACTGATGAGCCTACTGCTATACCAATAATAGCACCAGTGCTAAGAGAGTTTCCTTTGTTAGAATCTGAAATAATTCCAGGTTAATTGCATTTGTCACTTTAATTAGTTGCATAAAGTTGCAAAGATAAGGCTTTGTTTGGTAAGTGTCTAGGGACAAGAAATAAAGAGACATTGAGATAGTAGAGACACAAACAAGAAAGATATTAAAGAAAGAGATTAAGACATTTTGTTTGTTTTTTGTATCTGTCTCATTCTTCAAATTAGTCCTTGAGCTTTGAAGCAGCAATTTCATACTTGAAGTTACATTTAATGATTCACTCTATTTTTGTCAAAGTGAATCATGAATTGTAACTTCAAGAACAAACTTGCTCTTTTTAAAATTTTGACGACTAATTTAAATCATGGTCAGAATCTCCAGGACAAGAACCAAATCAACCTTTACTCAAGAGTTAAGGTGTAATATATTTCTA
The DNA here is from genome assembly GCF_003086295.3 of Arachis hypogaea. Classification (NCBI taxonomy): domain Eukaryota; kingdom Viridiplantae; phylum Streptophyta; class Magnoliopsida; order Fabales; family Fabaceae; genus Arachis; species Arachis hypogaea. The sequence goes on from NC_092047.1 coordinate 62,819,953, forward strand.
TGTACCTGGGAAAGCATAAGGGAATGTAATGAAGTAATAAGGTCCAAACTCCTTAGGAGGCTTGTAAGTTTGGTTGGTCAAATCAAACCCAATTCTTTGAACTTCAATCCTATTGAAATATTGTCCTAAAGGAGGAAACAAAGCTAGTTGCACTTGAAGATAATCATCACCATTGAAGAATGCCAATTCGGTGGTCTGCCAATTCCTGTGCTCTTAAGGTGATTTCATCCCAGAATGCTAAGTAGCAGACCTGCATACCACTAAACATATTTGGAAGGTAAGATTGGTGACCTTTAAGTTACAATAACAATGAAACTCTTATGCTAGTCAAGTAACCTTCTTAAGTGAGGCCTCTAACATCCCAATAGGTTGATAGAGATCATCTCCACCACCAAATGCACAAGTAGAAACCACAACTTTGCAAGCTTGCATATAAGTTTTATCTTCATCAGATATCTTAAACCCTCCATTTAAACTGTAGAAACCACAATGTACCATCATAGATTCCTTAATCTATATGAAGAAAAACAGAGCATAATATGAGCATAGTAAGCATATTAAAAAGTTCAAGTAACAAAACCATGTAAATCCTTGCTACAACTTTAGGAGAAATCCATCTCCCCGTTTAATAATATTCAAATATTAGGTCTTAAAATAAATAAGGATAAATAGATAATGACCTCAAAACTTGTATCTCTCTGCTCTAATGTTTGATTTCCAGTGAACAAATTAAATCTCGCAAGAGAAAAGGTAGCATTCCGTCCTACAAAAGAAGACTCGCCCTCTGAAGCATATAGAACCTGGTTAACAGGGCCATTAGAGTCTTCTGTCACATGAATATCAAGGTGTTCAAGTTCTTCAACTGGCAGAAGCTTCAAGCAACCTACCAGGATCGATCAAATCACACATCATAATCATAATTAATTACAATTACAATTGCAAGTTTTTGCATGCTGGTGACAATAACTGAGAACATACGCGGTGGATCGAGCCGATTCAAGTTGTCATGTTGGGGTTCTTTTCTCAGTTTCCTGCATTGCAAGTAACATCAATTTTTATATAACATAATAAGGGTAGGTTCAAAACAAGGATCTTAGGAACTTACACTTGCTGAATTTGAGGAACGCTGAAGAGCTTTGATGGAAGAGGACCTTCCAAGGATCCAAACTCCATAAATTACAGATAACTAGCACTGCTACATTCACTGCATAGCAAGACAAAAGAAAAAGAAGAGAACTATACTCAAGAACCAAGATACAACAATAAAAGTATTCAAATTTTCTTCAATCTGGAAGCTGGATCCTTAATTGGAACTGCAATTCACTTACCTTTTGAACTCCCATTTTCTTGTTCCTTGTACCAAAGCAGCAAGTATATCAAAAATTCAAAATCACTTCAGAAAATCACTTCAAAAATAAAAATCATAAGTTAGGGATGGTTAGTATAAATTAGACAATTATAGAAGAGATGAGAGTAATAATTTAGAAATATTTTAGGGAAGTGAATATAATTTATCCAAAATATTATTAATTAGGTGATTCAAATTAATGTGTTCAAATAATAAGAATCAATCCTATTGAAACTAGGATCTATCAAAAAAATCCTATTGAAACTAGGAAGTAGGATTAGAGAAGAGCTATACTTGATCTTCGTCCTAGATTTTGTGTGACGAATGAGATTTGAGTCTTTCGATTCTCCTTACTTCAGGCTCAATTGTAAAGGACTCAATACTTCAAGAGATGCAAAAGCTATGGTCTCTCTTGACCTAACCTAAATTATCGATTTCGCAACATATATTATATATTCTCTTCAAATTTAGAGAACAGGATATTACAATTAGGTCAAGTTTATACCTGAAATAGGAATTTTCAAATGAAACTGAAGTTGGATTTGGAAAGAGTTAAGTAACAATCAAAAAACATTGCCTGGTTCTTATGAGCTTGATGGAGAGAGATCGGAGAAGGACCAAAGTAGGAGGAGCGAGGGCGGCAACAGAGAGAAGGAGCGACGGCGGCGTGAGCAAGAGGAGCGATGGCGGGGAGCGACAGCGGCACGGCAGCAACAGAACGCGACGGCGGCGTGAGCAAACGAAGTGACAGTGGCGCAACCGTGACGCCGGCAGCGGAGAATGAGGGTTGTTCAACTCGGCTGTGGGATCGCTAGAGAGGGAGAGAGTAATTGAGTGCTACTACTGTTTGAATTGGTGGGTTGCTGTGTGTTGCTCCCTTTGACGCAAAAAATTCATTTGTAGAATAAAATTGTGTTTCTGATTATCTTGGAAGCGGGAAGTGGGCGTGGGGAAGGTGTTTTTAACAATAAAAATCGACGGTACAGTCGTCGATTTTAATTTAAAAAAAAAGCAACATCTTTTGCGTTTATTTTATATATTAAATTCACGCCGTTTATTTTATTTTGGAAAGCAATCTAAACTATTCAAATTTATCGACGAAATCGTTGTCGATATTTTAAATATAAAAATAGACGTCATGTTCGTCGATTTTAAAATAAAAGTATTTTCGTCCCCTTCTCCGTCGACAATATGACGGAAGTGTAGAAAAGTTTAATGCAGCATAAAAAAATCGACGACCAGGCCGTCGATTTTATTATTTTATTTTTAAATTTCTTTTTTTAAAATATCGACATCAAGCCGTCGATATTTATCGACGGGAGAGATAGCCGTCGATTTTTTGCGTCGAAAAATACCCTTTTTCTTGTAGTGGAGGAAAGAATTGTCATTTTAGCATCTCTCAAGAGAGGGGAGTGAATTTTTCTTTATATTTTATAGGCATAATAGCCACTCACAATTTGGTTTTAAAAAATCCGAAGCAACTCTAAGTGTGTCATCAAATTCTCAATTAATATTCAATACTTTTACAACTCTAAAAATATGACAAGAATGATATTTGTGAGATAATAATATTGTCAATTGAACATAATCTCGTTCAATTTAATAAAAACCTTAAGTTTTCCAACTCTATGAATCATAATTTGAATTTATAGATAACCATAAATATGAGCATAATAAAAATTAGAGATATAGCTAAATATTAGATTAAAAAATTACCTTGAGACTTCAATAATTATTAGAACTCAGAAATGAAAGATTTTTCTTGCTTACTAAGCTTGAGCTCTTAATGGGGTTGTGGAAAAAAATAAGGTTCTCTTTTTAATATAAGTGATAAAAAAATGAAAAAAAATTGTAAGATCCCAACTGCTTTAAAATTAAATAATGGAGTATTTATAATTTATGGTATTTGTTTTTGATTTTATCTTTAGAAATTCTTTTTTTAATCAAAAGTAATTAAATCAAAGTTATGATACTTTGGGTTTAAAAGTAATGAGAATTTGTTAATTTAATTTGAATATTAAAATTTTAAATTTAATTTTATGAATAAAAATTAATTATATTATCTCTAATTTTAAATTAGAGTACTTATTTGAAAACCAATAAGTTAGTTAATAAATAGATAATGTACTTAAAATAATTTTTATTTAGTTAAATTTGATTTTAAATTACTATTCTACCTTCTAATTTTATCAAAACCTATTCTACCTCCAAAGAATTATTTCATTTATTTAAATGTGGTGGTATTTATCTGTGGTTTTGAATGCATGGAAAGAATAGTGCATATTTAGTCTTGGAGTTAAGGTTGTTAATTCATGAGGTACAGGAATTTAGAGAATTATTATGAATTCTCTAAACTAAAACAAGAACTTAATCTTAGGAGCAAAAGAAATAGCAAAAAAATAAAATAAAATATGAAAAGCAAGGCCCAAGACTCTGAACATCAATGGCTAGGAAGATTAAGTATGATTAAAAGTTAAAAAGAGTTGTTTTCCTACTCATATGCTTGTGGTATGAATGTGTCAAGTAAAAATTGAGACAGATGACAGAGAAAAAAAATGTCGGTAAAGATTTTCACAAAAATATCGCATTGCAAGTATAGTTCTAAACCGACAATTAAACCTCAATCAATATTTAAATTATTTGTCACTTAAGCAGACCCAATAAAATTAACCGAAGTATTTAAACCTCAGGTCGTCTCTCAAGAAATTGTAGGGAAGTATGTTTATTATTGGTTATGAGAAAGTATATTTTTGGATTTTGAGTTTAATAAGCAAGGAATGTAAATAACAAGAAGATAACTGATAACTAAGAAAAGTCCTAGCAAGGGTTGGGAATCAGAATTTCTATCCTCATTATCATTGTCAATTGTGATGGTAATTACAAATTGTTCTCACTTAGTTAACTTCTAACAGTTGAAGGAAAGTCAAGTGAGCAATTCAACTTGAGTTCACAAGTCCTAATCAAAGACTAGAGTTAGTGAAGCTCAAGCCAACTAACAACTTTTAATCACCAACCAACAAGAGACTTTGACAATTTAAGAGTCTCCAAATTGCTCAATCCAAGCTAAGAATACAAAATTCTAATTTAAAATCCAACCAAGTATTTTATCAAACACTTGGTAGGCACAAAATAAAAGCATAGAAAAATTAACAAGGAATATTAAATCTAAACAACCAATTGCAAGCATCAATGATTAATAATTAAAGAGAGTAACAATAAACATGGAGAACATAAATTGCATTAACAGAAATCAAATGTAACAAGAGCTCATAAACATAAAAAATGCAAAAAAGAGAAATTAACAAGAGAAGAAGATGAACTAAAGTGTTTAAACAAATAAAAGTGAGAGAAAACTAAATTAAAGGAAGATTGAACCTGAACTTAAGGAGAAATTGAAATAAGAAACCATAAACCTAGAGAGAGGAGAGAGCTCTCCTTTGTCTCTAGAAAACTACATCTAAACCTAATTAATGTGAATGAAAGTATGAATGATTCATTCTTCTCCCAGTTCCACTCTGCAGCCTCTATTCTTCATTTTTGGGCTTGAAACTGGGCCAAAAACAACCCAAAAATTGCCCCCAGCGTTTTCTGTAATTGCAGCACGTGACGCTCGTCACGCGTATACGTCGCTTGAAGTATGGCGCGATCATGCGCACGCGTCGTCCATGCGTGCGCGTTGAAATCAGCTTCTCAAATCTACATTTTCTTGTGTTCCTTCCACTTTTGCATGCTTCCTTTCCATCCTCTAAGCCATTCTTGCCCTGTAAACCCTAAAAACACTTAACACACATATCACGGCATCGAATGGTAATAAGAGAGGATTAAAATTAGCAAATTTAAGGCTAAAGAAGCATGTTTTCAATCATAGCACAAAATTATGAAGGAAAATGTAAAACATGCGAATTATACGAATAAGTGTGAGAATACTGGATAAAACCCACTCAATTCAATACAAAATAAATCGCAAAATAGTGGTTTATCAATCTTTCCACACTTAAACATTAGCATGTCCTCAAGTTAAGCTCAAGAGAAACTATAAGAGAGTGAAGAGGGATGGTAGAATTTATGAAATGCAACTAAATGCAAAATATTTTTACCTACTTAGTTAAAAGTAAATCAACCTTCCAAAAACAAATATGAACTGGTTCTCACTAATTCAAATCATAAAATTAAATACAAGTAGACTTGCGCGAAGAAAGCTCGTGAACGCCGGGAACAAAGAATCGAGCATCGAACATTCACCAGAAGTGTATACACTCTAATCACTCAAGTGTTTAAGGCTCGATTCTCTCAATTCTCTACTAATCTTGCTTTCTAAGACTTGCTCTTCTTCTACCAATCAACAAAGATTTAATGCACAAATACACATATCATGAGGTCTTTTAAGGGTTGTAATGGGGTTAGGGTCAAGGTAGGATTGTATTTGGTTAAGTGGACTAAAATCTGAATCCTTGATTAACCTAAACTTTCCACCTAACTTAGACAATCCATGTAATCAGAATATAAGTTAGGTGGAAAGTTTAGGTTAATCAAGGATTCAGATTTTAGTCCACTTAACCAAATACAATCCTACCTTGACCCTAACCCTATTACAACCCTTAAAAGACCTTATGATATGTGTATTTGTGCATTAAATCTTTGTTGATTGGTAGAAGAAGAGCAAGTCTAACATATTCATGCATCTAAATTTGAGTACAACTCATATGCATTGCTATTGCCATTTACTTTGGGGCATTTTGTCCCTTTTTTATTATTTGCTCTTTTTTTTTTCTTTTTCTCATTTTTTCTTTTTATTTTTCTTTTCTTTTGTTTTTATCAATGCATATGTTTAAGGTATTGAATGCAAGAATATGTCCTCAACATTCTTTTCACATTTCCACAAAAAAGTCTAACATACTCAATTCCCAAACCAAATATTGCCAAACCTAACTTTCCCACACTTAAATCGTGAACACTTTCACTGGTCTAAGCTAACCAAGGATTCAAATTAGGGACAATTATTGTTTTCCACTTAGAGTTAATGATGAGCTAAAGTAAAGAATAAACGGGATAAAATGGTTCAACATTGGTTTGCAAAGGATGATGAAAAGGGATAAGGCCATATGGGTATGTAAGCTACAGTGAAACAAATGTCTCAATCACATAACTGCATGCATACATCAAATAATGGAAATATAGAATCAAGCAAGATAAAGATCACAATTTTATAGAGAACAACACACACCAAAACAAAATATTAGTTGATAAGATGCAACCAATCAAATAGGCTCAAAATCTCACTAGTTTTGTGTTCTAGCTCTAAAACCATGTTCTAAAATAAATTTCTTCAAGCAAGTTCAACAAAAGTTTTAATTCAAATTAGTGAAATGTTATAAAATAGTTTCTTAGAAAAGAATTCATCACTTCAACTAAGTAGGACATAAATGCAAGCAACTAACTATATATGTAATCTATTATGAAATACAACAACTAATCTAACAAAGAAGAGTAAGAATTGGTGTTGAAAAGAAAGTAACTAACCCACGGAAGTAAGTATCGACCTCCCCACACTTAAAGATTGCACCGTCCTCGGTGTATGCTAAGATGTGCAAGTGGACGGGTGGCTACAACTGATGCGCTTCCTCCAAAGATTGTGCAGCAGGACTTGTTTGTTGCCCCATTTAGAAGTGTTCTATTTCCCTTCTTGGTGGCCATCTTGAAAGAGGACAAAAAGGAAGAAGAATAATCCACAAACAAAGATATGCAAATAAATAAAATATGGGTAGCTGATGAGAGAGCTTTTGTGTGGTCTAGAATTCACAATAAATTTTCGTTGCAAGTATAGTTTCTAAACTAACAATAGTCCTTTCATACAAAAGATTGTTTGTCACAAGTAACAAACCCCTAAATTTATAAACCGAAGTATTGAACCTCGGGTCGTTCTCCCTATGAATTACAATAAAGTGACCTTGTTATTGGTTATGAAGTATGTTTGGGGTTTTTTGAGATAGGAGACAAGAAATGTAAAATGCAATGAAAATAAAGTAATAACTATGAAAAGCTCTTGGCAAGGTTATGAGAACTAGAAGTCCTATTCTAGTTATCCTCCTCAATTGTGACCACAAATTATCCATTGCTACCACTTAGTTAACCTCTAACCATGGAGGAAAGTCAAGTGGATGAATCAACTTGATTCCACAAGTCCTAGCCAACTCCCAAGGGAAAGACTAGCTTTAGTGGTATCCAAATCAATTAGCAACTTCTAATTATCAATCAACAAAGGAATTAGATAACTCAAGCATCACTAATTACTCCACCTAGGCCAAGAGGAACAAAATCTACACTAAAATCCAACCAAGCATTTTATCAAACACTTGGAAGGCATAAAAGGAAAGTAAAGTAAATTGACAACAAAAATAGAATCTAACAACAATTATGGCAATGAATTAAAAACAACAATCAAAAGGAACACAATTATTATGAATTACCTCTAATTGAATTGAAAGAGAAGAGAAGGAACAAAAGTAGATCTACAACAAAGCATGGAAGCAAAATAGAAGAGATTACAACAAAAGAATAGAGGAAGAAGAATGTAACAACAAGAATTGAGAATCAAAAGTAGGAGAAGGCATGAATTGAAACCTAGATCTAAGAACTAATCCTAATCCTAATTCCTAATCCTAGAGAGAAGTGAGAACTTCTCTCTCTAAAACTAACTTTCCCTCCAAAAATTAAACTAAACTAAACTAATGTGTGAAAGTATGTAAAGTATGTTGATTCCCCTTTAATCCTTGGCTTAAATAGCATCAGAAATGAGTTGGATTGTGATGCGCATAAACTTGTTATGCTACGATTTAGGAAATTGCACGATTGGCAAAATTCCTTCCGGCAAGTGCACCAGTTATCGTCAAGTAAAAACTCACAATAGAGTGAGGTCGAATCCCACAAGGATTGGTTGAGTGAGCAATTCGGATTAGAAGTGTGTTCTAGTTGAGCGGAATCAAGATTTAGATGAGAATTGTGGAATGTAAAATTGGCGGGAAACGTAAATGACAAGAAATTTAAATGGCGGAATCTTAAATTGCATGAATTAAAGAGCAGAAGCTAAATTGCTGAAATTAAAAGGGAATGGGGGTGATTGCATGAATTGAGTTACAGAATGTAAAGAGAAAGTGGAAATCAGAAATGGGGAATTCATTGGGTTATAGGAGATATTGAGATCTCCGAATCAAAACATGTTATCTCTTCCTCAACCAATGCGTTCATTGAATTTTGCTTGGCAATCTTATATGATTGGATCCCAATCCCTTGGCTCACCAATTCTCTCTAAAAACAAACAAATTCCCAATCCCTTGGTTTAAATGTTCATAAGAAGAGATGATGCTCGATCACTGATTTTACCACACAGTTTCATGAACCACAATTTGGTAGGATTACATGTCACAATATCCATCCAAACCCCAATCCAATTCACTGTGAGAAAGCTTCTCTAGCATGAATCCTCCATTCCTTTCCCAAGGTTCCGAAGGATTCCAATTATGGGTAGTTTCTTTCCCAAGACAACTACCCAATGGAATTAGATCGAGAAGCTTTCTAACAAAATTCAAGAGAAAAGATTGAAGAAGAAGACAAACTATTATTGATTCATTGAATTACAATAGAGCTCCCTAACCCAATGAAAGGGGGTTTAGTGAGTCATAGCTCTGAATTCAATTACAAAGATATGAAAACTAGCCAAAAATGAAAAGGTAAAAGTCCTTCCTAACTTAAATTCTATCCTATTTATACACTTTCTATACTGAGCTTCTGTTGTGTTTCTTGGGCTTTGAGGCCTCTCCCTGCTTTCCTTTTGCCTTGGGTTTATGATCCATAATCTTGATGAGGCTGCTGATCCAAATTCTGTAACATTCATTGAGCCAACTTAGTGATAATCAAATAATGACACATGACTCAACAAATTGAAATTTCAGACTCATCAATCCTTCAGGCCCAATCCCATAAACCATGATATTCAATTGGGTTTCATACCAGAGTAAGTTTAAGTTAATGTTTGTGCTCAAATACTAACTTAAACTGCAATATTTTTGGCCCAGAAACCTTCTCCAAGAGTGGTGTTTAAGTTGCAGTTTAAGCTTAAACTGCAGCTTAAACGCCAGACACTTCCAGTGATGCCTTTTGTGGAAGCACGTTTAAGCTTCAGTTTAAGGCTAAACTGAAGCTTAAACGTGGAAATGGAAGAAGGCAGCCCTGGAGGGTAACGTAGTCGAACACGTTTAAGCTTCAGTTTAAGGTTAAACTGAAGCTTAAACGTGGAGATAGGAAAGGCAGCCCTGGAGGTCGAACACGTTTAAGCTCCAGTTTAAGGTTAAACTGGAGCTTAAACGTGGAAATAGAGAAAGCCATCCTGGAGGTCGAACACGTTTAAGATCCAGTTTAAGGTTAAACTGGAGCTTAAACGTGGAAATAGAGAAAGCCATCTGGGAGGTCGAACACGTTTAAGCTCCAGTTTAAGGTTAAACTGGAGCTTAAACGTGGAAGCTGAGAAAGGTAGCCCTGGAGGTGTCGAACACGTTTAAGCTCCAGTTTAAGGTTAAACTGGAGCTTAAACGTGGAAATGGAGAAAGCAACCCTGGAGGAGAAAACTTGGTCGAACACGTTTAGGCTTCAGTTTAAGGTTGAACTAAAGTTTAAACGTGGAAATGAAGAAAGCAACCCTGGAGGAGCAATTGGGTCGAACACGTTTAAGCTTCAGTTTAAGGTTAAACTGAAGCTTAAACGTGGAAATGAAGGAAGCAACCCTGGAGGAGGAAAATAGTCGAACATGTTTAAGCTTCAGTTTAAGGTTAAACTGGAGCTTAAACGTGGAAATGCTCCTGGTGCCTTTCTTACTTCTGGCGTTTAACCTCCAGTTTAAGGTTAAACTGGAGGTTAAACGTGGAAATGCTTCCTGAGTGAAATTCTCATTCTGGCGTTTAACCTCCAGTTTAAGGTTAAACTGGAGGTTAAACTTCAGTTTCAGCATTTCTTAGCCTTCATGATTCTGGCGTTTAAGCTCCAGTTTAGGCTTAAACTGGAACTTAAACGCCATTTCCAGCATTATATGGCTTGGTAGTTTAAGTTCCAGTTTAAGCTTAAACTGGAACTTAAACTCCACATGTGATATTCAAGCTTCCTTTATTGATTTTGTTGCTTCCTTGCCTAGCCTCTTCTTCCCTGAAATCATCCAAACAATTGCATCAAAGTCTTGCAAAATTTCATGAGAAATCTTCCAGTCATAGCATTCAAGTAATATAACTAAAACTCATGGAATTTGCATCAAAATCATACTGTTTGGATGGTTCATTGCTTTGTTATTCATTTAACCATTCTTGGTTACTTTAAGCTCAAGAAAATGCATAAAACAACTAAAACTAACAGAAAAATACTAGTGAAACTAGCCTAAGATGCCTTGGCATCACAACACCAAACTTAATACTTGCTTGTCCCTAAGCAAGTCCTGAGTTATTTGAGAAGAAAGTATGAAACAGAAAGCAGTTACATTGGCTATATTAGCAAGCATTTGAAGTTCATCAGAAGGGTTTTATGCAGAAAGTTGCAGCATCACTTTTTCATTCTTATCAGGTAAGATTATCACTTTTTCATTGCATCCATCAAATACTGCTATGGCCTCTTGTTATTCTTATGTCCTTGGCACTTTTCTTTTCTTTGCTTCTCTTTTCTTTTTCTTAGAGCTCCTTTGCTCCTTGTTTGCTTAGTGTCATGTGTTGCACAAGCCTTTGGCATTTTCTTTTTCTTATCAATGCACTACACATATCCACTCCAGGCATTTTAGTTCACATTTCTTCTTGAGACATTGGTGCCCAGCACCTCTTTGTGTGACTAAATGTTTTGTATTTAGGTTGCTCTTGATAATGGACTTTTGGTTGATAATCCCGGGTTAGTTAACCCAAGTTACCAAGTGTTGAAACACTCCTCAGAACCTATTCATCCAAGCATATCCTTAATACATAAACACCACAGGCATTTGTCTCAGAAGTTCAAACCATTGGTGCCTAGCTTATTTTCTCAATTTTTTTTTTTGCTTTTTTTTTTGGTTGCCCTTTTTCAGTGGCTTTTTCTTCTTCTTTTTCTTTCTTTTTCATGGCCAAAGACATTTATTCATTAAGATCCATAGACAGTTTTCAATTTCTACACAAAAAATGATAATTCTACACTCTATTTCCAGTGATCTGACTAAACAATCAAGCATGCATACCACCACTTAATTCTACTTGATTTGTCACTAATTGAGCCAAGTTACTTTTGTTCAAACTTTTCTTTTATTTTTGGAAACAGAACAAGCATGGCAAGCATTTGTTTAAGAAGGTGAAGTTATATCCAAACATCTAGGCATTCACTTTATTCAAAGCAATAAACAGACAAACATACTAGAAACTTCACATTCCAGAAAGATTCAACAATTACAATTTAAACCAGAACAAGCATGCTTTTGTTTGCCCTTTTTAAAGAATTGTCAAGGAACAACACCACCTTGTGAAATTCCTTGTTTTCTCTTTGTTGCCAGGGAACAATTTGATTTCTCCTTCTTCTCCTAGTTGTTGCTTCATGTTCTTTCTCAGATCCTTGTTTCCTTTCCTGCAAAGAGTGATGAAGTTGCTTGCTTCTCAAGCACTTGAGTGGTTAGCTCAACTATGTATGGGCAAGTGTCTGAGTCTTAAGTTGGTGTGTGAACACCAAACTTAGTCTCCTACTTACTTCTCTGTTCTTTGAATCCTTGAATTCTCCTTGGAATGAAGTTGCTGCTAAGGATTTTAAGCATTTCTGTGATTGCTTAGAATGGTTGTTCCTTTCATATAATTCAAAGGTTGTTGTGTTCAGTTGATCTTTATGGTGGAACACCAAACTTAGAGTCACACATTCCCCTTTGAATTATTGATCCACGAATTCATTGTTTGGTGTGAAACACCAAACTTAATTCTTTGCAATGCACAGAAACTACTTCACCTTTTTATTGAAACAAATAAAAGAAACAGCAAGGGAGTATTACCTCAGGTTGGGTTGCCTCCCAACAAGCACTTCTTTAACGTCACTAGCTTGACGGTTGCCCCTTGTTAGGGTGGATTGTAGTGCTTGATGTCTTCTCCTCTCACTATGAAAACGTCCCCATTTGATTCCTTCATGACTTCTAAATGTTCCATAGAAAGAACTTTCCTGATTGTGAACACTTGAGGGAGCTGGGAAGGAATGGTTTTGAGGCCAGGTGAGATTGGCAGATAATGACTTGATATCACTTTATCTCCCGGAGAGAAACCTTCAGTGGGAATTTTCTTGTTTCTCCACCCTCTTGGCAATTTCTTTACAATTCTTCCCTTTCTCTTGAGGATTTCTTCATTGACCCTTATGCCAGGAGGATCCTTCTGATCTGTTTCTATTGATTCTTGTGGCTTTAACTCTTGCAATTCTTGTTTGCCTTCCAAGGACTGTTTCAGAATTCCAGCTGCTGGATTGCTTTCCTCCAAACACAGATGGCTACTATCATCCTTAGGCTTTTCAGGTTCTGGTTCAGGCTCAGATGCAGGTTTGAAAGCATTGAAAATGAGCTGTTCATCATGTACTCTCAAAATTAGCTCTCCTTGTTCTACATCTATGAGCGCTCTAGCAGTGGCTAGAAATGGCCTTCCCAGAATGATAGGGTGTAGGTGGCTTTCCTCCATGTCCAAAATGACAAAGTCTGTGGGGAAGAAATAATTTCCCACTTTCACCAGCACATTCTCAACTACCCCTTCAGCTTGCTTCTGAGTTTTGTCAGCCAGTTGTATGATTACATCAGTGGATTTCACCTCATTCAGTTGTAGCCTCTTCGTAAGAGTCAGAGGCATCACATTTATGCTAGCTCCTAGATCACAGAATCCTCTGTCAATTTTTGTTTCCCCTATGATGCAGGGGATATGAAAACTTCCTGGGTCTGTTTTCTTAGAGACTATGTCCTTCTTGATGAGGGCACTGCATTCTTTGTTCATTATTACAGTTTGTCCTCCCTTCAAAACTCTTTTCTTGCTCAGCAATTCCTTTAAATACTTGATATGTGTAGGCATCTGCTGGAGAATCTCAAGAAAGGGAATATTGATATGGAGAGACTTAAATGTTTCTAAAAACCTTGAATAGGTTTTCCCTTTTTCACCTCCTCCTAACCTCTGAGGAAAAGGTGCTTTTGGTTGGTATGTTTCCAGCATGCCTTTTTGCAGTTCCTTGGCTTGCTCAGTTGTCTGTGGATGGTATGGTGTGGCTACCTTGTGTTTGACTCCATATTTTAGAAGCAATGCCTTTAGTGGTTTGTTGCAGAAGTGGCTTCCTCCATCACTGATGATTGCTCTTGGAACCCCAAAACGGCAAAAAATGTGTTTTCTGAGGAAGTTCATGACTACCTTATTATCATTGGTTGGAGTTGCTATTGCTTCAACCCATTTGGAGACATAGTCTACTGCCACAAGAATGTAATTATTTGAGTATGAGGAGGGAAAGGGTCCCATGAAATCTATCCCCCATACATCAAACAATTCAAGTTCCAGAATGAATTGTTGTGGCATTTCATTTCTTCTTGGCAGGTTCCCCGCTTTCTGGCATTCATGGCAGTGCTTCACTAGTTCCTTTGCATCTTTGAAGATAGTGGGCCAATAAAAACCACACTGCAACACCTTAGCTGCTGTTCTTTCTCCTGCAAAATGTCCTCCATAAGTGGAGCCATGGCAGTCCCATAAGACTTCCCTTCCTTCTTCCTCTGATATGCATCTTCTGAGTATGCCATCTGAACATTTTTTGAACAAGTATGGTTCGTCCCAGATGAAGTATTTGGCATCATTTACCAATTTCTTCCTTTGATGCTTGTTAAATTCCAACGGCAAACTCCCAGTGGCCTTGAAGTTTGCTATGTCTGCAAACCAGGGTGCCTTGTGAATTACCATGAGTTGTTCATCAGGAAAGCACTCATTTATATGTGTGCTTTGTGCGCTTCCTTCTTCACATGGTATCCTTGATAAATGGTCTGCCACCTTGTTCTCTACACCCTTCTTGTCTTTGATTTCAATGTCAAATTCCTGCAACAAAAGAACCCATCTAATAAGTCTTGGTTTGGATTCTTGTTTAGCAAGTAAGTATTTTAAAGCTGAATGATCAGTGAAGACAATGACTTTAGATCCAATGAGATAGGATCTAAATTTGTCAAATGCAAAGACTATTGCCAAGAGTTCTTTTTCAGTGGTTGTGTAATTCCTTTGGTTATCATTCAAGACTTTACTGGCATAATAAATCACATGTACCAAATTATCTTTCCTTTGTCCTAACACTGCCCCAATAGCAAGGTTTGATGCATCACACATCAGTTCAAAAGGTAAGTTCCAATCAGGTGGGGCAATGATAGGTGCAGAGGAAAGTTTTTGCTTCAAAAGTTCATAGGCTAGCATGCAATTTTTATCAAATACAAAGGGTGTATCAGAGACAAGCAAGTTACTCAAAGGTTTGGCTATTTTAGAAAAGTCTCTAATAAACCTTCTGTAAAAACCAGCGTGTCCCAAAAAACTCCTAACTGCCTTGACATTACTTGGTGGAGGTAGTTTTTCAATGAGTTCCACCTTAGCTCTGTCCACCTCAATGCCTCTATTAGAGATTTTGTGGCCAAGGACTATTCCTTCTGTGACCATGAAATGACACTTTTCCCAGTTTAATACTAGGTTAGTCTCTTGGCACCTCTTAAGCACCAAGGCAACGGCGCCATAAACTTGATGCGCATAAACTTGTTATGCTACGATTTAGGAAATTGCACGATCTAGTTAACTTCCAATTTGAGAATTGTCAATCGAAAACCAATCCCCGGCAACGGCGCCATAAACTTGATGCGCATAAACTTGTTATGCTACGATTTAGGAAATTGCACGATTGGCAAAATTCCTTCCGGCAAGTGCACCGGTTATCGTCAAGTAAAAACTCACAATAGAGTGAGGTCGAATCCCACAAGGATTGGTTGAGTGAGCAATTCGGATTAGAAGTGTGTTCTAGTTGAGCGGAATCAAGATTTAGATGAGAATTGCGGAATGTAAAATTGGCGGGAAACGTAAATGACAAGAAATTTAAATGGCAGAATCTTAAATTGCATGAATTAAAGAGCAGAAGCTAAATTGCTGAAATTAAAAGGGAATGGGGGTGATTGCATGAATTGAGTTGCAGAATGTAAAGAGAAAGTGGAAATCAGAAATGGGGAATTCATTAGGTTATAGGAGATATTGAGATCTCCGAATCAAAACATGTTATCTCTTCCTCAACCAATGCATTCATTGAATTTTGCTTGGCAATCTTATATGATTGGATCCCAATCCCTTGGCTCACCAATTCTCTCTAAAAACAAACAAATTCCCAATCCCTTGGTTTAAATGTTCATAAGAAGAGATGATGCTCGATCACTGATTTTACCACACAGTTTCATGAACCACAATTTGGTAGGATTACATGTCACAATATCCATCCAAACCCCAATCCAATTCACTGTGAGAAAGCTTCTCTAGCATGAATCCTCCATTCCTTTCCCAAGGTTCCGAAGGATTCCAATTATGGGTAGTTTCTTTCCCAAGACAACTACCCAATGGAATTAGATCGAGAAGCTTTCTAACAAAATTCAAGAGAAAAGATTGAAGAAGAAGATAAACTATTATTGATTCATTGAATTACAATAGAGCTCCCTAACCCAATGAAAGGGGGTTTAGTGAGTCATAGCTCTGAATTCAATTACAAAGATATGAAAACTAGCCAAAAATGAAAAGGTAAAAGTCCTTCCTAACTTAAATTCTATCCTATTTATACACTTTCTATACTGAGCTTCTGTTGTGTTTCTTGGGCTTTGAGGCCTCTCCCTGCTTTCCTTTTGCCTTGGGTTTATGATCCATAATCTTGATGAGGCTGCTGATCCAAATTCTGTAACATTCATTGAGCCAACTTAGTGATAATCAAATAATGACACATGACTCAACAAATTGAAATTTCAGACTCATCAATCCTTCAGGCCCAATCCCATAAACCATGATATTCAATTGGGTTTCATACCAGAGTAAGTTTAAGTTAATGTTTGTGCTCAAATACTAACTTAAACTGCAATATTTTTGGCCCAGAAACCTTCTCCAAGAGTGGTGTTTAAGTTGCAGTTTAAGCTTAAACTACAGCTTAAACGCCAGACACTTCCAGTGATGCCTTTTGTGGAAGCACGTTTAAGCTTCAGTTTAAGGCTAAACTGAAGCTTAAACGTGGAAATGGAAGAAGGCAGCCCTGGAGGGTAACGTAGTCGAACACGTTTAAGCTTCAGTTTAAGGTTAAACTGAAGCTTAAACGT
The DNA here is from genome assembly GCF_003086295.3 of Arachis hypogaea. Lineage (NCBI taxonomy): Eukaryota > Viridiplantae > Streptophyta > Magnoliopsida > Fabales > Fabaceae > Arachis > Arachis hypogaea. The sequence continues at coordinate 62,836,653 of NC_092047.1, forward strand.
GGAGATAGGAAAGGCAGCCCTGGAGGTCGAACACGTTTAAGCTCCAGTTTAAGGTTAAACTGGAGCTTAAACGTGGAAATAGAGAAAGCCATCCTGGAGGTCGAACACGTTTAAGCTCCAGTTTAAGGTTAAACTGGAGCTTAAACGTGGAAATAGAGAAAGCCATCTGGGAGGTCGAACACGTTTAAGCTCCAGTTTAAGGTTAAACTGGAGCTTAAACGTGGAAGCTGAGAAAGGTAGCCCTGGAGGTGTCGAACACGTTTAAGCTCCAGTTTAAGGTTAAACTGGAGCTTAAACGTGGAAATGGAGAAAGCAACCCTGGAGGAGAAAACTTGGTCGAACACGTTTAGGCTTCAGTTTAAGGTTGAACTGAAGTTTAAACGTGGAAATGAAGAAAGCAACCCTGGAGGAGCAATTGGGTCGAACACGTTTAAGCTTCAGTTTAAGGTTAAACTGAAGCTTAAACGTGGAAATGAAGGAAGCAACCCTGGAGGAGGAAAATAGTCGAACACGTTTAAGCTTCAGTTTAAGGTTAAACTGGAGCTTAAACGTGGAAATGCTCCTGGTGCCTTTCTTACTTCTGGCGTTTAACCTCCAGTTTAAGGTTAAACTGGAGGTTAAACGTGGAAATGCTTCCTGAGTGGAATTCTCATTCTGGCGTTTAACCTCCAGTTTAAGGTTAAACTGGAGGTTAAACTTCAGTTTCAGCATTTCTTAGCCTTCATGATTCTGGCATTTAAGCTCCAGTTTAGGCTTAAACTGGAACTTAAACGCCATTTCCAGCATTATATGGCTTGGTAGTTTAAGTTCCAGTTTAAGCTTAAACTGGAACTTAAACTCCACATGTGATATTCAAGCTTCCTTTATTGATTTTGTTGCTTCCTTGCCTAGCCTCTTCTTCCCTGAAATCATCCAAACAATTGCATCAAAGTCTTGCAAAATTTCATGAGAAATCTTCCAGTCATAGCATTCAAGTAATATAACTAAAACTCATGGAATTTGCATCAAAATCATACTGTTTGGATGGTTCATTGCTTTGTTATTCATTTAACCATTCTTGGTTACTTTAAGCTCAAGAAAATGCATAAAATAACTAAAACTAACAGAAAAATGCTAGTGAAACTAGCCTAAGATGCCTTGGCATCAGATTGGGCCCACAAGGCTTCTAAAATCGCTAGCCACGGGTTGCATTAAGTGAAGCTTGTGCCACCATCGGCATGTCTGCGCACCGTGTGCGTGCGCGCCCCTATGCGCGAATGCAACTATGGAAAATATTATATCATTTTGAAGCCCCGGATGTTAGCTTTCCAACGCAACTAAAACCGCATCGTTTGGACTTCTTTAGCTCAAGTTATGGTCGTTTAAGTACGAAGAGGTCGGCTTGACAACTTTTGCGATTCCTTCATTTCTTCATGAGTTCTCCATTTTTACATGCTTTTCCTTCATTCCCTTGATCCAATCTTTGCCTCCTAAATCTGAAATCACTTAACAAACATATCAAGGCATCTAATAGAATCAAAGGTAAATCAAGATTAAACAATTAAGGACCTAAAAAGCATATTTTCACTCTTAAGCACAATTAAAGGAGAATTTACAAAATCATGCTATTTCATTGGATAAATGGGAGAAAGGTTGACAAAACTCTCTAAATTCAACACAAGATAAATCCTAAATATGGGGTTTATCAGTAGGCTAATGCCAAATAATAATGAGGTTCTCTACTACATGGTAGCTACAACATGTAAGTGAGAAAATAATACAAGGAAATGGCATATCAATAGTTGAAGAATTGCAACAATGAGGGAGAGAGTGTGGGGCATGAAAGTGGGTTAAGGACTTTTATTGTTTTCCGCTTTAAGGCTTGTAATGTGCTAAAATTATGAACAAAGTGGGTTAAGCATAGGCTCAAATTGGCTAACAATGGAAGATAAAAGGTAAGGCCATTTGGGTAAGTGAGCTAAATGAAATGATGGCCTCAATCATATAAATGCATGAATACACAAAATAATGGACATAAAGAATCAAACAAATCAAAGATCACAATTATAGAAAGAGAATAATACACATAAGAAGGGAAAATAAGTGGTTATAAGATGTAACCACACCATTAGGCTCAAATCTCACAAGCTTGTGTTCTTAGCTCAAAAACCACATTCCAAAATAAATTCTTTCAAGCAAGTTCAATAAAAAGTTTTCAAATTGGTAGGTTGCCCTAAAAACAATTTCTTGGAAAAGAAATCATCACCCTAACCAAGTAGTCCTAATAGGAAAGAAGTGGTAAAAATATGTACAAATTTTAACTAACATGCAACCTATCATGCAATGCAACAACTATCTAACGAAGAAAATAATAAAAAAAAATTTGGTGTTGAAAAGGAAATTGCTACCCATGGAGATCGGTCGAACGACCTCCCCACACTTGAAGATTGCACCATCCTCGGTGCATGCAAAGAAGAGCAAGGTGGATGGGTTGCTACAATTGATGAGCTTCTTCAAAAGGTTGTGCGGATGACTTGTGTGTTGCCCCATTTCAAAGCTTTTTCTTTTCCTCCTTTCTTGGTGGCCAACCTAAAGGGAGAGAAAAAGAAAGAAAATTTAGCCTATAACAAAGATATCAAAACAAATAAAATATAGGCGGGGGCTAATGCCAAATAAGAGTATGATTCTCTACTACATGGTAGCTAAGCATGTGAGTGAGAAAACAATGTAAGCTAAGGCATATCATTAAGCTTGATGCAAGAGTAAAGTCAAGGCATGAAGAGCATATTGAGCATCAAGTTCACATAAGAAAAAGTGGGTCATGAAAGGCAATATGAGGTCATATCAATGCACAAAGACACAATAGTCATACAAGATGAAGCATCGATTTAAAAGTTTCATCACCCATCAATATCAAACAAGTCAAGAGGCACCAAAATAACGCAAGAAATTCTCAACAATTGAGTAGGAAAATGCAACACCATTATTAAAATGAGAAACTTGGAAAATAAAATGAAAACAAACTATAGAAACAAAATTAAAATGCAAAGAATAAAAGTGTGCAAATGCAATAGATAAAAGAAAATGGAAGAAAGGGGAAAAATTTTTTTATTAGTATTTTATTTATTTATTTATTTATTTATTTTTATTTTTATTTTTATTTATATATATATATATATTTTTTTTTCTTTTTTTTTTCAAGAGAGGAAGAAGAAAGGTAGAAAGGAAGAAGAAGAAAAGAAGAAAAGAAGAAGAAAGGAGAAAGGAGAAAAACAGGGTGCAAATCCGTGCATAAGCGCCATGCGTGCTTACGCGCGCCTTGCGCAGTTGGGATCATGGGCGCGTATGCGGCATGTGCGCGGGCGTGCGCATTGCAGATTATGCCATCGGCGCGCATGCGCGCAGCGCGCATACGCGGACATTAGGTTGTGCCAGGAGCATAATGTTTGCGCAGAATTAGCACAACTCTCTTGAAAATGTACCAGGAGCCATGCAGTGCAATCTGCGCGTACGCGCCATGCGTGCTTAAGCGAGGATTAATTTTTTTAGAAGCATAAACACAGAATTTAACACTCTTTTAACCTATAAACATCCTAAAGCAATCAAAATTCAAATTTAACAAAAATCTTTAAGTTTTTGAAAAATTTTCAAAGACAAAACAAACAAAACTTGTACTTCAAGTAACCTACTTTAACAACACTCTAAACTAATCAAAACTCACTACAACAACCTATCAATCAAAACAAAATGTATAAGAGTATAGAAAAGAAGAAAACTAGCTATAATGACAACTCAAATCACTTATTAAGTATATATACAAGAGAATGAAAAGAGTTTACCATGGTGGGGTGTCTCCCACCTAGCACTTTTATTTATTGTCCTTAAGTTGGACTTATGGGGAGCTCCTCATCAAGGTGACTTGTGCTTAAATTCATCTTGAAACATCCACCAATGCTTGAATCTCCAATAAGCTTTATTCTTTAAGGATAATAACTCCAAGCCTTGATGGAGTTCTTCACAAACCATAGGCTCCCAAAGTTGATTCTCCTTGTGCGATCCGGGATCCCACACTTTATTTTCACACCCATCTTGAAGTTGATCATTATTAGTCCATCCGGGTGGCATGACTCTAAAATTCTCATGTAAGCGACCAAACAACTTCCTAGACTCATGCAATTTGGTTCCCCACCAATCATTACTATACAGCTTTGAGCATGCAACCATCATGAACTTAGAGTGATGTTTCCAACCACTACACAACTCTCTTCTACTTTTAACTCCGCAAAGAGCTCTAAGTTGACTATCATTTTGAATCAAATCATATTCAAGCGAGAAAGTAAAGCTTAGGGATAAGAATTTTACCCACTTGAATGCTGTGTTGGATGGTGACTTGGGGAGGGAGACCTCCCCACACTTAGACAATGCGAGGTCTACTTCTTTAGGCTCTTCTTTAGTAGTTTCCACCTCTTCGCAAGCTTCCTCAATTTCAACCTTTTCCCTTTTGTCACTTGGCTTGGTGTTGTCTTCAAGAACTTCGATTTCTTGCCCAATGGGAGGTGATTCAATTTTGGATAGGAATTCATTGATAAATGAATCCATCTCTTGATCAACCTCTTCATATTCTTAAATTTTGATATACACCAATTTAACTTTTTTCTTTTCGTGGCTCTCTTCCAATTCACTCTCTTCTTCATTGCTCACCAAAGGTATGGGAGGTTGTGCACATTCTTCTATAATTTTAACTTCATGTCCAATGGGAGAGGATTCAATTATAGATAGAAATTCATCCATGATTGAATCCATCTCTTGATAAGCCTCTTTCAAGTCTCCAACTATGATATGCTTTGGAGGTTGCGCACCCTCCTCAACATCAATATCAACCTTCTTGGAAGAGTGCTCCATGATGTTACATTCCCATGGACTTTCAACATCTCCTAAATCTTCAACCATTTCTTCCTTTTCTTTAACAATCATAGGCTCCTCCAATTGTTCTAACACAAAGTGGCATCCCTAATTTCCCACCGGAATTTCCAATCTCTCCTTCATGCTATGATCTTCAATTGATTCTTCACATGTGGCATGGAAGCACCTTGAGTGTTCAAGCATTGGTAGGCTAAAGTATGCACTACCTTGGTCAAGTTAGTTACAAACTCTAAGGTGTTCCTTTGCACATCCGCTTGTCCTTGAAGTAGCAAGGTGAGAGAGTCATCTATTTAAGCTTGGAGTGGATAGGAGAGTTCATCATTTTGGAGAGAGGGTTCATAGTAGGAAGGTGGTTCTTCTTTGTAAGGGTATGGAGATGGTGTGCATTGAGGTGGTTCTTCATAGTAGTCATGATAAGGTTGTGGTGGTTTCAAAGGCTCTTGCTCATAATGGTCATAAGAATATGGTATGGGTGATTGGTCATGTGATGGATGTGGATCATAGAAAGGTGTTTGGTAATGAGAGGCTTGTGAGAATGGTTGAGGTTCATGTTGAGGATAAGAGTTATAGGCATATGATGTTGGTAATTGATTGCCATAAGAGGATTCGCCAAAGCCATTGAATTGACGTGCATTAGGATGGTGATTATACCTATAAGTATCCGGAGGTTGTTGCCAATAGGAGTGGTCAATTCCTTGAGGCTCCTCCCATCTTTGTTGGTTCCATCCACAATGAGTGTCATTATTGAAGTTCATATTTCCTACAACACAATTAGAACTAAACTCATAGCCAAAGTGAGAATTCATGGTGACAAGAGAAAATGGAAACAAAATCAAATAAGAAGCAAGAAAATTGAATCCAAAAACTAGCAAGAACTAACAAAAGCAAACATATTCACACTATTCACATATATACAATAACCAATAACACAACACCATTGCAATTTCCCAACAACGGCACTATTTTGATGAGGGAGCTTTTGTGTGGTCTAGAATTCACAATAAATTTTCGTTGCAAGTATAGTTTCTAAACCAACAACAGTCCTTTCATACAAAAGATTGTTTGTCACAAGTAACAAACCCCTAAATTTATAAACCGAAGTATTGAACCTCGGGTCGTTCTCCCTAGGAATTACAATAAAGTGTCCTTGCTATTGGTTATGAAGTATGTTTGGGTTTTTTGAGATAGGAGACAAGAAATGTAAAATGTAATGAAAATAAACTAATAACTATGAAAAGCTCTTGGCAAGGTTATGAGAACTAAAAGTCCTATCCTAGTTATCCTCCTTAATTGTGACCACAAATTATCCATTACTACCACTTAGTTAACCTCTAACCATGGAGGAAAGTCAAGTGGATGAATCAACTTGATTCCACAAGTCCTAGCCAACTCCCAAGGGAAAGACTAGCTTTAGTGGTATCCAAATCAATTAGCAACTTCTAATTATCAATCAACAAAGGAATTAGATAACTTAAGCATCACTAATTACTCCACCTAGGCCAAGAGGAACAAAATCTACACTAAAATCCAACCAAGCATTTTATCAAACACTTGGAAGGAATAAAAGGAAAGCAAAGTAAATTGACAACAAAAATAGAATCTAACAACAATTATGGCAATGAATTAACAACAACAATCAAAAGGAACACAATTATTATGAATTACCTCTAATTGAATTGAAAGAGAAGAGAAGGAACAAAAGTAGATCTACAACAAAGCATGGAAGCAAAATAGAAGAGATTACAACAAAAGAATAGAGGAAGATGAATGTAACAATAAGATTTGAGAATCAAAAGTAGGAGAAGGCATGAATTGAAACCTAGATCTAAGAACTAATCCTAATCCTAATTCCTAATCCTAGAGAGAAGTGAGAGCTTCTCTCTCTAAAACTAACTTTCCCTCCAAAAACTAAACTAAACTAAACTAATGTGTGAAAGTATGTAAAGTATGTTGATTCCCCTTTAATCTTTGGCTTAAATAGCATCAGAAATGAGTTGGATTGGGCCCACAAGGCTTCTAAAATTGCTGGCCACGGGTTGCATTAAGTGAAGCATGTGCTACCATCTGTGCGTCCGTGCACCGTGCGCGTGCACGCCCCTATGCGCAAATGCAACTATGGCAAATATTATATCATTTCGAAGCCCCGGATGTTAGCTTTCCAACGCAACTAGAACCGCATCATTTGGACCTCTTTAGCTCAAGTTATGGTCGTTTAAGTGCGAAGAGGTCGGCTTGACAGCTTTTGCGATTCCTTCATTTCTTCATGAGTTCTCCATTTTTACATGCTTTTCCTTCATTTCCTTGATCCAATCGTTGCCTCCTAAATCTGAAATCACTTAACAAACATATCAAGGAATCTACTGGAATCAAAGGTAAATCAAGATTAAACAATTAAGGACCTAAAAAGCATATTTTCACTCTTAAGCACAATTAAAGGAGAATTTACAAAATCATGCTATTTCATTGGATAAATGGGAGAAAGGTTGACAAAACCCTCTAAATTTAACACAAGATAAACCCTAAATATGGGGTTTATTAGTAGGCTAATGCCAAATTATAATGAGATTCTCTACTACATGGTAGCTACAACATGCAAGTGAGAAAATAATATAAGAAAGTGGCATATCAATAGTGCAAGAATTGCAACAATGAGGGAGAGAGTGTGGGGCATGAAAGACAATGTAAGTTTATATCAATGCAAAAGGAATACAAGTGTCATAAAAGATTAGCATTGACTTATAAATAATATCACCCAACAATATAAAACAAGTCACGAAGCACCAAAATAGTAGAATAAATATTCGACAGATGAGTAAGAACATTTAACACCAATGGAAGAATAGCAGACTTAGAAAAGAAAATAAAAACATGCACAAAGTTAAAATGCAATGAATGAAAGTATGCAAATGCAATAAGTAAAAGAAAAGAAAAATAGGAGAAGTTAGAAGTGAACTTTTGAAAAGTGAGAGAAGAAGAATGTAAGAAAAGAAGAAAAAAGAAGGAGAAATGAGAGAAGAAAGGAGAGAGAAATGGAAAATAAGACGCGACGCGTAAGCGTCGCCCACGCGTACGTGTGGAAGTGAATTGTGCTCCACGCATAACACTCGCACAGTGGCATCCCAACTCTCTATTTGAAGTACTGGATCATAAAAAATTTGGAGTCGACGCCTACGTGTAGATGGTAAAAAATGCAAATGACGCGTACGTGTCAGTGACGCGCACGGGTGGGTTGGGTTGTGCCCCTGGCACCCCACCAGCGCGGCACTGGCACAACTCTCTGTCCAGGCCGCGCTGCTGCACCGTTCCAGCGTGGTTTGGGCACGAACCAAATTTGGGCGTCAACGCATACGCGTCGGTCACGCGAACGAGTGACAGTCATTTTTTTTAAATTAACAGGCTACCAAAGTGATGTCAAACATTAATAAACAAGTGAAATCATAAGCCTAACAAAAAATGAAAATGTAACTTATTATCAATGTAAATAAAAGAGGAAAAATGGAAGAATTTGCCGTGGTGGGGTGTCTCCCACCTAGCATTTTTAGTTAAAGTCCTTAAGTTTGACATTTGGTGAGCTCCTTGTCATGGTGGCTTGTGTTTGAACTCATCTTGAAACTTCCACCAATGCTTGGACTTTCGATAAACCCCAACATTTCCAAGTGAATTCACCAAACCTTGATGAAGTTCTTCACAAGCTTTGAGATCCCAAAGTTGATCCTCTTGTATGCCGAGATCCCAAATCTTGTTTCTACTCCCGTCTTTAAGTGGATCATCATTGTTCCAACCGGGTGGCAAGCAATCCGAATTCTCAATGAAGTAACAAAATCTTCTCTTAGATTAAACCAATTGATCACTAGTCCAACCCTTGCATCTAGCTCTTGAAATCTCAACCTTGACGAGTCTCGATTTGCAACTCCAACCACTAAACATCCTTCTCTTGCGCTTCATTCCACAAAGCCTCCTAAGTTGGCCATCCGTCTCAAGAATACCATACTCAAGTGGGACAGTAAAGCTAAGAGAGATAAGTTTTACCCACTCAAATGAAGGAGTAGACGATAACCTAGGTAGAGAAGTCTCCAACGATCTTGACAAAGCATATTCAACTCCCGTCCATCCTCTTCGAAAGACTTCCATCTTTTGAAAAGATTCTTCACTTTCAAGCTCTTCTACACTGAGTTCACCCAACTCTTCTCCGTCACTCAAATCATAAATATGAGGTTGGGAGGAATCTATCTCAATGTTGCTTTCAATGTCATTGGGAGAAGGCTCTTCTAACTCAAGGATTTCACTTGTGGGTGCAAATTCATGACTAGGATGGCTTGATTCATGATCATTATCACCAAGAGAACTTCCTTCTTGATCTATTCCGTCCAATTCTTCATAGGGAATATGCCTTGGAGGTTGTGCACTAACCTCCTCAACATCGATTTCAAGCTTCTTGGAGGAATACTCTACAACTCTAGATTCCCATGGAGGTTCAGCATCTCCTAAGTTTTCAACCACTTCTTCCTCTTCAACAAGTATGGCTTCCCCTCATTGTTCCAATACAAAGTCACATTCCTCACTTTCCACCGGAGTTCCTAGTCTCTCCTTCATGCCACATTCTTCATTAGATTCTCCACATGTAGCCATGGGAGTGCCTTGAGTGTTTACGTGCAGTGAAGCTAAATTATCTACTACCTCGGTCAAGGTAGCTATGAACTCTAGTGTCATCTACTGTATCTCTCTTTGCCCTTGAAGAAGAACTCTAAGAGTGTCATCCATGGGAGATTGGGGGTGGATGGAAGGGTTCATTGCTTGGGAAGAAAGGCTCATGATAGGAGGGTGGTTCATCATGATAAGGATGTGGCGGTTCAACACTCTCCCTCTTTTCTACTTGTTGTACAACACACTTCAGTCCCTGGTTCTCAAGTTGAGATTTGTTAGCCATGAGAGCTTTGTGTGCTTTTCGGCTTTCCTCTCACTCAATTTGATGGATGGTTGCTTGAAGTCGATCCATTGCTTCCTTAAAATGATCCCGTGGCACTTGTTCCGCTTGGTTAACATAATTGGGATCATATTGTGGTTGAAAGCTCGCATACATTGGAGATGGTGGTTCTTGGGGATAATTGTGTTGGAATTGGGGTGGTTCTGTGTATGGTTCAAAGGGCTCATAGGGTGGTTGGTATGGTGGATATGGGTTAAGGTCATAAGGAAGTGTTTGATTGTAGGTGACTTGTGAGTATGGTGGTTCAAAGCTATGTTGAGAAGGGGGTTCATAGGCATATGGTGGGGCTTGTTGGTAACTACAAGGGGGTCCACCATAGCTATCAGATTGATATGCATCCTGGAATGGCTCTTGCTCATAGTATGTTGGTAGAGGTTGTTGCCAAAAAGGTTGATCATATGCTCGAGGCTCCTCCCACCCTTGATGGTTCCATCTTTGATGCATATCCTCATTGTAGCTTTCATTTCCTATACCATAGTTGTAACCACTCTCATAGCCAAAGGGATGACAATTCATAGTAGCAAATAAAAATAAAAACAAAAACTAATAAAAATAAGAAACCAAGTCCTAAAACTAACAAAAACTAACAAAAAAGCAAAAGGTAAATATATACAATAACCAATAAGGCACACGTTTGCAATTTCCCGGCAACGGCGCCAAAAATTAGACAGAAAAAAATGTCGGTAAAGATTTTCACAAAAATATCGCGTTGCAAGTATAATTCTAAACCGATAATTAAACCTCAATCAATATTTAAATTGTTTGTCACTTAAGCAAACCCAATAAAATCAATCGAAGTATTTAAACCTCGGGTCGTCTCTCAAGGAATTGCAGGGAAGTATATTTATTATTGGTTATGAGAAAGTATATTTTTGGGTTTTGAGTTTATTAACAGTTGAAGGAAAGTCAAGTGAGCAATTCAACTTGAGTTCATAAGTCCTAATCAAAGACTAGAGTTAGTGAAGCTTGGTGCACGAAATTGTGATCACACTTTTCACAACTTCGCACAACTAACCCGCAAGTGCACTGGGTCGTCCAAGTGATACCTTACGTGAGTAAGAGTCGATCCCACAGAGATTGCCGGCTTGAAGCAAGCTATGGTTATCTTGTAAATCTTAGTCAGGAGATTAATGATAAAAGTGCTTTTGTTTATAAAAAATAAATAACATGAAATAAAAGGTACTTGTGATTCGGTAATGAGGAACAAGTTGAGGTTCCGGAGATGCTCTGTCGTTTGAATCTCTACTTTCCTACTGTCTTCTCCAAACACGCATGGCTTCCTTCAATGGCAAGCTGTATGATCTCTCGGATAAAAAATACCAGGTACGATGTCTGCACGACTAATCAACTGTCGGATCTCTCGTCTCGGGTGAAAAATACCATGTACAGCTACCGCACGGCTAATCATCTGTCGGTTCTCACTAGCGTCAGAATAGGATCTCTCTATCCTTTTGCACACTGTCACTGCGCCCAACATTCACGAGTTTGAAGCTCGTCACAGTCACCCCTTTCCAGATCCTACTCGGAATACCACAGACAAGGTTTAGACTTTCTGGATCCCAGGAATGCTGCCAACTGGTTCTAGCCTCTACCACGAAGGTTCTAATCTCACGGACTCGGTCCGTGGATCAGAAACCCAAGAGATACGCACTCAAGCTGTCGCCCAATGACTATGTTGAGCTCAGATAGAACGGAAGTGGTTGTCAGGCACGCGTTCATAGATTTGAGAATAATGATGAGTGTCACGGATCATCACACTCTCTATATTGAAGTACGAGTGAGTATCTTAGAATAGAATCAAACATGATTGAATAGAAAACAGTAGTAATTGCAATAATCCATTGAAACACAGCAGAGCTCCTCACCCCCACCTATGGGGTTTAGAGACTCATGCCGTAGGAGATACAATATGAAATGTAAAATGTCATGAGTTACAAAATGAATCTCTAAAAGTAGTTTTTATACTACACTAGTAAATTAGGTTTACAGAAAATGAGTAACTAAGTGCAGATAGTGTAGAAATCCACTTCCGGGGTCCACTTGGTGTGTGCTTGGGCTGAGCAATGAAGCTTTCACGTGCATAGGCCATTCATGGAGTTAAACGCCAGCTTGGGTACCAGTTTGGGCATTTAACTCCAGTTTTGGTGCCAGTTCTGGCATTTTACTCCAGAAAAGGGTCTCTGGCTGGCGTTTAACGCCAGTTTGGACCATCAAATCTCGGGCAAAGTATTGACTATTATATATTGCTGGTAAGCCGAAGATGTCTACTTTCCAACGCAATTGAGAGCGCACCAATTGGGCTTCTGTAGCTCCAGAAAATCCATTTCGAGTGCAGGAGGGTCAGAATCCAACAACATCTGCAGTCCTTTCTTAGCTTCTGAATCAGATTTTTGCTCAGGTCCCTCAATTTCAGCCAGAAAATACCTGAAATCATAGAAAAACACGCAAACTCATAGTAAAGTCCATAAATGTGATTTTTTCATAAAAACTAATAAAAATATACTAAAAACTATCTAAAAATAATGCCAAAAGGGTATAAATTATCCGCTCATCACAACACCAAACTTAAATTGTTGCTTGTCCCCAAGCAACTAAAAACAAAATAGGATAAAAAGAAGAGAATATACAATAAATTCCAAAACATCAATGAAGCTTAGTTCCAATTAGATGAGCGGGACTAGTAGCCTTTTTGCTTCTGAATAGTCTTGGCATCTCACTTTATCCTTTGAAGTTCAGAATGATTAGTGTTCACACCCTGGGCCGAGCTATCCGACCCTACATGTTCAGTGACAAAGCGACCGACCTCTTCAGGTCAGGCTATCCGACCTCTTCTCAAAGAGGTCGGCCAAATCGACAGGAAAGCCCAATAAAGGGCCCAAAAAGAGGAACACGACCCAAAGCCAAAGGCCGTCCAAGCCTATAGAGATAAGGGCGGTTCCCTTAAAGATAAGCTGACCTCAAAGATAAAGATAAGATAAGATAACTAACTTATCTTATCTAGAAAGGTCACTCTACAACCACTATAAATACACTGAAGCACCTAGGTATAACTCATACTCTGATTCTACTAAAAACCTGTTTAATACCCATGCTAACTTAAGCATCGGAGTCTCTTGCAGGTACCCCCACCCTCTGGTGACCAAGGATCAGCAGTGCAGCCAGCCAACAAGTCGAACACAATAGCCCCGGCCGCCACTCACCAGCCGGACACGTCGGTTCCGACCAGTACAGAAGATCTCGACCGAGATCGACCTCCAATTTCAGGTAACCCTCGGAACATTGGCACCATTGCCGGGGAACCTGGAAGTTATCCCACCACCATGGCGAACGACCATGACAACGACCATGATTCAGATCTAGAGGATAGAACACCGCACAAAAATGCAGGCACTATAACAAAAGATACTCCGGAATCTAACGGAGACAAAAACTCATCAAATCCAGGAGTAATAAAAGCGCTTCAAGATCGTTTAAAGCAACTTGAAAAAGAAAGGCAGCATCAACGAGAAGTTGGCAAGGATCTACAAAGAGAGGTAAGGCGACGTCGAGAGTTAGAAGATAAAATCCTACAACTCGAAGCCGATCTCAAAGCAAAGGCTACCCGGACCACCCCTGAGGACAATTCACGCAGAGATCAAGATCCATTCACTAGGGAAATCATGAAAACTAAAATTCCTAAGGACTTCAAACTCTCGGATATGACTTTGTATGATGGCACTACAGATCCCAATCATCACCTCAGCAACTTCAGAAGCAGAATGTACCTCACTGACGCCTCAGACGCTGTTCGCTGCAAAGCTTTTCCAACGACTCTCACGAAGACAGCAATTAGATGGTTTGACAATTTACCTCCCAAGTCCATCTCAAGCTTTGACGACCTAGCCAAAAAATTCCTGGCCAGATTCTCCATCCAAAAAGACAAGGCCAAGCATGCCCCCAGTCTACTAGGAATCAGGCAAAGAGATTGGGAAAGTCTTCGCAACTACATGGAAAGATTCAACAAAACATGCCTAGATATACAAATCTTGCCAACAGAGGCTGCCGTCATGGGCCTCATCAACGGCCTACGAGAGGGACCTTTCAGCCAATCTATATCAAAGAAATACCCCACATATCTGGATGAGGTGCAAGAGCGGGCAGAGAAGTACATCAACATGGAAGAAAATTCCCGACTTGGAGAAGCCTCGAAATCCGGTTTCACCTACCGAGATAAAGATAAAGAATCCAAGAAGAAGGAAGATTGAACGGGGGAAAAAATCAAAAAGTATCATAATTACACCCCTCTTCGGGTGTCCCTTGTGGATTTACAAAGAAGTCTGTAACACAAAAAAGATACCGCCAGCTCGACCACTCAAAGGCAAAAGAGGAGGAGGAAATCGGAACGAATACTGTGAATATCATTGGGTCCGAGGACATTCCACCAATGAATGCTTCGACTTAAAAAACATCATAGAAAAATTAGTGAGAGAAGGAAAACTAAATCGGTATCTGGCCACCCGAGATGATGAGCAAATAAAAAGACAAAGGGATGAAGATGTCGGACGAGCTGAGCGATCACTGCGTACGCCAGAAAGATATGTCCATATGATACACGGAGGATTTGCAGGAGGAGGAATCTCCAAATCATCCCACAAAAGATATCTCAAAGAAGTATATCATGTCGAAGGGAAGGAGGAAGCACCCGACATCCCTGCAATCACATTCACCAAAGAAGACGCATCCGGTGTCATCTCAGGACACGACGATCCCATGGTCATCACCATCATACTGGCAAACGCCAATCTCCACCGCACATTAATAGACCAAGGGAGCTCCGCCGACATCTTATTTCGACAAGCTCGGCTTAGAAGAAAAGGAGCTTAGAGCATATCCGAACAGCCTGTTCGGACTGGGCAATACCCCAGTATAACCACTGGGATACGTGTCACTACATACAACCTTCGAAAAAGGGAACCAATCCAAAACACGCAAGATAGACTACATCGTGGTCGACGTGAGTTCAGCCTACAATGCCTTAATAGGTCGGACAACACTAAATCAACTCGGCGCAATAGTCTCAACTCCACATCTATGCATGAAATTCCCAACTACAGAAGGGATAGCTACGATAAAAGCAGATCAAAAGATGGCACGCCGCTGTTATAACGAAAGTCTAAACCTCAGAGGCAGAGGAGAAGAGTTCCATACAATTGAGCTTGGTAGAGTTCAGAGACGAGAAGAACTCCGTCCACAGCCCGAAGGTGAAGTAGAGAAA
The DNA here is from genome assembly GCF_003086295.3 of Arachis hypogaea. Classification (NCBI taxonomy): domain Eukaryota; kingdom Viridiplantae; phylum Streptophyta; class Magnoliopsida; order Fabales; family Fabaceae; genus Arachis; species Arachis hypogaea. Next base: position 62,851,793 of record NC_092047.1, read on the forward strand.
GTTCAGATCGGAGACACCTCAGACAAAACAACTAATATTGGCACGATCCTGAAAAGAAACGCAAAAGAATTACTAGTACAGTTCTTACGAGATAATGTCGATCTCTTCGCATGGAAAGCTGCAGACATGCCAGGCATAGACCCCAAGCTAATGTGTCACAAATTGGCGGTTTATCCAGGCTCTCGGCCGGTACACCAGAGACGAAGAAAACTTGGGCCAGAACGATCCCAAGCTATGGAAGAATGGGTACAAGCACTACTGGAGGCAGGATTCATAAGAGAAGTCAAGTACCCACTATGGCTAGCTAACGTCGTCTTGGTAAAAAAATCAAATGGGAAGTGGCGAATGTGCACCGACTATACCGATCTCAACAAATCCTGCCCAAAAGATCCTTACCCACTCCCAAGTATCGACGCTCTGGTAGATGCTTCATCTGGATATAGATACCTCTCGTTTATGGACGCATATTCCGGATACAACCAAATCCCCATGTATCCACTAGATCAAGAAAAGACTTCGTTTTTAACACCAAAAGCAAATTATTGCTACATTGTGATGCCTTTCGGTCTCAAGAATACGGGAGCTACTGATCAAAGGCTAATGAATAAAGTCTTTTCAGATCATATCGGAAAAATCATGGAAGTCTACGTGGACGACATGTTAATAAAGACACAAAGCGAAGAGACATTATTGTCCGACCTGGCCCAAGTGTTCGACACTATAAGGAAGCATGACATGCGACTCAATCCCGCAAAATGCACCTTTGCAGTAGAAGCAGGCAAATTCTTAGGTTTCATGCTCACACAAAGAGGAATTGAAGCAAATCCAGACAAATGCCAGACTATACTCAACATGAAGAGCCCAACTTGTGTCAAAGAGGTACAACAACTAATGGGAGATTGGTAGCTTTATCCAAATTCTTAGCAGGATCAGCGATAAGATCTCTCTCCTTCTATGCCACTTTAAGGAAAGGAAAGAAGTTCGAATGGATAATGGAATGTGAGCAAGCCTTCCAGGATTTCAAAAGTTTCTTGGGACGACCACCTATCCTAACTCGACCGCGAGAGGAAGAACCACTCGTATTGTACCTTGCGGTAGGAAGTCGGACAGTAGCCTCAGCACTGGTTCGAGAGGACGACAAAGGGCAACAACCTGTATACTTCATTAGTAAATCACTGCAGGGATCCGAGCTGAACTACCAAAAAATAGAAAAGTTCGCCTATACTCTTATACTAACATCTCGACGACTTCGCCCATCCTTCCAGGCTCACACCATTAAGGTTCGGACCGACCATCCCATAAAAGGGATATTGCAGAAAACAGATCTAGCAGGTAGAATTCTACAATGGGCAGTTGAGTTATCCGAGTTCGACCTCCAATATGAAGCTTGGACAGCCATCAAATCACATTACTTGGCCGACTTCATTGCAGAATTCACAGATACCCTGGAAACCCCCACAGAATGGAATTTCTACATGGACGGGTCCTCGAATAAAACTGGAAGCGGCACATGTGTGATAATAGAAAGTAATCAAGGAACCCAAGTTGAGCTTTCCCTCAAATTTGGGTTCCCTGCCTCAAACAACCAGGCGGAATATGAAGCGTTACTAGCTGGTTTGAAGCTGGCTAAGGAGGTTGGAGCTCAAAAACTCAACATCTTCAGCGATTCACAAGTAGTCACCTCACAAATAACAGGGAGCTACCAAGCCAAAGATCCCACCATGAAAAAGTATTTGGATAAAACTAAGGAACAACTCGGATAACTCGGGGAATATAAGATCTGCCACATACCCCGCGAACAAAATGCCCAAGCTAACGCACTCTCAAAACTAGCCAGCACCAAACTAGGGGGCAACAATAGAAGCCTCATCCAGGAAATGCTACAGAACCCTTCAATCTCAGAAGAGGAAAAAGTCCTAGCCATAACAAGTCAGGATCAAGGATGGATGACCCCCATAATTAATTACCTCAAAATAGAAACACTCCCCACAGATGAAAAGGAGGCAAAGAGGTTAAAACGGGAGGCTCAGTACTACACTATCATAAACAACACCCTATATAAAAGAGGGATTTCAATACCACTATTAAAATGTGTGCCGACCTCCAACACAAGGGAAGTTTTAGAGGAAGTACATAGTGGCATTTGTGGTAATCATCTCGGAGCACAAGCTCTCATCAAAAAAGTACTCCGGGCGGGATTTTATTCGCCAACTCTACAAAAGGAAGCTACAGAGTTTGTAAGAACGTGCCCACCATGCCAGAAACATGCCAACTTTCACATCGCCCCGCCAGAGAGCTCATCAGCGTAACTTCGCCTTGGCCATTTGCAAAATGGGGACTCGATCTTCTCGGACCCTTTCCCTAGGGATCGGGACAAGTTAAATTCCTCATAGTTGGGGTAGACTATTTCACAAAGTGGATCGAGGCAGAGCCCCTAGCCAACGCCACTGCTCAAAGGAGCCGGAAATTCCTATATAGGAATATTGTCACAAGGTTTGGGATTCCACACTCCATCACTACAGACAATGGCACCCAATTCACAGATGCGGGCTTCAGAAAGTTAGTAGCTGACTTAAACATAAAACACCAGTTCACCTCCGTCGAACATCCTCAACCAATGGACAAGCCGATGCGGCCAACAAAGTCATATTGGCTGGGCTGAAACGGAGACTGCAAGATGCAAAGGGAGCTTGGGCCGAAGAACTTCCACAAGTCCTATGGGCATATCATACAACGCCATATTCCACCACAAACGAATCACCATTTCGACTAACATACGGAGTGGAGGCAATGATCCTAGTAGAGGTCGAGGAAGGGTCGCCTAGAGTAGTCCACTACAATGAAGAAGCCAACTCTCAACTTCAAAGAGAAGAGCTCAACCTACTTCCGGAAATCCAAGAAAGTGTCCGGATCAGGGAAGAAGTGCTAAAGCGACGAATGGCTTCGAGATATAATCAAAGGGTAGTGCCAAGAGGTTTCGCTGAGAATGATCTCATCCTAATCCGAAATGATATTGGAACAACTCGACCCGGAGAAGGAAAGCTGGCAGCAAACTGGAAAGGACCCTACCGAGTCATAGAAGTACTTGGAAAGGGCTACTACAGACTGTCCGAACTCGATGGACGAGAGCTTCCCAGATCATGGCACGCCTGCAACCTAAGAAGGTACTATAGCTAGAGAAGGTAAAAGATCTCGTCATAGGATGCACTATTTTTTTGAAAAGGTTTTTTAATGAGGCACCAAGTTGAGATCCAGAAATTATCCGACTTAAAGGGATGAAAAACTCCCGCATGTATATATTTGCACTTTCTTTTGAATAAAAAATATTTTTGATATTCTACAAATTCTCAAGACGCATTAATCTGAAGCATTCATTGTCCGATTATAAAGCAACAGATTAGCAGAAAGTGAAAAATAGATTCACTGCACGATCACGATAAAAGACCAATAGAGATGAAAACACGATTCATCTAAAGGTCGACCAAACAGAGATAGAAACCACCTTCTACAAATCGGCAAAGATGAACACAGAATAATGCAAGAAGTTATCGAAAGTGATCCAGAAAAAGAACCTGACGAGGTCTTATGGATTGCTAAATAATAACTTAAATACTGGCCGACGATAAGAAGTCAGACCAAGTTGACCTAAGTTATCAGCAAATCCCTGGAAAGAGGTCTGGCCAAACCTATAAAAGAGGAATTGCTATAACTTAGAAGAGATCGACATGACGAAGTCGGTCTCCTACAAAAAACAAGTTATAAAAGAGATCTGACAAAGGTCCAAAAAAGAGGATTACAAAATAACTTAGAAGAGATCGATATAAAGAAGTCGGTCTCCTACAACGGACAAGTTATAAAAGTAATCCCTGAAAGAGATCTGACAAAGGTCCAAGAAAGAGGATTACAAAATAACTTAGAAGAGATCGACATGACGAAGTCGGTCTCCTACAAAAAACAAGTTATAAAAGTAATCCCTGAAAGAGACCTGACAAAGGTCCAAGAAAGAGGATTACAAAATAACTTAGAAGAGGATGACGTAAAGAAGTCGGCCCCCCAACAAACAAGTTAAAAAAGTAATCCCTGAAAGAGACCTGACAAGGGTCCAAAAAAGAGGATTACAAAAATAACTTGGAAAAGGACGACGCAAAGAAGTCGGTCTCCTACAACAAACAAGTTATAAAAGTAGTCCCTGAAAGAGACCTGACAAAGGTCCAAAAAAGAGGACTACAAAAATAACTGGAAAGAGGACCAACGTAAAGAAATCGGTTATGGATTGCTAGAAATAAATATAAGTAAGAGCCAGAAAACCGAAATACAAGTTGGATCCACACATCCACAACCTCAAAGGATCCAAGCTACAAGCAATAAGTACAAAGCAATCCAAAGAGGCTGAACAGCAAGGCTCCAGTATTCTCAAAGCCCAGAAAGGTGCCAAGACAAATGCAAACAAGCATAATATAAAATACAACATTATAACAAGCTTCAGGGTCAGGCCCAAAAGCTTGAAAGCTACTTGTTGCTTTTTCAAAATAAAAGTTGCTAAACAAGCAACCAGAAGGAGTATCAACAGTCAGCAAAATATTCAAATTACAAAATAAAGAGTTTAAAAGTCCACAAGTCGGGCTATCTACACAAATATCCAAGAAAATTCAGCTAAGATTAGAAGACTGCTCGGCAGGATCAGTCTGAGGTGAAGGAGGGCGAGCTTGGAGAGGCACTGCATCTACTGTACCGTCGTTCCTATTCAGAATTTGACAATCAGGATCTAACTCTGGACGAACGATCCCAGTGGGAGGAGCTATAGAAGTCGACACTTTGGCAGAAGGCACAGGGGGAGGATCGACATCGTCATCATCCTGGTCGTCAGGGACTATCTTACCATCCCTCACAACATTGTCTAGGCTAAAAAGAGTAAGGTCGGCCTCGGGAGCAATAATTCGAACCTGCTCCTTCAGATTCTCGTAAGCAGCATTCACACTGCCAACGAGATGCCCCTGGAGCTCAGAGTAATCAGCTCGGGCGTTCTTCAACTCCTCCTTCAAACGCATTCCCTCCCGATAGGATGTAACGTAGCTATCTTTATGCCTCAACGCCGTGTCCTTAGCCAACCGTACAGAAGCCGCCAGAGCAAGGGAACTCGCCTTCTCATTCTCCAGATCCTTCTCCAATTTGGCCACCTTCACCTCAAGCTCCTCTTTCAAGCCCTTCATCCGATCGAATTCCTGTTTTGCCTCTTCCATGAAGGCTTTGGTGGCATGGAGAGGAAGATTTTGAGCCGTTCGGTACAAGACAGCTCCCATATGTGTCATTTTTACACTACTTCGAGTAATAAAGTCCAAATGACGAAGGAGTGATACATCATCCATAGGGAGGACACCGTATGGACCGATCTGCTGATCTACGAACTCGACCACGTCAAAATCAGGGGCATCAAGGTTGAAAGGCTCAATTATTTTTTGTTTCTTGTTGGGAGGAGCACCAGAAGTATCAGCGGAAGACTATGGAGGCTCGGCCAGGCGAACCCGAGGAGTGGGAATTACCCTCCTCGGGCCAGGAGAACTCGGCACGGACGGCTTCACTGGAACTTGAGAAGATCCCTCTCCCGCCATCTTGGCCGAGATATTTTGAGCAGCAGCAGCCTTCTTTGCCTTTTTTTAGGCCTTCATGGAATCATTGTTTTTCGACATCTCTTAAAATACAGAATCAACCATAGTGATGAGTTACAATCTAGGAGAAGCAAAACCAAGAAACAAGTATAGAAACAAGTCAGACAGTACCCAAAGCAGTTCAAACTAAAGATGGATCACTCAAAAATCTTTTTGTATCAAGATGGGGTGGTCCCCCCCATGAATCTTCAAGAACAACTACAAAAGCCCGCTCAACCTCGTCAAGCATCTCCCATGTATAGCGAGACACTCTCATATTCTTTTGCCATTCTAGAGGAAAGGCAGGCTCATCATTTTCATCAAGAAAAAAGGGGTGGGCCCCCTCAATAGCACGGACTCGGAAGAAATAATTCTTAAAATCTTTAAAAGACTCATCATACATGGCGAAAACTTTATGACCCTGGGCCGACCTGAAAGAAACCCAGGAGGCTTTCTTTTTGGAAGAACCTCCAGGCTTGGCAGAAACAAAAAGATAGAGGAAAAGAGTTCGAGAAGGTGTTACGCCTAACTCTTGGCAAAGCAGCTGAAATATCTTGATAAAACCCCAGAAATTTGGATGAAGCTGGGATGGGGCAATGTTACACGACCACAACAAGTCGGTCTCGAAAGCATTAAAAGGAAAAGTAATGTCCAACTGGCTGAAGAAATATTCATAGGCGTAGAAAAAGGGACGCTCCCCCGCCACAGAAGTAGGAAAACAAACCCTCTCGTCAGAGTCGGGCGCTACAAGCTCATAATCCCTCTCCCGGGCACTGCCACTACAAATCCTATGACGTTTCGTCAGCTCTACACAAAAATCAACGTCCACCATAGAGACACACATTAAGACAACGAAGTCCAGCCAATCGGACATCTCTACAATGTTATTGCGAGAAGACATGAGGCCAACTAATCCTACAATAAGAAAAGAAGATTGGATTACTAAAAAACATCTCGGACGAGGGGCAAAACAACTCAACTAATATGATACAGAAGAACAAACAGAAAAGGAAAACCCCAAGACTCAAACCAAAGCCTTGGGGCATCCTTTGGAGGCAGTAACAAAGCAAGATTTCAGGAAAAATCTACAGCTCACGTCTGACATTTCTCAAAACAAGAAAAGAAGATTTCAAATAAAAAAACGTTTCGAAAAAAGAAAACACGAAGTCATCAAAAGCCACTATCTTCCTACAGTCTATCAGCAAAAGAGCGTCGCCAACATCAAACATGCCAAGCGAAAATCGTCAAAGATATAACCTTTTTATGATTTAAACAAAATCATCATTCCAAAGCTTCAAAATCAAAAGCACAAACAGAAACGGAACAACATGCAAGCATCAAACAAGAGGAAAAGCGAAAAGGTTCACGCAAAAGACGAAGAAACTCCCAGAACACACATTACAACAGCAATCAGGCACAGCAAAAGCAGAAAGATCCAAACTTTCTCCAAACAAAATAAAAACTTTCTCAAAATCAGACATGAAAAAGTGACATGAAAAAGAGAAAGGAAGAAAAACCAACCTGAGCGAAGAAGCCTCGAAGGAGATTGAAGACGGAGAGACGGAATCACCCAGAAAAACTGCCAAATGATGCTGCAACTCAAGAAGTACAAAAGGCGAAAACGGAAAAGCGAGAGAGTAAAAGAGAAGTTACAAAGAGAAAGGAAGAAGAGAAACCGTTTTCTGTGAGCAAATTTCAAAATAAAGGGAACGGGGCAATTAAAATCAATTAATGAAGGTATTAAACCCTCGCACGTTCCCAAGAACAGAACGCTACTATAAAAGCGCGCGCTTTCAGAGGAAAACGTTCCACATTCAAAAAATTCTACAAAAAGAAAGAAGTCGACAAATGCTCGAGTTCGGCTTCACTAGAAAAAGATCGAAGTCTAAGACTCGACCTCAAAAAGAAAGACCAAACTCGAGCAGGGGCACTGTTCACACCCTGGGCCGAGTTATCCGACCCGACATGTTCAGTGACAAAGCGACCGACCTCTTCAGGTCAGGCTATCCGACCTCTTCTCAAAGAGGTCGGCCAAATCGACAGGAAAGCCCAATAAAAGGGCCCAAAAAGAGGAACACGACCTAAATCCAAAGGCCATCCAAGCCTATAGAGATAAGGGCGGTTCCCTTAAAGATAAGCTGACCTCAAAGATAAAGATAAGATAAGATAACTAACTTATCTTATCTAGAAAGGTCACTCTACAACCACTATAAATACACTGGAGCACCCAGGTATAACTCATACTCTGATTCTACTAAAAACCTGTTTAATACCCATGCTAACTTAAGCATCGGAGTCTCTTGCAGGTACCCCCACCCTCTGGTGACCAAGGATCAGCAGTGTAGCCAGCCAACAAGTCGGACACAACAGCCCCGGCCGCCACTCACCAGCCGGACACGTCGGTTCCGACCAGTACAGAAGATCTCGACCGAGATCGACCTCCAGTTTCAGGTAACCCTCGGAACAATTAGCATCCATAGGAAATCAGAATTCAGATAGTGTTATTGATTCTCCTAGTTCAATATGTTGATTCTTGAACACAGCTACTTTATGAGTCTTGGCCGTGACCCTAAGCATTTTGTTTTCCAGTATTACCACCGGATACATAAATGCCACAGACACATGACTGGGTGAACCTCTTCAGATTGTGACTCAGCTTTGCTAGAGTCCCCAGTTAGAGGTTCCCAGAGCTCTTAAGCACACTCTTTTGCTTTGGACCATGACTTTAACCACTCAGTCTCAAGCTTTTCACTTGGACCTTCATGCCACAAGCACATGGTTAGGGACAGCTTGATTTAGCTTCTTAGGCCAGGATTTTATTCCTTTGGGCCCTCCTATCCATTAATTCACAAAGCCTTGGATCCTCTTTACCCTTGCCTTTTAGTTTAAACGGTTACTGGCTTTTCTGCTTGCCTTTTTTTTTCTTTCTTTTTCTTTATTTTTTTTGCCAATTTTTTTTCGCAAGCTTTGTTTTTTCATTGCTTTTTCTTGCTTCAAAAATCAATTTTATGATTTTTCAGATTATCAATAACATTTCTCTTTTTTCATTATTCTTTCAATAGCCAACAATTTTAACATTCGTAAACTTCACTATCAAAAATATGCATTGTTCAAGCATTCATTCAGAAGACAATAAGTATTGTCACTACATCAAAATAATTAAACTAATTTCAAGATAAATTTCGAAATTATGCACTTCTTGTTATTTTGCAAATAAGAACATTTTTCTTTTAAGAAAGGTGAGGGATTCATGGAATCATTCATAACTTTAAGACATAGACTCTAAACACTAATAATCATGTAAAAAAATAAAAACAGGACAGAAACTAAACATGAAAGCAGACAAATGACAATAAAAGAAAGGAAATTAAAGACATAAAAATAAATGACTCTCATACTAATGCTCATGTGACTCTTAAAATAGGTCTCTAATGACAAAAGTTATCACAGAGTTAGGACTTAACAACCTTTATTTTGAGAGATACTTGCTCCTTCAATCTGTGGGACGTCTAGCTCTTCAAGGGGCAGCTTCCGGCGCTTTAGTTCCTATATCTCACGCCCTTGTTTCTCTTGTTCTTTGAGCAGTTTGCAGAGCATGCTATTTTGATTCTGCTGCTCTTCTTTGAGTTGATCCATAGCTTCTTGCAGCTTGGTGATAGATGCTTCTAAGCGGGCCCAATATTCAAATTGAGGAATTTCTGGGAGGAGCTCATGCGCCCTCCTTTTGATGGGGTTTTCTTGAACTTGAGGTCCATTCATCACCTTTTTGGTGATTGGGCGTTCAACTGGGATATATTCATCCACGCCTATCTGTACCCCTGCATCTTTACATAACAGACTGATCAAGCTTGGGTAAGCCAATATAGCATCAGTGGATTCCTTGTTTACAAATATGTAAATTTCAACCAGAATCAGCTGATGAATCTCTACTTCTTTCCGCAGCATAATACAATGAATCATCACTGTTCTCTTGACAGTGACTTCAGAACGATTGCTGGTTGGGAGTATAGTACGCCTAATGAAATCTAGCCAACCTCTAGCAATTGGTTTGAGATCTCCTCTCTTTAGCTGGTTTGGGACACCTTTTGTATTGGTAATCCATTCGGTTCCAGGGAGGTATATGTCCTCTAGAACTTGATCTAGCCTTTTATCTTTGGCCATTCTCCTATTAAAGGATTCTGGATCATCTTGTAGTTGAGGAAGCTTGAGAACTTCTCTCACCTTGTCAAAGTGGAAGTAAATAATCTTCCCTCTGACCATGGTGCGAAAGGAGTGGAAAGCAGTTCCCTCTAATCTTTGCTTATCCGTCATCCACAGATTTGTATAGAATTCCTGGATCATGTTTTTTCTAACATGTATCTCAGGATTAGCCAGGACTTCCCAGCCCCTGTTTCGAATCTGTTCTTGGATCTTCGGGTATTCATCTTCTTTCAGATTGAACCTAACTTCCGGGATCACTGATCTTCTGCACACAATTTTGAAGTAATGGTCTGCATGTTCTTTGGTGCAGAAATTCTCATGCTTCCATAGTGGCTTTGGATTGCTTTCTTTCTTGCCTCTTGAAGTGGTTTGCCTTCCTTTGGGAGCCATGAGATTCGTTTGTTTTAGCTCAGAGATCACGGGAATCACACCAAACTTAGAGATTTGCTTGTCCTCAAGCAAAAATAAAAAGAAAGAAGAAGAATAGATGGAGAGAAGGATTCGAATGATGAGGGATGAGGGGCTGACCGAATGTGTATGTAAAAGGGAGGGAGGGAATGGGTTTCAATTTATTTTTGAAAAAGATAAGATAGGAAGATATGATTGATGAAAGATACAATTTGTAAAATATGCAAGATTTGAAAAAGATATGAGGAAGTTAAATCTGAATTTTCGTTTATGCATCTAAGAAATAAAAGATAATATGAATGAATTAAAAAGATTTGAAAAGAAATTAGAAAGATAAATGAGTTTTCAAAAACGTTTTGAAAAAGAATTGCAAAGAATTGAAAAAGAATTAAAAAGAATTTATAAGATTATTAATTTTTGGGAATGGAGATTAAAAAGTGAATGTTTGTAATATGTTGATGCAGAAAATTATGAATTAAAACATGAAAATTCGAAAAAAATTGATTTGGAAACGAAATTACCTCCCCCTTGCTGTGCTGGCGTTAAACGCCCAGAATGATAGCCATTCTGGCATTTAAAGCCCATCTGGTGCCCATTTTGGGCGTTTAACGCCCAGCCAGGTACCTTGTCTGGCGTTAAACGCCAGAAATCCTTCCTTACTGAGCATTTTTCTGAATGCCCAGAATGCTGCCATTTGTGGCGTTAAACGCCCAGAATGGTAGCCATTCTGGCGTTTAACGCGCAAATTGCCTATTTACTGGCGTTTTGATGGCAGTGAGCTCTTTTTCTCTGTGATTCCTCTGCTTTATGTTCTGAACCTTTATTTCCTTGACTTATTCACTGAAAAAGCATTAACAAACATGAATAAAAAAATTAAATGGACTTATATAATTGTTATAAACATCTAATTTTTTATAATGGCTGGGTTGCCTCCCAGCAAGTGCTTCTTTACTGTCTTTAGCTGGACTTTTACTGAGATGTTAATTTAGTCTCAGTTTTGAGCACTCTTGCTCAACATTGCCTTCACGATAATGTTTGACTCTCTGTCCATTAACAATGAATTTTTTTGTCAGAGTCAATATCCTGAAGCTCTACATATCCATATGGTGACACGCTTGTAATCACATATGGTCCCTTCCACCGGGATTTCAATTTCCCAAGGAACAATCTAAGTCTAGAGTTAAACAGCAGAACATTCTGCCCTGGCTAAAAGACTCTAGATGACAACTTTTTTTCATGCCATTATTTTGCTTTCTCTTTGTAAATTTTAGCATTTTAAAAAGCATTGAGTCTGAACTCCTCCAGCTCATTCAACTGGAGTAATCTTTTCTCTCTAGCTACCTTAGCATAAAGGTTGAGGAATCTGGTTGCTCAGTAGGCTTTGTGTTCCAGTTCCACTAGCAGATGACAAGTTTTTCCATACACAAGCTGGTATGGAGAGGTCCCTATAGGGGTCTTGAATACTGTTCTGTATGCCCACAGAGCATCATCCAGACTTCTTGCCCAATCCCTTCTATGGGTACTTATAGTCCGTTCCAGGATTCGTTTTAGTTTTCTATTTGAGACTTCAGCCTACCCATTTGTCTGTGGATGATATGGAGTCACCACTTTGTGGTTAATTCCATATCGGACCAGAGTAGAGTCAAGCTATTTATTGCAGAAATGAGTGCCTCCATCACTGATCAGTATCCTATGGACACCGAACCTGCTGAAGATATGCTTCTGGAGGAACTTCATCACTGTCTTAGTATCATTAGTGGGTGTTGCAATTGCCGCTACCCATTTCGATACATAGTCTACTGCCACCAAAATATAAGTGTTTGAATATGATGGTGGGAAAGGCCCCAGGAAGTCAATACCCCATACATCAAACAACTCAATCTCTAAGATCCCTTGCTGAGGCATGGCATAACCATGAGGCAGATTACTAGCTCTCTGGCAACTGTCACAGTTACGTACAAACTCTCGGGAGTCTCTATAGAGAGTAGGCCAGTAGAAGCCATGATGAGCGGATAATTTATATGCTTTTTGGCATTGTTTTTAGTATGTTTTTAGTATATTTTAGTTAGTTTTTATTATGTTTTTATTAGTTTTTAAATAAAAATCACTTTTATAGACTTTACTATGAGTTTGTGTGTTTTTCTGTGATTTCAGGTATTTTCTGGCTGAAATTGAGGGACCTGAGCAAAAATCTGATTCAGAGGCTGAAAAAAGACTGCAGATGCTATTGGATTCTGACCTCCCTGCACTCGAAGTGGATTTTCTGGAGCTACAGAAGCCTAATTGGTGCGCTCTCAATTTTGTTAGAAAGTAGACATCTTGCGCTTTTCAGCAATATATAATAGTTTATACTTTGCCTGAGATTTGATGGCCCAAACAGGCGTTCCAAGTCAGCTCAAGAATTCTGGCGTTTAACTCCAGAACTGGCACAAAAGCTGGAGTTAAACGCCCAAACTGGCACAAAAGCTGGCGTTTAACTCCAAGAAAAGTCTCTACACATGAAAGCTTCAATGCTCAGCCCAAGCACACACCAAGTGGGCCCCGGAAGTGGATTTTTACACTAAACACCCTAGCTTACTCATTTTCTGTAACCCTAGGTCACCAGTTTACTATAAAAACTACTTTTAGTGATTCATCTTGTACCTCATGACACTTTACACATTTCATATTGTATTCTCTACGGCATGAGTCTCTAAACCCCATTGTTGGGGGTGAGGAGCTCTGCCGTTCTTCATGAATTAATGTAATTACTACTGTTTTCCATTCTATCACACTTGCTTTTATTCTAAGATATTCATTCGCACTTCAACCTGATGAATGTGATGATCCGTGACAATCATCATCATTCTCACCTATGAACGCGTGCCTGACAACCACCTCCGTTCTACATGCAATCAAGCTTGAATGTGTATCTCTTGGGTTTCTGATCTAAGATTAGAACCTTCGTGGTATAGGCTAGAATTATTGGCGGTTATTCCTGAGGTCTGGAAAGTCTAAACCTTGTCTGTGGTATTCTGAGTAGGATCTGGGAAGGGATTACTGTGACAAGCTTCAAACTCGCGAGTATTGGGCATGTGACAGACGCAAAAGGATCAATGGATCCTATTCCAATATGATCGAGAACCGACAGATGATTAGCCGTGCGGTGACAGCGCATTTGGAACATTTTCACTGAGAGGACGGGAAGTAGCCATTGACAACGGTGATGCCCAACATAAAGCTTGCCATGGAAGGAGCCTTGCATGCATGAAGAAGAAGATAGTAGGAAAGCAGAGATTTAGAAGACAAAGCATCTCCAAAGCCTCAACCTGTTCTTCATTACTGCATAACAAGTATTTATTTCATGTTCTTTTACTTTTTACAATTAAATCTGAGAATTATTGATATCCTGACCAAGAGTTACAAGATAACCATAGCTTGCTTCAAGCCGACAATCTCCGTGGGATCGACCCTTACTCACGTAAGGTATTACTTGGACGACCCAGTGCACATGCTGGTTAGTTGTGCGGAGTTGCAAAAGTGTGATTGTAATTTTGTGCACCAAGTTTTTGGCGCCGTTACCGGAGATTGTTCGAGTTTGGACAACTGACGGTTTATCTTGTTGCTTAGATTAGGAATAATTTATTTTTGTTGGTTTAGAGTCTTTTATTTGAGTTTAGTTTCATATTTTAAGTTTGGTGTCAATTGCATGCTCTTATTTTCTTTTAATTTTTCGAATTTGCATGTTCTTAGTTCTTTCTTGATCTTTAAAAATTCTAAGTTTGGTGTCTTCTTTGTGTTTTCCTTTAAATTTTCGAAAATTTGTGTTTGATTTTCTAAAAATTTTAAGTTTGGTGTTTTTGTGTTTTTATTCACTTAAAAATTTTTCAAAAAAGTGTTCTTGGTGTGCATCTTGACATTCAAAGTTTTCTTGTTTGTTCTCTTTGTTTTGATCTAAAATTTCTAAGTTTAGTGTCATTTTTTGTTTTTCTCTTTCCTCATTAAAATTCAAAAATAAAAAAAATATCTTTTCCTTATTTTACTCATAAATTTCAAAATTTTGCATTAAATTAGTCAAAGATTTTCAAAATCATATATTTTTTTAGTCAAGTCAAAATTCTAATTTCAAAAGTTGATCTTTTCAAATCCTTTTCAAAAATCAAATCTTTTTAATTTCTTCAATCATATATTTTCAATCATATATTTTTTTATAAATTACAATCATATCTTCTCAATCATATCTTTTTCAAAATAATTTTCAATCATATCTTTTTGATTGCTAATTTCCAAAATTTTTTTAATTAATTAATTAATTTAGTCTTCAATTTGCTTTTATTTTATTTTGTTTTGTTCGAAATCTTATTTTATTTTATTTTCCATTTATTTTATTTTATTCTATTTTAATTTCGGTCACTTTTAATTAAATAAATAAAAAATAAAAATATAATTTATTTGCAATTTATATCAATTCCCTTTTCTCCATCATGGACATAAGTGGAAATGAACAGTCCAAAAGGACTCTGGGGTCATATGCTAACCCCATTACAGTTGCATATGGGAGTAGCATCTGTATACCTCCCATCAAAGCAAGCAGTTTTGAGCTAAATCCTCAGCTCATTATCATGGTCCAGCAAAATTGCTAGTATTCTGGTCTTCCACAGGAAGAACCTACTGAGTTTCTGGCACAGTTCTTACAAATTGCTGACACAGTACGTGATGAAGAAGTGGATCAGGATGTCTACAGATTATTACTGTTTCCAATTGCTGTAAAAGATCAAGCTAAGAGGTGGTTAAATAACCAACCCACAGCAAGCATAAAAACATGGAGACAGTTATCAGACAAATTCCTGAATCAATTTTACCCTCCAAAAAGGATGACGCAGCTAAGGCTGGACATCCAAGGCTTTAAACAAGAGGATCATGAATCTCTTTATAATGCCTGGGAGAGGTATAGTGGGATGCTAAGGAAATGCCCCTCTAAAATGTTTTCAGAGTGGGTACAGTTAGACATCTTTTACTATGGACTTACAGAAAGAGCTCAAATGTCTCTAGACCACTCAGCTGATGGATCTATACACATGAGAAAAATAATTGAAGAGGCTCAAGAACTCATAAAGACAGTTGCTAGAAATCAACATCTGTACTCAAACAGTGAGCCCTCCATAAAAGAAGAGGCTATGGAAGTAACTACTGATCCTAATCCTCAAGAACAGATTGTTGAACTTAATCAGCAATTACTCCTTATGACAAAACAATTAGCAGAATTCAAAGAGATGCTCCAAGACACTAAAAATGCTAACAAGAATATAGAAGCACAATTGAATCAGACAAGACAGCAGCTATCTAAACAGATAACAGAAGAATGCCAAGCTGTCCAACTAAGGAGCGGGAAGACATTGAATAACTTAGCTCAAAGTAGCAAAAAGTCAAGAAAGGAACAAATGACAGAGGATGACCAAACCACTGCCCAAAATCCCTCTGAGGACATCAAGAGCCCAGAGAGGAATAACTCTGGCATTCAAACGCCAGAAAAGGGTGGGAAGCTGGCGTTAAACGCCCATCCAGCACCCAATCCTGGCGTTCAAACGCCAATGAGGGATCAGACACCTGCAAGTGCTGATAGTAACCCCTCTAAGAAGGCTTCTCCAACCACTTCTGTAGGGAATAAACCTGCAGCAACTAAGGTTGAAGAATATAAAGCCAAGATGCCTTATCCTCAGAAGCTCCGCCAAGCGGAACAGGATAAATAATTTGCCCGCTTTGCAGACTATCTCAGGACTCTTGAAATAAAGATCCCATTTGCAGAGGCACTTGAGCAAATACCCTCTTATGCTAAGTTCATGAAAGAGATCTTAAGTCATAAGAAAGATTGGAGAGAAACTGAAAGAGTGTTTTTCACTAAAGAATGCAGTGCAGTCATTCTGAAAAGCTTGCCAGAAAAGCTTTAAGATCCAGGAAGCTTTATGATGCCATGCACATTAGAGGGTGCTTGTACCAAGACAGCTCTATGTGACCTTGGAGCAAGTATCAACCTAATACCTGCATCCACTATCAGAAAGCTTGGATTGACTGAAGAAGTCAAACCAACCCAGATATGTCTTCAACTTGCTGATGGCTCCATTAAATATCCATCAGGCATCATTGAGGACATGATTGTCAAGGTTGGGCTATTTGCCTTTCCCACTGACTTTGTAGTACTGGAAATGGAGGAGCACAAGAGTGCAACTCTCATTCTAGGAAGACCTTTCCTAGCAACTGGACGAACTCTTATTGATGTACAAAAAGGGGAAGTGACCCTGAGAGTCAATAAGGATGAGTTTAAGTTAAATGCTGTCAAAGCTATGCAGTATCCAGACACATCAAATGACTGCATGAGCACTGATATTATTGACTCTTTGGTGGAAGAGATCAATATGACTGAGAGTCTTGAATTAGAGCTAGAGGACATCTTTAAAGATGTTCAGCCTGATTTGGAGGAACCAGAGGAAATAAAAGAACCTCTAAAAATCCCTCAGGAAGAGGAGAAACCTCCTAAACCAGAGCTCAAACCACTACCACCATCCCTGAAATATGTATTTCTGGGAGAGGGTGACACTTTTCCAGTGATCATATGCTCTGCTTTAAATCCACAGGAAGAGAAAGCACTAATTCAAGTGCTAAGGACACACAAGACAACTCTTGGGTGGTCCATAAGTGATCTTAAGGGCATTAGCCCAGCAAGATGCATGCACAAGATCCTATTGGAGGATGATGCTAAGCCAGTGGTTCAACCACAGAGGCGGCTAAATCCAGCCATGAAGGAAGTGGTGCAGAAAGAGGTCACTAAGTTACTAGAGGCTGGGATTATTTATCTTATTTCTGATAGTCCCTGGGTGAGCCCTGTCCAAGTTGTCCCCATGAAGGGAGGCATGACAGTGGTTCATAATAAAAAGAATGAACTGGTTCCCACAAGAACAGTTACAGGGTGGCGTATGTGTATTGACTACAGAAGGCTCAATACAGCCACCAGAAAGGATCATTTTTCTTTACCATTCATAGACCAGATGCTAGAGAGACTAGCAGGCCATGAATACTACTGCTTTTTGGATGGCTATTCAGGCTACAACCAAATTGCTGTGGATCCTCAAGACCAAGAGAAAATAGCATTCACATGTCCATCTGGAGTATTTGCATACAGAAGAATGCCTTTTGGTCTGTGCAATGCACCTGCAACCTTTCAGAGGTGTATGTTCTCTATCTTCTCTTATATGGTAGAGAAGTTCCTGATGCCAGGGCATTTTGGCCAGTTTCAGTGACCTTTTCTTTACTGTTTTAGGGTAGTTTCATGCATTTTTTTAGGAAATAAGCAAGTTTTGGGTAGAATTTCACTTACATCTTGATTTAAGCATACATTGAGCATTTTACATGGTTTCATAAGAATTTTGCATGAATTAGATGACAAATTGGATGATGCATGTCTCATGATGTGGATTAGAACTTTGATGCACTTTATTGCTTGATTTCAGGACAAAGGAAGCAAGAAAGAGCCACGTTAGCAGCCACGTTAGTCTAACTAACGTGACCACCAACGTGGAATGGGAGTTAGCTTGCAATGTTAATGAGAAAAGTAATCGCCAATAACGTCCTCGAAAGCCATCATAGCCCACGTTAAGAGACACGTTAACTAAGTTAACGTGAACTCTAACGTGGAAGAAAGAAATAAGGCCAACGTTAGTGACACTCACCTTTGTCACAAACGTTGGACCAAGCTCATAAGTGGCCACGTTAAGAGCCACGTTAACTCAGTTAACGTGGACTCTAACGTTGGGAAGCAAAAGAGAAGCCAACGTTAGTGACACTTACCTTTGTCACTAACGTTGGCCAAGCTACAATGAGCCACGTTAGTTGCCACGTTAACTTAGTTAACGTGGAAGCTAACGTGGAGAAAGCAAGTGATCGCCAACATTAGTGACACTTACCTTTGTCACTAACGTTGGGATGTACCACCACAAGTCACTATGAGCAACGTTAGCTCCCATGTTAACTAGTTAACGTGGAAGCTAACGTGGATAAAGGAGATGATAAGCCAACGTTAGTGACACTCACCTTTGTCACTAACGTTGGAGATGGCTATCTGATGAGCGGATAATTTATACGCTTTTTGGCATTATTTTTAGTATGTTTTTAGTAGGATTTAGTTACTTTTAGGGATGTTTTTATTAGTTTTTATGTTAAATTCACATTTCTGGACTTTACTATGAGTTTGTGTGTTTTTCTGTGATTTTAGGTATTTTCTGGCTAAAATTGAGGGACTTGAGCAAAAATCAGATTCAGAGGTTGAAGAAGGACTGCTGATGCTGTTGGATTCTGACCTCCCTGCACTCAAAGTGGATTTTCTGGAGCTACAGAACTCAAAACGGCGCGCTTTCAATTGCGTTGGAAAGTAGACATCCAGGGCTTTCCAGCAATATATAATAGTCCATACTTTGGTCGAGTTTAGACGACGCAAAATGGGGTTGAACGCCAGTTCTACACTGCAGTCTGGAGTTAAACGCCAGAAACACGTCACGAACCAGAGTTGAACGCCAAAAACACGTTACAACTTGGCGTTCAACTCCAGAAGAAGCCTCTGCACGTGTAAAATTCAAGCTCAGCCCAAGAACACACCAAGTGGGCCCCAGAAGTAAATTTATGCATCAATTACTTACTTTTGTAAACCCTAGTAGCTAGTTTAGTATAAATAGAACTTTTTACTAATCTTTTAGAGATCTCATGATTTTTAGTTCATCTTTGAATCATATTGATCACGTTTGAGGGGCTGGCCTCTCGGCCATGCCTGAACCTTCATCACTTACTTATTTTCAACGGTAGAGTTTCTACACTCCATAGATTAAGGTGTGGAGCTCTGATGTTCCTCATGAATTAATGCAAAGTACTACTGTTTTTTATTCAATTCAACTTATTCCGCTTCTAAGATATTCATTCGTACTCCAACATAAATGTGATGAACGTGACAATCATCATCATTCCCCCACGAACGCGTGCCTGACAACCACTTCCGTTCCACCTTAGATTGAATGAATATCTCTTGGATCTCTTAATCAGAATCTTCGTGGTATAAGCTAGATTGATGGCGGCATTCATGAGAGTTCGGAAAGTCTAAACCTTGTCTGTGGTATTCTGAGTAGGATTCAGGGATTGAATGACTGTGACAAACTTCAAACTCGCGAGTGCTGGGCGTAGTGACAGACGCAAAAGGAGGGTGAATCCTATTCCAGTATGATCGAGAACCTCAGATGATTAGCCGTGCTGTGACAGAGCATTTGGACCTTTTTCACAAGAGGATGGGATGTAGCCATTGACAACGGTGATGCCCTTACAGAAAGCTTACCATGGAAAGGACTAGGACTGATTGGATGAAGACAGCAGAAAAGCAAAAGTTCAGAAGAACGAAAGTATCTCTATACGCTTATCTGAAATTCTCACCAATGAATTACATAAGTATTTCTATCTTTATTTTCTGTTTATTTATTATTATTATTCGAAAACTCCATAACCATTTGATATCCGCCTGACTGAGATTAACAAGATGACCATAGCTTGCTTCATACCAACAATCTCCGTGGGATCGACCCTTACTCACGTAAGGTTTTATTACTTGGACGACCCAGTGCACTTGCTGGTTAGTTGTGCGAAGTTGTGAAGTTATGTTTGGACCATGGTATTGTGCACCAGTTATTGGCGCTATTGCCAGGGAGAGAATGAACAACAAATTTTACAACCTCAGAGTAACAATTTCGCATACCAAGTTTTTGGCGCCGTTGCCGGGGATTGTTTTGAGTTTGGACAACTGACGGTTCATCGTGTTGCTCAGATTGGGTAATTTTCTTCTTATTTTATTTTCAAAAAGTTTTCAAAAATTTTTCAAAAATATTTTCTTCTTTTTCGTTTTTCCCAATTAATATTCGAAAAAAAAATATTTTCAAAAAAATAAAATATATTTTTCTTCAGAATTTTTAAGAATGAATTCTAGAGTTTCATGAAGCATGTAGAAGCCTGGCTGGCTGTAAAGCCATATCCAAATTCATTTGGACTGAGGCTCCCAAGTCATCATTACAAGAGCAAGCTAGTTGTTGCTAATAAAATTTGTTATTGTATGACTGATTTGTATCTTCTAAAGCTTGGCTGGCTATTAAGCCATGCCTAACCCTCAGATTGGAGCTTTAGACTAAGAGTACAATATTCCTGGAATTCATATTAAAAATTTTGGAATCCTTATTTTTTTTTTCACATTAATTTTCGAAAAATCCAAAAAAATCATAAAATCATAAAAATCAAAAATATTTTGTGTTTCTTGTTTGAGTCTTGAGTCAATTTTAAGTTTGGTGTCAATTGCATTTTTTCTAAAAATTTATTATGCATTTTTCAAAAATTCATGCATTCATAGTGTTCTTCATGATCTTCAAGTTGTTCTTGGCCAGTCTTCTTGTTTGATCTTCATATTTTCTTGTTTTGTGTCTTTTCTTATTTTTCATATGCATTCTTGCATTCATAGTGTCTATACATGAAAAATTTCTAAGTTTGGTGTCTTGCATGTTTTCTTTTCTTGAAAAATTTTTCAAAAATAAGTTCTTGATGTTCATCTTGCCATTCATAGTGTTCTTGGTGTTCATCTTGACATTCATAGTGTTCTTGCATGCATCACATGTTTAGATCCAAAGTTTTCATGCATTGCATCATTTTTCATGTTTTTCTCTCTCATCTTTAAAAATTCAAAAATCAAAAAAATATCTTTCCTTTTTTCTCTCATAAATTTCAAAAATTTGGATTGACTTTTTCAAAAATTTTTAAAATTCAATTGTTTCTTATGAGTCAAATCAAATTTTCAATTTTAAAATCTTATCTTTTTCAAAATCTTTTTCAAAAATCAAATCTTTTTCATTTTTCTTATTTATTTTCAAAAATTTTAAAAATATTTTTTAAAAATCTTTTTCTTAATTTTATATCATATTTTCGAAAATATCATCAACAATTAATGTTTTGATTCAAAAATTTCAAGTTTGTTACTTACTTGTTAAGAAAGATTCAAACTTTAAGTTCTAGAATCATATCTTGTGATTTCTTGTGAATCAAGTCATTAATTGTGATTTTAAAAATCAAATCTTTTTCAAAACTAATTTCAATCATATCTTTTCAAAAATATCTTTTTATCTTATCTTTTTTTTTTCATATCTTTTTAATCATATCTTTTTAAAACATATCTTTTTCAAAAATTTGATTTTAAAATATCTTTTCTAACTTCTTATCTTCTTATCTTTTCAAAATTGATTTTCAAATCTTTTTCAACTAACTAATTGACTTTTTGTTTGTTTCTTATCTTTTTCAAAACTACCTAACTAACTCTCTCTCTCTAATTTTCGAAAATCTCTTCCCTCTTTTTCAAAAATTCTTTTTAATTAACTAATTGTTTCAATTTTTAATTTTAATTTGATTTCATTCCTAATTTTCGAAAATCACTAACCCCTTTTAAAAATTTTATTTTCGAAAATCCTCCTTCTCTCTCATCTCCTTCTATTTATTTATTCATCTACTAACACTTCATCTCACCCAAATTCGAACCCCCTCTGCCATCTGTGTTCGAATTTTCTCTTCTCCCTTCATTACATTGCATTCTCTTCTTCTTCTACTCACATAGGGGAACCTCTATACCTAGGTAAAAAGGATCCCTATTATTATTATTTTTCTGTTCCCTCTTTTTCATATGAGCAGGAGCAAGGATAAGAACATTCTTGTTGAAGCAGACCCTGAACTTGAAAGGACTCTGAAGAGGAAACTAAGAGAAGCTAAAATACAACAATCCAGAGATAACCTTACAGAAATTTTCGAACAGGAAGAGGAGATGGCAGCCAAAAATAATAATAATGCAAGGAGGATGCTTGGTGACTTTACTGCACCTAATTCCAATTTACATGGAAGAAGCATCTCCATCCCTACCATTGGAGCAAACAATTTTGAGCTTAAACCTCAATTAGTTTCTCTGATGCAACAAAACTGCAAGTTTCATGGACTTCCATCTGAAGATCCCTTTCAGTTCTTAATTGAATTCTTGCAGATATGTGACACTGTTAAGACTAATGGAGTAGATCCTAAAGTCTACAGGCTCATGCTTTTCCCGTTTGCTGTAAGAGACAGAGCTAGAATATGGTTGGACTCTCAACCTAAGAATAGCCTGAACTCTTAGGATAAGCTGGTCAAGGCTTTCTTAGCCAAGTTCTTTCCTCCTCAAAAGCTGAGTAAGCTTAGAGTGGATGTTCAAACCTTCAGACAGAAAGAAGGTGAATCCCTCTATGAAGCTTGGGAGAGATATAAGAAACTGACCAAAAAGTATCTTTCTGACATGCTTTCAGAATGGACCATCCTGGATATATTCTATGATGGTCTGTCTGAATTAGCTAAGATGTCATTGGATACTTCTGCAAGTGGATCCATTCACCTAAAGAAAATGCCTGCAGAAGCTCAAGAACTCATTGACATGGTTGCTAATAACCAGTTCTTGTACACTTCTGAGAGGAATCCTGTGAGTAATGGGACGCCTCAGAAGAAGGGAGTTCTTGAGATTAATACTCTGAATGCCATATTGGCTCAGAATAAAATATTGACACAGCAAGTCAATATGATTTCTCAGAGTCTGAATGGAATTCAAGCTGCATCCAACAGTACTCAAGAGGCATCTGCTGAAGAAGAAGCTTATGATCCTGAAAACCCTGCAATAGTAGAGGTGAATTACATGGGTGAACCATATGGAAACACCTATAATCCCTCATGGAGAAATCACCCAAATCTCTCATGGAAGGATCAACAAAAGCCTCAACAAGGCTTTAATAATGGTGGAAAAAACATTTTTAGCAATAGCAAGCCCTTTCCATCATCCACTCAGCAACAGACAGAGAACTCTGAACAAAATACCTCTAATTTAGCAAACTTAGTCTCTGATCTATCTAAGGCCACTGTGAGTTTCATGAATGAAACAAGGTCCTCCATTAGAAATTTGGAAGCACAAGTGGGCCAGCTGAGTAAAAGAATCACTGAAACCCCTCCTAGTACTCTCCCAAGCAATACAGAAGAAAATCCAAAAGGAGAGTGCAAGGCCATTGACATAGTCAACACGGCCGAACCTAGAGAGGAAGGGGAGGATGTGAATCCCAAGGAGGAAGACCTCCTGAGACGTCCAATGATCAATAAGGAGTATCCCTTTGAGGAACCAAAGGACTCTGAGGCTCATCTAGAGACCATAGAGATTCCATTAAACCTCCTTATGCCATTCATGAGTTCTGATGAGTATTCTTCTTCTGAAGAGAATGAGGATGTCACTGAAGAACAAGTTGCCAAGTTCCTTGGTGCAATCATGAAGCTGAATGCCAATTTATTTGGTAATGAGACTTAGGGAGATGAACCTCCCCTGTTCACCAATGAACTAAATGCATTGGATCAACTGAGATTGCCTCAGAAGAAACAGGATCCTAGAAAGTTCCTAATACCTTGTACCATAGGCACCATGACCTTTGAGAAGGCTCTATGTGACCTTGGGTCAGGAATAAACCTCATGCCACTCTCTGTAATGGAGAAACTGGGAATCTTTGAGGTGCAAGCTGCTAGAATCTCATTAGAGATGGTAGACAATTCCAGAAAACAGGCTTATGAACAAGTAGAGGACATGTTAGTAAAGGTTAAAGGCCTTTACATCCCTGCTGATTTCATAATCCTAGATACTGGAAAGGATGAGGATGAATCCATCATCCTTGGAAGACCCTTCCTAGCCACAGCAAGAGCTGTGATTGATGTGGACAGAGGAGAATTGATCCTTCAACTGAATGAGGACAACCTTGTGTTTAAAACTCAAGAATCTCCTTCTGTAACAATGGAGAGGAAGCATGAAAAGCTTCTCTCAGTACAGAGTCAACTAAAGCCCCCACAGTCAAACTCTAAGTTTGGTGTTGGGAGGCCTCAGCCAAACTCTAATTTTGGTGTTGAACTCCCATATCCAAACTCTAAGTTTGGTGTTGGAAGTCTATAAAATTGACCTGATCACCTGTGTGGAGCCATGAGAGCCCACTGTCAAGCTATCGACATTAAAGAAGCGCTTGTTGGGAGGCAACCCAATTTTTATTTGTCTAATTTTATTTTTATTTTTATTGTTCTTTCATGTTTTATTAGGTCCATGATCATGTGGAGTCACAAAATAAATAGAAAAATTAAAAACAGAATCAAAAATAGCAGAAGAAAAATCACACCCTGGTGGAAGGGCTTACTGGCGTTTAAACGCCAGTAAGGAGCATCTGGCTGGCGTTCAACGCCAGAACAGAGCATGGATCTGGCGTTGAATGCCCAAAACAAGCAGCATCCTGGCATTCAGATGCCAGAAATGCACACTGAGGAAAGCTGGCGCTGAACGCCAGAAACATGCTGTATCTGGGCGCTGAACGCCCAGAACAAGCATAAATTCGGTGTTTAAACGCCAGAATTGCATGCAAAGGCATTTTACATGCCTCAATGGTACAGGGATGTAAATCCTTGACACCTCAGGATCTGTGGACCTCACAGGATCACCTCAGGATCTGTGGATCCCACAGGATCCCCACATACCTCCACTCACCTTCCCTCCTCATAAATCCTATATCACCATCTCTCTCTCCAATCATAGTCATCCCTTCTGTTTTCCATTCACCACTCACATCCATACACCCCACCTACCTTCAAAATTCAAAATGTCTTTCCCACCCAAGCCCACCTATATAGCCGAATACACACACCCCTCCATCTCCTCCATATCTTCTTCTTCTTCTACTATTCTTTCTTCTTTTGCTCGAGGGCGAGCAACATTCTAAGTTTGGTGTGGTAAAAGCATAGCTTTTTTGTTTTTCCATAACCATTGATGGCACCTAAGGCCAGAGAAACCTCTAGAAAGAGGAAAGGAAAGACAAAAGCTTCCACCTCCAAGTCATAGGAGATGGAGAGATTCATCTCAAGGGTCTATAGCTCAGTGGTAGAACATTTGACTGCAAATCAAGAGATCCCTGAGATACCTCAGGGGATACATTTTCCTCCATACAATTATTGGGAGCAACTAAGGGTGGAACATCAAGAGCACTCCATTATCCTTCATGAAATTAGAGGAGATCAAAGAGCAATGAAGGAGGAGCAACAAAGACAAGGAAGAGACATAGAAGAGCTCAAGGACATCATTGGTTCCTCAAGAAGAAAACTCCACCATCACTAAGGTGGACTCATTCCTTGTTCTTAAATTTTCTGTTTTTCGTTTTCTTATGTTAAATGTTTATCTATGTTACATGATCATTAGTGTCTAAGTGTCTATGCCTTAAAGTAGTGAATATGAATCCATCACCTCTCTTAAATGAAAAATATTTTTAATTCAAAAGAACAAGAAGTACATGAGTTTCAAATTTATCCTTGAACTTAGTTTAATTATATTGATGTGGTGACAATACTTTTTGTTTTCTGAATGAATGCTTGAACAGTGCATATATCTTTTGAAGTTGTTGTTTATGAATGTTAAATATGTTGGCTCTTGAAAGAATGATGACAAGGAGACATGTTATTTGATAATCTGAAAAATCATAAAAATAATTCTTGAAGCAAGAAAAAGCAGTGAATACAAAAGCTTGCAGAAAAAAAATAGAAAAAAATAGCGAAAAAAAAAGAGAGAAAAAGCAAGCAGAAAAAGCCAAAAGCTCTTAAAACCAAAAGGCAAGAGCAAAAAGCCAATAACCTTTAAAACCAAAAGGCAAGGGTAAATAAAAAGGATCCCAAGGCTTTGAGCATCAGTGGATAGGAGGGCCTAAAGGAATAAAATCCCGGCCTAAGCGGCTAAACCAAGCTATCCCTAACCATGTGCTTGTGGCGTGAAGGTGTCAAGTGAAAACTTGAGACTGGGCGGTTAAAGTCAAGGTCCAAAGCAAAAGAAGAGTGTGCTTAAGAATTCTGGACACCTCTAATTGGGGACTTTAGCAAAGCTGAGTCACAATCTGAAAAGGTTCACCCAATTATGCGTCTGTGGCATTTATGTATCCGGTGGTAATATTGGAAAACAAAGTGCTTAGGGCCACGGCCAAGACTCATAAAGTAGCTGTGTTCAAGAATCAACATACTGAACTAGGAGAATCAATAACACAATCTGAACTCTAAGTTCCTATAGATTCCAATCATTCTGAACTTCAATGGATAAAGTGAGATGCCAAAACTATTCAAGAGGCAAAAAGCTACAAGTCCCGCTCATCTGATTGGAGCTATGTTTCATTGATATTTTGGAATTTATAGTATATTCTCTTCTTTTTATCCTATTTGATTTTCAGTTGCTTGGGGACAAGCAACAATTTAAGTTTGGTGTTGTGATGAGCGGATAATTTATACGCTTTTTGGCATTGTTTTTAGTATGTTTTTAGTAGGATTTAGTTACTTTTAGGGATGTTTTTATTAGTTTTTATGTTAAATTCACATTTCTGGACTTTACTATGAGTTTGTGTGTTTTTCTGTGATTTCAGGTATTTTCTGGCTGAAATTGAGGGACTTGAGCAAAAATCAGATTCAGAGGTTGAAGAAGGACTGCTGATGTTGTTGGATTCTGACCTCCCTGCACTCAAAGTGGATTTTCTAGAGCTACATAACTCCAAACGGCACGCTTCCAATTGCGTTGGAAAGTAGACATCCTGGGATTTCCAGAAATATATAATAGTCCATACTTTGGTTGAGTTTAGATGACGCAAAAGGGCGTTTAATGCCAGTTCTACGCTGCAGTCTGGAGTTAAACGCCAGAAACACGTCACGAACCAGAGTTGAACGCCAAAAACACGTTACAACTTGGCGTTCAACTCCAGAAGAAGCCTCTGCACGTGTAAACTTCAAGCTTAGCCCAAGCACACACCAAGTGGGCCCCGAAAGTGGATTTATGCATCAATTACTTACTTCTGTAAACCCTAGTAGCTAGTTTAGTATAAATAGAACTTTTTACTAGTCTTTTAGAGATCTCATGATTTTTAGTTCATCTTTGAATCATATTGATCACGTTTGGGGGGCTGGCCTTTCGGCCATGCCTGAACCTTCATCACTTATGTATTTTCAACGGTAGAGTTTCTACACTCCATAGATTAAGGTGTGGAGCTCTGCTGTTCCTCATGAATTAATGCAAAGTACTACTATTTTTTATTCAATTCAACTTATTCCGCTTCTAAGATATTCATTCGTACTCCAACATGAATGTGATGAACGTGACAATCATCATCATTCCCCCACGAATGCGTGCCTGACAACCACTTCCGTTCCACCTTAGATTGAATGAATATCTCTTGGATCTCTTAATCAGAATCTTCGTGGTATAAGCTAGATTGATGGCGGCATTCATGAGAGTCCGAAAAGTCTAAACCTTGTCTGTGGTATTCCGAGTAGGATTCAGGGATTGAATGACTGTGACGAACTTCAAACTCGCGAGTGCTGGGCGTAGTGACAGACGTAAAAGGAGGGTGAATCCTATTCCAGTATGATCGAGAACCTCAGATGATTAGCCGTGCTGTGACAGAGCATTTGGACCTTTTTCACAAGAGGATGGGATGTAGCCATTGACAACGGTGATGCCCTTACAGAAAGCTTGCCATGGAAAGGAGTAGGACTGATTGGATGAAGACAGCAGAAAAGCAAAAGTTCAGAAGAACGAAAGTATCTCTATACGCTTATCTGAAATTCTCACCAATGAATTACATAAGTATTTCTATCTTTATTTTCTATTTATTTATTATTATTATTCGAAAACTCCATAACCATTTGATATCCGCCTGACTGAGATTAACAAGATGACCATAGCTTGCTTCATACCAACAATCTCCATGGGATCGACCCTTACTCACGTAAGGTTTTATTACTTGGACGACCCAGTGAACTTGCTGGTTAGTTGTGCGAAGTTGTGAAGTTATGTTTGGACCTTGGAACGTTAGTGACAAAGGTAAGTGTCACTAACGTTCTCAAAGAATTGGCAAGCCTATATTAAGAGCCACGTTAACTAAGTTAACGTGAACTCTAACGTAGGGAGGGAGGACTCTCAATGTTATTGGAAAAGGTGAGTCCCAATAACGTGTGCGAAGGACCAAGAGGCAACGTTAGTGGTCACGTTGGTGCCACTAACGTTGAAGTTAACGTGGATCATCCCTGGGTGAGGAACGTTAGTGAAAAAGGTGATTGTCACTAACGTTCTCGAACCCACACTCTCACTTAACGTTAATGCCACTAACGTCCTGAGCTAAAGACCCTTCCTACTTTACACTTTCTCTCTGCAAGTAAAGCTAAGCCCACTACAGAAGATAACTGCTTCAAACTCAAGATCCAAAGGTCCATATCCAAGACTTGAAGAATCAACTAGAAGATCAGAAGAGTAGTATATATAGGGGTAGTTTTGAATCAGGAAACAGCTTTTTGGGGGATTGGAAATTGAGAACTACTCTCTGTATAATTTACTCTGCACTTCTAGTTCTAGTTTTCATGATGTATTCTCCATCTTTGTTTCCCATTTCAAGAGCTATGAACAACTAAACCCCTTTCATTGGGTTAGGGAGCTCTGTTGTAAATTGATGGATCAATACTAATTTTCATTACTCTTCATCTATCTTTTCTCTTGATTTTACTAGAAAGCTTTCAATCTTCATCCAATTGGGTAGTTATCTTGGAAAAGAAGCTATTCATACTTGGATCTCTTCTGAACCTTGGAAGAGGAATGAAGAGATCATGCTAGAAATGCTTTCTCATGTTGGACCAAATTGGGTTTGGTTGGGTATGGTGACTATAATCCTACCAACACTTGATTTGGGAATGCATGTGGTATAATCAGTGACCATACTTCATCTCTTCTCATGAGCAATTGACCAAGGAATTGGCTATTGATCAAGATTTGAGAGATTGAATTACCAAGGAATTGGAATTCGATCACTTAAGATTGCCAAGGAGATCAATGAATGCATTGATTGAGGAAGAGATGAAAATGAACTTGATCCGGAGAATGCAACTTCTCCTAAGCCCAATGAATCCCCATTTCTGATCTTACCCATTCTCTTTAATTTCTGCAATTTACTTTCATGAGCATCTTTCCCATTCCCATTTACAATTCTGCAATTTACTTTCCGTCATTTACTTTCAGCTCTTTACTTCCAGCATTTACATTTTCTGCTATTTACTTTCCCGCCATTTAATTTCCTGCAACTCTCAAACCAAATTCTGCTTCGCTCAACTAGAACATTCCTCTAATTAAAGTTGCTTGACCAATCAATCCATGTGGGATTCGACCTCACTCTATTGTGAGTTTTTACTTGACAACAATTCGATATACTTGCCAAAGGAAAATTGTTGAGAGACAACTTTCCATGCTATCAGTTCCTGGAAGTTTTCATGGATGACTTCTCAGTATTTGGAGACTCATTCAGCTTCTGTCTTAATCATCTAGCACTTGTCCGGAAAAGGTGCTAAGAGACTAACCTGGTCTTAAACTGGGAAAAATGTCACTTTATAGTGACTGAAGGAATTGTCCTTGGGCACAAAATTTCAAGCAAGTGGATAGAGGTGGATCAAGCCAAGGTAGAGGTAATTGAGAAATTACCACCACCTGCCAACGTTAAGGCAATCAGAAGCTTTTTGGGGCATGCAGGATTCTATAGGAGGTTCATAACGGATTTTTCAAAAATTGCAAAACCTCTAAGCAATCTGCCAGCTGCTGACATGCCATTTGTGTTTGACACAGAGTGTCTGCGGGCGTTTGAGACCCTGAAAACTAAGCTGGTCACAGCACTAGTTATCTCTGCACCAAACTGGACATTACCATTCGAATTAATGTGTGATGTTAGTGACCATGCCATTGGTGCAGTGTTGGGACAAAGGCATAACAAGCTTCTGCATGTCATTTACTATGCTATTCGTGTCCTAAATGACGCACAGAAGAATTACACAACCACAGAAAAGGAGTTACTTGCAGTGGTTTATGCCATTGACAAGTTTAGATCCTATTTAGTAGGTTCAAAAGTGATTGTGTATACTGACCATGCTGCTCTTAAATATCTACTCACAAAGCAGGATTCAAAACC
Source organism: Arachis hypogaea (assembly GCF_003086295.3). Taxonomy (NCBI): domain Eukaryota; kingdom Viridiplantae; phylum Streptophyta; class Magnoliopsida; order Fabales; family Fabaceae; genus Arachis; species Arachis hypogaea. Next base: position 62,882,136 of record NC_092047.1, read on the forward strand.
CAGGCTCATAAGATGGGTGTTGCTTTTGTAAGAGTTTGATATAGAAATAAGAGACAGAAAAGGGACAGAGAACCAGGTAGCTGATCACCTGTCCTGGATAGAACCAGTAGCAGGGGCGTCCCTCCCCCTACTGAGATCTCTGAGACCTTTCTGGATGAGCAACTTTTTTCCATTCAGGAAGCACCATGGTTTGCAGACATTGCAAATTATAAGGCTGTGAGGTTCATACCCCAGGAGTACATCAGGTTGCAAAAGAAAAAAACTAATTTCTGATGCAAATTACTACTTATGGGATAAACCATATCTCTTTAAGAGATGCGCAGACGGAATGACCCGCAGATGCGTCCCTAGAGAGGAGGCACAGAAGATCCTGTGGCATTGCCATGGATCACAGTATGGAGGACATTTCGGAAGTGAGCGAACAACCACTAAAGTCCTCCAATGTGGCTTCTATTGTCCTACTCTCTATAGAGATGCCCGAGAGTTTGTGCGTAACTGTGACAGTTGCCAAAGAGCTGGTAACTTGCCTCATGGTTATGCCATGCCTCAACAAGGGATCTTAGAGATTGAGTTGTTTGATGTATGGGGTATTGACTTCATGGGTCCTTTCCCACCATCATACTCAAACACTTACATTCTGGTGGCAGTAGACTACATATCCAAATGGGTGGAGGCAATTGCCACACCCACTAATGATACCAAGACTGTGCTGAAGTTCCTCCAAAAACATATTTTCAGCAGATTTGGTGTTCCCAGAGTACTAATCAGTGATGCTCTGTGGGCATACAGAACAGCATTCAAGACTCCTATAGGAACCTCTCCATACCAGCTTGTGTATGGCAAGGCCTGTCATCTGCCCGTGGAACTGGAACATAAAGCCTACTGGGCAACCGATTCCTAAACCTGGATGCTAAGTTAGCTGGTGAGAAAAGATTGCTCCAGCTAAATGAGCTAGAGGAGTTCAGACTCAATGCTTTTGAAAATGCAAAAATTTATAAGGAAAAAGCAAAAAAGTGGCATGACAAGAAATTGTCATCCAGAGTCTTTGAGCCAGGACAAAAAGTTCTGCTGTTCAACTCTAGGCTCAGATTATTCCCCGGGAAATTAAAATCCCGGTGGAGGGGACTATATGTGATTACAAGAGTGTCACGATATGGATATGTTGAGCTTCAAGATATTGATTCTGACAAAAAGTTCATTGTTAATGGATAAAGAATCAAACATTATCTTGAAAGTAATTTTGAGCAAGAATGCTCAAAACTGAGGCTTGAATGAAGCTCAGTAAAGGTCCAGCTAAAGACAATAAAGAAGCGCTTGCTGGGAGGCAACCCAGCCATTAGCAAGTTATTTATTTTAATTAATACTTGTAGAAGTTTGATATACATTTTTCTTCAAAGGTTAATCATCAAAATTGAAGGAATTCATAGAGTTACAGAAGGATTCAGTGCAAAAAGCAGAGAAAAGGAGCTTGCTAGCAAGAAAACGCCAGTAAAGGGCATTTTGGGCGTTAAACGCCAGAATGGGTACCATTCTGGGAGTTTAACGCCAGAATTGCAGCATCCTGGGCGTTCAAAAAAATGCCCAGTGATAAAGGGGTTTCTGGCATTTAACGCCAGCCAGGGTACCTGGCTGGGTGTTAAACGCCCATAATGGCCAACAATTGGGCGTTAAACGCCAGAATGGATACCATTCTGGGCGTTTAACGCCAGAAAGGAAGGGGGAGGAGATTTTGTTTCTAACTTCAAATTTTTTTCAAATTTTCATATTTTGACTCATAATTTTCTGCATAAACATGTTTCAAACTTTCATCATTCACCCTCAATTTTCCAAAATTCAACAATTTTCTAAATCTATTTTCAATTTTCTTTCAAATCCTTCCCAAATCTTTTCAAAAACTCAATTATCCTCTTAATTTCTTTCTAAATCTTTTTCAACTCATCATATCATCTCTTATTTCTTAGATGCATAACCAAATTTTCAGATTTAACATCTTTATATCTTTTTCAATTACAGATAGCATCTTTTTTATATCATGATTTTATTTTCTTCCATCAATCATATCTCTATGTCATATCTCTTTCAAATTTTTCGAAATCCCTCCCCTCCTCATATAAATATACATTCGGCCATCCCCTCCCCTCCACCATTCGAATTTGGCTCTTCTCCTCTCTCTCCCCCTTCCTTTCTTTTGCTTGAGGGCAAGCAAACCTCTAAGTTTGGTGTGTTTTTCCGTGATCACTGAGCTAAGACTCATCAAGATCATGGCACCTAAGGGAAAACAAACCAATTCAAGAGGCAAGAAAGAGAATACTCCAAAGAGTATTTGGAATTAAGAGAGGTTCTTAACCAAAGAGCATGCAGACCATCACCACAAAATAATGGGTCTGAGGTCAGTGATTGATGAGCGGATAATTTATACGCTTTTTGGCATTGTTTTTACTTAGTTTTTAGTATGATTTAGTTGGTTTTTAGTATATTTTTATTAGTTTTTTAATAAAAAATCACATTTCTGGACTTTACTATAAGTTTGTGTCTTTTTCTGTGATTTCAGGTATTTTCTGGCTGAAATTGAGGGAGCTGAGCAAAAATCTGATTCAGGCTGAAAAAGGACTGCTGATGTTGTTGGATTCTGACCCTCCTGCACTCAAAGTGGATTTTCTGGAGTTACAAAACTCCAAATGGCGCACTCTCAATTGCGTTGGAAAGTAGACATCCAGGGCTTTCCAGTAATATATAATAGTCCATACTTTGCTCAAGGATAGATGACGTAAACTGGCGTTCAATGCCAGTTCCATGTTGCAGTCTGGCGTCCAGCGCCAGAAACAAGTTACAAGTTGGAGTTCAACGCCAGAAACAGGTTACAACCTGGCGTTGAACGCCCAAAACAGCCCAGGCATGTGAGAAGCTTAAGTCTCAGCCCCAGCACAAACCAAGTGGGCCCCAGAAGTGGATTTCTGCACTATCTATCATAGTTTACTCATTTTCTGTAAACCTAGGTTATTAGTTTAGTATTTAAACAACTTTTAGAGATTTATTTTGGAACTCATGACATTTTAGATCTGAACTTTGTAATCTCTGACGGCATGAGTCTCTAAACTCCATTGTTGGGGGTGAGGAGCTTTGCTGTGTTTCGATGAATTAATGCAACTATTTCTGTTTTCTATTCAAACACGCTTGTTTCTATCTAAGATGTTCATTTGCACTTTAATATGATGGATGTGATGATCCGTGACAGTCATCACCATTCTCAACCTATGAACGCGTGCCTGACAACCACCTCCATTCTACTTTCGATTGAATGAATATCTCTTGGATTTCTTAATCAGAATCTTCGTGGTATAAGCTAGAATCCATTGGCAGCATTCTTGAGAATCCGGAAAGTCTAAACCTTGTCTGTGGTATTCCGAGTAGGATTCAGGGATTGAATGACTGCGACGAGCTTCAAACTCGCGAGTGTTGGGCGTAGTGATAAACGCAAAAGGATCAATGGATCCTATTCTGACATGATCGAGAACCGACAGATGATTAGCCGTGCGGTGACAGCGCACCTGGACCTTTTTCACTGAGAGGACGGATGGTAACCATTGACAAAGGTGATCCACCAACACACAGCTTGCCATAGGAGGAACCTTCCGTGCGTGAAGAAGACAGGGAGAAAGCAGAGATTCAGAAGACAAAGCATCTCCAAAACTCCAACATATTCTCCATTACTGCATACCAAGTATTTATTTTATGTTCCCTTGTTCATTTGCAAGTCAACTGATAATTATAATTGACCTCCTAACTGAGATTTACAAGATAACCAGAGATTGCTTCAAACCAACAATCTCCGTGGGATTCGACCCTTACTCATGTAAGGTATTACTTGGACGACCCAGTGCACTTGCTGGTTAGTGGTACGAATTGTGAAAAGTGTGATCCATAATTCGTGCACCAAGTTTTTGGCGTTGTTGCCGGGAATTGTTTGAGTTTGAACAACTAAAGGTTTATTTTGTTGCTTAGATTAGGAATAATTTATTTTTGTTGCTATAGAGTCATTAAATTCTGAGTCCTTTATTTCCTTTTCAAAAATATTTTTTTTCTTTATCAATTTTTAATTTTTTTTTGTGAGTTTAGTGTCTTGTTCTAAGTTTGGTGTCAATTGCATATTCTATATTTTTCTTTTAAATTTTCGAAGTTGTGTTCTTTGATCTTCAAGTTGTTCTTGTTTATTTGTCTTGTTTGACTTTTAGTTTTTCTTGTTCTGTGTCTTTTCTTGTTTTTCTTGTGTTTTTCCAAAGTGTTAGTCTTCAAAAAGGAATTTATTTTTAGTTAGTGAAAATATACCTCTTCAAAACAAGTGTTACATTTACAGCTCAATTGGCTAGAGCATTGGTTTATGTTCTTGATGATTGGGCACCGGTTCTATTAAAAATCTTTTTCAAAAATAATTTTTCTTGATTTAATCTTGTGCCAAACTTTAAGTTTGGTGTTTTCTTGTTAATCTTTATATAATTTTCGAAAAGTTATTTTGGTCTTCTAAAATTTTGAAGTTTGGTGTTCTTTCTTTTGTTCTTGGTGTTCTTGTGAATCTTCAAAGTGTTCTTGAGTCTTCTTTGTGTCTTGATCTTAAAATTCTTAAGTTTGGTGTTCCTTGGTGTTTTTCCTCCAAAATTTTCGAAAACAAGGAGCATTAGATCTAAAAATTTTAAGTCTTGTGTCTTTTATGTGTTTTTCTCTTTCATCATAAAATTCAAAAAAAAAAAAATCTTTTCTAACTATTTTTAAGCCATATTTTCGAATTTTTTTTATAAAAATTCAGATTTCAATTTCAAAATTTTTCAAATCTTATCCTTTTAAGATTAAAAAAAAATTTATATATTTTTCAAAACAAATCTATATCTTTTCCTTCTTAAAATCTTTTCAACTCATAAATATCTTTTTCAAATCTTCACAATATCTTTTTCAAGACAAATTTATCTTTTTCAAATATCTTTTATATTTTTTTAATTTTCAATTACATCTTTTTCCTATCATATTTATTTTTTACAAATCATATCTTCTATCTTATCTTTTCTCATAATTTTCGAATTACTTGGGTTGACTTGGTCAAAATTTTTCAAATCATATCTTTTTCAAAACTTCCTAACCAATTTTTTTTCTTTCTCTCTCTCTATTTTTCAAAAATATTCACCCATTTTTATTTATTTTATTTTAATTTATTTTATTTTCGAAATAAATAAATAAATAAAAATATTTTTTCTCTATTTTACATCATCTCCCTTTCTCCATCATGGATCTAAGTGGAAATGAACAATCCAGAAGGACTCTGGGGTCATATGCTAACCCCACCATTGCTTCATATGGGAGTAGTATCAATATACCCTCCATTGGAGTCAGTAGCTTTGAGTTGAATCCTCAGCTCATTATCATGGTGCAGCAAAGTTGCCAGTATTCCGGTCTTCCACAGGAAGAACCTACAGAGTTTCTGGCACAGTTTTTACAAATTGCTGACACAGTATATGATAAGGAAGTAGATCAGGATGTCTACAGATTATTACTGTTCCCATTTGCTGTAAAAGACCAAGCTAAGAGGTGGTTAAATAACCAACCTAAGGCTAGCATAAAGACATGGAAACAGCTGACAGAAAAATTCCTGAATCAATACTTTCCTCCAAAACGGATGACACAGCTAAGGCTGGACATCCAAGGCTTTAAATAAGGAGATAATGAATCTTTTTATGATGCCTGGGAGAGATACAGAGAGATGCTAAGAAAATGTCCCTCTGAGATATTTTCAGAGTGGGTTCAGCTAGACATCTTCTATTATGGGCTTACAGAAAGAGCTCAGATGTCTCTAGACTACTCAGCTGGTGGATCTATCCACATGAGGAAGACAATTGAAGAAGCTCAAGAGCTCATTGATACAGTTGCCAAAAATCAGCATCTGTACTTAAGCAGCGAACCTTCCATGAAAGAAGAGGCTAAAACAGTGACTACTGAACTCAGTCCTGCTGAACAAGCTACTGAATTCAATCAGCAATTGGATTTTCTAACAAAACAGTTAGCCAAATTCAAGGAGAGACTACAAGAGACAAGGATGGCTAATATAAATATGGAGAACAATTAAAGCAAACAAAGCAGTAGCTGTCAAAACAAATAACAGAAGAATGCCAAGCAGTTCAATTAAGAAGTGGGAAAATATTAAATACCCCACCTCAAGGCAGCAGGAAGCCAAGAAATGAGCAAACTACCCAAATTCCATCTGAGGACAGTAAGAGCCCGGGGAAAAATAATTTTGGTGCTAAAACGCCAGAAATTGGGTGGAAGGCTGGCGCTGAACGCCCAAACCATGCTCAGGACTGGCGTTCAACGCCAGAAACAAGCAAGGAACTGGCGTTGAACGCCCAAAGAAAGCACAGTTCTGGCGTTCAGAAGCTAGGAATAGATGAGGAGTTGGCGTCTAACGCCACTCCAGCTTCCAACCCTGGCTTTCAAATGCCAGTGAGGGATCAGACACCTGCAAGTGCTGATAATAAATCCCTCAAGAAGGCTTCTCAACCTACCTCTGTAGGAAATAAACCTGCAGCAACTAAGGTTGAGGAATACAAAGCCAAGATGCCTTATCCTCAAAAACTCCGCAAAGAGGAGCAAGATAAGCAATTTGCCCGCTTTGCAGACTATCTCAGGACTCTTGAAATAAAGATTTCGTTTGCAGAGGCACTTGAGCAAATACCCTCTTATGCCAAGTTCATGAAAGATATCTTGAGTCATAAGAAGGATTGGAGAGAACCTGAAAGATTTCTCCTCACTGAAGAATGCAGTGCAGTCATTCTGAAAAGCATCCCAGAAAAGCTAAAAGATCCCGGGAGCTTTATGATACCATGCATATTAGAGGGTAACTGCACCAAGACAGCTTTATGTGATCTTGGGGCAAGCATCAACCTAATCCCTGCATCCACTATCAGAAAGCTTGGCTTGACTGAAGAGGTCAAACTAACCCGGATCTGTCTTCAACTTGCTAATGGCTCCATTAAATACCCATCAGGCATAATTGAGGATATGATTGTCAAGGTTGGGCCATTTGCCTTCCCTACTGACTTTGTAGTGCTGGAAATAGAGGAGCACAAGAGTGCAACTCTCATTCTAGGAAGACCATTCCTAGCAACTGGACAAACCCTCATTGACGTCCAAAAAGGGGAGATAACCCTGAGAGTCAATGAGGATGAGCTTAAGTTGAATGTTGTCAAAGCTATGCAACATCCAAACACATCTGACGACAGCCTGGGCGTTGATATTATTGACTCCCTGGTGGAAGAGGTCCATATGACTGAGAGTCTCGAATCAGAGCTAGAGGACATTTTTAAAGATGTTCAGCCTGATCTGGAGGAACCAGAGAAAATAAAAGAACCTCTGAAAACTCCTCAGGAAGAGGAGAAACCTCCTAAATCCGAGCTCAAACCACTACCACCATCCCTGAAATATGCATTTCTGGGAGAAGGTGACACTTTTCCTGTAATCATAAGCTCTGCTTTAGGGCCACAGGAAGAGAAAGCACTAATTCAGGTGCTTAGGACACACAAGACAGCTCTTGGGTGGTCCATAAGTGATCTTAAGGGCATTAGCCCAGCAAGATGCATGCACAAGATCCTATTGGAGGATGATGCTAAGCCAGTGGTTCAACGACAGAGGCGGCTAAATCCCGCCATGAAGGAGGTGGTACAGAAAGAGGTCACTAAGTTACTAGAGGCTGGGATTATCTATCCTATTTCTGATAGCCCCTGGGTGAGCCCTGTCCATGTTGTCCCTAAGAAGGGAGGAATGACAGTGGTTCATAATGAAAAGAATGAACTGGTTCCTACAAGAACAGTTATAGGGTGGCGTATGTGTATTGACTACAGAAGGCTCAATACAGCCACCAAGAAGGATCATTTTCCTTTACCATTCATAGACCAGATGCTAGAGAGACTAGCAGGTCATGAATATTACTTCTTTTTGGATGGCTATTCAGGTTACAACCAAATTGCAGTAGATCCTCAGGACCAAGAGAAAACAACATTCACATGTCCTTCTGGAGTGTTTGCCTACAGAAGGATGCCTTTTGGTCTGTGTAATGCACCTGCAACCATTCAGAGGTGCATGCTCTCTATCTTCTCTGATATGGTAGAGAAGTTTCTGGAAGTCTTCATGGATGACTTTTCAGTATTTGGAGACTCATTCAGCTCCTGCCTTAACCATTTAGCACTTATTCTGAAAAGATGCCAAGAGACCAACCTAGTTTTAAACTGGGAAAAATGTCACTTTATGGTGACTGAAGGGATTGTCCTTGGGCATAAAATTTCAAACAAGGGAATAGAGGTGGATCAAGCTAAAGTTAAAGTAATTGAAAAATTACCACCACCTGCCAATGTTAAGGCAATCAGAAGCTTTCTGGGGCATGCAGGATTCTATAGGAGGTGTATAAAGGATTTTTCAAAAATTGCAAAACCTTTGAGCAATCTGCTAGCTGCTGACACACCATTTGTGTTTGACACAAAGTGTCTGCAGGCGTTTGAGACCCTAAAAGCTAAGCTGGTCACAGCACCAGTTATTTCTGCACCAGACTGGACATTACCCTTCGAACTAATGTGTGATACTAGTGACCATACCATTGGTGCAGTATTGGGACAGAGGCATAACAAGCTTCTGCATGTCATTTATTATGCTAGAAGTGTTTTAAATGATGCCCAGAAAAATTACACAACCACAGAAAAAGAATTACTTGTAGTGGTTTATGCCATTGACAAGTTTAGATCCTACTTAGTAGGATCAAAAGTGATTGTGTACACTAACCATGCTGCTCTTAAATATCTACTCACAAAGTAGGATTCAAAGCCCAGGCTCATAAGATGGGTGTTGCTTCTGCAAGAGTTTGATATAGAAATAAGAGACAGAAAAGGAACAGAGAATCAAGTAGCTGATCACCTGTCCCGAATAGAACCAGTAGTAGGAGCATCCCTCCCTCCTACTGAGATCTCTGAAACCTTTCCGAATGAGCAATTGTTTGCTATTCAGGAAGCTCTGTGGTTTGCAGACATTGCAAACTATAAGACACAAGGTTCTCCTTCTGTAACCATGGAGAGGAAGCATGAAAAGCTTCTCTCACTACAGAGTCAACCAAAGCCCCCACAGTCAAACTCTAAGTTTGGTGTTGGGAGGCCACAACCAAACTCTAAGTTTGGTGTTGAACCCCCACATTCAAACTCTAAGTTTGGTGTTGGGAGGTCCCAACCTTGCTCTGATTATCTGTGAGGCTCCATGAGAGCTCACTGTCAAGCTATTGACATTAAAGAAGCGCTTGTTAGGAGGCAACCCAATGTTATTTAATTATATCTATTTATTTTCTATGGCTATTTTATGTTTTCTTTAGGTTGATGATCAGCTGAAGTCACAAAAACAAATGGAAAATAAAAAATAGAGTGAAAAACAGCATGAAAAACAGCACACCCTGGAGGAAGATCATTCTGGCATTTAAACGCCAGAAACAAGCATCTGTCTGGCGTTTAATGCCAGAAACAAGCACCAAGCTGGCGTTTAACGCCAGAAACAAGCATCATTCTGGTGTTAAACGCCAGAAACAAGCTACATTTGGGCGTTTAACGCCAGAAACAGACAGCAGTCTGGCGTTAAATGCCAGGATTGCACAGTAAGGGCATTTTGTACGCCTAATTGGAGCAGGGATGCTAAATCCTTGACCCCACTGGATCTGTGGATCCCACAGGATCTCCACCTACCTCACCATTCAAATTCAAACCATTTTCCCTCCCAAACCCACCCATTCACACACTTCCATCTCCTCCATCTTCTCCACTTCTTTCTTCTTTTGCTCGAGGACGAGCAAACTTTTTAAGTTTGGTGTGGTAAAAGCATTGCTTTTGTTTTTCCATAATTCAGTGGTAGAGCAATTGACTGCAGATCAAAGAGCTATGAGGAAAGAGCAACAAAGGCAAGGAAGAGACATAGAGGAGCTCAAGAGCACCATTGGTTCTTCAAGAAGAGGAAGACGCCACCCTCATTAAGGTGGACCCATTCCTTAATCTCCTTGTTCTTATTTTCCTATTTTTCGTTTACTATGCTTCATGTTTAATTATGTTTGTGTCTTTACTATATGATCACTAGTATCTAAGTGTCTATGTCTTAAAGATATGAATGTCCTATGAATCCATCACCTTTCTTAAATGAAAATTATTTTCTGAAAAGAAAAAGAAGTACATGAATTTCGAATTTTAAAATAGTTTAATTATTTTGATGTGGTGGCAATACTTTTTGTTTTCTGAATGAATGCTTGAACAGTGCATATTTCTTTTGAATTTGTTGTTTATGAATGTTAAAATTGTTGGCTCTTGAAAGAATGATGAAAAAGGAGAAATATTATTTGATAATCTGAAAAATCATAAAAATGATTCTTGAAGCAAGAAAAAGCAGTGAAGAACAAAGCTTGCAGAAAAAAAAATGCGAAAAAAAAAAGCAAGCAGAAAAAGCCAAAAGCTCTTTAAACCAAAAGGCAAGAGCAAAAAGCCAATAGCCCTTAAAACCAAAAGACAAGGGTAATAAAAAGGATCCAAGGCTTTGAGCATCAGTGGATAGGAGGGCCTAAAGGAATAAAATCCTAGCCTTAGCGGCTAAACCAAGCTGTCCCTAACCATGTGCTTGTGGCGTGAAGGTGTCAAGTGAAAACTTGAGACTGAGCGGTTAAAGTCGAGGTCCAAAGCAAAAAAAAAAAAAACAGAGTGTGCTTAAGAACCCTGGACACCTCTAATTGGGGACTTTAGCAAAGCTGAGTCACAATCTGAAAAGGTTCACCCAGTTATGTGTCTGTGGCATGTATGTATCCGATGGTAATAATGGAAAACAGAGTGCTTAGGGCCACGGCCAAGACTCATAAAGTAGCTGTGTTCAAGAATCAACATACTGAACTAGGAGAATCAATAACACTATCTAAATTCTGAGTTCCTATAGATGCCAATCATTCTGAACTTCAAAGGATAAAGTGAGATGCCAAAACTGTTCAGAAGCAAAAACCTAATAGCCCCGCTCATCTAATTAACACTGATCTTCATAGATGTTTTTGGAATTCATTGTATATTCTCTTCTTTTTATCCTACTTTGATTTTAGTTGCTTGGGGACAAGCAACAATTTAAGTTTGGGGTTGTGATGAGCAGATAATTTATACGCTTTTTGGCATTGTTTTTACTTAGTTTTTAGTATGATTTAGTTGGTTTTTAGTATATTTTTATTAGTTTTTTAATTAAAAATTACATTTCTGGACTTTACTATGAGTTTGTGTATTTTTCTGTGATTTCAGGTATTTTCTGGCTGAAATTGAGGGAGCTGAGCAAAAATCTGATTCAGGCTGAAAAAGGACTGCTGATGCTGTTGGATTCTGACCCTCCTGCACTCAAAGTGGATTTTCTGGAGCTACAGAACTCCAAATGGCGCGCTCTTAATTGCGTTGGAAAGTAGACATCTAGGGATTTCCAGCAATATATAATAGTCCATACTTTGCTCAGGGATAGATGACGTAAACTGGCGTTTAACGCCAGTTCTATGTTGTAGTCTGGCGTCCAGCGCCAGAAACAAGTTACAAGTTGGAGTTCAACGCCAGAAACAGGTTACAACCTGGTGTTGAATGCCCAAAAGAGCCCAAGCACATGAGAAGCTTAAGTCTCAGCCCCAGCACACACCAAGTGGGCCCCAGAAGTGGATTTCTGCACTATCTATCATAGTTTACTCATTTTCTGTAAACCTAGGTTATTAGTTTAGTATTTAAACAACTTTTAGAGATTTATTTTGGAACTCATGAAATTTTAGATCTAAACTTTATAATCTCTGACGGCATGAGTCTCTAAACTCCATTGTTGGGGGTGAGAAGCTCTGCTGTGTTTCGATGAATTAATGCAACTATTTCTGTTTTCTATTCAAACACGTTTGTTTCTATCTAAGATGTTCATTCGCACTTCAATATGATGGATGTGATGATCCGTGAAAATCATCACCATTCTCAACCTATGAACGCGTGCCTGACAACCACCTCCGTTCTACTTTCGATTGAATGAATATCTCTTGGATTCCTTAATCAGAATCTTCGTGGTATAAGCTAGAATCCATTGGCAGCATTCTTGAGAATCCGGAAAGTCTAAACCTTGTCTGTGGTATTCCGAGTAGGATTCAGGGATTGAATGACTGCGACGAGCTTCAAACTCGCAAGTGTTAGGCGTAGTGACAGACGCAAAAGGATCAATGGATCCTATTCTGACATGATTGAGAACCGACAGATGATTAGCCGTGCGGTGACAGCGCACCTAGACCTTTTTCACTAAGAGGACGGATGGTAACCATTGACAACGGTGATCCACCAACACACAGCTTGCTATAGGAGGAACCTTGCGTGCGTGAAGAAGAAGACAGGGAGAAAGCAGAGATTCAGAAGACAAAGCATCTCCAAAACTCCAACATATTCTCCATTACTGCATACCAAGTATTTATTTTATGTTCCCTTGTTCATTTGCAAGTCAACTGATAATTATAATTGACCTCCTAACTGAGATTTACAAGATAACCAGAGATTGATTCAAACCAACAATCTCCGTGGGATTCGACCCTTACTCATGTAAGGTATTACTTGGATGACCCAGTGCACTTGCTGGTTAGTGGTACGAATTGTGAAAAGTGTGATCCACAATTCGTGCACCAGTGATCCTCGAAGTTAAATTCAATTTGAAAGAAGATGAATATCCGGAGATCCAAGAACAATTTTGAAACAAAGGATGGGAAATTCTAGCCAATCCTGAGACAAAGGTTGGAAGAAACATGGTTCAGGAATTCTACTCAAATCTGTGGCTAATAGATAAGCAGAGAATAACTAGAACCGCCTTTCACACCTACCAAACTATGGTCAGAGGGACGCTTATTTACTTCCATCTGGACAAAATAAGAGAGGTCTTCAAACTGCCTCAACTACAAGATGATCCAGAATCCTTTAATAGGAGAATGGTGAGAGTAGATAAGGGGTTGGATCAAGTTCTAGAGGACATATGCCTCCCTGGAACTAAGTGGATAACCAATTCAAAAGGTGTCCCAAACCAACTCAAGAGAGGAGATCTCAAACCAGTTGTAAGAGGCTGGTTGGACTTCATTGGGCGTTCTATATTGCCCACTAGCAACCGCTCTGAGGTCACTGTCAAAAGAGCAGTGATGATTCATTGTATTATGCTGGGGAAAGAAGTGGAGATTCATCATCTGATTTCTTGTGAGATTTACACAATTGCAAACAAGAACTCCACTGAAGCCAAACTGGCCTACCCAAGCTTAATTTCTCTGCTATGTAAAGATGCTGGGGTGAGGATGGGAATAGATGAATTCATCCCAATCGAACATCTAATCACCAAGAAGTCAATGGAAGGACAAGTGCAAGACAATTCCATCAAAAGGAGGGCGCAGGAGTTCCTCCCAGAAATTCCTGAAATTGACTACTGGACCCGCCTAGAAGCATCTGTTACCAAGCTGCAAGAAGTTATGGAACAACTTAAGGAAGAACAGCAGAATCAAACTGCATGCTCTGTAAGTTGCTGAAGGAATAGGAGAAGCAGGGGCGTGAGCTACAGGAGCTGAAGCGCCAGAAGCTCTCCCTTGAAGGACCAAGCACCCCATAGATTGAGGGAGCATCCACTTCTCAAAATCAAGGTTGTTGAGTCCTAACTCTGTGATAACCTTTATTATTAAGAGTCTATTTTAAGAGTCATTCATTTTTCTGCTTTTAATTTTCTGTCTTCTATTATTATGGGTCTGCTCTTATATTTATTTTTGAGTCTTATTTTTAGTCCATAATCAATAAAATTTAAAGTTTATGTCTTAAAGCTATGAATGTCCCATGAATCCATCACCTTTCTTAAATGAAAAAAAAAATGTTCTTGATTGAAAAAGAAAAAGAAGTACATGAATTTCGAATTTTAAAACAGTTTAATTATTTTGATCTGGTGGTAATACTCTTGTTTTCTGAATGAATGCTTGAACAATGCATATTTTTGAATTTGTTGTTTATGAATGTTAAAATTGTTGGCTCTTGAAAGAATGATGAAAAAGGAAAAATGTTATTTGATGATCTGAAAAAGTATAAAATTGATTCTTGAAGCAAGAAAAAGCACTGAATAGAAAACTTGCAGAAAAAAATGTGAAAAAAAGAAAGAAAAAGAAAAAAAAAGAGAGCAAGCAGAAAAAGCCAATAGCCCTTTAAACCAAAAGGCAAGGGTAACAAAAAGGATCCAAGGCTTTGAGCATCAGTGGATAGGAGGGCCCACAGGAATAAAATCCTGGCCTAAGCGGCTAAACCAAGCTGTCCCTAACCATGTGCTTGTGGCGTGAAGGTGTCAAGTGAAAATTTGAGACTGAGCGGTTAAAGTCGTGGTCCAAAGCAAAAAGAGTGTGCTTAAGAGCTCTAGACACCTCTAATTGGGGACTCTAGCAAAGCTGAGTCACAATCTGAAAAGGTTCACCCAGTTATGTATCTGTGGCATTTATGTATCCGGTGGTAATACTGGAAAACAAAATGCTTAGGGTCACGGCCAAGATTCATAAAGTAGCTGTGTTCAAGAATCAACATACTTAACTAGGAGAATCAATAACACTATCTGGATTCTGAGTTCTTATAGAAGCCAATCATTCTGAACTTCAAAGGATAAAGTGAGATGCCAAAACTATTCAGAGGCAAAAAGCTAAAAGCCCCGCTCATCTAATTAATACTGATCTTCATAGATGTTTTTGGAATTCATTGTATATTCTCTTCTTTTTATCCTATTTGATTTTTAGTTGCTTGGGGACAAGCAACAATTTAAGTTTCGTGTTGTGATGAGCGGATAATTTATACGCTTTTTGGCATTGTTTTTAGTATGTTTTTAGTATATTTTAGTTAGTTTTTATTATGTTTTTATTAGTTTTTAAATAAAAATCACTTTTCTGGACTTTACTATGCGTTTGTCTATTTTTCTGTGATTTCAGGTATTTTCTGGATGAAATTGAGGGACCTGAGTAAAAATCTGATTCAGAGGCTGAAAAAGGACTGCAGATGCTGTTGGATTCTGACCTCCCTGCACTCGAAGTGGATTTTCTAGAGCTACAAATACCCAATTGGTGCGCTCTCAATTGCGTTAGAAAGCGGACATCCTGGGCTTTCCAGCAATATATAATAGTCCATACTTTGCCCGAAATTTGATGGCCCAAATAGGCGTTCCAAGTCAGCTCAAGAATTCTGGCGTTTAACTCCAGAACTGGCACAAAAGCTAGAGTTAAACACCCAAACTGGCACAAAAGCTGGCGTTTAACTCCAAGAAAAGACTCTACACATGAAAGCTTCAATGCTCAGTCCAAGCACACACCAAGTGGGCCCCGGAAGTGGATTTTTACACTAAACACCCTAGCTTACTCATTTTCTGTAACCCTAGGTCACCAGTTTACTATAAAAACTACTTTTAGTGATTCATCTTGTACCTCATGACACTTTACACGTTTCATATTGTATTCTCTACGGCATGAGTCTCTAAACCCCATTGTTGGGGGTGAGGAGCTCTGCTGTTCTTCATGAATTAATGCAATTACTACTGTTTTCCATTCTATCACGCTTGCTTCTATTCTAAGATATTCATTCGCACTTCAACCTGATGAATGTGATGATCCGTGACAATCATCATCATTCTCACCTATGAACGTGTGCCTGACAACCACCTCCGTTCTACATGCAATCAAGCTTGAATGTGTATCTCTTGGGTTTCTGATCTAAGATTAGAACCTTCGTGGTATAGGCTAGAATTATTGGCGGCCATTCCTGAGGTCCGAAAAGTCTAAACCTTGTCTGTGGTATTCCGAGTAGGATCTGGGAAGGGATGACTGTGACGAGCTTCAAACTCGCGAGTGTTGGGAGTGTGACAGATGCAAAAGGATCAATGGATCCTATTCCAACATGATCGAGAACCGACAGATGATTAGCTGTGCGGTGACAGCGCATTTGGAACATTTTCACTGAGAGGATGGGAAGTAGCCATTGACAACGGTGATGCCCAACATAAAGCTTGCCATGGAAGGAGCCTTGCGTGCATGAAGAAGAAAATAGTAGGAAAGCAGAGATTCAGAAAACAAAGCATCTCCAAAGCATCAACCTGTTCTTCATTACTGCATAACAAGTATTTATTTCATGTTCTTTTACATTTTACAATTAAATCTGAGAATTATTGATATCCTGACTAAGAGTTACAAGATAACCATAGCTTGCTTCAAGCGGACAATCTCCGTGGGATCGACTCTTACTCACGTAAGGTATTACTTGGACGACCCAGTGCACTTGCTGGTTAGTTGTGCGGAGTCGCAAAAGTGTGATTGTAATTTCGTGCACCAAGCCACATTGGAGAACTTTTGTGGCTGTTCGCTCACCTCCGAAATATCCTCTATATTGTGATCCATGGCAATGCCAAAGGATCTTCTGTGCCTCTTCTCTAGGCACACATCTACGGATTACTTTGTCTGCACACCTCTTAAAGAGATATGGTTCATCCCACAAGTAGTACTTTGGATCAGAAACCAGTTTTTTCGTATGCTGCTTACTGTACTGATGTTAGGAATTTTGCCAGTAAAAAATTTCATAAAAACAGTCGCGTTGTAGATATAGTCTCTAAACCGACAAAAATCCCTTCGTACAAACGTTTTGGTTATCACAAGTAACAAACCCCTTAAAATTGATAACCGAGTATTTAAACCTCGGGTCGTCTTCTCAAGGAATTGCAGGGAAGTATGTTCTTATTATTGGTTATGAAGATTGTAAATTAGGGGTTTTGGAAGTAAGGAGGGAATATGTTACATGACAAGTAAAATAAAATAATAATAATAAAATCTCTTGGCAAGGTATAAGAAATTGGAAGTCCAGACTTAATTATCCTTATCAACAATAATGAAAGTTGAATCTTAATTCCACTTAGTTGACCTTTACTAAAGCAAAGGAAAGTCAAGGGATAAATTGGTTTGATCTTCGAATCCTATTTATTTCCTAAGAAAAGATTGGGATTAATGAAGTTCAACTCAATTGGAAAGATAACAATTATCAATTATGCTGTTGAATTGGATAACTCCTGAGTTACTGATTTCTTAACCAAACCCAAAAGGAGAAAAGAAAATCTACTGGAATAAAAATGCCTTCAGATGGGAAGCAATAATCATGTAAATAAAAGAAAGCAATAATAACTGAAATACCTCAAATAATATTAATTCAAAGAAAATCATATGTAACATGGAAGAGTTCATGAATTAAATAAAAATAAAGAACCTGGGATTGAGAGTCACTCCTAAAACTAAGAGAAGTCCTAAATCCTAATCCTAAGAGAGAGGAGAGAACCTCTCTCTCTAAAAACTACATCTACTCCTAAAATTGTGAATGTGAGAGCCTCCTTATGAATGGATGCAATTCCCCACTTTATAGCCTCTAATCTATGTTTTCTAGGCCGCGAACTGGGTCGAAAACAGCCCGAAAATCGCTAGAGAAGAATTCAAACACGCTGATTTCCGTCACTGCGACGCGGCCGCATGGGTCACGCGGTCGCATCACTTAGCGTCATGGAAACTATGGCATATTATATATCAAATCGAAGCCCCGGACGTTAGCTTTCCAATGCAACTGGAACTGCATCGTTTGAACCTCTGTAGCTAAAGTTATAGCCGTTTGAGTGCGAAGAGGTCAGGCTGGACAGCTTAGCAGTTTCTCCAACTTCTTGTATTCCTTCCACTTTTGCATGCTTCCTTTCCATCCTCTGAGCCATTCCTGCCCTGTAATCTCTGAAATCACTTAACACACATATCAAGGCATCTAATGGTGATAAGAGAGGATTAATATTAGCAATATAAAGGCCAAAGAAGCATGTTTTCAATCAAAGCACATAATTAGGAAGGCAAATGTAAAACCATGCAAATCATATGAATAAGTGGGTGAAAAGCTGATAAAACCACCCAAATGAGCACAAGATAAACCATGAAATAGTGATTTATCAACCTCCCCACACTTAAACAATAGCATGTCCTCATGCTAAGCTCAAGAGAAGCTATAAAGATGAAGAGGAAAGTATGAAATGCAACCTATCTATATGAATGCAACTACATGCAAAATGATTCTACCTACTTAGTTAAAAGTAAACAAATCCTTCAAGAATAAATATGAACTGGATTTCACTAATTCAAATCATGAAAATGAAGTACAAATAGACTTGCAAGAAGGAAATAGCTCATGAAAGCCGGGAACAAGGAATTGAGCATCGAACCCTCACTGGTAGTGTATACACTCTAATCACTCAAGTATTTTTAGGTTTGATTCTCTCAATTCTCTACTAACCTTGCTTTCTAAGCCTTGCTCTTCATCTAACAATCAACATAAATTTAATGTACAAATACACAAATTAAGAGGTCTTTTAAGGGTTGTAATGGGGTTAGGGTCAAGGTAGGATTGTATTTGGCCAGGTGGACTAAAATTTGAATCCTCAATTATCTTTAAACTTTCCACCTAACTTTAGACAATCCATGTAATCATAATACAATATCTAACCATCCATTAACCATGTTTTCCACATATTCATGCATTTCAAGTACAGTACATATGCATTGTTTTCAACATTTACTTTGGGGCATTTTGTCTCCTTTTTCTTATTTGCTCTTTTTCCTTCTTTTTTTTCTTTTTTTTCTTTTTTTTATTTTTTTTCTCAATGCATATGATTAAATTATTGGATGCATGAATCATGTCCTAAATATTTTTTTTCACATTTTCAGAAAATTTTAACATACTCAATTCTCAAACCAAATGTTTCCAAATTCACTTTTTCCCACACTTAATTCATGAGCACTTTCACTAGTCTAAGCTAACCAAGGAATCAAATTAAGGACATTATTGTTTTTCACTTAGAGTTAATGATATGCTAAAGTAAAGAACAAAGGGGTAAAATAGGCTCAAATTGGTTTGCAAAAGATAATGAAAGGTAAGGCCATATGGGTATGTAAGCTTAGTGAAACAAAGGCCTCAATCATGTAAGTGTATGCATACATCAAACAATGGAAATATAGAATTAAGCAAAACAAAGATCATAATTTTAGAGAGAAAAATACACACTAAAATAGAAATTTTTGGTTGATAAAATGCAATCAATTCAAATAGGCTCAAAATCTCACAGGTTTTGTGTGTTCGAGCTCTAACCCATGTTCCGAAATAATATCTCTTCAAACAAGTGTAACATTAAATTTTATTCAAATTAGTGAAATGCTCTAAAAAAGTTTCTTGAAAAAGAAAATATTACTTCAACCAAGTGGTAAAGTATGCATAAAATCAAACAAATATGCAAATGCAACAACTAACAAGAAAAATAAAATATTGGTGTTTGAGATAGGAAGGTACTAACCTACGGAGATCGGTATCGACCAACCTCCCCACACTTAAAGATTGCACCGTCCTTGGTGCATGCTGAGATGTGCAGGTGGATAGGTTGTTTCAACTGTTGCTTTTCTCTAAGGATTGTGCAGATGGACTTGTCTGTCTCCCCTTTTAAGCGTCTTCCGGTTCTCTTCCTGGTGGCCATCCTGAAAGAAAAAGAGAAGAAAGGTAACCCAATAATAGAGATAAGAAAATAAATGAAGTATAGTTGGGTTAATGCCAAATGATAAGGGTCTCATTTACATGGAAGCTTCAACATGTATGTGAGAAAACAAATAAAAGCACATGGCAATTCAAGAATGCAATAATTTGCAACAATAGGGAAGAGAGTGTGGGTAAGGAGAGGTAATGTAAATTCATGTCAATGCAAAAAGTAATACAGGTATAAAAGATTGGCATTGATATAAATAATATAACCTATCCAGAATAAAATAAGTCACTAAGCACCCAAAAATAATTCAAGGGAAGATGCAACAGTTAAATATGAAAATTTTAACACCAAAGGAAAAATAATTAATTTAGAAAAGAAAATAAAAATATGCACAAAATTAAGATGCAATGAATGAAATATGCAAATAAAATAGAATGGAGGTGAAAGCAAATAAGAAAGGAAGAAGAAAGAAATAAGAAAAGATAAGAAAAATAAGGATTAGAGAAGAAAAGATAAGAAAATTGGCTGATCTGGATATTCTGTGCGCCGCTTGTGACGCGGACGCGTGAATGACGCGGTCGCGTGGTGCGCAAGAAGGTCAGGTGACGCAGACGCGTGGGTCATGCGATCGCGTGGCCTGTTTTGTGTGATTGGCGCGAGTGCAGCCTCGCGGTCGTGCAACTCTCTGTTCGAAACTCTTTTTGCCAAAATTCTGGGTGACGCAATCGCGTGGTCGACGCGATCGCGTGAGTGGCCTTTCTTTTAAAAATGACGCAGACGCGTGGGGCACGCGTTCACGTGGTAGGGCTTGGGCTTCCAGCATGAGTCCAGCCCAACTCCAGCTCAACTTTCAGCCATACACCCCTTTTTACGCCGATTTCAGGTCACGCGGCCGCGTAGGTGACGCGGTCGTGTGGGAGGCTATTTTCCAAATGACGCGGACGCGTCATCGACGCGGTCGCGTGGATCAAATTGTGCTATTAGCACGCCTCCAGCCACGCTTTCGCGTGACTCTCTGTTCATCCTCATTTTCTTCCAAACGCACACACGACGCGGACGCGTCGGCGATGCTGTTGCGTCGCGTGCGAAAATCCCCCCCCCCCATTTTTTTTTGTAATCTGAAAAATGCAGAATGCAGTGTTAATATGAATGTGGTGCAAAACTCCAGGTTCAATATAACAAAATAAAATAAAATTCAAAAACAAACAAAACTAAATAAAATTAAAATTGAGAAAGGAATGATTATACCATGGTGGGTTGTCTCCCACCTAGCACTTTTAGTTAGAGTCCTTAAGTTGGACATTTGGTGAGCTTCCTGTTATGGTGGCTTGTGCTTGAACTCATCCAGGAATCTCCACCAATATTTGTATCTCCAGTAACCTTCGGGATCCCAAACTAGGCACAGAAAGCCTTCAAGTAAGTTAAAGCAAGTGACCAGGCCCCAAGAGTGGTGATTGATAGAATGGATTCCGGGGTCCCAGACCTTGCCCTTGCACCCGTCTTTTGGTTGAGCAATATTGTTCTATCCGGGTGGCAAGCAGTCTGAATTCTCACGTAAGCGGCCAAACAACTTCCTAGACCCATTCAGTTGAGCTTTACACCAACCTTTGCATTTAAACTTAAAGCTTCCAACCATGATGAACCTTCCAGGACAATTCTTACCACTGACCATCTTCCTCTTACTCTTAATGCCACAAAGAGCTCTAAGTTGACCATCCGTCTCCAGTAGCCCATATTCAAGTGGGATTAGAAAGCTAAGGGATATGAATTTTACCCACTTGAATGTTGTGAAGGATGATGGTAACTTAGGGGGAGGCATCTTTAATGGAATTGCAAGCTCCACTCCCTTGTGCTCTTTTCTGATAACTACCACCTCTTTGCAAGCTTCTTTAATTTCAACCTCTTCTTCTTGGTAGCTCTCTTCCAATTCAATCTCCTCTTCATTGCTTTCCAAGGGCATGGGAGGTTGTGCTTCTTCTTCTTGAATCTCCATCACTTGATCAACTTCTTCCAAGTCTTCAACTGTGATATGCCTTGGAGGTTGTACACCCTCCTCAACATCAATTGCAACCATCTTGGAAGGAGGCTCTATGTTTTGACTTTCCGAAGGAGGTTCAGCATCTCCTAAGTCTTCAACCAATTCTTCTTCTTCAATAATTCCAGCTTCCTCTACTTGTTCCAGTACAAAGTCATGCTCCGTACTGTTCACTGGAGTTTCTAGTATCTCCTTCATACTACGTTCTTCATTAGATTGTCCACATGAAGCCATGGGGGTTCCTTGAGTGTCCGAACGTCGGGAAGTTAATTGACTCATTATTGCTTGTCCCAATTGATGAATGGTTGCCTGAAATCGATCCACTGTTTCTTTGAAATGATCCTTTGTCTCTTGATGCACTCGGCATTCATAAATAGGATCATAGTGCTCTTGGATTGATGGATATGGAGATGGTGAATATTGAAGTGGTGGTTCTTGTGAGTAATTGGGTTGAAATTGGGGTGGTTCTATATATGGTTCATATGGCTCATAAGGTGGTTGGTATGGTGGTTGAGGGTTAGGGTCATATGGAGGTGAATGGTTGTAGGTGGCTTGTGAGTTTGGTGGTTCAAAGCTGTGTTGAGGAGAAGGTTTATAGGCATATGGTGGTGGTTGTTGATAGTCCATTGGAGGTGGTTGTTGCCATGAGGGTTGATCAAATCCTTGTGGCTCCTCCCATCTTTGATTGTTCCAACCTTGATGCCTGTTCTCATTGTAATTTCTTCTTCCTGCAACATAATTGTAACCAGACTCATAGCCAAAGGGGTGAGAGTTCATAGTAACAAATAAAAATTAAAAACGAAAATAAAAATAAATTTAAATTAAAAGGTTATGTAAATTTTGAATTTGAAAATTAAATTTTGAAATTTTGAATTTTAAATTTTTGAATTTTTGAATTTTTGAAATTTGAATTTTGAAAATTTTTGAAATTTAAATTTTGAAAATTTTTAAATTTAAATTTTGAAATTTGATTTTTGAAATAAGATAAGATAAAATAAAAATTTTAAAATAAAAACCAATAACCTCTTAACTTAAGAAAAAGCAGAAATAAAAACAAAAATAAAAATAAATAAACAAGCAAAAATAAAATATTTACAATAACCAATAATAAGGCACACGTTTGCAATTCCCCGGCAACGGCGCCATTTTGACGTTAGGATTTTTGCCAGTAAAGAATTTCATAAAAACAGTCGCGTTGTAGATATAGTCTCTAAACCAACAAAAATCCCTTCGTACAAACGTTTTGGTTGTCACAAGTAACAAACCCCTTAAAATTGATAACCGAGTATTTAAACCTCGGGTCGTCTTCTCAAGGAATTGCAGGGAAGTATGTTCTTATTATTGGTTATGAAGATTGTAAATTGGGGGTTTTGGAAGTAAGGAGGGAATATGTTATATGACAAGTAAAATAAAATAATAATAATAAAATCTCTTGGCAAGGTATAAGAAATTGGAAGTCCAGACTTAATTATCCTTATCAACAATAATGAAAGTTGAATCTTAATTCCACTTAGTTGACCTTTACTAAAGCAAAGAAAAGTCAAGGGATAAATTGGTTTGATCTTCGAATCCTATTTATTTCCTAAGAAAAGATTGGGATTATTGAAGTTCAACTCATTTGGCAAGATAACAATTATCAATTATGCTGTTGAATTGGATAACTCCTGAGTTAGTGATTTCTTAACCAAAACCAAAAGGGGAAAAGAAAATCTACTGGAATAAAAATGCCTTCAGATGGGAAGCAATAATCATGTAAATAAAAGAAAGCAATAATAACTGAGACCTCAAATAATATTAATTCAAAGAAAATCATATGTAACATGGAAGAGTTCATGAATTAAATAAAAATAAAGAACCTGGGATTAAGAGTCACTCCTAAAACTAAGAGAAGTCCTAAATCCTAATCCAAAGAGAGAGGAGAGAACCTCTCTCTCTAAAAACTACATCTACTCCTAAAATTGTGAATGTGAGAGCCTCCTTATGAATGGATGCAATCTCCCACTTTATAGCCTCTAATCTGTGTTTTCTGGGCCGCAAACTGGGTCGAAAACAGCCCAGAAATCACTGGAGAAGAATTCAAACACGCTGATTTCCGTCACTGCGATGCGGCCGCATGGGTCACGCGGTCGCATCACCTAGCATCAGAGAAACTATGGCATATTATATATCAAACCGTAGCCCCAGACGTTAGCTTTCCAATGCAACTAGAACCGCGTCATTTGGACCTTTGTAGCTAAAGTTATAGCCGTTTGAGTGCGAAGAGGTTAGGCTGGACAGCTTAGCAGTTTCTCCAACTTCTTGTATTCCTTCCACTTTTGCATGCTTCCTTTCCATCCTCTGAGCCATTCTTGCCCTGTAATCTCTGAAATCACTTAAAACATATCAAGGTATCTAATGGTGATAAGAGAGGATTAATATTAGCAATATAAAGGCCAAAGAAGCATGTTTTCAATCAAAGCACATAATTTGGAAGGCAAATGTAAAACCATGCAAATCATATGAATAAGTGGGTGGAAAGCTAATAAAAACCACCCAAATGAGCACAAGATAAACCATGAAATAGTGGTTTATCATGTACTCTTTGGGTATGAATCGCACAGCTTTAAAGTTTGCAATGTCTGCAAACCATGGTACCTCCTAAATGGCAAAGAGTTGCTCATCCAGAAAGGTTTCAGAGATCTCAGTATGAGGGAGGGACGCTCCTGCTACTGGTTCTTCCGGCACGATCAGCTACTTGTTTCTCTGTCCCTTTTCTGTCTCTTATTTCTATATCAAACTCTTGCAGAAGCAGCACCCATCTTATGAGTCTGGGTTTTGAATCCTGCTTTGTGAGGAGATATTTTAGAGCAGCATGGTCAGTGTACACAATCACTTTGATCCTACTAAATAAGATCTGAACTTGTCAATGGCATAAACCACAACAAGTAACTCCTTTTCTGTGGTTGTGTAGTTCTTCTGTACGTCATTTAAAACATGGCTAGCATAATAAATGACGTGCAGAAGCTTGTCATGCCTCTGTCCCAATACTACACCGATGGCATGGTCACTGGCATCACACATTAGTTCAAATGGTAATGTCCAGTCTGGTGCAGAAATGACTGGTGCTCTAACTAGCTTAGCTTTCAGAGTTTCGAACGCCTACAGACACTATGTGTCAAATATAAATAGTGTGTCAGCAGCTAGCAGATTGCTCAGAGGTTTTGCAATTTTTGAAAAATCCTTTATAAACCTCCTATAGAATCCTGCATACCCCAGAAAGCTTCTGATTGCCTTAACATTGGCAGGTGGTGGTAATTTTTCAATTACCTCTACCTTAACTTGATCCAACTCTATTCCCTTATTCGAAATTTTGTGCCCAAGGACAATTCCTTCAGTCCCATAAAGTGACATTTCTCCCAGTTTAATACTAGGTTAGTCTCTTGGCACCTTTTCAGAACAAGTGCTAGATGGTCAAGACAGGAGCTAAATGAGTCTCTAAATACTGAGAAGTCATCCATGAAGACTTTCAGAAATTTCTCTACCATATCAGAGAAGATAGAGAGCATACACCTCTGAAAAGTTGCAGGTGCATTGCACAGTCCAAAGGGCATCCTTCTGTAGGCAAACACTCCAGATGGACATGTGAATGCTGTCTTCTCTTGGTCTTGAGGATCTACTGCAATTTGGTTGTAACCTGATTAGCCATCCAAAAAGTAGTAGTATTCATGACCTGCTAGTGTTTCTAGCATCTGGTCTATGAATGGTAAAGGAAAATGATCTTTTCTGGTGGCTGTATTGAGCCTTCTGTAGTCAATACACATACGACACCCTGTAACTGTTCTTGTAGGAACCAGTTCATTCTTTTCATTATAAACCACTGTCATGCCTCCCTTCTTGGGAACAACTTGGACAGGGCTCACCCAGGGGCTATCAGAAATAGGATAAATAATCCCAGCCTCTAGTAGCTTAGTGACCTCTTTCTACACCACCTCCTTCATGGCTGGATTCAGCCGCCTCTGTGGTTGAACCACTGGCTTAGCATCATCCTCCAATAGGATCTTGTGCATGCATTTGGCTGGGCTAATGCCCTTAAGATCACTTATGGACCACCCAAGAGCTGTCTTGTGTGTCCTTAGCACCTGAATTAATGCTTTCTCTTCCTGTGGTTCTAAAGTAGAGCTTATGATCACATGAAAAGTGTCATCTCCCAGAAATGCATATTTCAGGGATGGTGGTAGTGGTTTGAGCTTGGGTTTAGGAGGCTTTTCCTCTTTCTGAGGAGTTCTGAGAGGTTCTTCTGTTTTCTCTGGTTCCTCCAGATCAGGCTGAACATCTTTAAAAATGTCCTCTAGCTCTGATTCGAGACTCTCAGTTATATTGACCTCTTCCACCAGGGAGTCAATGATGTCAGCGCTCATGCAGTTCTTTGATGTGTCTAGATGCTGCATAGCCTTGACAGCATTCAAATTAAACTCATCCTCATTGACTCTCAGGGTTATCTCCCCTTTTTGGACGTCAATGAGGGTTCGTCCAGTTGTTAGGAAAGGTCTTTCTAGAATGAGAGTTGCACTTTTGTGCTCCTCCATTTCCAGCACTACAAAGTCAGCGGGAAAGGTGAATAGCCCAACCTTGACAATCATGTCCTCAATTACGCCTGATGGAATTTTAATGGAGCCATCAGCAAGTTAGAGGCATATCCGGGTTAGTTTAACTTCATCAGTCAAACCAAGCTTTTTGATAGTGGATGCAGGTATTAGGTTGATACTTACCCCAAGATCACATAGAGCTGTCTTGGTACAGGCATCCTCTAATGTGCATGGTATCATAAAGCTTTCGGGATCTTTAAGCTTCTCTGGTAAGCTTTCTAGAATGACTGCACTGCATTCTTCAGTGAGGAAAACTTTTTCAGTTTCTCTCCAATCTTTCTTATGACTTAAGATCTCTTTCATGAACTTAGCATAAGAGGGTATTTGCTCAAGTGCCTCTGCAAACGGAATCTTTATTTCAAGAGTCCTGAGATAGTCTGCAAAGCGAGCAAATTATTTATCCTATTCCGCTTGGCAGAGTTTCTGAGGATAAGGCATCTTGGCTTTTTATTCTTCAACCTTAGTTGCTGCAGGTTTACTTCCTATAGAAGTGGTTGGAGAAGCCTGTTTAAGGGGGTTGTTATCAGCACTTGCAGGTATCTGATCCCTTGTTGGCATCTGAATGCCAGAATTGGGTGCTTTTTGGGCATTTAACACCAGATTGCCACCCTTTTCTGGCATTTGGACGCCAGAATTGGGCATCCACTAGGCGTTTAACGCTAGTTTTTCACCCCTTTCTGGCGTTTAAATGCCAGAATTATTCCTCTCTAGGCTCTTACTGTCCTCTGATGGATTTTGTGCAGTGGTTTGGTCATCCTCTTTCAGTTGTTCCTTTCTTGGCTTTCTACTGCCCTGAGTTGAGACATTCAGTGTCTTCCCACTCCTTAAATGAACAGCTTGGCACTCTTCTGTTATCTGTTTAGATAGCTGTTATCTTGTCTGATCCAATTGTGCTTCCACATTCTTGTTGGCATTCTTAGTGTTTTGTAACATCTCTTTGAATTCTGCTAACTGTTTTGTTATAAGAAGCAATTGCTGATTGAGTTCAACAACTTGTTCTGGAGAAATAAGTTCAGTGGATAGTGCTTTAGCCTCTTGTTTCATGGAGGACTCACTACTTAAATACAAATGTTGATTTCTAGCAACTGTATCAATGAGCTCTTGAGCCTCTTCAATTGTCTTCCTCATGTGTATAGATCCACCAGCTGAGTGGTCTAGAGACATCTGGGCCTTTTCTGTAAGCCCAGAGTAAAAGATGTCTAACTGCACCCATTCTGAAAATATTTCAGAGGGGCATTTCCTTAGCATCCCTCTGTACCTCTCCCAGGCATTATAAAGAGATTCATTGTCCTCTTGTTTAAAGCCTTGGATGTCCAGCCTTAGCTGTGTCATCCTTTTTGGAGGGAAATATTGATTCAGGAATTTGTCTGACAACTGTTTCCATGTTCTTATGCTTGCTGTGGGTTGGTTATTTAACCACCTCTTATCTTGATCTTTTACAGCAAATGGAAACAGTAACAATCTATAGACATCCTGATCTACTTCCTTATCACGTACTGTGTCAGTAATTTGTAAGAACTATGCCAGAAACTTAGTAGGTTCTTCCTGTGGAAGACCAGAATACTGGCAATTTTGCTGCACCATGATAATGAGCTGAGAATTTAGCTCAAAACTGCTTGCTCTGATAGGGAGTATACAGATACTACTCCCATATGAAGTAGGTGGGGTTAGCATATAACCCCAGAGTCCTTCTGGACTGCTCATTTCCACTTAGGTCCATGATGGAGAAAGAGAGATGATGTGAATTGTAAATAGAAAATTTATTTTATTTAATTAAATATAAACTGAATTTAAAAGAGAATAAAATAAAATACTTGGAAATTAGAATATAAATTTCGAAAACTAAAAGGAAAAGGAATAAAAGAAATTCGAATACTAAAATGATTAATTAATTAAAAAGATTTGAAAAAAAATTAGATATGATTTTCAAAAAATGAAGAGAGAGAAAATGGTTAGGAAGTTTTGAAAAAGATATATCTTAAAATTAAAGATACTTGTAAGAAAAATAATTAAAAGAGAAGATTTGAAAAAGATATGATTTTAAAATTTTAAAGATTGAAACTTTCTTAACAAGGAAACACCAAACTTAAAATTTTTCAATCAAAATAATAAAATAGGACAAGTAATTCGAAAATTATGAATAAGAAAAGAAAAAGATTTTGAAAAATTTTATAAAGGATTTTCGAAAAATATAAAAAGAAAATTGAAAAGGATTTGAAAAGAAAAATTTTAAAATTAAAATTTTAACTTAACTAACAAGAAACTACCAAATTTTAAAAATTTTGAATAAGTCAATCTAAGAAATTCGAAAATGATGAGTAAATAAAGGAAAATATATTTTTTTTTATTTTTTTATTTTTTTGAATTTAATGAGGAAAGAGAAAAACAATAAAATGACACAAAACTTAGAATTTTTAGATCAAAACAAAGAAAACAAATAAGAAAACTTTGAATGTCAAGATGAACACCAAGAAACCTTTGAAGATCAAGATGAACACCAAGAACAAATTTTGGAAATTTTTAAGAAAATAAAAACACAAAGGACACCAAACTTAAAAATTTTTATACTTTGGACACTAATAATTCGAAAATGCACAAGAAAAATAAGGAAAGACACAAAACAAGAAAAACTAAAGATCAAACAAGGAAAATAAACAAGAACAGCTTGAAGATCAATGAAGAACACAATGCATATATTTTCGAAAATTAAAGAAAAATTAAAACATGAAATTGACACCAAACTTAAAGCATGAAACTAAACTCAAACAGAAAACTCAAAGGAAAATTAAAGATTAATAAAGAAAAATAAGATTTTTGAAAAGAAAATAAAGGACTCAAATTTAGTGACTCTAAACCAAAAAGATAATTTTTTCCTAATCTAAGCAACAAAATAAACCGTCAGTTGTCCAAACTCGAACAATCCCCGGCAACGACGCCAAAAACTTGGTGCACGGAATTGTGATCACACTTTTCACAACTCCGCGCAACTAACCAGCATGTGCACTGGGTCATCCAAGTAATACCTTACGTGAGTAAGGGTCGATCCCACGGAGATTGCCGGCTTGAAGCAAGCTATGGTTATCTTGTAAATCTTAGTCAGGAGATTAATGATAAAAGTGATTTTGTTTATAAAAATAAATAACATGAAATAAAAGGTACTTGTGATTCAGTAATGAGGAACAGGTTGAGGTTCCAGAGATGCTCTGTCGTCTGAATCTTTGCTTTCCTACTGTCTTCTTCTCCAAACACGCATGGCTTCCTTCAATGCCAAGCTGTATGATCCTCTCGGATGAAAAATACCATGTACAACTACCGCACGGCTAATCATCTGTCGGTTCTCACTAGCATCGGAATAGGATCTCTCTATCCTTTTGCACACTGTCACTGCACCCGACATTCACGAGTTTGAAGCTCGTCACAGTCACCCCTTTCCAAATTCTACTCGGAATACCACAGACAAGGTTTAGAATTTCCGGATCCCAGGAATGCTGCCAATCGGTTCTAGCCTCTACCACGAAGGTTCTGATCTCACGGACTCGGTCCGTCGATCAGAAACCCAAGAGATACGCACTCAAGCTGTCGCCCAATGACTACATTGAGCTCAGATAGAACGGAAGTGGTTGTCAGGCACGCGTTCATAGATTTGAGAATAATGATGAGTGTCACGGATCATCACACTCTCTATATTGAAGTACGAGTGAGTATCTTAGAATAGAATCAAGCGTGATTGAATAGAAAACAGTAGTAATTGTATTAATCCATTGAAACACAGTAGAGCTCCTCACCCCCACCTATGGGGTTTAGAGACTCATGCCGTAGGAGATACAATATGAAATGTAAAATGTCATGAGTTACAAAATGAATCTCTAAAAGTAGTTTCATACTAAACTAGTAACTTAGGTTTACAGAAAATGAGTAACTAAGTGCAGATAGTGCAGAAATCCACTTCCGGGGTCCACTTAGTGTGTGCTTGGGCTGAGCATTGAAGCTTTCATGTACATAGGCCATTCTTGGAGTTAAATGCCAGCTTGGGTGCCAGTTTGGGCGTTTAACTCCAATTTTGGTGCCAGTTCTGGCGTTTTACTCCAGAAAAGGGTCTCTGGCTGGCGTTTAATGCCAGTTTGGGCCATCAAATCTCGGGAAAAGTATGGACTATTATATATTGCTGGTAAGCCCAAGATGTCTACTTTCCAACGCAATTGAGAGTGTGCCAATTGGGCTTCTGTAGCTCCAGAAAATCCATTTCGAGTGCAGGAGGGTCAGAATCCAACAGCATCTGCAGTCCTTTCTCAGCCTCTGAATCAGATTTTTGCTCAGGTCCCTCAATTTCAGCCAGAAAATACCTAAAATTACAGAAAGACACGCAAACTCATAGTAAAGTCCATAAATGTGATTTTTGCATAAAAACTAATAAAAATATACTAAAAACTATCTAAAAACAATGCCAAAAAGGGTATAAATTATCCGCTCATCAAAGCTCAAGCCAGCTAGCAACTTTCAATCACCAACCTACAAGAGACTTTGACAATTCAAGAGTCTCCAAATTACTCAATCCAAGCTAATAATACAAAATTCTAATTCAAAATCCAACCAAGTATTTTATCAAACACATGGTAGGCACAAAATAAAAGCATAGAAAAATTAACAAGGAATATTAAATCTAAACAACCAATTGCAAGCATCAATGATTAATAATTAAAGAGAGTAACAATAAACATGGAAAACATAAATTTCATTAATAGAAATCAAATGTAACAAGAGCTCATAAACATAAAAATAGTGAAAAAGGAAAATTAACAAGAGAAGAAGATGAACTAAAGTGCTTAAACAAATAAAAGTGAGAGAAAACTAAATTAAAGGAAGATTGAACCTGAACTTAAGGAGAAATTGAAATAAGAAACCCTAAACCTAGAGAGATGAGAGAGTCTCTCTCTAGAAAACTACATCTAAACCTAACTAATGTGAATGAAAGTATGAATGATTCATTCTTCTCCCAACTCCACTCTACAGCCTCTATTCTTCATTTTTGGGATTGAAACTGGGCCAAAAGTAGCCCAAAAATTGCCCCCAGCAAATTCTGTAATTGTAGCACATGACGCTTGTCACGCATACGCGTCATCCACGCGTACGCGTCGTCCATGCATGCGCGTCGAAATTAGCTTCTCAAATCTACATTTTCTTGTGTTCCTTCCACTTTTGCATGCTTCCTTTCCATCCTTTAAACCATTCTTGCCCTGTAAACCCTGAAAATACTTAACACACATATCACGGCATCAAATGGTAATAAGAGAGGATTAAAATTAGCAAATTTAAGGCTAAAGAAGCATGTTTTCAATCATAGCACAAAGTTATGAAGGAAAATGTAAAACATGCGAATTATATGAATAAGTGTGAGAATAATGGATAAAACCCACTCAATTCAATACAAAATAAACCACAAAATAGTGGTTTATCAACAGAGCACTTAGAGTTAGCCGAGTGAAAATAAAGAGTGTGCCAAAGGCTTTGAGCATCACTAAGTTGGAAAATTCAGAAGAAAAATAAGAACTCAAAGAGTTTTCCAGTTAAGTGCTTGTGGTATTTTTTTGTTAAGTAAATCTTGAGACAAAACATTTAGAGTCACGGCTAGGCTTAAGGTGCAAAGTATCAAAGAAAAGAAAAAGAAAATGATGTGTTCAAGGATTAATTAGAAGTCAAAAAGAAGAGAATCCATAATATTATTTGAATTCTAATTCTGAAAGATATTAACATTCTGGAATTTTAAAGGATAGTGAGATGCCAAAACTATTCAGGATCACAGTGTCATTAACCCTACTCAGAGAATAGACAGGAGCTTAATTGAAGCACAATTCTTAGGCACCTCACTTCTCAGGTTCATATTATTTTCAGTTGCTTGAGAACAAGCAACAAATGAAGTTTGGTATTGTGATGCGTGAGCATCTTTTCTATATTTTTTCAGTATTTTAGACATAGATTTATTATGTTTTGTTGAAATTCTAGTGTTTGAAACCTATTTGGATGCTAGTTTGATACGCATTGTGGTTTTATTGACTTCAGAAAAAATTCGGGTGAGTTTGACAGAGTTCGTGCAGAAGAAAAAGGAGAAAAGTTGAATCTATTGTGTTGGCGCTAAATGCTTCTACTTGGCATTTAGCGCTAGGCACCTCGTATTGCGTGCAAGCCTTTTGTTGAGTTGGCACTAAACGCCACGACTCGGTGTTCAGCGCTAAGTGTCTCGTAACCAGTGCCAAGACCACATGGTAGTGCCAAGAAGACAGCAAATCCCACAATTCTTCTCTGCCTCAGCAGCGCTAAACGCTGAGCCTGGCGTTTAGCGCCAGTAGCGCGAATTTGAATTACAAGGAAAGACTTCATTGGCTTAGTTTTAGTTATTATTTATTTTATTTTATTTTCTTTTCATTATTATTAAAACAAAACTCAATCTTTTAGGTTTTAGTAATTATTATTTTATTTTATTTTCAAATCAATTAGGTTAGATATGAAACGAGAAAAGATTTAGCCCTTTGGGTTTTCTTCTCTTCTCTCTTTCTCATTCAGCACCTTACACAATTTTGGAAGCCTAATTTTTCTTTGAGTCATGAGCAACTAAACCTCCTCTGTTAAGGTTAAGAGTTTTGTTTATTTGGATGAATTAATAACTATTGTTTTTTACTTTTGATTTATGCATTGATTTATATTCAAGAATCTGTTTCGTTCTTCATCCTATGGATTAGAGTGTATTAAAAAATAACTATTTTCTAACTTGAATTCTTGTTGAATCTTGAAAAAGTTATATCACCTGAATAACAGTTTGAAACTGCATTCTCATAACTCTCTAACTATCTGGATTTAATGTGCTACGTGACATATAATCATACCATCTTTGGATTATTAGGGTTTTGTGTGGCTGATAAGTTAGAATTGAACTTAAATCTTTAATCTAAATTAAGTGACTAAGGAGTTGGCGGTTGATTAGGTTAGAGGAGATTAAATCACAAAGAAATTAGGTTTAATCAATTAAAACTTGTCATGAATTGAATCTTGCATGATTAAGGTAGTTGGTAAGAATTGTTAATCCGAAAAAATAAATATCTCTGAAACCTTAACTATTTTTTCATATAATTTCTTTGATTACTGTTTAATGCATGCAATTTGAACCTAAAACACTTCTTTGTGCTTGTGTGGCTAAGTAAATCATTCAATTATTATTATTTAGTCCATTAATTTTTGTGGGATCGACTCTCAATCATCTAAAATATTACTTAATATGACTCGATATAATTGGTGATTAGTTTGTGGTTTGTAAATTATGCATCAAGAATCAATTGGTTTTAATCGTGGCACATAATAAACATGAATTAAATGGCGAAGTCGATTTTTTAATCGCATGTGTGGTATTCAACATTAACAACAGAAAATGAGTAGAACCATTTTCCATATATGAGGAATAGTTTTATTGCCCAATTAGATGAGGTAAGACAGATGTTTTTATCAAACCATTGTGATTTACATGTATAGATCATGATCCGTTTAAATAAATGCTAATCAAATATTTGAAAATATTCTATTAAAACATTGGTTATGTCGGGACTCATACTATTTAATGTAAGTATTATAATAGATATTGATAATCGTAAAAGATAATCTATACAAAAAAAAACCGTAAAAAAATCTATAATTAAGTGGTCCCATTAAATACTTACTCACTGTAGAGATAGCAAGTCGTTTTTTTTTTTTCTCACCTCTCCATTAAATTCGAATTTACTACAATCCCGACCAACCACAATAGCCTTCTTCTATATATATATATATATATATCAAAAAGATGACAAACTAATCAATCTACCTAAAAATCATCATGGGCACCACAAAACAGAAGCATGGAAAAAAGGCTACGGGCACCCCCTATTTCTAGCTTCATGGTTCATTCTGACCAGCGTTGTAGCTTAACCCAATTGAGTCCTTGTGCGGGTTGTATATCACATTTTTTATGGCTGCTGGAATATGATTGAGTCCTCCCATCGAATCGACTTCTGATTTATGCTTCATCACACTTAAGATCGACAACGGGTACTACTATGTCTTCACTTGTGAGCCTGTAAAATATAAAAACATCATTTGCAATTGATTAACTGCAAGTTTTAATTCCACCATAATTGAATCAATCTAAAGAATTTCTTTTAACAATTTCATGATACATGTGTGTTTGGCGTTGAAGGTTGATTACTTTGCAAGTGCCCTCACAGCGTTTTAGAAAATCACTAAGAAAAAAACTCGAGGATGCATATTGGTGAGTTAAATCATAATTAATCATATATTTGGAGTTGTTTTAAAATTATTATACATTTAGGATTATTCTTTAAAAAAATAAAATGAAGAGAAACAAACAAAAAAGACACAAACTGAACTCCCAAAAAAAAATAAATTAGAGCCTAATTTCAAAGATTTGAAGTTCAGTGTCAGTATTTCAACAAAAACGGGCGCCCAACGCCTTAAGGAGGGCACCCAGCACCTTCAATGTAGCCATAAAGCTGGCGCCCAAATTGAGAAGATGGAACCCAGTGCCAGAAATTCTACTATATGGGCGCCCAGCATGCATGCTTGGCACCTAACTTCGAAGATCGTTTCGCTTTCCAAGGGTCCAAAATGTAGTGGCATTTAATGCCAAATTTCCCGGTCCAGCGCCAACATTCCAAGTTAAGCACCAATGTCCTAAGTTCAGCACCCAAAACATCAAGTTAGGCGCCCACACTCCAAGTCTAGCGCCGAGCCCAAAATTCTCTTCCAGGAAGTTTTGATTCGGCCCAGACTTTCCAAATTTAAATTATTAGTTATTGTTAGCTTCTTCTAAAAGATAAGAGTTTGTTTAGTTCAATTTAAATTATTGTTTTAATCATCTTATTCTTTTAGAAAAGAGTTCGTTTGATTTAAATTTGAATTATTGTTTTAGTTATCTTATTTTTCGAGAAGATAGGATTAATTTTAGATTCAAAAGTTAGGATATAAATAAACAAGGAATAGTTCACAGGAGGGAGGACCTAGCATCTCGCATTCATTTAGCATAGTTTGTTTTCTGTTTATCATGAGTCACTAATCCTTTTTTGTTAGGGTTAGGAGCTTTGTTAATTTTTATAGATTGGTAATTTGATTATTCATTTTATTTTGATTAATCTGGTGATACTTTTTTTAAGAATTGAGTTTCATTTTTCATCATAATTGTTAGAAGTATTAGAAAATACTCTAAGTATGTTTTGGATCTCTTTATTCTCTTAGGGAAGTTAATATTGGAATTAGTTTAAAACTCTTTCTCATAATTTTTCAAACTAAGTAGGGATAACTTTTGAAAGGTTGTGCGACGTTATGTAAACTCCGGGTAATTATTAAATAATTAACCAATAAATCAATTATTATTCAAAGAAATTAAAAAGTTAAATTTGATAAGTTATCTTAGAAGGGTAGATATAATTAAAATAAGAATTATAACACTAATTTTATAGTTTTTGGCCCAAAAATAGGTCAACAGACAAAACCAGTTGGACCAGACCCAAATCGGGCTCAAGGCCCAATATATAAAACCAGCTCCAATCTCCTTTCTTCTTTATTTTCCAGCAATCCACGTTGAGGAGAAGAGATTGAAGAAAGCAAAGAATCTAAACTCGTGTCCAATTTCAAATCCAAATAACTTTCAATCCGGAGCTCCGATTAACTAGCCGGCAGTGGCCACGCGTTCGTCTTGGAATCCTCTACAAAACTCACTAAACAATTTCGTAAGAAAATTACATCTTATCACCCAGTTCTCTCCTTTCCAGTTTTGGAATCTTAGGTTTTGGTTTTGAGAAATTGAATGATTTTGATGGTTAAGGTGAACTCTAGTAGCGGATAATCACTGAATTTTTACCCGTTTGACTCATGGATAAAGTGAGGAACCTCTAACCCTTGTGAAATTGTTAAATTATCAAACCCTATATTGATTTTAGTAATATTTGTGTGGAATTAGATTGTATATATGTGAATTGGAACCAAATTGGCGGAGTTGGAAGCTTGAGTTTGAGCTTGGAGACTGGAATTTTTGATTGGTGTGCGTTTGGGACCTTGGGCATTGGTGAAATGGACATAATTAAGGTGCTTCGACATTAGGGAGGAATCGGCCAAAGTATGATTTTGGTTTCTCATAAATAATATATAATGTTGCATGAAAATTTAGATTAGATGACCATAGGATAAGTTTGAATGTGTTGAATTATTGAACTTGATGGATTAAATGTACCTATGCGTGTGATGAGCAGTGTGGTGAAGTGTATATATAAAGTTGATGCATGATATGTATGATGGAGTTAATGTGTGTGTGTGTCTGTGAATTGTATGGAAAATTGTTCATAATAATGATGTGATATGAGTCTTGATGATGCTTGGCGAAGTTGTGATGCAAAATGTGTGTGATGATGAAAATTATGAGTTTGAGCAATGAATGCGGAGATGTGGTGCTATGAATTATTAATGAACTGTGTTGTTGTTGGCTATTAATTGTGGGGCGAAAATAGATAAAATTGAGTATTGGGAGGCTGTGGAAGGAATGAAATGGTTAGAGAGTTGCTTTGAGTGTATTTGAAGTTGTTTTAAGGTGTGAAATTTGGTTTTGAAATTGAGAATTTGGAAAATAGAGGTTTTGAACTCTTAGTAAAAATAAATTTTTAACAAATTTTGGCGGATCATAACTTGAGCCTCAAGTTTTGGACTTAAATGAAATTTAATTCAAATTAAAGATGATCTTATGAGATTCAAAACGATTTAAAGTTTGTGAAAATCAGAGTTTTATAGAGAAAGTTATGAACGTCGAAAGCTAGCGGTATAAAACTGATTTTTAATAACTTAACAGCTTTTCGAACAAAAGGGAGTTTCGCGTACGCGACTTACATGCGCGAAGCGAGCTATGCTCACTGTTTTATAATCTTGCTTACTGAAAGAGCAAAACCGTCGGCTTAGAATTTTCACAAAATAATTCCGTTGCAAGTATAGTTCCAAGCCAACAAATAATGCTCAAATCAAATTTTAAATTCCAAAAGATGTCACAATCACAACACAATAACTGAGAGTATTTAGACTCCCGGATCATCTTCCCTAGGAGTTGCAATGAAATGTTCAATTATTGGCTATGGGGGATTTGGGGTTTTTGATTATAAGAGGCAAGAAATTAAATGGCAAATAATTAAATGGAAAGCAAGTAAAGGCAATGAAAATAGAAATTAAATTGGCAAAAAGGAGCTCTTAACAAAAATTGGGGAATTAGAGATTCATATCCTAGTTATGGACCACAAACATAGTAATTGTGTAGAATTAATCCCTATTAGTCAATCCTAACATCGAGGATTGGTCAAAAAGGCATAGTTGATCTCAATCCACAAGTTCTATCCAACTCTATTAATGGAAGGCTTAGAGTTAGTGGAAACCAAATCAACTAACAATCCTCATACAATGTAGAATGGACATCCACCACTGAAGTGCACCTAATTACCCAATTTTTAAAACCAAGAGTGTGAAAAACTAGGCTAAAATTCAACCACGCATTTTATCAAACACATGGAAGGCATAAAAAGAAAGCATAGTAAAATAAAAAGAAATAATAAATTCTACAACTACCAAGCAAGAAAAGTAAGAATAGCAACTCAATTCAACAAATAAAGAGCATGAAACATAAATTGTATTAAATGAAAATCAAAATAACAAGAGTGTTTATCAACATACAAAGTAACCGAAATGAGAAATTAACAAGATAAACTAAGAAAATTAAGGTAATAGAACAAAGAAAGGTAGAAGAAACTGGATGAAAACAAGAATTGAAAATAGAAATTACAAAGAAATTAAGCTAAAAACCCTAATTTCTAGAGAGAAAGGAGAGCTTCTCTCTCTAGAAAATGACCTAAATTATGCTAAATTAACCCTAATTGCTCCCTCCCTTTCACATGGAATGGTGGCCCCTTTGATATAGTACTCAATCAGTTTCAGAAGGTCAAAAAATGGGCTCTGGAGTCCCAGAAATCGCCCCCAGCGATTTGCATTAAGTGAGTCACGTGCTAGGACTTGTGCGTACGCACACTTGTTGATTTTCTTCTTGTGCGTACGCACAGATTGTCGTGCGCGCGCACACATGCTGTTGTGCTTCTTAAGCGTACGCATAGAAGGTTGTGCGTACGCACACTCTAGTATGTGCTTCTCCTTTGTTTTCCTTTTGTTTTCTTCATGTTTTCTCCCAATTGCATGCTTTTTTTCCACTCTTATCAAGCCATTCCAACCTATTGCACCTGCAATCACTCATCAAAACCATCAAGGTATCGAATGGGATGAAAGTGGGTTAAAATTGATTAAATTAAGCACAAAATGGCATGTTCTTCCAATTAGGCACAATTTAGAGAGAAAACACAAAAGCATGCTATTTACATGAATAAATGTGGGCTTATATGATGAAATCCACTCAAATCAATCCAAAATTTATCGTCAAATATGGATACATCAATTCCTCCACACTTAAACAATAGCATGTCCTCATGCTAATCACAATCAAAGGAGAAGTATCAAAGGGCAAGCTATTTATTCAATGCAACTACCTACATGCATGCAACTATACTAAATACTATCTATCTATATCTATACTATGATTTTCTATTGAGTTTGGCAAAAAAAACAAACAAGAAAATTCCAATCAATTTAAAGTAGATCAGTAGGGCTAAGGCAAGAAAATATAGCAATATGATTAATGTCCAAAGATTTAATTTGAAATTTTCAAAAACTAACAAGCAACTTGCAAGAAGATACAATGTAAGAGATAAGAACATAGAATTGAGCGATCGAACCCCTCACCGGATGTGTATACACTCTAGTCGCTCAGTGTTTAGGGCTTAACCACTCAATTCTCTTTTAATCATGTTCTTCTTGGATTTGCTAGTCATCTAACAATCAACTAATACTTGATAAATGAATGCAAATATCATAAGGTCTTTGGAGGGTTGTAATGGGGCTAGGGTAAGGGTAGGATTAATATGGTTAAGTGGGCGAATAGATTGGATCTTTGATTAGCTCAAGTATCCCCCTAATCCTATATCATCCTATATACACAATAAAATACCCAACTTCCCATTCATTTCTTGTCTCACATTCACTCATGCATCTTCTTTCTAATTCACACATATATGCATTCTTTATTTACATATTTCTTTCTTTTCTTTTCTTTTCTTTTCTTTTCTTTTTCTCTTCTTTTTTTTTTGTTTCAAAAGTATATACACCAAAATTTCTCTTTTCTTTTATCATAAAAAAATATGCATATGTTTTAAATAAAAATGCATGAGTGTTTACCCATTTTTCAAAATTTCATAATAAAAATCCAAAGCAACTTTTTACCAATGTTTTCTCACAAATTTCTCCACACTTAATTGACACACACTCTTCAAATCTAAGCTAATCAAAGATACAATTCATGGTCATTAATGGTTTTTCGCTTAAGGAGAAAGATGTGCTTAAAATTAGAATGAAGGGGAATTAAAGGCTCAAAAGTGGTTTACAAAGGTAGATGTAAGGGTTCGCCATATGAGTTAGTGAATTCAATTTCAAAAATGACCTCAATCATACTGAATGCATTCAAAATATCAAATATAAGACATAAATATTCAAGCAAATCTAAGATTACAATCATAGAAGAGTATATCACACAAGAACAAAAATTGTGGTTGAAAATGTATAACCATACAATTAAAACTCAAATCTCACTAGGTATTTGTTCAAGCTCTTTTCTATGTTCCATAAAAATACTTCATGCAAGTTCAAAAATAAGTTTTCAAATCTAATCAACGGAACGGCCTAAATGAGATTTCTTGAAAATTCTTTGTTGTTTTAACCAAACTTATTTCCTATACTAGGAAACATGCAAATGCAAATATTTACTACAATAAAAGTATAAGCAAGTTAAGATATATACAAGCAACTAAGCAAAGTGAAATTAATGCAATACTAACAAATATTCACAAAAATATAACTATCAAAACTAAGAAATAGTGCAAAGTGTTGAGAAAGAGAAATTTACACTCCGAAAATTGTAAATCCTCCCCTACACTTAAAAGTTGCACGGTCTTCTGTGCATGCACACAATCCGGGGGTGAAGAGATGTGAGGCTCCACCTTGGTGAGCACTGGGGCTCAGGTCGTTGACATGAATTCAGAAAAAAGTCAGAGTAGTGTGGTATGATAAAAGACAATGTGTGTATTCTAAGTGTGCATGGTTTAGAACACAACCTATTGGCCGGGTAACATATGTTCCTCAATTAAGTAGCCTAGGTTGCAAGTAAAGAATAAATAAGAGATAAGGCATAAACAAACCTAGGTGACTACAACTAAAGTGAATTGAATATATGAGATATTGGATATTGAAATTGTGCAAGTGAAAGCGCAAAATTGATATAGAAGCACAATAAACAATAACCAATCCAATAATGAAAAGAAAACTCCTTATTCATCATGAAACATTATGAAATAGTCACATGGTAAAGGTACTTGTTGCAAAAAGTGATAAGCTTGATAAGAATCAAGTTAAGTCACTCAAACAAATCCAAAGCATTAAAAACAAACAAATGCCTTGTAATGTGATGAATTTAATATGAAAATCATGATGAACAAGTAATTTCAACTCAATTCACTTAAATAAAAGTGCACAATTGATTAAGTTGCCACAAAAGGATATAGTCTAATGCATATTGTAGCTACAACATATGAATCAAACTCAAAATGTATTTAGGCAATTAAATAAAGACTTGATGCTCAGTACACATACTCATAAAAAAATTAAACCAAAATTTAAGCAAGAAGTAACCTAATCAAATAAATCAAACACTTGCAATTTATTCAATTAACAAAAATTAAAATAAAACTAATATAATTACTAAAATAAAAAAATGAAATGCAATGAAGACTAAGTAAAACAAGTAGCAAAATTGGGAAAAAGCAAGAGAAGGGAGGGATGAAGGGGGTGAAAGTGTGTTAGGTCTTAATTTAAAGTGCAATAAAAATTTTGCACAAAACAGCACTTGTGCGTACGCAGAGGTGTGTGTGCGTATGCACACTCGGTGGAGCAGGGGAGGTGTGCGATCGCACAAGGTGTGCAAATGCTCCGAACAGAAAGGGAGTTAAGATGTCTGCGTACGCATAGAACACACTCTCTCTCTTTTTTTTAAAGGGGAGGGATCATGTGTGCGTACGCACGCACAGAAAAAAAATTGGGTAGGGTTCATACGCACAGGGTGTGCCAATGCTCCCAATAGAATGGGTGCAGGTGAGTGTGTGTACGCACAAGATGGTGCGTACGCACAAAGCTCGCAAAAAGAAGGTCGCGTGCATACGTACAAGGTGGTGTGCGCACGCACAAAGTGGAAAACAAGGGGAATGCGCATGTACAAGGCGTGCGAGCACTCCCAACAGAGGGCATAGAGGTTGGTGTGCATACGCATAGGTGGGTGCGTATACACAGGATGCTAAATTTTGTTGTTGTGTGCGTGCGCACAAGCGTGTGTGCACGCACATGCCCTGTTTTTCCCAAAAAAGTTTCTTCAAATTCTAAGGTGCCAAGCCTTAGCTCAACCAAAATTTAACCCTAAAACATCTAAAAACCCATAAATTCATGATCCATACAGAAATTAACCTAACAAATCTCAAAATTAAACTAATTCTAAGCTAACTACAATAAACAAAATGCAATAAAGTCAAATTATAAACAAAAGGAGAAGGTAAGAACAATGTTACCAAGGTGGGTGTCTTCCACCTATCACTTCTATTTAGAGTCCTTAAGTTGGAATTTATTGAGAAGCTCTTAGTAATGAGACTTTATTGTGTTTCAACCCTCCTTGAAATCTCACCCAAGCTTGTATTCTCCAAGGCTTTGGAGATTCCAAAGCTTGTGCACCCAAATCTTGTTGTGAATTCCTTTCATTCTATCTAGGTAACAAGCATTTGAAATTTCCAATTCCTATAACACAATAGCAACAAAACTCATAATACAATGGGTGAGAATTCATAGGATAAAAAGAAAATAAAAACCAAAAGTAATAAGAACAAATAAAATGAACTCCTAAAACTAGCAAAAACAAGCAATCAATCAAAAACAAACTATTTACATATTCACATATTAACAATAGCCAACAATAAGCAAGTAACATATGCACAATCAAACAAAAATAAGCTATTCACAATATTCACATATGCACAATAGCCAACAATAAGCACACA
Source organism: Arachis hypogaea (assembly GCF_003086295.3). Classification (NCBI taxonomy): domain Eukaryota; kingdom Viridiplantae; phylum Streptophyta; class Magnoliopsida; order Fabales; family Fabaceae; genus Arachis; species Arachis hypogaea. The sequence continues at coordinate 62,924,675 of NC_092047.1, forward strand.
TTGCAACTCCCTGGCAACGGTGCCAAAAATTTGAAAGAGCAAAACCGTCAGCTTAGAATTTTCACAAAATAATTCCGTTGCTAGTATAGTTCCAAGCCAACAGTTAATGCTCAAATCAAATTTTAAATTCCAAAAGATGTCACAATCACAACACAATAACCGAGAGTATTTAGACTCCCGGATCGTCCTCCCTAGGAGTTGCAATGAAATGTTCAATTATTGGCTATGGGAGATTTGAGATTTTTTATTATAAGAGGCAAGAAATTAAAATGGCAAATAATTAAATGGAAAGCAAGTAAAGGCAATGAAAATAGAAATTAAATTGGCAAAAAAAGAGATCTTGGCAAGAATTGGGGAATTAGGGATTCCTATCCTAGTTATGGACCACAAACATGGTAATTGTGTAGAATTAATCCCAATTAGTCAATCCTAACATTGAGGATTAGTCAAAAGGGCATTGTTGATCTCAATCCACAAGTCCTAGCCAACTCTATTAATGGAAGTCTTAGAGTCAGTGGAAACCAAATCAACTAACAATTCCCACACAATGTAGAATGGACATCCACCACTCAAGTTTACCCAATTATCGAATTTTCCAACCAAGAGTGTGAAAAACTAGGCTAAAATCCAACCAAGTATTTTATTAAAGACTTGGAAGGCATAAAAAGAAAGCATGGTAAAATAACAAGAAATAATAAATTTTACAACTACCAAGCAAGGAAAGTAAGAATAGCAACTCAATTCAACAAATAAAGAGCATGAAACATAAATTGCATTAAATAGAAATCAAAATAACAAGAGTGTTTATCAACATACAAAGTAACCAAAATGAGAAATTAACAAGATAAACTAAGAAAATTAAGGCAATAGAACAAAGAAAGGTAGAAGAAACTAGATGAAAACAAGAATTGAAAATAAAAATTATAAAGAAATTAATCTAAAAACCCTAATTTCTAGAGAGAAGAGGGAGCTTCTCTCTCTAGAAAATGACCTACATGATGCTAAACTAACCCTAATTGCTCCCCCTTTTCACATGGAATGTTGGCCCCTTTGATATAGTACTTAATCAACTTCAGAAGGTCCAAAATTGGGCTCTGGAGGCCCAGAAATCGTCCCCAGCGATCTGCATTAAGTGAGTCACGTACTAGAACTTGTGTGTACGTGATGAGTCTATATTTTATGATATATTTTAGTTTGATTTAAGTGGATCTCATCATATAAATTCACATTTATTCATCTAAATTGCATGCTTTTGATATTTCTTCCCAAATTGTGCTTGAAAGTGAAAACATGCTCTTTTGTGCTTAAATTAGTCAATTTTAATTCACTTTAATCCCATTTGGTGCCTTGATGTATTTGTTAAGTGATTTCAGGTTTCCAAGGCAAGTATGGGTTGAAGAAGTGAAAGAAAGAGCATGCAAAATGGAAGAAACCACGAAGAAATGGAGTTTGGAAGTTTTAGCACGCGTGCGTACGCACATGAAGGATTTGCGAGCGATACGTACGCGTGACCCACACGTACGTGTGGATGGATTTTTGCGCAGCGACACGTACGCGTGACTCACACATACGCGTGACACGAATTACGTCAGCTCATTAATTGCAAATCGCTGGGGCGATTTTTGGGACTCCAAGACCCAGTCCAACTCATTTCTAAAGCTATATGAGGCCAAAGGAAAGCTGAATGAAGGGGGGACAATTAGGGTTAGATTTTGTTATGTTTTCTCTTAGTTTCTAGAGAGAGAAGCTCCCCTTCTCTCTAGAATTAGGGTGTTTAGCTTAGTTTCCTTTTAATTTCAGCACTTAATTCTTGTTTTAGTGTAGTTTCATTTATGTTTCTATGCTTTCTTGTCTTTATCTTCTTCATCTCTTTTGTTATTTCCTCTTTTATGTCATTTTTATGTTTTATGACACTCTTGTTAATTTAATTTACATTTAATGTAAATTTATGTTTCCATGTCATTTGTTGCTTTCTTTAGTTGTTATTGCTATTTTCTTGCTTTGGTAGCTTTAGAATTTATTTTATTGCATTTTAATATTATTTTATTTTCATGCACACCAAGTGTTTGATAAAATGCTTGGCTTAGTTTTTACTTAATTTTTCTCCACTTTTGGCTTTAATTTGATGACTTTGGTGATCATTGAGTCATTGATGTCCATTCTTGTTTGATATATTAGAGTAGTTAGTTGATTTGGTTTCCCTTGACTCTATGTGACCCCTTAGTGTTGACATAGGACTTAGGGATTGAAATTAACTATGCCTATTTGACTTATCTTCGATGTAAGGTTGACTAAGTAGGATTAACTCTTCATAATAATCATATGTTTGTGGTCAATGGCTAGGATAGGTAACCTTAGCTCTCAATTACTTGCCAAGAGTTTTCTTGCATTTTAAGTTTCCTTCCTTTGCACTTAATTGCTTTGACTTTTATTGCTTTGATGTTTAAATTTTGCATGTTTAGTTTTCACACTCTTGGTTGAGAAATTGGATGTTTGGGTGGAATTGAGTTATGGATGTCCATTCCGCATTGTGTGAGAATAGTTAATTGGTTCGGTTTTCATTGACGCTAGTCTTTCACTAAGTAATTAGTGAGTTGACTAGGACTTATGGATTGAGATCAATTATGGCTTTTTGACTAATTCTCAAGGAGGATTGACTAATTTGGATTGATTCCACACAATTTCCATTTGTGGTCCATAATTAGGATAGGAATCCTAGATTACCTAATTCTTGCCAAGAGTTGGCATTTACATTCCTTGCATGCTCATTTAATTTCTTGCTATTTACATTACTTGCTCTCTTGCTTGCATTCACAATTCCCCATGCTTTTCTTCATAGCCAATAAATGTACATTTCATTGCAACTCCTAGGGAAAGACGACCCGGGAGCTAAATACTCTCGGTTATTTTGTATTCGATTTAATATTTGATCTTGAGAATTCATTGTTGGTCTAGACTATACTTTCAACGATGGAATTGTATTTTTTGAAAATCTAGACTAATAATAGCTCTCATCATCAGTACGTACAGACATGTGCGTACGCACACTTGCTGATTTTCTTCTTGAGTGTACGCATAGAAGGTTGTGCGTACGCACACTCCAGTGTGTGCTTCTCCTTTGTTTTTTTCATGTTTTATCCCAATTGTATGCTTTTTTTCCACTCTTATCAAGCCATTCCAATGCAATCCCTCATCAAAACCATCAAAGTATCGAATGGGATGAAAGTGGGTTAAAATTGGTTAAATTAAGCACAAAATGACATGTTTTCCCAATTAGGCACAATTTAGAGAGAAAACACAAAAGCATGCTATTTACATGAATAAATGCGGATTTATATGATGAAATTCACTCAAATCAATCCAAAATTTATTGTCAAATATGGATTCATCACTTATGCGGAACCCAATTTTGAAAACTCGCATATGCGAGAGTACGCACGCGACACGAGCCCCCTATTTTAGCAAAAAATGAGCCTGTCGAATGTTAAGTCAATCTTCTATATTTTCAAACCTCCTTTACATTTGTTTAAAGTCTGTTAGTAAGCTTTTAAGCCTTAGAAGGAGGATGGATCGGTTAAGTGAGTTGAGGGAATGTCGGGAAGGAGTCGTGAAATGATATCGAAATTAATGAAGTGTTGGTAACGTTGAATAAGTTTGATTGAAATAATGATGACTGGTAGTTGATTGAGATATATGTGACCGGGTAAGATGCAGTGGTCTTATCCACTTGCTCCGAATATGGGTTGAGACTCCGGGTAAGATGCAGTGGTGTTATCCACTTGCTCTGGGTCAGTGATTGTGACGCAAGGGTTGATGAAAGGATGATGAATGAGTTTTGAATGAGATATGATGAGAATGAGTATGATAATGAGAGGCAAGGATGAATGATGATGAATATGACTATGGTTTCTCTCTTGTCGTAAGGGTGACAGTGCGCCTATTCTTTCTAATGGTGACAGAGCACGTAGTTCCTCTAATGGTGACATGGTACTTGTTCTGAGGGTTACTGATGAGCGGATAATTTATACGCTTTTTGGCATTGTTTTTACTTAGTTTTTCACTACTAGAAAACTAGTTATTACAGACGAATATTTCCGACGGATTTTATCCCACTGAAATACAGAGGGAATTTCAGAGGAATTTTTTGTCGAAAAATAAAAAAAATGAATTAGCATAAATTACAGACAGAAAAGAGAATCCGTCGATAATTTTGTCGGAAAAATTAATTTTTTTTCCGTGAGAAATGGTTACAGACGAAAAATCCGTCTGTAATTAAATAGACAAAACGCTGCATTTTTATTAAATTATTACAGACGAAAAATCCGTCTGTAATTTAAATTTTCCGTCGGAAATGTTGAAAACCCTAATTTTATCACCACCCAATTCACACTCCATTCGAACACCATTCACACTCCATTCACACTCTTCTTCACCCTCATCCCTCGAACTCTTCGCCCTGCAGCCACTGCAGTCTCTGCCGCCACTGCAGCCACGCAACCCCCGCATCAGCCCTCGCAGCTCCCTGCAACCCCACAGCCTCGCAGCCACCGCAGCCCCTACACAGACACAGCCTCCACTGCCACTGTAGAAGATCCGTTGCTGTCGTAGGAAGCTGTGTCGCCATGATTGGAAGCTCCCTCGCCGTTGTTTGGAAGCTCATTGGCCTTCTCCTCTGTTCGAGCGCTCTCCTTCTCTCTCGGTGTCGCCGTTGTGTTTCTGCCACTGCCCTTCCTCCTCGCTTTCATTCACGAGTCATGACCGTTCCTTCACTCCTCCATTGGAAGTAGATCTGAAGAGCCACGAACCGAGGTGTGGCATGTTCCTCCATCATTGAGTTGGTGTTGCGGTTGCCATAACTTTGCGTCCCTTGCTGTCGTCGACAATCACATTGTGCCCCTCCTCCCACACCTCCTCCATACGCCATTTTCCCTTTATTTCTGAGGTAAGATTTGAGATTTTTTTCCTATTTCTTAGTTTTTATTTTTTGTTTTTGTTCTTGGTGTTTCTTCTGATGAGTTTTCTTATTGTGTTGTTATTGTTATGTTCAACATTTTTTTTGAGGGATTTTGCTCAATGTTAAGGTTCGTTTAGTGTTGTAACATTTATGATTAGTGGAAAAATAGATAAAAAAAACTAAATAAAGTGTTGGTGAGACATCCCCAGACAAGAAATTAAAAGAATTAAAGCTTACTGAAGATCAGTCATATGTTTAACTGTTAGTTGTTTATGAAACTACCGTAAGCTATTGAGTTTTTTGGGCCAATTGAGATGCTATGAAGTGTATAGGCCTCTGGTTCAACCCTTGTCACATTCTGTCTCCATCTCCTATTGATTACTCACTTCTGTGAAAAACTGCATGCTTTGGATTTTAGAGACTCTTTTTTCTTCAATTGATTTATATTTCTTTCCTTTACTGATTCTTTTTGTTTCTCAATTGGATTGAGGAGTTATGTAACAGAAAAATAATCTAAGGTGGTTATTGATGATGTTGAAATTTAGTAGTCCTATATATATTTTTCAGCTTTTGATTTTTGTAATTTGCAATGCAGGGGACCAATGTGGTTCTGATTTGATGTAAATGTGAGTCTATATTTTTGTTCTTTTATTTCTCAAATCACAGTCAATGATTTTGATAAACTAATTCTGTGCAATCTCTGGTATGTAAGTAGAAAACTGATACCTAAATATACTTTTCATTTTTCATTAATACAAGTTTAAATTATATATAGCATTATATAGTTTGTGAAAATATACTTGTTCAAAATAGAAGGACATAGTTCCACACATATATGCCATGCTTAGGAAGAAAGAAGGACATAGTCTTAATTATGTTGATGGAGAAATCACTTTATATGCTTGAGCTTAGGGTATATACAGAGTGACTCATGTAGGAAATCATTCTGTTCTCTTTGTGGCAGAAAAGTAACCTCGTCTATGGATGTTATCATCTCCTGAGCTGAACTGGACCGTCAGGGTAATATTTTTTTAAAAGAATGAAAAAATAAGACTTGCTTTGTTTTTTACATGTTCTCTGGATATGCTTGTACTAAGCCCTAAGCTCAACATTAGTTTCTTTCTGGGTCACTCTCAGTTAAAAATGAACTACTAGATTCTTATGATGTTTACGTTACTCTTGAACAACAGTATACCTGAATCCTAAACCAGTTAATTTTATTCGTTTATTTTACTTGCAAGGGTATCATCAGTAGAAGAATATTTGGTGTCGAAGCAAAGGTGTTCCTATTTCCTCTCTATATTGTATTTTATTTTAGGGATGGTTGTTCGTAAAAGATGCTAACAGGCTCAACTCAGTAGCAGGGGGTCAAAATCTCGTCCTCCATCCACTCGTAATTGCAATCCTCTTCTTATTCTATTCACCACTCACTACTCACTGTATAGTCATCAAACTTTGGATGCTTTTTTCTCTGCAGAGGCACCCACACCACAGCTCGACGGCAAGTCTCGCAACGATACTTTCGATCTTGACTTTGAAGAACGACTTCAAACAGTTAGAAGGTACAACTTTAGTTCTTCTCATTCTGTTCCTTACTCATTTGGTAATTTTTCTACCTCAAATTTGGGAACTTGCTACACTGCTCAGGTCTGCCCTTGAACAAAAGAAAGCAGACGACCAAAAATAGTTTGGACCCATTGACTATGATGCAATTCACTCATGCAAATAGCCCCCCCCTCCTCCTCCCCTATATATAAGGGATCTCTAATACCTGTTTTCTTCCGTGGCAGGGTACACACACATACACATTATTCATTAATTAAGCAAGCTAGAGCTACACTTAGCTTCCCTTCAATTCTTCTCTAGCTCTTCTTTCCATCAAAACCATGCCTCAAGTCGCTACTGAAATTTTTATCGTTGGTGTTATAGGTACACACACATACATGCACAATTAATTGATTACTCTCTTAACATATATTCTTTTTCATTCTCCTTCCAAGCAATTCACTGATCTCTCTCTGATATGTGCCAAAGCCAAACACATTGACCCATCATCATTCATGTTGCCTAGCCCTCTCTGTCACATCTACATGATTGCCAATTCCTGTCATTTGAACTTCAACACTCACACACCCTTCACACTCCAACTCACTACCAAGTCACCCACAAATTAATCTTCTCCCTTACCATCATCGCATTTATAAAATAACAATAATAAATATTTGGTAGCAAAAAATGTTAACTAAAAACAGTCTGAATTTATTTTATTTAATATTTATTAATTGTTACTAAAATTAATAAATATAAAATCAGACAAATTTAGACTATTTTTTTTATTCTCTAGCATTACAATAACATTACTCCTTCTGTTTCTTTCTTTGACGTATCAATATATTTAGATATAGTATTAGATATATTACTAAAA